>NC_073642.1:48380000-49005000 GCF_029407905.1 Bubalus kerabau | reverse complement strand
CATTGCCCAAGGCAAGTCCAAGGACTAGTCCGAGTTTAATGAGGAAGATGGTATAGGCTTCCCCCAGGATGAAGAGAGGAAGTAGATATTGGTGAGTAGTGGTACCATCTAGCACATTAACAAACCCTTGTTGAATGCTTGCTATGCACCAAATACTTCAAGAATACTCCACCAAAGGGGGAATTAAGCTCCAAGGAACAGAATTATATTAGCTCTGAGGTTTCCTGCAATGCTAAAATTCTCAGAATTACTTTTATTCATTATATCAGAATGTTTGCCTAGTTCAAGTGTACTCATGATCAAGTTTGATGGGAAAGAGGCAATAATATTTCTCAAGGCGGTTCACTCTGAGGGAGGGTAGAAATGGCGGTGGTAGGGAAGGATGCCACAGTCAGAGGACTACATAATACAGACGTTGTGTCCCTCATCCTCCAGCCTCTCTGTGCACATGTGCTGTTTTATCCTATGTTGACCCTAACTGAGAATTCAGCACTTCCAGTCTCCTCCAAATTCATCTATAAACCTATGGCAGTCTGTCTGAGCTGCTGTAACATTTGGGTAGCTTATAAACAGCCGCAGTGTATCTCTCACAGCTCTAGAAGCTGAGAAGTCCAAGGTGCCAGCACAGTCTTGTTCTGGTGTGGGCCCTCGTCCTGGTTCATAACCAGCTTCTTCTTGCTGTCCTCACATGGTAGAGAGGGATAGGGATCCTCATGGATCCCATTCATGAGGGCTTCACCCTCAGGACCTAAGTAAACACTTTCCAAAGCCCCCACTTCCTAAAACTATCACGTTAGGCATTAAAATTTCAAACTGGGAGGTGGGGGGCACAAAAATTCAGACCAGAGCATCTCCCCCAAATCTTATTAAAGTTCAGAGTACACTTTCCCGAAGTAAGAAGAATATTGTGTTTGTATTATACTCCTCAGCCAATGAATTGGACAACCCCTTGGGCTTCCCTGGTGGCTCAGACAGTAAAGAATCTGCCTGCAATGCGGGGGACCCAGGTTCAGTCCCTGGGTCGGGAAGATCCCCTGGAGAAGGGAATGGCACCCCACTCCAGTGTTCTTACCTGGAGAATTCCATGGATAAAGAAGCCTGGGGGCCACAGTCCATGGGATCACAGAGAGTCAGACATGACTTAGCGACTAACACGTTCACTTTCAACATGTATTTGTTTTCTTTCAAGGCTCATTTTGGCTTCCCTGTATTAAGAGCTCCATTCTCTGGCTCTTTGGTTGCTCCAGATCCAAGCTTGCCAACTCTCTAAGTTTATTTCTTTATTTCAGTTTTTCGTTCTCCTACTTAAGAACAACAAAATTTCCTTTGTCTTTTGCATAGCATATTAGCAATCCTTATTTGCTACAGTTCCCCACCCTTGGTGCTTCCTTCTCTAATGACTCCTCAAGCTATTTTTTTTTTTTTTTTAACACAAACGATGACCTCTCTAAGAAGTGTTTTGGTGAAAAATCTCCTATATCCCCTTCTTGTTGCGTTAGTGTGAGGGAGCCCTTGGTAACATGAGAAGGGAAGCTGAGACAAGGTCAAATGTACTTGCAGCTTTTTACAGAGATGTTCATACTGGCTCTGACGTGTCTAGAAGCATCATCCTTTCAGCCCTACCAAATCTCCTTGCATTCAGATATAAGAACATATGGTAACTGAATGTCAATATTGTTATGTGGCAACATCTTGATTAGGAAGAGCAAGAGGGTTTAGAGCTGAACAGATCTAGGCTCAAATCTCAGCACCATTACTTCCTAGTTGAGTCAATCTTTGGTAAATTGCAAGCTGCTTAATCTCTCTCAGCGTCTCCTTCATCTCACACACACACACACACGCACACACACAATAAAAGTACACACTTCATCATGTAAGGATGAAAACATGGGATATACAAAGCATTGAGAGCAGTGTTTGGCTCTAAGTAGGTGCTCAATCAGTGGAAATTGGTTTTTACACCTCTAAAGGAAGAAATAACTACCTTTCTCGCTGGCAATGTTTAAATCTTTATCTTTTACTAAGTGGCTAGATATATTCAGGATGGTCATTAACTAAATTAAATTTTCAATCTTCACAGGTATAATGACTGTAAGATCTCAATTCACTCAACTCACTATAATAATTAAATCTTGTTTTTAAAGATTTTGGCAGCTCCAGTTTCAGGACAATGGAGCCATTCTTGTCATCAATGACCAACAAAAGATGATACATGATTAATTTGCAGGTTATATTTTAATAGAATCTCTTATAAAAATAAAGCCGAACAATGGAATTGGAGTTGTTTTCATGTAATACAGTGTCCTTTGACATTCATAACTGTCCCCTCGGGTGAGTAGAGTTCATGTGATTGTCTCCAGCATGGATGAGGAAACCAAAGTTCAGACACACGAACAAAGACCTTTGGAAGATAAAGCTTGGGTTTTTTTCTCTTGTAAAAATTTCATTAAATGAAATAATGAAAATAAAAAGCTTCATAAGTTATAAAGGATTGTAAAAATATAAGTAATTACTGTTCTTATCTTGGAGTAGACAGTCTAATAAGTCCTAGACCTTGAAACTTGCCATTTTCAGTTCAAACCAAAGCATTTAATTCCATTACCAAAAACTTCAGAAGGTTCTAACTCTTCCCAGAATACCTTCATCTTGATTTGCATTCTAAACTAAGGATCTGCTTTTCTTCTAGGCCTGTGTAATGAGGTAGGAGTTAGAAGAGACCTGATCTTTAAGACATTCTTTGGAGTCCTCAAAAAGGTGGGTCACTGAGGACCAAGTCCCCAGTAAGAATCAGCTGAAAGCTTTGTGAAGAGAAATGGGTTTCACCCAAGAGCCCCCAACCTCCAGGATCCGAGGTGGAGCTGATGTAATTATAATAGAAATTAAACATACAATAAATGTAATGTGTGTGAATCACCCTGAAACCACCCCGCCCCTACCCCCACCTGTGAAAAAACTGTCTTTCATGAAACCAGTCCTTGGTGCCAAAAAAGGTGGGGGACCACTGATTTAACCCACGCAACCATAGGTTGTGAATACAGAATTGGATACTAGAGTTCTGTGGATTACAAGGTCTCTTCTTAAGGCCTTTTGTTCAGAGTGGAACTTAAGGACCTTACAATTTGTTGATGCTTCTGCCTTCCAGTCCTCCTTTCAAGTATGTGGCAAGCACATCTCCCTCCGTTAGTCTGTTCTTCCAGTTTATTGTATGGTTGACCCTGTGGGTTCATCTCCAGGGTTATAGTCACAGTAACTATTGAATATTAAAGCATTTCTAAAAGCAGCTTGCAAGTCTGTTTTACATTATTGCTTTAGTGAACTTCTGTAAATCTATTGTTTTTATAGAATTCCTGGAAAATAGACAAGGCCTGTTTTCCCTTTAGCTAAAAGTACACTGATTTCACTTATGGAAAGAATCAAGATTATTTCTAAGTGAGTTTAGTCAGCTGTACTTCAGAAGAGAGAATGCAATTTTGAGGGAATACATTTGCATGTAGATTTTTAATAAAAATCTCCAGTGTCTTTCCATCAATAGACATTCTGAATAATTCTCAGTGTTTTCTTTTTTGACAAAATTGAAGTGGTCATTTCAACTTTTAAAAATATCTTATGAAACTGACTTCAACACATGAAAGTTCAGCATTGATATGTGTCTGTCAACTTAGCTTCAAAATTCAGGTTTCAGAGGCATTTATTTTTCTCTTCTCTCATGTAGCCGAGGGTGGGTGGTACAAGTTTTCCTGAATTACTGACAGAACCGACTAATCGATTATCCCCTGACTAACCTTTCCTCACCATGCACCCTATTGCAGTACCCGAGAGTGAGCCAGGTGCTGTCGCCAGCTGCTGTCTCTCTTCTCATGTCTGAGACATGGAGTGCAGGTACAGGAAAACAGGCCATTAAAGTACAAGAGAGCCAGGTGCCATTACACTGTTCCCCCTGTATCCCTCACTCCCTTGATAGACGTTTAGAATCTGTCTAAGTCTCAGTGGGAAAGAGATTTGTCAACTACACATTAAGAGGATTTTAAATAGCAATGCGAGATAATGGTTCTGAGCTGAATTGTGTTCCCCCAGCCCCCAATGTTTCCGTCCTAACCCCCAGAATCTCAGAATGTGATTGTATTTGGAGAGGGGTCTTTAAAGAAGAAATTAAGTTCAAGTGAGGTCACTGGGACCCAATGTCCAGTGTCCTTATAAGAGGAGGCGATTAGGACACAGACACAGGATAGATAGCTGACCACTGAAGACCTAGGGCCTTCCGGTGGCCATCCACAAGCGAACCAGAGAAGTCTCAGAGGCCATGCTAACTGATCTGGGAGTTCTAGCCTCTAGAACTGTGAGAAAATAAATGTCTGTTTAAGTTACCTAGTCTGTCGTGCAGTCCTAGGAAACTAATACAGTAAAACAAAACATGCACACACACACACATGTAGATTACTTTAGAGTCTGTAAGCAGGGTCCCTAGAAATAGTGGGCCACCGCCACTGATTCTGTTGTTACTCCTGGTCCCCGTCCTACCAAAAGTTGAAAGGTGTATTCTCTATAATCCCTTAAAAGAACTATGTGAGAAACAAAGATTAGTGTTATCGCTAGGAGGTGAGAAGCCCTTCAACCCTCTGTCTTCACTTCTACATCTCTCCCTGATGATAAAATAACAGAACTGGGGGTTATCTACCCCTATGATTACTGTGAAGATAGTATGAGTGTGCGTGTGTATGTATGTGTGTGGGGCATAAACCTGCTAAGGACACATAGTAAGCATTATGTGTTTGCCTTATTGTTACTTTCATCATTATAGGCTTCTTGAAAGGATTTAGTAAAGCAAAATATATAAACCATAGCCTTCTCAACATTACAAATATCCAATAAGTTAAAGCTTGTATATTGACTTGTTGTAATTAAAAGTACAAGCTTTGGAATCCACAAACATTGATTAGAATCCTGGCTTTTTCTTTCCTTCCCACCCCGCAAAGTCTGTTTCTCTCTCTTTCCATCTCAGTTAATGGCAACTCCATGCTTCCAGTTCCCAAGGCTGAATATCTTGGTGTCATCCTTGGTTATTCTTTTTCTTGCAAGCTTCATAATGTGCCATCAAACCCTGCTGATTTTACCTTCAAGATATATCCAGAAACTTTTCACACCACCTCCCCTGCCAATATCACTGTGGTCCAAACCACTCTCATCTCTCTCCTGGCTTATTATCAACATCCTAAACAGTTGATAAACAGTTTATCCTGTTTATAACAGTTTATCCTGTTTAACAACATCCTAAACAGTTTTCTTATTTCTTCACTTTCTTCCTTTTGTTTTGTTCTGGATACAGCAGACAGAATCCTTTTAAAACATTTCACTCCTCTGCTCAAAACTCTTCAGTGGCTCTCTAAGATAAGAACCAAACTTACAATGCCCTACTAGGCTCTATGTTGGAGAAGGAAATGGCAACCCACTCCAGTACTCTTGCCTGGAGAATCCCAGGGACGGGGGAGCCTGGTGGGCTGCCGTCTATGGGGTCGCATAGAGTCGGATACGACTGAAGCGACTTAGCAGCAGCAGCAGCAGCAGGCCCCCTTACTCCTGCATTACCTAGTTGACTTCATTTCTTCCTTCTTTCCCCTTGCTTGCTCCTCTTGGGCACCACCGACCTCATTAGCTGCTTTTTGAACAACACTGGTCGACTTCTGCCTCAGAGTCACTGCACTTTCTGTTCCTTCTGCCTAGAATGTTCTCTTTCTTACAACTCTCAGGTTGCAGTTTCCCTGGGAACTCTATTTAAATTTGCACCCCTCAGCCAACTGTCTTTATCCTCATCTTTCTAGATTATTTTTTCATAGATTTATCTTCTAAAACTCTATTCATTTCATTTTTGCCTTGTCAACTGTCCACACTATAATGTAAGTTCTTGAGAGGAGGGACTATTATTTATTGTGTTAATTGCTGAATTGCCACTGTTTTGAAATACTAGGAAAGATTAAGTAGTGGACAAAAGGAGAGTTGTAAGAAATTTAAGGAACTTAAACAACTCAGCCTGTGGGTTTTATTATTTTCACACATTCTGGCACATGTCAGATGTTCCAATGGGCTTTTATGATTTATACTTGAATGTCAATAAAAGTGTTGTGGGTCAATAAAATATTTAGTTCTCTTTTTCCAGAGAACTTTTTGTTATTGTTGTCACTCATAAATAGACTAGAAAACCCTCATATATTTTACCTCATATATATAAACAGTGACAATAATAAGAGAATCCATTTACTGTGCGTGCATGCTAAGTCAATTCAGTTGTGTCTTGCTCTTTGCTGCCCTGTGGACAGTAGCCCGCCAGGCTCCTCTGTCCACGGGATTCTCAAGGCAAGAATACTGGAGTGGGTTGACATGCCCTCCTCCAAGGGATCTTCCCGACCCAGGGATCTAACCCGAGTCTCTTATGTCTCCTACATCGGCAGGCAGATTCTTTACCACTAGTGCCACCTGAAAAGCCCTCCATTTACTGTATACTTACTATATTCAAGGAATACATTATCTTATTTTGTAATTTAAAAACTGCTTAATGTATTTCCCATTTCAGAAATAAATGGCAGATCTGAGTTCAATATACAGATTTAGAATCCATATCTAGAAGTAACTACAAAACCTGGTTCTTATCATTCCTCTGATGTACCACCCAATTATTAGTATAATTATTCCCTTTGGGAATATATAACATATTCATCATTATTTGAAATAAATTCCTAGAAAGTAATAATTTTATAGTATGAATTTAATAGGAAGTTTTGCATTTATTTTTGGAAACTGTTAGCTGTTTCTTGTCTAACTTGAATATAAGCCAATAGGCAAGGGCCAATTATGGGTCTGATTTAAGACTACTTCCCCTAAATGTTTCTACTTCCCTCAAAATGTTCAAAACTGATTGTAAAAGTATTTAGTAAGTTATAAGATTTCATAGGCTTTGTGTACTAAAGAATTTGACTGGTCTTCTTCCTTGGTTCCTAGGAGGTGACCTCTATACCCTTGGGATTTCCTGAGTAATAGGAGTTTCTTTGTTCATTACAATGGGTTCGAAGATAGTTTATGTTAACCAGATGATTCAGGATGGGGCCAGTCATGCCAGAAAAACCACTCATGTGATTGGAGGGTTGGAACTTTGAGCTTTGAGATTGCCAGCCCAATCTCCAGGCAGGGAAAGGCTGTTAGAGATTGAGTTCAACCTTGGAGCTAATGATACAATCAGTCATGTCTACATGATGGGAACCCTGATAAAAGCTGCGGACACTAAAGCTCAGGTGAGTGTCCTTGGTTGCCAATACATTGTACCGTCACACATCCATGAGGAGGGTAATGTGTCCCTGATCATCCTGTGGGGGAGAGGAAAATGTAACTAGCTTCATGTTTGGAACCCTCCCAGACCTCACCCAATGCAAACTTCCTCTTTAACTGATCCTGACTTATATCCTTGCGATAATAAAACTATAATCTTTACTATAGCACTTTTCTGAGTTCTGTAAGTCATGTTAGTGAATTACTGAACCTGAGGGGGTAGTGGAAACTCACACATCTTTAACCAGCTGGTAAGAATTGGGGGTATCCTGGGGACTCCTAAACTTGTGGTTGATATCTGAAGGCATGGCAGTCTTGTGCCCTTAACCTGACAAGTTTTGCCCAACTCTGGATAATTGGTGTCAGAAGTCATTTCAGCTTTCTTTCTCTTCCTCTATCCAAATTTTAAACTTCTTTTAATAGAAATATCACTGAAAAAACACTGGTGATTTTTAACATAAGGCATCACTTCTCCTTTTAAAGTACTGTCTCCTTCAAGGAGTGACAGATTCCTTCACATGATTCATTTTGTGAGATAACTGGATTGTCATGGTCCCTTTGAGAAGATACAAAATCTTCAAAAGCTATATCTCAAATATCTAAGGACTTTACTTTGAATCTTCAAATGACTTTAAAATTAGAAGTCTGATAAGAGGAAATTGAAGCTCATGATCATTTCCATAGGAAGGTGAAAAAATAGATTGCCATGGTTTCATCCAGAAAGTACAAAATGTAAAAGATCTTTGTGTGTCTCTAAGATAGATTTTAATTTAGTTTCAAGATAAATTTAAATAAAGATAATAACATGAAGCAACCCCTTATGGCCATTCTTAAACAATGGTAAAAATAAACCTGAACACACATTTCTCTTAATCTGGAAGATATTCTTGTATATTTGATTAAATGTAGCTTTGAGAGGCTCAAAGAATTATATGCCTTATTCCTAACACTTCCTGTAAGACTATTAGAACTACAACCAGAAAAAAATAATCCCGTTTATTCTTCACCCAATCATATCATTGAATGTTCCTTAAAAGAAAGAGTAATATATGAAACTTTTTTCTTGCTATTGTTTGCATGCGGATGTCATGATTTTTAAATGCTACCGTTTTTATATACATAGTTTCATTGGACAAGTCAAAGAGTATATAGACTTTATTATTTTTGGAAGTAGCTCTACATCATAGGTTCCAAATGACAGAGACATGGCAAGGCAATCCTAATGGATCCTGAGGCATCTCAGTTCTGGATGGGATTGTGTTCAAAAAGGCTTAGTTCAATCATCAAAGATAATTCTCAAACCATTTCATTTCTTACTGGAAATCAAGAAAGATCCAATTGAAAACTTATACTAGAATGTTTAAAACCCTCTCCCTCCATTTCTCAATCTTCTTGTACACAGAAGCCTCAGAATTTTTTACTGGTAAAAACCTCAGAGGATCTACAGTGCCCAGCTTCTAATCACCATTCTCTCCCTCTCCTCCAGCCCCCTACATCTCTTCTTGGTCTCTAAATGATGAAGACCAACCTGACCTCGTATCCTACCCTCTTCGTGAAAACCCTGTCACTTTAAGAAAGGAGATAAGTGAAAGAATTGGGATTTGAGTTTCCAGGGTGCTCTTTTTCAGGTTATTATAGTCACTGCTATTAACTCAATAACAGTAATGATCGTTTTCCTTCACATCTTATCTTTGGTGGATCTGTTCTAATGTACCCATTCACTTCGCAAAGTCTACACGAAGACATCTAATGTTCTAAATTATATAATACACAAAAGTAATACTCAAAAGAGCGACAGATTGCTGATCTAATGATAAATGCACTTCTTGAAAGAACTGTTTGTTTAAGAAGGTTTTTTATGATACATTCAACTCATACACTGTTACCATCACTGACAAGCATCTAGCTCAAGCAAGACCACTTTGTTAAATGTATTACTGACATCATTTCTTAATAAATGTTGAAATAAGCACCTAGGTGGCCAGCTGAATAGCTTGCCTGCTGCTCATTTAGTTATTTCATGGGACGAAGCTATTAAATGAGAACATTTTGATAGAAGAATGTCCATCAGTGTGAACATAAATGCCTCAGGTTTGCCTCTTTTATATATATATATATATATATATATATATATAAAAGCATGTTTCAAAACACTTTCCCATTGTCATTGCTCCTTTAATTAGACTAGATGCAGTTGGATTCAACAATTGGGATGCTGACTGGTTGACTTGATTCTTGTTGTTTATTACTTTTTTATTCCACCCAAGTAAACTATCTCCTCACCCACTGTTAGCACATTCTGTAATTTTCCTCCCAGGAGGTGGAAAATTTTGTTCTTTTGTACCACTGCTTGTTCTCCATTGCTTTATTGTTTTAACAAAACTTAACCAGATTTCAGCTCTATGAAGGTTTTAGTTAGAAGATTTCTGTTTTATCTTCACTAACATTAGCCTTTTTGGTAATTACATGGTTCATTACAAAAAACGACAGGCTTTGTTTGATTGCTGCACACTTTTATCGTTTTTGTTTATTTGTTTTTATATTCAGCGCACTTAAAAGGAACTTTATTATCCTGGTGTTCTCAGTTACCTGGTGAATTAGCATGCATTTTGTTTACCAAGGATTGCTGGTAGCTTCTGGAAATGCAGTCATTAGAATGTATTCTCTGCTACTTAATTTGGTGGAAATTGTATTCCTGGTTATTTTACAGTCTAAAGATTACATTTTAATGTATCTCTCAATGTTGTTTTTCTGTGTCGTCCTTTTTTAGGGGGTGAAATTACTCGATATGAGCTGTTCTATCATGAGGAAAAAGCTGTTCCAAAACTGAGACAGCTGGTAAATGAACTTGTGAAATTTCAGGAGAATCAAAAATTTCATTGTCATAAAATAGGACTGAGTAACAGAAACATTCTTAAGGTTAGGCTGTGGGACTGGGTGGCCCACAATACAGAAAAGACCCAATTATCTGATATTCACAAAACTAGTGCAGAACTCTTTGATACTGTGTTACATATAGATAATTGGTAATTGGTGTTTGAAAGAATAACCTTAAAGCAATTCAAATATTTCAGGAAATAGCAAATAAAGACTCAATTATATTACATGAGATTTGTAAGGATTATATTTTGTTATGCTTAATTATTTTAATCATACATTGTGTTTACATATACAGAATAATATTTTATACTATATATATAGTATATATACATAAACAATATAATATTTTATGTATTAATTCTTGAGTAATGAGAAGTTTGCATCTCTCAGTCACTTGGGACAAATTAGTTTGCTATGATGAATGCCTGTAATTTAAAGGAGTCTGAAATCAATATGTTCTACTGAATTTTGCTCTGTAGCAGATGACATCTCCAGTGAGTTCCAGTTTATTATACATTCACACTATGATAACTATAACAATTAATCACTACTATCACTGTGCAATTTAAGTTCTGATGGATATGAACTGAACTCATTAAAATAGTAGAGGACTCACTGACTTTGCATTAATTGGTTCTTAGAATAGAAATTTGCCATAGTTATGATATGCATCCATATATGTTGTTTTCTCGACTCTTTTTACATGATCTATCTCTGGTCCTTTCTGATGGCTAACCTGCGTTGTAAGCATTGACTTAATTCATACTATGCAATCATAGGATCAGGGATCGCAGGCAGAGTCTTATCCACTGTACCACCAGGCAAGTCCTCTGCCTCTGTCTTCATGCGGTCTTCTCTCCTTTTCTTATAAGAAGGATACAGCAGTGATAAAGAATCTGCCTGCCAACGCAGGGGATGCAAGAGACGTGGGTTTGATCCCTGGGTCAGGAAGATTCCCTGGAAGAGGAAATGGCAACCCACTCCAGTAATCTTGCCTGTACGATCCCATGGACAGTGGAGTCTGGTGGGCTACCGTCCATGAGGTTGCAAAGAGTTGGACAAGACTGAACGACTGAGCACATGCAATCATAAGCAGCTGAAATCAGAAAACTATATAGAGAAGCCAGCATCTTCAGACTTCTCTGACTGTGGTTTTCAGCATGTTTACAGGTTGCTTCTTTTGATTGCCTACCATCCCGGAGTGACAAGATAGGATTCCAAATGTATATATACTTTTATGTATGTGTGTGTGTGTGTGTGTGTGTGTGTGTGTGTGTACCTTCAAATATTATCGTGGGAAGCCCTTAATATTTTAAAAATTATTATTCCTACTTAATAACTAATCTTAAAACACAAGCACATTTTCAGAAATCTAATGAATAAATGATAAATAGTGCACCACTCCAGTAAAAAGTATCTTCCTTAGGGAGAACTGACATGGTAACCAGATCCAGGCAGCAAAATAAATTAATGATTCATTCAACAACTTTACCCTGGGTGGCAAATAAGCATTTTGTGCACAAGCAGTTAGATAAATAAAAAAAAGAAAGGTTACCTATCCTGTTATACTTTTCTCAAAATTTTAGAGGTTGAGCTGTATTTACAAAACTGAACTTGGTTGATATTTACAAACAAACAAACCCACCTTTACCAGGAAAGAGTGATATAATCCAGTTTTCCTTATGTTGAAAATTATGAAAACTAAAAGTAATTGGATTGCTGTGTGATGGGTCTAATGAACAGGCTCCGTAAATGAGTGAGTGAGCATGCCTGCAGCCAGTAGACTGGTTCAGCCATTAACACTGTCGTCTCAAAGGGGCCAACCTCACATGCCCCAGACTTCATTATGTGCTTCTCTGAGGGAGCAGTCTTTCAGTTCAGTTCAGTCGCTCAGTCGTGTCCGACTCTTTATGACCCCATGAATCCCAGCATGCCAGGCCTCCCTGTCCATCACCAACTCCCAGAGTTCACCCAAACTCATGTCCATCGAGTCAGTGATGCCATCCAGCCATCTCATCCTCTGTCGTCCCCTTCTCCTCCTGCCCCCAATCCCTCCCAGCATCAGAGTCTTTTCCAATGAGTCAACTCTTCGCATGAGGTGGCCAAAGTATTGGAGTTTCAGCTTTAGCATCAGTCCTTCCAAAGAAATCCCAGGGCTGACCTCCTTCAGAATGGACTGGTTGGATCTCCTTGCAGTCTTTACTGTGGCTAATTTAATTAGTATATCATATTCCTACTCCCTTATAATTCCAGGATCTATACTAATTTGGCCAGAGAGTGAAATGAGTCCATTTGAGCTTGAGCCATGAGAAAAAGAATTGTCCAAGTCAATTTGTACTGTACCTTTTGTCCTCTGAAGGGAGCTCAGGAACTCTGCCTTCCCTTGTCACCTCACATGAGTCCTTTTGCTGTTCCTAAGAGTAGTCCAAGACCATGACTGTGCTTCAAGTGGGCAGAGTTTCCCAAGAGGTTAAGAACGGCTCCTAGTCACACAGCCCGCCCTCAGATGCAGTCTCCACTGGAGCAGGGAGGTGTCACAGGATAAGCGAACAAGTCTGCTTCCCTTAGAACCTAGCATAGGCTAACTGGGTGTGGTACAAAGACTGTCCTAATGGTCCAGTCTAAATTAGATTGGATTTGGGAACCCAAATTCTAGATGTAAACTGACTGTTATTTTAATTGGGAGACTTCACCAGAAGGCAGGATATAATGATTCAGGATTTCAATATTCTTGGACCTTTCTGTCAAAAGTTTTCTAATTTCACCTTAAATTCACCATCACTCCCTATGATAACATACCCAGAGAGACATTTAACTACTTAAGAAATACTGTTTTAAACACAAAATGACACCTATTTCTATATACTATCTGATGATTATAGCTAATATTCATGTAGTACTTACTGTGTGTGCCAAGCATCATGATAAGTGTTTTGCATGGAATACCTTATTTAACCCTTAGAACACTGTGTAAAGTAAACATTATTATCCCTTTGTACTATAGCCAGAAATCTAGGGCTCCCCTTGAATACTCACTTTTCCTGAATCCAGTTCATCCCTATGTCCTTTTATGTCTAGAGATTTCTTGGCTTCAGTCTCCTTGCTTCACCTCTGTTCGGCCATTGTGATCTTATACTCACATTACTGTAACAGACTTCTCACTGGGTGCCCAGATTTCAGGGCTTTCTCTTCTCTGGTCCATTCTGTACCATAGCAAAAATGGTCTTACAGTGAAAATGAAGTCATGTCAATGCTTTGCTTAAAATCCTGCTGTTCAGTTCAGTAGCTCAGTTGTGTCTGACTCTTTACGACCCCATGGACTGAAGCACGCCAGGCCTCCCTGTCTATCACCAACTCCCGAAGTTTACTCAAACCCATGTTCATTGAGTCAGTGATGCCATCCACCCATCTCATCCTCTGTCATCCCCTTCTCCTCCTGCCTTCAGTCATTCCCAGCATCAGAGTCTTTTCATTGAGTCAGCTCTTCCTATCAGGTGGCCAAAGTACTAGAGTTTCAGTCCTTCAGCATTCAGTCCTTCAGCATCAGTCCTTCCAATGAATATTCAGGACTGATTTCCTTTAGGATGGGCTGGTTGGATCTCCTTGCAGTCCAAGGGACTCTCAAAAGTCTTCTCCAACACCACAATTCAAAAGCATCAATTCTTTGGCACTCAGCTTTCTTTATAGTCCAACTCTCACATCCATACATGACTACTGGCAAAGCCATAGCCTGCTGTGGTTTCCCATAATAATGAAATAAAAGCACATTCTGTACCAGAGGCTACAGTTCTTGCACTCTTTGTGCCCTGTTTACATCTCCACTACTACTCTGCTCCCATCTCATCATCTTCTGGTCACACTGGTCATCTTCTAATTCTTTGAACAGGCCAGGCACGTTCCCCACTCCTGGTCTCAACATAAAATCTCCCATTTGAATGGAATGGCCTCCCCCTGTCAAGTGGCTGAGTCCTTCTTTCAGGAACATAACCTCCCCACAGAGACCTGCTCTGACCAAACTGCCTACAGTAAGTTTCCCCATTTTCATTTTTTATCTTAGTCCCTTCTTTATTCTTTTCATAAAGTAAATTGCCATGTCCAGTCATTTCATTTATATGCTTACTTGTCTTTTTGGGGGGAGTGGACTGTGTCTTCCCCTAAAGGGTGTATTCCAAAAGAGCATGTTCTGTCACTGTCTTCTCCATCATTGTGCCCTTAGGACAAACTCATAAAGAATGAAAGATTTTAGATAAATGATGTTTGAATGAGGGTGAATTGTTCTGACTTTGAATTTTGTGTGGATGTCATATGTAAAACAGGAATATGTGAGGATGAACATCAAGTTATTAAATTTACTTTTTAATGAATAGTACTATAAGATTAAAAACTTTATGTGCATATATATATATATATTATATTTATAAACTATATTCTTGTTATTCATGAGAGTTGGGTTCTATGAACTTGTTGGTAACAGTGAATTAGCAAATACTGAACCATTACTCCCAGAGGAATTATAAGGTTAGTTTCCTAAAAGGCCTCTGGTCATACATAACATTTTCATTGGTCAGTCATACATAACCTTGTTTTATGTGCATTTCTGTTTAAGGACACCTTTTTGGGAAGATCTGCTGGAGAAGGAAATGGCAACCCACTCCAGTATTCTTGCCTGGAGAATCCCATGGACGGAGGAGCTTGGTGGGCTACAGTCCATGGGTCACAAAGAGTCGGACACAACTGAGCGATTTCACTTTCACTTATTTAGTATATACTGTTGCTTTATTAACATTGAACTCACAGCCAAACAGTGCTGTAACTCTTGCCTGACAAAGTTTATCTAACACATGTATTTTCTCCCTAAGCACATCACAGCCTTCTGGTGCTTGGGGACACTATAAGCACTTCCACACTATGGTTGGGAGCCATTTTCAATGACAAAATCATTAAGAAAAAATACAAAGAATATATCATTAAATGGACCATGAAAAGGGCATGTTTATGGCATGAAAGCTGAAATAAGAAGTCAGAGTGCATCACCGTGTTTGACCTTGATGAGAATGTGCCCATTGGGTGATTCAGTTTTTTCTTGGCTTGGTGCGTATCTGTATATTTTAGCAAGGAGGCAAATTCATAAATAGATGGAATCCAGAAATAATGGGGATAGACTCTATGGGGGTGGAGAGGAACTAGTATCATCATTATTCTTAAAAATAAAGTTTAAAAGTTAAATGAACTTTGTTTAGGAAAAGCTCATCACATTTTTATTATTTTTCTTATTGATCATGAACCCATAAATGCTTCATCCTGTGAGGACAGGGAAGCATTGCCCTGCATTAGGCTAGCTAGCAACTCATTCTCTCACCAGACTTACACAAATATAACAACAACTTATTTTAGTAAGATTCGTGGTAAATATTGATAAATACATAGTGATTTTAAGAGATTATCATATTTTGAAAGGATAAAACAATACAGAACTGGAGTTCTGAAATCTAGCATCTTCCTGAATCATATCTGGTCTATATATATATATATATATATATATATATATATATATATATAATTTTATTTGTTTATTTATGGCTGTGCTGGGTCTTCATTGCTGCATGGGCTTTTCTCTATTTGCAGCAAGTGGGAGCTACTCTCTAGTTGCGGTGCATGGACTTCTCATTGTGATGGCTTCTCTTGTTGCGGAGTATGGGCTCCAGGGCATGCAGGCTTCAGCAGTTGTGGTTCCTCGGCTCAGGCTCAATAGTTGTGACATATAGGATTAGTTGCACCACAGCATGTTGGATCTTCCTGGAGCAGGGACCGAACACATGTCTCCTACATTGCCAGGTGGATTCTTTACCACTGAGCTACCAGAGAAGCCTCATATCTGGTCCTTGTCTTTGACCTGAGAATGACCACATCCCTTGACTGAGTGAATACACCAAAACAGAGACCATTTGTGTTTCATAACCATAGTGTAGCAGGCTTTTTCTTTTTATACTTTTTTTTTCTTATTGCAAAAGCAGTACATGTTCACCACAGAGAATTTTGAACCTGTAGGTAAGCAAAAAGAAACAAAAACAAGATAAATACCCCATACATATATCACCCCTTTCTTGCATGCAGAGTTCATCACTGTTCATTTTTCTGTGCATGTCTCCATGATCATTTTCCTAAGCCTACACATGCTGGTTTCTCTTTTCCATGAGTTCAGGAGCAGGAAAACTTTCTCTTCTTCAAGTTTTCACTGTAGGAGAACTCAATGCACTTCTCTGATGTGACAGCCCATTTGCTGGGGTGCGGTATATAGGCACTGGCAAAGAAGAATCCATTTAGCCCACTATTTTCAGATAGACTCCTGGAAAAATCAAGAGTGTCAGATTTAAGAGCAAAGTGGTATAGAGTTGTCTCTTAGAGTCAGAGATCTGACAGTTTGTTTCTTCAACTTGTATTGGTTTTTAGTTTACCTCTTCGTGATGACAGGTCTGGGACGCAGCTTATGTGCACACCTCTGAATAGACTATCCTTAGACAGTTGAGACAAGTAATTTGTTCTCAGATGCTGGGGCCAGACACCAACAAGCTACCAATACAAGATTTTAAGAAAAGGAAGTCAAATTTTAGTGCAATTCGATCTAGATGATTGAATACTTTCTGATCTCGGAATATGAAATTCCTTTAGAGAAGGCATATAATACTCATATGAGTTATGGTATTTTTTCATATGTCTAGTTGGGTCTGCTGTAATACATTTTTAGAAAACTCGAGGAAGATAAGCCTACAATTTTATATTCTATTAGGCTGTCCCTTCAGCTTTCCCAGTGACAATTTTAGGGAAGTCGATTACTAAGCCATCAGTAAGCTCTTGAATGATTTGATGATACTGGCTTCAGATTAAGCCTGATTTTGATATAGCTAATAAGCATGTACACAATGAAATGCATTCTTGAGGTCTGCTAGAGATATTGATTATACATCAGGAATATATTTAAAGTAATTCATGAGAGTCTTGTCAAATTAGTGGTCTGGCACTTTACATGATAAAAGAATAAATGATGATTGATTAGTAAGCATCGCATTTAACTACAAAGAGTCTCCTCTAAAAGCTCTTCTGTTATGTTGCATGGACATGCTGCCTTGATGAAATAGCACATTAATTTACCCCTAATCATGATGTCTCACTCATACTTAACATAGAGAGGTCTGTTTACTCTTGTGCTGTGCACCAATTTAAGTTCAGGTGACCCATGTTACTTATGCTTCATCTACTTTTGCTTCTGACAACTGCTGTTCATCATCTGGCAGTTTTGGAAAGGTGGGTAAATTTCCTGTTGATACCACTGTATGGTGCTGGACATATTTACATTTTATATGTTATTTTCATAACCATTATTTTATTTGATAAATTTAGTCATAATATGGAGTATTGAATTGTGGTGTTGGAGAAGACCCTTGAGAGTCCCTGGGACTGCAAGGAGATCAAACCAATCAATCCTAAAGGAAATCAACCCTGAATATTCATTGGAAGGACTGATGCTGAAGCTCCAATACTTTGGCCACCTGATGTGGAAAACTAACTCACTGGAAAAGACCCTGATGCTGGGAAAGATTGAAGGCAAAAAGAGAAGAGAGCCACAGAAGATGAGATGGTTAGACAGCATCACTGACTCAATGGTTGTAAAGTTGCACAAACTCTGGGAGATGGTGAAGGACAGGGAGTCTGGCTTATTGTAGTCCATGGGGTTGCAAAGAGTAGAACATGACTTAGTGACTGAACAGCAACATGGAGTGATAGATTCAGATACTGTTTTGGTCACTTTACAGAATGAAAACCCAAGTTTAAAATTCAATGACCTATTCAACCTATCAAAACTTGCAAATTTAAACCCAGATAATATTACTTCCTCACTTGTGTATTCTCCATGAATTATGTTTCATTTTTTCTGTACTTTAAAGAAGTAAAATTTTTATTTACTTTTTTTACTTACTTTACTCTCTTTAGTTTTTCTTTTTGAAAAAATTAAATTTTGAAAAACCAGAAAATCTTACCAAGTGACCAAAACCTATCTTCTCAAGGGTAAAATTAAATATTAATGTGAGATATGAAAGATATGGAAACTCTTATTTTGAGCCAAATTCTAAAATAAATAAAAACACTTGTTTATTTATAGTATTATACAAAATAATCATGGATGTCTATTACTAAAATGTCTTTTACAATACAGTAATTATAAATATGCTATCAAATGATGAATTCCATCCAATTAAAATTTAGAAACATTCAGTTAATTATCAAGATGCTTCACAAATAATGGAGTTTAGAACTAGTTAAGACAGTAATTAGAAAAATCTGAATAATACAGATAAGGTCTGCACAAAAATAGAAATGGAAGTAACAGGTAGAGAAACAGATAAAAGAGGGGTTAGATTAGGAGGAGCTAGAGGAAAAGATAAAAGAGAGGTTAAATTAGCAGTTTTCATTCTGCTTCTGACACTTTAATTATCTGAAGGGATGCTGCTAGAGTCTCAACAAAAGTTTCCCAATATAGTTATTTCCATTAACTATAATCATGCCAAGTATACCCATGCACACGTCTTACTGCTCCTCCGTAATAGGTGTTACAGACTCAAAACAGTGACGTAGTGTTACCTCTCCAGGCAAGTTTGGAAGCACAAGCTGGTATTGTGGTGTGGTGCCTGGTCATGTGCCCTTCCCCACTTGAGCAGAGTCCCACGGACCGCTCTTCGATTGTGAAGAAATGAATCCCCTCCTAGAGAGGAATGCTTGAAGACCTTCTTGCTGTTTCTCTGAAGATCCAAGTCATCCCTCCCCAGACATGCTCCTTCCTAGAGAACCAGCCCCCAAGCCCTGCCCATGACCTTAAACCCAGGGCCATCGCTAATGAAACCTGAGTCAATCAGACTTCATTAACAATTTGAATTCTATCTCAGTGTGGTGTATTAGCTTGAAAATGAGATTGTGTAGAGCTGGGAAAGCCTTTTTTTTTTTTTTTTTTTTAAATTTTTCTACCTCATAAGCACTGCAGTAGAGAAAGCTAGACAGCAGTGAGAAGCAGGCAAGGAAAGCAAAGATTGCATATGACTTTGACCAGAGAGAGGAGAGGGAATTCTCAACTTTCCATTCCCAGTTTCCCTGTTGGGACTTCCTGCCAACTTAGTAAGACATCTCTATATTACTTGGATAAGGAATGCTTCAGCTTCAGCTTAAATGAGCTTCTGTTTGTTCCAAATAAATGGTCCTTGATTATGGCAACCATGACCTGATTCAAAAGTAGTAGCAACTCTGTGCAAAGGGACATCTCCTACTGGCCCTGCTACCTGAGACAGGATTTCAACTGAATTCAATTCGGGTACCCCCACCTCTACCAGGAGGAAATCACCCAGTTCACTCAGACCGATGCCTTTTAGCAGGGCTTGGCGAGCAGTTCTGGCATGTCTTATTCTTGCTAACTTGAAAAATTTACAGAATTTTCAACCTGTAAAGGAGCCTTAATATGATATCAAACTTAGCATCCTTGTTTCAGAAATGAGACAGCTAAGAAGTAGAGAGATGAATGCCCTCATTCAGGGCTTGGGAAGTTCTCGGCCCGAATTTCATCACTTGGCCTCTCTCCTCAAGCTATTGATAGAGGGGCCTTTCAAGTTTTCTTTCCTTGTAAAAAAAAAAGAAGAAAAAAAAAAAAAAGAAAGGTTCTTCTGACCATAAAACCCCCAGTTGACTTTATGTACTCATTTAGAATCATGTTATAATCATATATAAAAAAGTCAGAAGTAACAGTGGCTGAAACTCATGACCATGTATTGCTTTTTTGCTGTTGAATCCTGGAGTGGGTTGCCGTTTCCTTCTCCAGTGTACTGCATTTACCTCACATAAAATCAGTATGAGCATTGCAGTTTTCCAAATGTAGTGACTGCTTGGTCGCCAGGGACCCACCTTGCATTTTTATTTCTACTCTTCCATTCCTGGTATTTGAACTTCATCCTCAGAGTCACCCCAGTAGTCCAATATGGTGTTGGGAAACCGTTCGTCAAATCTGCATTCAGGGAAGCAAGATGAAGGAAAGAGGAGGGGGAAAGTGACACATCCTGGCTGGCTGTCTTCTCCACCTAATAGCTCATATTGTAGGCTGTAGCTCAGTTTAATGGCCACTTTCGGTACCAAGGGAAGCTGAGAAACACATCATTTCAGCCAGGCACATTACCATCTGATGTAATCAGAGGTCTCTTACAAAGAAAGAAAGAGTAAATGGATATTGAGACAGCAACTAGACATCTATGCCATACCATCTGAGAATTTTTCTCACCAGTTCTTCCTTAAAGGATATCTTTAGAGGGCATCTCAGAATATTGCCAAAAATTAGATGACATCCTAAAACTGCAAGAGGCAAAGACATCCTCCCCAAGTCCCGTCCTTGTGCTATAAGAGACCCCTAATGCTGTCCGAACCTCTGTCTAGTTCTGTCTTCACTCACCACTCACTGACTCCTTTCATCCTCTCCTGCCAGGGATTTTGCAGCAGCACATATTGACACTGGCAAGACTGAAATATGTTCTACTTACTGTTAAAAAGCTTTTGCATGTTGTCATAGGACTCTTCGGAGAAGGCAATGGCACCCCACTCCACTACTCCTGCCTGGAAAATCCCATGGATGGAGGAGCCTGGTAGGCTGCCGTCCATGGGGTCACTGAGGGTCTGACACGACTGAGCAACTTCACTTTCACTTTTCACTTTCATGCATTGCAGAAGGAAATGGCAACCCACTCCAGTGTTCTTGCCTGGAGAATCCCAGGGACAGGGGAGCCTGGTGGGCTGCTGTCTATGGGGTCACACAGAGTCGGACACGACTGAAGTGACTTAGCAGCATAGGACTCTTAAGTAGAAGAAAGAGACTCTTAAGTCAGTGGGAAAGCAATAGGGACACACCATCAAAAAAGCATCTGTAAAATGGCAGATAATAACGGTACCAGCCTCATAGAAATTTTATGATGATCAAATGAGTTAATGTATGTTCAAAGCACTTCGGACACTGTTCTGAAACAAAATAAGTGCCCTCTGAGTGTTTGTTATTGTTATTACTGATTGTTATTTTATTGTTATTACCACATGGCTTTTTTTTTTAATACTGAGAAATATTTAGTGGGAAGCTAGGAAGAAGATGGCTTTGTCCTCAGAACTGAAATTGCTCCCAGGAGAGTCACTAATGGGTATAGATGACAAGAAAGAGGCATTGTGTTCGAGAAGCCACTGCTCAAATGGCTTCTCTAGTACCTGGTTTATCAAGTTGCTCAGTCGGTAAAGCAAGCCCTTGCAGTGTGAGTGCTGGAAGATACTCTTTCTGTGAGGGGAGGAGTGTCACATCCAGGGGGTCCTTCCGGCCAGTGATTGGGATGAGGTGGCTCTGAGGGTACTTGGAAGAGAACCAATACTCCAAACCAAATGGGAGACATGCTAAGCTGCTTCTTCACAAGTCTGCATCAGCCCATTCCTGGCAAGTTGGTTTCCGGATACCTCCGGGTGAAGCTTTTGCTGACTCACACTTGAGTTTCATAACCGCGTTACAATAAACTACTTACACTTTTGTGGGTTGCATGGGAATTTAATGCTGTTCTAAATTAAGTAGAGAAGAGAACAAGAATGTGTTAATTATATGCAACAATGAACCAAGTGTAAAAGCTGAAGTTTTGAAGTTTATTCTTTGAAGCATATTCCTAGTTTTTTTTTTTTTTTTTTAATGAAAGTAAGGAAATGATGAAACCGCTTAATGCTTGAAAAACCTGGGTTGCTGTTAGAACGGTACTTTGAAGGCTGTTAACTTGGTCATTATGGAGAGGCTGGTGTGCCCTCAATAGTGACAGTAATTAAAGTCTCTGATTTGGAAGTCTTTTTAACCATGATATGGCTCTAAAAGTATGTGAGAAAATTCCTAGAATTGACATTTAGAAAGAAGCTGAGTGACTTTCTATAGCCTGAGTAAATCACTTTCAGTGCACAGTGAGAATTAGAGACAAGGGCAGGAACAAGAAGTATAGGGAAAAAGAGATCTGGGGTGAAGAGGAAACATATAATTCTATCAAAATGGTTTTTACTAAATGCCACAAAGGCCCATTCACCTGGCAATCACTCTTTGCAACAGGGCTAGGAGAGAGAAATTGCAAAGCTTACAAGGACTGAAATTCACTTCAGATACCTCTTTGGTTTTTGTTTGTCCAGTTGGATAAAGATAAAATGAATTTTTGAATATGATTTTCCATACCCCACTGTTGTTTAAATCACAAACTACCTCACGTGAGTAATACAAACACTGACCACTTTTTATTTGAAGAGAAAGGAGGCAAAGATTATCGAGGAACATCTCCAATGGTCATGGTATTGGCATTTGGGAAATTAGTCTGCCTTTTCCATAACTACCTTCCCTCTCACTCTAGGGCAACTCTCTCTCCTGCTTTCTCAAAGGTGAGTCGGATCCCTCAGTGAAAAATGAGAATCACTCTTAACACCTATCTCATCTATTCGAGTCTAATCAGGGTTCAATATATTTCTGTGCATTTCTTTTGCATGTCAAGTGAACAACAGCATCTGTTAAATTTGCACATTTGCAGTACAGTCTGGAATATAGGAATAGAAATACAAGTTATGGTATGCTTCATAATCTTTTCATTAGTTGCTCAGTCGTGTTCAACCTTTTGCAACCCCATGGACTATAGGTAGCCACCAGGCTCCTCTGTCCAATGAAATGCTACAGGCAAGAATACTGGAGTGGGTAGCCATTCCCATCTCCAGGGGATCTTCCCGACCCAGGGGCCGAACGCAGGTCTACTGCATTGCAGGCAGATTCTTCACCGTCTGAGCCACCAAAATCCTGTATTAATTGATGATCATTTCCAGGTTAGTAATTAAGATTTTACCTGATCAGAAAAAATTAATTTACGGAGTAGGGGCTGGAAAGTTAAATAGCAGCTCTCAATCTTGCAAGTAGAGAAAGACCCGAGAGATGCAGATTGTATCTACACACTGCATTTGGATATTAAAGCATGACTGTAGACACTAAGATTAAGACTCTTTCCAAAGGAAGGAGAGCTTCCCTGAGGGGAGGAATGTGGGAGCTTGCTGGCTTGCAAGCTGACAGGGTAGGAGGAAGAAAAACAATGCTCAAATGAATCTGTGAGCTTCTATAGAAGGAACAAGTATCACATGAGGGGAGGGAGGAAGTTGTGGGAGGTCCACGATGACTCACTTGGGTTAAGAACAGGACAATTGGCCTGAAATGACACCAAGAGTATCCATGGCCTGCTTACCAGTCACTCACAGAGACTGGGTAATATTAAAAACAAAGGGTATTTGAGATCAAAAAGCAGGACAAAGTGACTTTGTGGTCCTGGAAAGATACTTCCTGCCTGACTTTGGCTGGCAGCTGAGATTCTGACTGGAGTTAAGCCTCCCCTGGGTCCTTGCTTTGCAAGGCAGCTTTTCTTGAAAGCTGGAGCCTGCCCAGTTTCCTCCTGGCACAGGCTGTGGGCCCATTTAAATTCTTTAAAAAAATGCTTTAAAAAACCGTTGTATTATTTTTATGTGCTATTACAAATGCCTATTGTAGAGGGTTCAAGGACTTTGAGGGCTGATCAATGTAAAAGAAATGCCATGGAAGGCAATGACATACAGGGCTGTGGGAGGGGAAGTCCTTCATAGCCTGAGACCTTCAGGCGAGGGGGCATCCAGAATGGAAGGGAGGAGGAAAGAGACTCCTGGAGGAGAGGAAGATCACAGGAAGACTTCCACTTCAAGACAGTGTTACTGTGAAAAGTCAAGGGGTCTCTGGGTCCGAGAGCCCCAAAGGGCCATAGCAGCTTGGGGTCTTATAACCAGGCTCTGTCTTATCAATGGATAAGGATGGGCTACCGCTGTCCAGTGAAGGTGCATAGGGTAAGCAGAGCAGACAGGCTTTAAATAGCTAAAAATCTGCTTGCATGGTCTATTTTAAAAATAATTGGATGTGTTAAAATCTGAGTTTGGTGGGGGGGGGGTGGCGCTTTTGAGCTAATGTATCAGCAAAGGAATAAACAACCAAGTCTATGCATAGAAGCCATCTTTCATTCTTTATATAACGCCTGTGATAAATGTTTAATATAAAATATTCAAACAGTACAACAAATAAAAAGAAGAAAGTAAATGCAACTCCATATCATGCAACCAATAAATAAGTACAGTTAACATTTTGATCTCTATTTACATTTCTCTCTCACTCTCTTTGTCTCTCTCTCTCACACACACACACACCAATATAAATAATTTTATGTAAATAGAATCACATATAGTATCAAGCTACTAATCCCTAACTTTTCTTGATCTTTAAAAATCTCTACAGTGTGCATTTCAATTTACTATGGTAACTAATGCAAAGAATTCTTCAATTACCATCTTGTGTGTTGTTTTCTAATTTCTATAAATTCATAGAAGTGGAATTACTAAGTCAAGGTGTATGAATATTTAACATTATTGATACCAATTGCCATATTGCCTTCTAAATTTTTATTAATTAACTTACACTCCCATGTTTATTCATGAACTTTAGATTAAGTTAGACTGTCAGGAAGGTTAAAATATGAAATGAACTGAGATGTGTAAAAGTTGCTGTGAGCGAAACTGCATTCTTAAAAATGTATTTGGAACAAGAAGGTGATCACAAAAAGGATAAATCCATAGTCCCTTCACTCTTAGCAGATGGTCCACCTTGGACTTCTCAGAGAAAGCAGAGGCAATGGGGAGTGAAGTTTTTCAGCCTTCAGTTTCTACCCTCAACCTCAGTTCCATTCTGGGTCACCTGCCATGTTCAAGGAAGAGTATTTCCACTTCTTCCTGAAGTTCTTGGTCTCACAGTACTTCATAAATTTGTCACTTTCTCACTCTCCCCATCAAATACTTTAAACTAGAAACCTGTTCAAAGCATCTTTGCTCTAAAAGAAGTATCCTTAACATACGGTCCCTTCAAGTCCTCGCCTGGGGCAAGAGAAACGTTTGCCAAGCCCCAAGCATGTGAAAGTGCATATGAAAATACTCAATACACGTTCCTATCCTAAGGAAGCATTTCTGGGATTCTTAAAAACACTTGTCATACTTTTGTTATATACACCAGACTTATGATCAATCCAAGTGATAATTTATAATCCTCCCTTAAACTGATTAGAATTTAGTACATAGAATCCTTTCTCCTGTGGAATAAACTCCCTCTTTGTCTTCCCTGATGGCTCAAGCAGTAAAGAATATGCCTGGAATTCAGGAGACAAATGTAACACGGGTTCGATCCTTGTGTCAGGAAGATCCCCTGGAGGAGGAAATGGCAACCCCACTCCAGTATTCTTGCCTGGGAAATCCCATGAACAGAGGAGGCTGATGAGCCATAGTCCATAGGGTTGCAAAGAGTCGGACACAACTGAGCACTCAGGCAAGCAAGTCTGTAACTATAACATAACTTGGCCTCATATCTAATCCTTCCTCTGTGAGCTTGTGGAGACCCACTGAATTCTGCTTGAATGACCTGGTTTTCTTCTGCTTGGCAAATTCAAAAACAAATTCAATTCAGGTTTGCGCTGGTGGTCCTTGTCTTATTCTTCGACCCCGCTTTCTTTTATTTCCTTGCAACACTCAGGAGTGGTCTACATGTCCTGCCTCTACTTTCTCCCTTTCCCCTTATTTTTCATCTGAAAAATGCTTTCTGCTTATACCAAACTAACTGATGCTGCTTTTGCAAAAGTCATCAAAAAGTATTTCTAATTTACTAAGTCAGTGGTTTATTTTTACTCTGCATTCTAGGTGATCTTTCTGTGGAATTTGAAAATTTCTGTCTTGAAATTCCCTCCATCCTGGTTTCCTGAACACTATTCCCTCATTGATATACATGCTTAGTTGCTCAGTTGTGTCCGACTCTTTGTGACCCCATGGACTGTAGCCCATCAGGCTTCTCTGTCCATGGGATTTTTCAAGTGAGAATACTGGAGTTGGTTGCATTTCCTTCTCCAGAGGATCTTCCCTACCCAGGGATCGAATCCAATTCCCCTGTGTCTCATGCATTCCAGGTGAATTCTTTACCCCCTGAGCCATCGAGGAAGCTCTCTTCTTGATGAGAAAAAGGAGAGTGAAGAAGTTCACTTAAGACTCATCATTCAAAAAGCTAAGATCATGGCATCTGGTCCCATCTCTTCATGGCAAATAGATTGGGAAAAAGTGGAAACAGTGACAGATTTTATCTTCTTGGGCTCCAAAATCATTGGAGATGGTAACTGCAGCTATGAAATTATAAGACACTTGCTCTTTGGAGGAAAAGCTGTGCCAAACCAGACAGTGTATTAAAAGGCAGAGCCGGACGTTTGCCGACAAACGTCCCTGTAGTCAAAGCTATGATTTTTCCAGTAGTCATGTACAGGTGTTAGAGTTGGACCATCATAAAGAAAACTGAACACCGAAGAATTGATGCTTTCAAATTGTGTTGCTGGAGGAGACTCTTGAGAGTCCCCTGGACTGCAAGGAGATCAAACCAGTCAATCCTAAAGGAAATCAGTCCTGAATACTCATTGAAGGATTGATGCTGAAGCAGAAGCTCCAATACTTTGGCCACCCGATGCAAAAAGCCAACTCTTTGGAAGACTCCGATGCTGGGAAAAATTGAAGGAAAAGGAGCAGGAGGCATCAGAGGATGAGATGGTTAGATAGCATCACTGACTCAATTTAAAGACTTTGAGCAAGCTCTAGGGAATAGGGGCGCCTCTGACAATAAAGAATCTGCCTGCAATGCAGGAAACCTTGATTTGATCCCTGGGTCAGGAAGATCCCCTGGAGATGGGAATGGTGACCCACTCCAGTATTCTTGCCTGGAGAATTCCATGGACAGAGAAGCCTCGTGGGCTACAGTCCATGGAATCACAAAGAGTTGGACATGACTGAGTGACTAACACTTTCACTTTCACTGGGAGATAGTGAAGAACAAGGAAGCCTGGCATGCTGTAGTTCATGGGATCACCAAGGGTCAGACGTAACTTAACAATTGAACAACAGATTCCCTTATTATTTCCCTTCTACCTCTGTCTTATTCTTCTTAGCCTTTTTCTCTCTCTGGTTTCTCTCCTTTAACAATTCCCTTAAACCTAAGGCCTCTGTATCAGTCAGTTTTTTCTATATAACGAACTACTCCAAAGCTCGGAGGTATCAAACAATGATTTATTTTACATCATGTCTGCAAGTTGACTGGCGATCAGATTATCTAGCCAGAATTCAGCTGGGCTTAGTTCCAAAGACAAATTGACTCCAGATCATCTCCATAATTCTCTCATTCTCTACTCACTAATAATAGCCTGGCTTGGGGCATATTCTTTTCATAGTCATGGTGAAAGTACAAGAGGCTAAGCCCAGCCATGCTTGCACATTTCAGGCTTCTGACTGTACTGAATCTGCTGACATCTCACCTCCTAAGCAAGTTACATGGTCAAACCCAGAATCAAGGGGAAAAGAAATATCTTGGGCTTATCATGAAGCCATGGCAAGGAGTGGTTGCATAATACTACTAGTGGTAATCAAAGAATTGTTACTAGTAACTTAACCTATTAAATACGACTTAACTGCCTAGAAGGCTCTGTGTGATCTGACCTTAACTATATCTGTAGACTTGTTACTTGGCTCTTCCTCTTCATTACAAAGTTCCAGACACAAAGCTGAATTTTGGTTCCTTCAACACCAAGCTCTTTTTCTTAATCTATGCAATCTTCAGGTTTTAGTATAAGTATCACTTTCCATGGAAGTCTTCCCAGTCTCTCCAGATTAAGTCACATTCCCTTGTTATATCTGATTATAGACTGACACAATTTTTCTTTGTTGCATTTACCATGTTTTCAATGACATAATCTGTTTGTTTATATATTTGATATCTTTCTCCCTCCCTGGAATTTAAGCTCCATTATGCTAAGATTCCTAAAGGAGATCAGTCCTGGGTGTTCGTTGGAAGGACTGATGCTAAAGTTGAAACTCCAATACTTTGGCCACCTCATGCGAAGAGTTGACTCATTGGAAAAGACCCTGATGCTGGGAGGCATTGGGGGCAGGAGAAGAAGGGGACGACAGAGGATGAGATGGCTGGATGGCATCACCGACTCAATGGACATGAGTTTGAATAGACTCTGGGAGTCGGTAATGGACAGGGAGGCCTGGGATGCTGCGATTCATGGGGTCTCAAAGAGTCAGACATGACTGAGTGACTGAACTGAACTGATGGTAAGATTTGTCTTTATTTTGTTAAATATTATATTCCTAGTGTTTCTTATTTACCTATCATATAATAGATATTCAATAAATGATGCAGATGAACCAGAGAACCAATCATATCAACTGATGGTTCTACTCCAGTTCTGAGGGCCTGAGAACCAGGAGAGCAGATGGGGTAATTTTCAGTCCTAGCCCAAATTCAAAGGCAGGAAAAGACCAAGGATTCAAAAGACCAGGGATTCAGTTCAAAGTCAGGCAGAGAGAGCAAATTCTCCCTTGCTTGCCCTTTTTGTTCTCTGCAAGCCTTTGATGGACTAGATGAGGCCCACTCACATCAGAGAGGGCAATCTGCTTTACTCAGTCTACCAACTCAAACATTATCTTATTGACTTCCCTGGTGGTCCAGTGGTTAAGACTTCGCCTTCCAATGCAGGGAGTGCAGGTTTGATCCCTGGTTGGGGACAGCTAAGATCCCACAGATCCCACAAGCTTCAGGGTCAAAAAACCAAAACTTAAAAAAAAAAAAAAAGTGTTGTAACAAATTGAATGAAGATTTTAAAACAATTTTTAAAATAATAAATAAATGATGCAGTTAATTAATCTATGTGTTCTTAGTTTCAGCCATTTCTATGACTTAAACTTTTACCAAATCTGAATCTAGAGTCTCAAAATCTTTCCTGAGCTCTGAACAAGATTTCCAACTGGATATTCCATGGCAGCTTCATGTTCAGAAGTCAACTCTTTTATCTCCTCCTGTTAGTGGAAACATCACTATTCACCTGACTACCCTCAGTGTCAGGTTGACTGGGCTTCCAGGTTCCCAGGTATTTGGCTGAACATTATTCTGGAGTGTCTGTGAGAGTGTTTTCGAATAAGATAATGTTTGAATTGGTAGACTGAGTAAAGCAGATTGCCCTCTCTGATGTGAGTGGGTCTCATCTAGTCCATCAAAGGCTTGCAGAGAACAAAAAGGGCAAGCAAGGGAGAATTTGCTCTCTCTGCCTGACTTTGAACTGAATCCCTGGTCTTTTGAATCCTTGGTCTTTTCCTGCCTTTGAATTTGGGCTAGGACTGAAAATTACCCCATCTGCTCTCCTGGTTCTCAGGCCCTCAGAACTGGAGTAGAACCATCAGTTGATATGATTGGTTCTCTGGTTCATCAACTACAGATCATGGGACTTCTCAGCCTCCATAAACATAAGAGCAAGTTCTTTATACAATCTTAATCTCAATCTATGTCTCTGTGTGTATATATATACACACACACATAGATATGCATAGACATATTTTCTAGTGAATTCTAAAACACCAAAGTCCTGAAAAATTGTCTCAAGGTCCATACTTCCCTCAACCTTTATGCATGATTTGTCTCTAAAAGCTGATGCTTTTTTCTTCTGAATTTCTGTTTAGTTAGCATCCTGACTTCTCTATCATGAATAATATTGGCACTAAAGAGGGTAGAAAAATATTGTTGGGAAGGAAAGGAAGTCCAAGATGGGGTAGAACAATCTAAGAAAATGCCTGGTGGGTCTAAATGTGTCCCAAGTTTCCTGGCCAGGATGAGTCACATCCTTGAGAGTGGAGAGCATATACTTATGATACCTCCATAGGAATTGCTGAGAAATTGTTTAACAAAACGTGAGATAAAACAGAAGAGTGGAAAATTAGAGCTGGAAGGCAGGACTGTCACAGGTGATTGAAGGTCTCAGTTGAGACCATGATATTAGAAAGACTTAAGCTGTAATATCCCACTGGCTTTGGGGCCAGGATTTCCAAATTACCCCTTTCCAATGACAGTACACATGAGTATTCAGTATCGCTATTTGTGAGCTCTCAGCAGTAAGTACACAATGTGATAAATAGCACTGCCCAGAGGTAATGATCAAAAAGAAAAGTAAAAAAACTGTATTTTTTCCTTACACAATATACTAGTATAGAATAACATTTGCCTTTGACATTTACTTGTTGACTCTTTTGGGGGTGGCAGGAGAGGGATTAGAGAATGACAGTACCCCTTCCTCTTGTTTGACACAGTGTAGTCCACCATCAACCATTATGACACACTCATAATTTTGCCTATATTGGATCTGGATAAATTTTATAAACATCTATATTTATTTATGAGCATTTCAGTTCAGTTCAGTTGCTCAGTCATGTCTGACTCTTTGCGACCCCATGAACCACAGCACACCAGGCCTCTCTGTCCATCACCAACTCTCAGAGTCCACCCAAACCCATGTCCATTGAGCCGGTGATGCCATGAAACCATCTCATCCTCTGTTGTCCCCTTCTCTTCCTGCCCTCAATCTTTCACAGCATCAGGGTCTTTTCAAATGAGTCGGCTCTTCACATCAGGTGGCCAAAGTATTGGAGTTTCAGCTTCAACATCAGTCCTACCAATGAACACCCAGGACTGGTCTCCTTTAGGAGGGACTGGTTGGATCTCCTTGCAGTCCAAGGGATTCTCAAGAGTCTTCTCCAACACCACAGTTCAAAAGCATCAATTCTTCTGGACTCAGCTTTCTTTATAGTCCAACTGTCACATCCATACATGACCACTGGAAAAACCATAGCCTTGACTAGACGGACCTTTGCTGACAGAGTAATGTCTCTGCTTTTTAATATGCTGTCTAGGGTGGTCATAACTTTCATTCCAAGGAGTAAGTGTCTTTTAATTTCATGGCTGCAATCACCATCTGCAGTGATTTTGGAGCCCAGAAAAATAAAGTCAGCCACTGTTTCCCTATCTATTTTCCATGAAGTGATGGGACCAGATGCCATGATCTTCGTTTTCTGAATGTTGAGCTTTAAGCCAACTTTTTCACTCTCCTGTTTCACTTTCATCAAGAGGTTCTTTAGTTCTTCTTCACTTTCTGCCATAAGGGTGGTGTCATCTGCATATCTGAGGTTATTGATATTTCTCCTGGCAATCTTGATTCCAGCTTGTGCTTCTTCCAGCCCAACGTTTCTCATGATGTACTCTGCATATAAGTTAAATAAGCAGGGTGACAATATACAGCCTTGACATACTCCTTTTCCTATTTGGAACCAGTCTGTTGTTCTATATCCAGTTCTAACTGTTGCTTCCTGACCTGCATACAGGTTTCTCAAGAGGCAGGTCAGGTGGTCTGGTATTTCCATCTCTTTCAGAATTTTCCACAGTTTATTGTGATCCACACAATAAACTTTTGACAGTATGTCAAAAGCTTTGGCATAGTCAATAAAGCAGAAATAGATGTTTTTCTGGAACTCTCTTGCTTTTTCGATGATCCAGTCTGTATATGAGCATTTATCTTTATTCAAACTAGAGTTTTGTATTGAAAACAACAGCCTTGGAAATGTAGAAGTTAAAGATGTCAGAATGCTTTGGTCTACGTCATCAGTTTGTGTGTGTGTATGTGTGTGTGTGTGTATTTAGGTATAACTATGTACTTAGTGCTTGTTTACCTTTGTGGGATCTCATCATTCAGTCTGTATTGAAATATTTGCCTGAACTGGAAATCCCAGTGAGCCTCAGCTTGGCAAGTCACATGCTACAAACAGAAACAAAGAGTAAAGGCAGGTATGATTAGAAGGTGACAGAGAGGAGCCCTTGTAAGTATGACAAGAACAAGTGGAAGTTTAGAAAAAAAAGTAGAGAATGTGTTTCTCTAAGATACTGGTAGAGATGAAATAGAACATCTTTGCAAAATAGCTGTTATATCAATTAATTAGTGTGAGGGCCCCCAAATAAATGATTTTCACAGACAACTATGTCCAAGATCTAGAAATCAAGCTCCAGCCTCTGCTTCCATATTTATTAGCAATGACCATAAGTACTAAATTGTTGCAAAAATAACATGTTGTGTAATGGAACAGTGAAAAGAGGAATCCTTCTTATTTAAAAATTATGATTCTATGACATTAAATAATTATATACTTTTAAAACCTAGTACTCTTCAGCCACTCTTTACTCCATTTGTCTATCTTCCATCATCTCTTTCTTTCTTCTTTCATTTGTGCCTTCATTTATTCAATGAATATCAGGTGTCCACTGTATATCAAACACTGTTCTAGGCACAGGGACTAAAGTAATAAACAAAAAGCACACAAACCCCCTGCCCTCTTAGAGTTTACTTTCTAGCAGGAAAAACAGACAAGGCTAGGGAGGGTCTCACCGAGGTCATTTTGAAAAGACAGGAAGGATGTGAGAGACTGAGCCTTGTGGGTATCTGGAGGGAGAATGATTCAGAAAGAGAAATAGCTGCAAAGTCATGCCTGGTGTGTTGAGGAAATAGGTAGGATGTCAGTGGCTGGAGAGGATTGAGCATGGGAGAGAGTACTAGAAGTATGGAGTGCAAGAATATGTAGGGCCTCACGGGCCATTGAAAGATTGTGGCTTTTATTGGGTGTAACATAGAAAGCAAATGGAGGTCTTGTTTTGTTTAAATAAAATTCTTATTTTCAGTATATCTATATTTATATAATTCTAAAAATATAGAAAAATTGACAACATAGTATAATGATCTTGAATAATCTCCTATAGTGTGAATATCTTATATGACCATAGTGCATTCTCCAAAACTAAGAAGCTGACACTGGTTCAGTACTACTAACTAAACTGCAGAGTTCACTGGGATTAATCTGTTTTTCCACTAATGTCCTTTTCCCTAGATTCTGATCTAATTGAGAATACCATGTTGCATATAGAAGTGGAGGGTTCTCAGTGAAGGGCTGACGTGACCTGACCATCATTTGACCATTTACTCTGGCTGCTGTATATGTACTTAGAACCCATGTGCTATGTACAGAATTCCTACTTCCCTTGTACCAAAGGGATGAATACCCTCAATACTACTATCTACTAGGAGATGCTGTTCCAGTGCCTTATCCAGTTATAGGTGCCTTTCATTCAACCTGTCATTAAGTAGATGCAGACCACGGATCCCAGAAGCTGTTAAGGTAAATCAGCCATGCATCTGAGAATATATTTAAAGAAGCTCTTATATGTTAGACAGAAGAAACTTGGGCTCAGAAATAGAATCATTGTTCAAGAGCTCAGTTAGATCAGTTACCCAGACATGGCCTATAGCAGAGGAAAGCTTATCTTTGGGTTTTGCTTTTATGTTCGTGTTAGAGGGTACAATTGAGTTCGCTTATTTGGGGTCCAATTAGGTAGCACTTTGCAGTATTCAGTATTGGCAAACTGCTTTCACAAATATTCCTATAATCAATAAAATACAAAATACACTATATCAGGCATTATCTAGAATAGACTTCCTTCCTCAGATTTATGTGTGTAGAGAAGGTCAAAGCGCCCTGGTTAGCATAATGTCTGAATCATGCAGTTTAAAGCACCATGTGCTCCAACCGCATGTTTAAATAATTGCCTTTAAAGCCAAGTACTGATGAATTAAATCTCACCGTTCCACAGACACCTCGCTATTATTTCCATTACTGTTAATGGGCTGTTCCATTTTCCTGGTAAGTTTACTTAGAGACCACATAGTTGTCCAAATAATAGGTCCCATTTTTCCTTAATATTTCATGCTGAGGTTTATTGGTCTCAATGAATTCCATCAACCGTCAGGGAGACATTTACTGATGATGTGAATAAGCTGCCACCTACTAAAATGACCCACATAGTATCCTAGAAAATGTTTTAAGTTCATATTATTTGCTTTTCCCACTTTTGGCATTTGTGCACTTTTGCTAACAATTTTAGATGATGCAGTTTAAATAATGTTTTAAAAGAATTTTCCTGAAAATGAAGTATTTTCCTTTTTATTAGGGTATCCACTTACATTTTAGAGAAGAAAATGACAACCCATTCCAGTATTCTTGCCTGGGAAATCCCAGGGACAGAGGAACCTGGCAGGCTACAGTCCCTGGGGTCACAAAAGAGTTGAACATGACTTTGCAACTAAACAATAACAATTTATATCTTAGCATAATGATATCTTATTGCCTTTTTACTATGGAAATATCAGAAGTTTCTTCTATTTTGAAAGCTTATTAAGCACATTTTATCCTGCTTAAATATTATTTAATGGTGGATTTATTCTGAGATTCATCCAAGAAAATCTCCTAAAGAGTTAAGAAATAGAACATGGACTTGTATAAGGTTTATCAAAAATTGCTTACCTTAATTTCCAGTAAATTGGCAAAGTAGATATTTGGAAACTAGTACATCTGGATAAATACTGAGAAATGATCTAAATAAGACAGTTGAAACAAGCAGTGTTATGTTTTATGCAAATTTTACATTGAATTGCAATTAAAAAGTAATTGTATTCAAGGTCGACAATGGAGGTCAGCTATGGAAGCCATGGTTCTTACTTTCACAACTGCCCCATATGAATTTGGATGGTGTCCCTTATCGGATGAATGTTACAAGTTAACATTTCATAGTGTTTACCCATAAGGCCTTTTTAACTTTTTATTTGCATGAATTATTAACCTGAAAGCTATCTCTCTCATTGTTCTACTTTCACTCCAGTTGAGAGGAAGATGTGAGCTATGTTATCTGCCTTTCTAGATGATCTTCACATGTTACATTGTCTTTACTTCTTTTTCTCAATAGACACATATTTTGGTTAGTGTCAAATTGAATTTAAACAAATTGAGGCTTAATTCCCTCATAAGATTTTAACATTTGAAATTATAGATATAACTGCAATCATAATAACTTCTGCAGCTGAAATGTGTATTGAAAATTATGTGGTTTGCACTGAGAGTACTTTCATCTCTTGATGGATATTGGGCACATCTGCTTGGAAATCTGAAAATACCAAGAGGTCTATTCTTTCCTTTTTGTTGTTGTAAATACCTCCATATGGAAACTATTCATTGAATATGTCACTTCAAAATTCTTGTTGTTGTTCAGTTGCTAAGTCATGTCCAACTCTTGGTGACCTCATGGACTGCAGCACTCCAGGCTTCCCAGTCCTTCACTATCTCCCAGAGTTTGCTCAAACTCGTGTCCGTTGATTCAGTGATGCCATCCATCCATCTCATCCTCTGTTGCCCGCTTCTCCTCCGGCCCTCCATCTTTCCGAGCATCAGGGTCTTTTCCAAAAGATTGGCTTTACACATCAGGTAGCCAAAGTATTGGAGTTTCAGCTTCAGCATCAGTCCTTCCAATAAATATTCAGTACTGATTTCCTTTAGGATGGACTGGCTTGATCTCCTCTGTCCAAGAGACTCTTTTTTGTTTGTTTGTTTTATCTTTTTTAATTAGTGTTTTTTATTCTTTGGCTAAATATGCAGAAATAGGATAGCTGTTCAAGGGACTCTTGAGTCTTCTCCAGCACCACGTTTGAAAGCATTAATTCTTCAGTGCTCAGCTTTCCTTATTGTCCAGCTCTCACATCTGTACATGACTACTGGAAAAACCATAGCTTTGACTATACAGACCTTTGTCAGCAAAGTGGTACCTCTGCTTTTTAGTACGTTGTCTAGGTTTGTCATAACTTTTCTTCCGAAGAGTAAGCGTCTTTTAATTCCGTGGCTGTAGTCGAGGTCTTCAGTGATTTTGGAGCCCAAGAACATAAAATCTGTCGCTGTTTCCATTTTTTTCCCTTCTATTTGCCATGAAGTGATGGGACTGGATGCCATGATCTTAGTTTTTTGAATGTTGAGTTTTAAGTGAGCTTTTTCACTCTTCTCTTTCATCATCATCAAGAGGCTCTTTAGTTCCTCTTTGCTTTCTGCTATTGGACTGGTATCATATGTATATCTGAGGTTGATATTTCTCCCGGCAATCTCAATTCCAGCTTGTGATTCATCCAGCCCAGAGTTTTTCATGATGTCCTCTGCATAGAAGTTAAATGAGTAGGGTGGCAGTATACAGCCTTGATGTACTCCTTTCCCAATTTTGAACCAGTTCATTGTTCCATGGCCAGTTCTAACTGCTTCTTCTTGACCTGCATACAGGTTTCTCAGGAAACAGGTAAGGTGGTCTGGTATCCCCATCTTTTAAGAATTTTCCACAATTTGTTGTGATCCACACAGTTAAAGGCTTTAGTGTAGTTAATGGAGAAGTACATGGGGTTTTTGGAACTCCCTTGCTTTTTTCTGTGAACCAATGGATGTTGGCAATTTGATCTCTGGTTTCCCTGCCTTTTCTAAATCCAGCTTGTACATTTGGAAGTTTTCAGTTCACATATTGCTGAAGCCTAACTTGAAGAATTTTGAGCATTACCTTGCTAGCATGTGAATGAGTACAATTTACTCGGTAGTTTGAACATTCTTTGCCATTGCCTTTCTTGGGATTGGAATAAAAACTGACCTTTTCCAGTCCTCTGTCCACTGCTGAGTTTTCCAAATTTGCTAGCATATTCTGTGCAGCACTTTAATAGCATCATTTTTTAGGATTTGAAATAGGAGCTGGAATTCCATCACCTCGACTAACTTTGTTCATAGTAATGCTTCTTAAGAACCTCTTGACTTCACCCTCCAGGATGCCTGGCTCTAGGTGAGTGACCACACCATTTTGGTTATCCCAGTCATTAAGACTTTTTTTGTATAGTTCTTCTGTGTGTTCTTGCCACCTCTTCTTAATATCTTCTGCTTCTATTAGGTCCTTGCCACTTCTGTCCTTTATTGTGCCCATCTCTGAGTGAAATATTTCTTTGGTATCTCCAGTGTTCTTGAAGAGATCTCTAGCCTTTCCCATTCTATTGTTTTCCTCTGTTTCTTTGCATTGGTCACTTAAGAAGGCCTTCTTATCTCTCCTTGCTATTCTCTGGAACTCTGTATTCAGTTGGGTGTTTCTTTCCTTTTCTCTTGTTTGTCTTTTGCTTCTCTTTCTTTTTCAGTTATTTGTAAAGCCTCCTCAACCATTTGGCCTTCTTGCATTTCTTTTTCTGGAGGATGGTTTTGGTCACTGCCTCTTGTACAGTGTTAAGAATCTCTGTCCATAGTTCTTCAGGCATTCTGTCTACCAGATCTAGTCTCTTGAATCTATTCATCATCTTCATTGTATAATCACAAGGGATTTGATTTAGGTCATACCTAAATTGTCTACTGGTTTTCCCTACTTTCTCCAATTTAAGCCAGAATTTTGCAATAAGGAGCTCATGATCTGAGGCACAGTCAGCTCCAGGTCTTATTTTTGCTGACTGTATAGAGTTTTTCCATTTTCAGCTGCAAAGAATATAATCAATCTGATTTCAGTATTGACCATCTGATGATGTCCATGTGTAGAGTTGGCTCTTGTGTTGTTGGAAGAGGGTGTTGTTATGACCAGTGCATTCTCTTGACAAAACTCTGTTAGCCTTTGCCCTACTTCATTTTGTACTTCAAATCCAAACTTGCCTGTTACTCTAGGTTTCTCTTGACTTCCTACTTTTGTATTCCAATCCCCTATGATGAAAAGGACATCTTTTTTTGGTGTTAGTGCTAGGTCTTGTAGATCTTCATAGAACTGTTCAACTTCAGCTTCTTTGGTCTGCTCTCCAGAGCAAGACCCATTTTTCCTACTTCAAGATAACATTGTCCAACAGAATAATCTCCCATAGATGTCAAAAAATAAGTTTTTTTAAATGGAAATGAACATATGTATTTACTTACCTTTATCTAGCTATATGATATCAAAACCATTATGAGTTGCGATCAGTAGGAATCTTTAAAGTAGTCATTGTATAGGAGTAATAATGGTAGCTAATATTTATGTAAGATTAGTGTACTTAATAACATGATGATTACTTGTATTTCTTTGGCTAAAACCTGGACACTTTCTTATGTTGTTCCTTGTGCCCAGTGAGATATCTTGGAAGTAGTCAGCCAAGCTAAAGCATGCAATTGTAAACCATGGGAAAAATTATACATAACTCAATGGGAATTCTATTTGTAAGATTCATATCCATGACAGCAAATTCATTAGCATTATCATTTAATTTTAACCAAAGATGCTAACTAGCCCATAAATCATTAAGATACCCAGACTTAAATATACAGATTCATACACTCACGATAAAATATATATCAGCTCTAGGATCTCATGGAGAAGGAAATGGCATCCCACTTCAGTATTCTTGCCTGGAGAATTCCATGGATGGAGGAGCTTGGTGGGCTATGGTCCATGGGGTCGCAAAGAGTTGGACATGACTGAAGCAACTTAGCACTAGGATCTCAATATCTCAGTGTGTCTTATACTCTATGAAAGTAACTTTTGAAACAGATTTTTAATATCTGAAACAAACTAAGACTTATCTATTATTTATGCCTATCTAGCTGTGTAGCCAGTGATTTGAAAAATCAATAGCAAATGATCAAGTTCATATACAAATCAGAAACCCACTTAAGTTAGTATAATTCTGAGAGTTTTCCACTTCACATATCTTGCACCCCAGCACTTTAGTTCAATTTTATGGGCTTATTTGCCCTAGGGTTCTAGGTTCAATACTTGCAATTATCTTTCAAGATAATGCCCTTTTAGTAAATCTCATGTATCCCATACTCTAACCAAAATGTTGAACTGGAAAACAGTTGCTTCTTGATTGCAATCATTGAATAATACTGAGAAAATGTTTATGCACAAATAGGTTTGAAACCAAATAGACAACAATTCTCTGGGTGTTACATAAAGTTCACATTTACACGTTTTCAATAAATATGAGTATGTTGTTTAAAACAAGTAATACAAAACTCAAGCTAAACAAGAAAATTCAAACGTTGGAAAATTATAATTGCATAATTTATTTTTAAATATAAATTTTTATTATGAGAAGCTTCAATATCAGCACTCCTTCCCCACCTCCTCTATCTTCAAACCTGGACCAAGTTACCTCTTTTGATAACTGCAGAGAGAGACTTGCTGCTAAGACCAGTGTTGTGCAGGGGCCAATCTCACAGCATTCATATAATTTATCATCTTTCTCAAAAATTCAGATTCCTTTATGGGTTTTGTTTCAGGACCGATTTCAGTCTTCCCATCTAATCTTTCATCACTTTTGAGCAATTAGTAAATTGTTTCTTTTATTTTTTTTCCTCTGCTTTTTATTTTATTTTTTATTTATTTTTTTATTTTTTTTAAATTTTATTTTATTTTTAAACCTGAAACACTGTATTAGTTTTGCCAAACATCAAAACGAATCCGCCACAGGTATACATATGCTCCCCATCCTGAACCCTCCTTCCTCCTCCCTCCCCACACCATCCCTCTGGGTCGTCCCAGTGCACCAGACCCAAGCATCCAGTATCGTGCATCAAACCTGGACTGGCAACTCGTTTCATACATGATATTACACATGTTTCAATGCCATTCTCCCAAATCTTCCCACCCTCTCCCTGTCCAACAGAGTTTTAACTTATTCCCTTATTGTTTTCTTTCCCAGAAATAGGAACGCAGATAAATAATGAAGAGGCCAAAGATAAATAGTAGCACGAGGAGGATAAATAAATGCTTCCCTAATTTGAAAGCAGTCAATCATATCTGAATTATCCTTGTTATACTGTAATCCTGGCTTTGATAGCAAAAAGAAATCATCCATTCAGTACTAAAATGTAAAAAATGTTCCTACCAGACAGAAAATATTGAATGGTTTAAATCACATTCATTTATATTAGTGATCAGAAAAATCCATTGAAATAAATTAGGTAGCAGAATGTCATATAAAATTTTAGCTTTAAAGGTTATTTGGCTTTGGGATCAATTGATTTTAGATACAATACTTGCCTCAGGCTTTTATCTTACTACTTAAGAAAACAATAAAAATAGGAGATGACTTACTGTCAGACATTAAACAATTTCCTTAGTGGACAACTTCATTTTAAAATTTGTATTTTAGTTTTATCCATATTTAGCCTTTCTACTCATGTCTACTTGAAAAAAAAATTTCAAATAAAGCTTTTAATTTAAAAGAATACTATGTCATGTTTGAGACTAATTAGCGGCTTGCTTTTGTAAGGTTATATTATTCCAACATTTTAGAGAAAATAAAGGAATTATAATAGTTCAATAGATAATGTTTTTTTCTGGAACAGCCCACTCTTCTGTGGGGGGAGATGAAAGATAATAAGAAGGCTACTTTTATGAGAGTTTGAAGGAGAAAGGATACGTATATAAATGACTGATACCGGTTGCTGATACCGGAATCCACCTGAATTCTCACAACATTGTTAATTGGCTATACTCCAATACAAAATGTCACTTTTCACATATATAGCTCTTACCCATCAATAAAATGCGTTTAATTATGCAAACATTTACTGAGCCCCTATGATATGCTAGAAGCACTTTTAGGCTCTGAAACTACAATTCAGTTTGAATATCTTGTCTATAAAGATTTGTTTTCATTAGAAAGCTCTATTTAATAGTAACTCTTCTTTGGCTGTTAGTCTCAAAACATTTTTTTCATCACCTTTAGATGTTCACTACTTATATCATCTATTGGATGTAGAAATGTTTTTCACTTTCAAAAGTCAGAAAAAACTCTATTTTTTAAAAAAGAATACCTGTTTTGCTTCTCATATTTCATGCAACAAGCACAATATAATTCTGAAGCGTGTTTGTAATAATTACATGGAACTTCCCCAGAAACTTCTACAACTTTATTTTTGTTCTAATTGCAGTCTTAGTAACCTTAGGAAATTCCTATAAGGAAAGTAAGGGATGATACCAAAATAAGCCATTTAAAAATGAGGAAGTGGTGGTTACTTATCCTTCACTCAGGTTTAAATTGGAAGGTCAAGACAGAGGCATCTAAATCAGAGCCAATAAAGCTCTAAAGAGGTAATGATTTATTTTCCAGCAAGTTTTCCATATTATTGATTGATCCCAAGGTCATGTAATATTTTTTTACAATTTCCCTTTAGCTTTGTGCCAGTGGCAATTGCTATTTGTCACTAGCCTTAGAAGGGGATTAAGAGGTTAGAGAGTTGGCATGTGGAAAGTGACCTGCAAGAATGCTAATGATATAATCGTGTGTGTATGTGTGTTGGGGGAAGGGTGTCACATGTATACATTTAACAAATCAGGAAGCTAAAGAAGCTAACAAGAAGCTAGAGAATTTATAGTAAATTATATTAAACGGCTCCAACAATAAAGTTAGAGAACTGCTTAATTTTTAATCTAAGACCTTTTTGAATTACTTTTAAAAAGTCATTATTAACATTTGAGGGTTGCTTCCTTTCTCTTTTAGTGACCCAAAGTAAAATGATACAAGATTTTAATATTCATATTAAATATTAATACTTCTTTTAGGGACAAGTTTTCAAACCAACAGGCTTTGCATTTATACTCCCTGGAAATTTCTTTCATTTTTTTTTCCGTGTGTTCAAATTCCTGGCTAGAGATCTACTAAGAATAGATTAAGGAACATATTCAGAACTGGGAATTATCAATGGAAACTTTAAGTCAAAAGCTAACACTTGGATGTGGGATTGCATTTTCAGGGAAGCAGCTTTTAATATTAAAGCATTTCACTAACTCAGTTGTCTTCCTTAAGTTTACTGATATTCATTCTGTCAGAATTTAGCAACTTGATTTCTTGAATATGGTTCAGAAATATGTGGTGCCTGTTTTAAAGAAAAGACGTGGATAGTTTGTAGGGTTAGGGGCTTGGGAAAGGGGTGTAAAGAGAAGTTTGGGTAACTCTGATATGATCTTTGGGTCTTCACTTTCTGGAATTACCAATGTTTTCTCCTCTTGGTCTCCCTAAACCCATTAAACACCTGCATTCTAAAAGAGGGGAACTTCCCAAGTGGCATTAGTGGTAAAGAACCCTCCTGCTAATGCAGGAGACATAAGAGATGTGGTTTGATCCCTGGATTGGAGAGATCCCTTGGAGGAGGGCATGTCAACTCATTCCAGTATTCTTGCCTGGAGAATCCCACGGACAGAAGAGCCTGGTGGGTTACAATCCATGGGGTCGCAAAGAATCGAACAAGGCTGAAGCAACTTAGCATGCACGCATGCATTCTAAAAGTGTCTCCATTAATGTCCAATGGTCTGTAAACCCCAGGTTAGGCCTGCGCAGGAAGCTCTCTGGTTCTGATTTCACCAATTCTGATTTCTGGCTTTACAGGCTTTCACAGCCTCTCTTCTGTCCATAATCTAGGATTGTGGATAGAACAAAACCTTGACTATAGTGAATGATATAAAGGTGGCTTAGTGATCTGTAAGTTAATATGGCTACCTACAGTCTACTCAAGAGTACCTCTCAACCATCTTTCTTGATCATTTGGGGCCAACTCAATGGGCTGAAGCTCTGAGTTCAATAGGATGTTTAGAAAGAGAAGCTCCTCATGGTTCCGACTGCTATGTTACCACTGCCACCCAGAGTCATGAACTCCATCAGATCTCTAGCCTCCAGCCCAAGTTCCCTGAAAATGCGAGTCCCCCCAAAATATTAATTTTCTATGTTCAGAGCCTTCTGAAACTGCACTTTTAGGATCACAACAACCCCAGCCATTGGTACTTTTTAATCCTCTACTCTCGGAGAAGGCAATGGCACCCCACTCCAGTACTCTTGCTTGGAAAATCCCATGGATGGAGGAGCCTGGTGGGCTGCAGTCCATGGGATCACGAAGAGTCCAACATGACTGAGTGACTTCACTTTCACTTTTTACTTTCATGCATTGGAGAAGGAAATAGCAACCCACTCCAGTGTTCTTGCCTGGAGAATCCCAGGGATGGGGGAGCCTGGTGGACTGCCATCTATGGGGTCGCACAGAGTTGGACATGACTGAAGCGACTTAGCAGCAGCAGCAGCATCCTCTACTCTGGGCTTCCCTGGTGGCTCAGATGGTAAAGAATCTGCCTGCAATGCAGGAGACCCAGGTTCAATCCCTGGGTTGGGAAGATCCTCTGACGACCCACTCCAGCATTCTTGCCTGGAAAATTCCATGGACAGAGGAGCCTCGCAGGCTACAGTCCATGGGGTCGCAAAGAATCAGACACGACTGAACAACTAACATTAGCTCTGTTATTTCATCTGCAGCTTGGAGGCTTGTGTGTTGTAAACCCACAGAGGAAAACTCAGAAGTTATATAGAATTAGTCTTTTTTTTTTCCCTCCACCTAGGAGAAATTGTTTTGTTTTATTTTATTTTTCTGGAAAGTCAGTTATATGTTGCCATAGGGATGAAAGGTAAGAAAAAAAAAATCTAACCAAACAGGAATATGACTTTTCATTTATGTATATAGGCACTTTTACCTGCCTTATGTAAAATTCGTTCAACTCAACAAATATTTATTGAATCCCTACTATGTGGCAGCCATAATTCTAAGTTGTACGTACTATCAGTGACCAAAAGAGATGGACTTCTTACCCTCATCCAGCTCATAGTTACTTCACAGGGTATTGTAGTAATTGACGCATGTAATATACTTGGCATAGTGCCTCGCATTTAAAAACTACGTAAGATACAGACTATGTTTAATAGAAAATAGGACAAATGGCAGTGTTCCAGGTTGAACTTAATTTAATCATCATTTGTCACTGCTCTGATGAATATTGCAAAAATGAAGGCTTTAGATTGACACTTTTTAAGTCAAAACATGAGAAAATATATTCTTAGAGTCAGTTGTAAAATGACATTAATCTAACCGTTGATATTCTGATTTTCACAGCAGTAGCCTAGTAATAGTATTAACTTCATTCTCGCATAATTTACAAAATTTAAATGTTAGTTCTGTTACAGCTGCCTTTTCCCATTTTTGAATAATGTTGAGATCTCATCCCAATGGTATGGTCTCTTTCCTGACACACATCTGATGAAAATAATTCTGTGAAATATTTTAAAATGCTTTGAAAAAGAGAAATTTGACAATACCATTTTCATGATTAAAAAATGCTTCAATCTTTCAGGTAATGCTTTCATTTTTTCTGCTGCAGATGAGACTCAGTTGAAAATCAGGTATTCAATTACCTTTTGATCTTCTAAATTTGAAGATACCTGACAACCTGAGATAAAAGATTGACTTTTAATAATAATCACTTTGCTTTATATTAAAATCCTCAATAGCATAATAAGAATATTATTCTTTATTATGTAAGTAAGCCCTTAAGGGAACTACAAGGACCAGAAAGTGAATCATAATTGAATATTATAAAATTAGTAGCATTACCAAACAAGAAGAAAAAAAGAAGCATAATGAAAGTTAATTTTTATAATGATTAGAATATTACAACTGTAATGCAATCAGATGACATGCCATACACACACAGCAAGAAACAATCCATATTCATTTCAACCTATTATAATAATAAACATGAAGGAAAAAGTTCTTCATCACATATATTATGACTTTATGAAAGTAGCACTAATACTATTTGGCAGTAGTGACAAATTTTCTTAATATATTCTCCTTTTGATTGGACATATCTATCCATTAGGGAGCAACCTAATGCAGAAAACTGAGACTTTATATTCCTATGTGCTTTTCCTTTTGAGTTCCAAATAAAACTTTTTTCAAAGATGATTTAATTTTTCTCTATATGAGTTTAGATTTGTTTTTAAAATATCTCAACTCATTACAAACAAGCCAGAATGACTCTGAGATTTATGTTAAGGGCAGTGTCTTGAAGTTTGATGATCAGGTTTCTAGACCTAGCCAGTGGTAGTCCATTTCGTTTATTTGTCAGAATCATTACAAACCTATGGAAATCTTCTGCACAATCCATAAGCCCTATGATGACTCAAAATGCATAATTGGGACACATATTTAAAACAAAACAGTTCCATTCTTTCTGTTTATATCCAAACTCTTTTTACAAAGACTGCTGTCGTAAGGTGCAACATCTCATTAACCTCATTCCACAGATGGAGAAAAGGAGGAAGGAATTGTCTGTTTGCCTTTTACTATCATCGGGTTGATAGAATAGTTTGTGATTTGCCTAGCAGAATCACTTTAGCAATTTAAAACAGGGTGTAATCTCTTAGACTCTGTGGGCAAGTACAAGCTGTGGTTAATGGAACTTCTTTCCAGATAATTTGGGTGCTCTAGCGATCTTCAGAGAAGCTTTAAAAAGTGGCATTTTGGAAAGAGATCGTGTGATAACTAAGACTCTCAGATATTTTCTGTGTGATACCACAGTAGGGGATATGGCAATCAAGAGGTCAGGAGGGATCATTTAGCAGGTCTTTGGAAAGGTTTTCCTAGTCACACTACCACATCATGATACTTCATTTCTCTACATAGCACTTTTTAACATTGATTCTTAAAATGTAATTAACTTAGTTATTGTCTGTTTCTCTTTACTAAAATGTAAAGGTAGCTGAAGGGGTGACATTTAAACAGAAATTAATATAATAAGAAAGAGTCCAGGAAATATCAGGGGAAAGCATTGCAGCCAGAGTAAGAATAGCTCATCAAAACCCTAACTGAGAATAAGTTGGCCATGTTTGAGGAAAAGAAAGGGCAGGCTATCTAGAGTAGAGTGGGGTGGAATAGTGTGGAAAGATCTGGGGAAGGTAGGCAAAAGCCAGGTTACATAGAGCTTGATAAATCAGAACTAAAAGGTCGTATCGTACTATGAGTTAAATGATCAGCTCCTGGGGGCCACCATTAGGGAGGGCGTTCAGCTGGAGTGATGCAATGTGATCACAAAGATTTTGCATTTAGTCTCTGTACCAAAAACACACTGCAGGAAGTGGGGGAAGAGTAGAAGAGAAAGGCAGTTAGTAATGCACTGGAATATTCTAGCTAAGAGACATCATTAACTTGAACATTCTTCCATAGGAAGGAAGTGGTGGAGCTGGAGAGAAGTGTTAGGATTTAGGATATGTTTGAAAGGTAGAATCACTTTGACTTAAAGATGGATGGGAAATGAGACATAAGGGAAAGAGATTACTCCAGCTCCATCCCCCCTGTTCTCTAGAAGCACTCTGTTGTTCTTGTATTTTTGTGTGTTGAAGTAAAACATCTCAAGGTCAGTTTTCATTCCAGTCCCAAAGAAAGGCAATGCCAAAGAATGTTCGAACTACCGCACAATTGCACTCATCTCACACGCTAGGAAAATGCTCAAAATTCTCCAAGCCAGGCCTCAACAGTATGTGAACCATGAACTTCCAGATGTTCAAGCTGGATTTAGAAAAGATAGAGGAACCAGAAATCAAGTTGCCAACATCTCTTGGATCATCGAAAAAGTAAGAGAGTTACAGAAAAACATCTACTTCTGCCTTATTATCTATGCCAAAGCCTTTGACTGTGTGGATCACAACAAACTGTGGAAGATTCTTCTAGAGATGGGAATACCAGACCACCTGACCTGCCTCCTGAGAAATCTGTATGCAGGTCAGGAAGCAACAGTTAGAACTGGACATGAAACAACAGACTGGTTCCAAATCAGGAAAGGAGTACATCAGGCTGTGTATTGTCATCCTGCTTATTTAACTTATATGCAGAGTACATCATGCAAAATGCTGGGCTGGATGAAGCACATGCTGGAATCAAGATTGCCAGGAGAAATATCAATAACCTCAGATAGGCAGATGACACCCCCCTTATGGCAGAAAGTGAAGAAGAACTAAAGAGCCTCTTGATGAAGGTGAAAGAGGAGAGTGAAAAAGTTGGCTTAAAACTCAACATCCAGAAAACTAAAATCATGGCATCCGGTCCCATCACTTCATGGCAAATAGATGGGAAAGCAAAGGAAATAGTGAGAGACTTTATTTTGGAGGGCTCCAAAATCACTGCAGATGGTGACTGCAGCTTTGAAATTAAAAGGTGCTTGCTCCTTGCAAGAAAAGTTATGACCAACCTAGACAGCATATTAAAAAGCAGAGACATTACTTTGCCAGCAAAGGTCAATCTAGTCAAAGCTATGGATTTTCCAGGAGTCATGTATTGATGTGAGAGTTGGACTATAAAGAAAGCTAAGCACCAAAGAATTGATGCTTTTGAACTGCAGTGTTGAAAAAGACTCCTGAGAGTCCCTTGGACTGCAAGGAGATCCAAGTAGTCCATCCTAAAGGAAATCAGTCCTGAATATTCATTGGAAGGACTGATGTTAAAGCTGAAACTCTAATACTTTGGCCATCTGATGGGAAAAACTGATTCATTTGAAAAGACCCTGATGCTGGGAAAGATCGAAGTTGGGAGAAGGAGACGACAGAGGATGAGATGGTTGGAAGGCATCACCGACTCAATGGACATGAGTTTGAGTAAGTTCCAGGAGTTGGTGATGGACAGGGAAGCCTGACTTACTGCAGTCCATGGGGTTGCAAAGAGTTGGACATGGCCGAGCAACTGAACTGACTGACTGAACTGAAAACATTTCAAAGTAAGCAGCAGGGAAGGAGTGGAGACGCAGATGTAGAGAATGGACTTGTGGACACAGTAGGGGAGGGAGACAGTGGGATGAATGGAGCAAGTGGCATCAACACACATACACTAGTGGGTGAAAGACAGATAGCTGGTGAGAAGTTGCCAAGTAGCACAGGGAGCCCAGTCTGGCACTCTCTGATGACCCGGAGGGACGTTGTGGGGGAGGGGAGGAGGCTAGCGAGGAAAGGGATATATGTATAGTTATGGTTGATTTGCATTGTTGTATGGCAGAAACCAACACAACTTGGTAAAAAGAATTTTTAATATTAAAGTAAAAAGTAAAATAATTATTTTAAAAAAGTAAATAAATATTAAGTGTTGTTTGTTGACACTTTGTGTATGTATATTATGTATATGTTTGCTTAACCAACCACAAAACAAGCCATGCTTTTCCATACCCCAGAAGACTCCCTAGAGCTCCCTCCCAGGTACAGTATTATTAACTCTTATCACTCTGGATATTCTTCCTCAACCCCTTTACTACATCCATTTTTCATATCTTTAATCTTAAACTATAGCTTTGTTCATTCTGTTCTTCTGTTTGGTAACTTTACTGGTGCCCCACTATATTAAGATACCTAAATTTATTAACTTTTAGTTAATTCAAATCCTTCCATTGACTCATCTCAACCCCTTTCTCCCACATCTTCCTTTATCATAGATGGAAAAAATTACTCATTACTCTTTTCCAGATAAGTCTTTCTCATTCCCATCTATAACTTTACATGTATTATATTTTTAATCTAAAATACTTTCTCCCTTGGTTCTACACATTCTTTGGGCCCTCAGCTGGCCTTCCATGAAAATACCAGAATAATCCTCCATTTGTCCAAAGTATGTGACATCTATATTACTTTAATGTCTATAATGAATTCTTATATTTTGTTCTTTGAGGACACATGGCATCCATGCTGCTTTAATATCTATGCTGTTATCTCCTCTATTTTGTTCCTTTATGTATCGATCACCTCTAGCATAATAACTGGTGCAAGTTTGCTGTTTGATAAATGTTTGTTGAATATATGGTGAAAGAATTCATTAATGTGCATCATTAGCTAACTTGGATGTATTTGTAATGTCTCCTCATCTGGATGGTATATTCTCTAGAGCAAATTTCCCATGATATCATTCATAGGATCTAGCAAGGTGACCTGGAGAAAGTAATTGACTAAAAAGTTAACAACCCTGTCTTTCTTAAAATGCATCTCTTTGCCAGTCCTAATTGACTACTCACTAAATCAAGTAGCTTTGACAGGTATTAGCAGTGCGTGATAATAGATGCATCAATTCAGTTCAGTTCAGTCACTGAGTTGTGTCCAACTCTTTGTGACCCCATGGACTGCAGCATGCCAGGCTTCCCTGCCCATCACCAACTCCCGGAGCTTGCTCAAACTCATGTCCATCCAACCATCTCATCCTCTGTCATCCCCTTCTCCTCCCACCTTCAATCTTTCCCAACATCAGATTCTTTTTAAATGAGTCAGCTCTTTCCAACAGGTGGCCAAAGTATTGGAGCTTCAGCTTCAGCATCAGTCCTTCCAATGAATATTCAGGACTGATTCTTTAGGATTGACTGGTTGGATCTCCTTGCAGTCCAAGGGACCCTCAAGAGTCTTCCCCAACACCACAGTTCAAAAGCATCAATTCTTCCATGCTCAGCCTTCTTTATGGTCCAAGTCTCACATCAATACATGACTACTGGAAAAACTATAGCTTTGACTAGACAGACCTTTATTGGTAAAGTAATACTCTGCTTTTTAATATACTATCCAGGTTGGTCATAGCTTTTCTTTCAAGGAGCAAGCGTATTTGAATTTCATGGCTGTAGTCATCATCTGCAGTGATTTTGGAGCCCAAGAAAAGAAAATCTGTCACTATTTCTATTGTTTTACCATCTATTTGCCATAAAGTGATGGGACTGGATGCCATGACCTCAGTTTTTTGAATGTGGAGTTTTATGCCAGCAGCTTTTTCACTCTCCTCTTTCACCTTCATCAGGAGGCTCTTTACTTCCTCTTTGCTTTCTGCCATTATGGTGGTGTCATCTGCATATCTGAGTCTAAGATTACTGACATTTCTCCCAGCCATCTTGGTTCCAGCTTCTGCATCATCCATCCCAGTATTTTGCATGACGTACTCTGCATAGAAATGGTATGGACCTAACAGAAGCAGAAAATATTAAGAAGAGGTGGCAAGGATACACAGAAGAACTGTACAAAAAAGATCTTCATGACCCAGATAATCACAATGGTGTGATCACTCACCTAGAGCCAGACATCCTGGAATGTGAAGTCAAGTGGGCCTTAGAAAGCATCACTGCGAACAAAGCTAGTGGAGGTGATGGAATTCCAGTTGAGCTATTTCAAATCCTGAAAGATGGTGCTGTGAAAGTGCTGCACTCAATATGCCAGCAAATTTGGCAAAGTTGCCACTGCAACTCAGCAGTGGTCACAGGACTGGAAAAGGTCAGTTTTCATTCCAATCCCAAAGAAAGGCAATGCCAAAGAATGCTCAAACTACCACACAATTGCACTCATCTCACACACTAGTAAAGTAATGCTCAAAATTCTCCAAGCCAGGCTTTAGGAATACATGAACCATGAACTTCCAGGTGTTCAAGCTGGCTTTAGAAAAGGCAGAGGAACCAGAGATCAAATTGCTAACACCTGCTAGATCATCGAAAAAGCAAGAGAGGTCAAGAAAAACTTCTATTTCTGCTTTATTGACTATGCCAAAGCCTTTGACTGTGTGGATCACAATAAACTATGGAAAATTCTTCAAGAGATGGGAATACTAGACTACCTGACCTGCCTCTTGAGAAATCTTATGCAGGTCAGGAAGCAACAGTTAGAACTGGACATGGAACAACAGACTGGTTCCAAATAGGGAAAGGAGTATGTCAAGGCTGTATATTGTCACCCTGCTTATTTAACTTATAGGCAGAGTACATCATGAGAAACACTGGGCTGGATGAAGCACAAGGTGGAATCAAGATTGCTAGAAATATCAATAACCTCAGATATGCAAATGACACCACCCTACGGCAGAAAGTGAAGAAGAACTAAAGAGCCTCTTGATGAAAGTGAAAGTGAAGTGAAGTGAAGTCACTCAGTCATGTCCAACTCTTTGTGACCCCATGGACTATAGCCTACCAGGTTCCTCTGTCCATGGGATTTTCCAGGCAAGAATACTGGAGTGGGTTGGCATTTCCTTCTCCAGGAGATCTTTCTGACCCAGGGATTGAACACAGTTCTCCCGCATTGTAGGCAGATGCTATACTGTCTGAGCCACCAGGGAAGTCCATGTGAAAGTGAAAGCAGAGAGTGAAAAAGTTGGCTTAAAGGTCAACATTCAGAAAACTAAGATTATGGCATCAAGTCCCATCACTTCATGGGAAATAGATGGGGAAACAGTGTCAGACTTTATTTTTTGGGCTCCAAAATCACTGCAGATGGTGACTGTAACATGAAATTAAAGGATGTTTACTCCTTGGAAGGAAAGTTTTGACCAACCTATACAGCATATTAAAAAGCAGAGACATTACTTTGCCAACAAAGGTCTGTCTTGTCAAGTCTATGGTTTTTCCAGTAGTCATGTATGGATGTGAGAGTTGGACTATAATGAAACCTGAGTGCCAAAGAATTTATGCTTTTGAACTGCGGTGTTGGGAAAGACTCTTGAGAGTCCCTTGGACTGCAAGGAGATCCAACCAGTCCATCCAAGGATATCAGTCCTGGATGTTCATTGGAGGGACTGAGGCTGAAGCTGAAACTCCTATACTTTGGCCATCTGATAGGAAGAGTTGACTCATTTGAAAAGACCCTGATGCCTGGAAAAATTGAGGGCAGGAGGAGAAGGGGACAACAGAGGATGAGATGGTTGGATGGTATCACCAACCTGATGGACATGAATTTGAATAAACTCCGGGAGTTAGTGATGGACAGAGACGCCTGGCATGCTGCACTCCATGGGGTTGCAAAGAGTTGGACACGACTGAGCGACTGAACTGAACTGAACTCTGCACAGAAGTTAAATAAGCAGGGTGACAATATACAGCCTTGACGTACTCCTTTCCCAATTTGGAACCAGTCTGTTTTTCCATGTCCAATTCTAACTTTTGCTTCTTGACATTATGTGCACTCAAATCTGGTGTCTGAATTGTGGGGAATGTCGTTCAGATATCTGATGGAACCTTCTGGCAAACTCCAACCTAAAGGTGTATGTAAGAAATACTTTTTATAACTGGAAATTTACCAAACCCACTACAGTAAGTGGACTATGCCTAGAAACAAGAACGGACTATTTTTAAACACTTTTGACAAATGAGCATGTAAAGACATACAAATCATTTCCATGTAGTAACATGAAAGAAACATAATTGATTCATTGCTCTCAGAAATTTTGATGAGGGAACTAAATTAACTGCAATGCAATTTGATTATATTTTTTAAAAATCAGTAGTAGACAGCCAAGGTTTAGTATAAAGGCAGAACGTGAAATGGGAAGACCTGATTTCAGGGACATTCCAATTATTTTTTTAACTAGATGTGTCTTTGGAGAAGGGGCCTAAATTCTCTGAAGTCTAGTTTTCTTATCTTTAAAGTGGATAATGACCAGAAAGCCTTCAGTAAAGAATGAGATTGTACATGGGAAAATCTTTGATGGTCTACATGCCATCTACTAATAATGAGTTAATAAAAGCATAATTTAATAGAAAAAGGAAATGTACGTATAGATCCAGAAAAGTCATAGCCATGTTGCATTGCTGTTTTCTATTACTTATCACCTATTGCACTCCACTCGGAGAAGGCAATGGCACCCCACTCCAGTACTCTTGCCTGGAAAATCCCATGGACAGAGGAGCCTGGTGGGCTGCAGTCCAGGGGGTTGCTAAGAGTAGGACATGACTGAGCGACTTCACTTTCATTTTTCACTTTCATGCACTGGAGAAGGAAATGGCAACCCACTCCAGTGTTCTTGCCTGGAGAATCCCAGGGACAGGGGAGCCTGGTGGGCTGCTGTCTATGGAGTCGCACAGAGTCGGACGAGACTGAAGCAACTTAGCAGCACTCCACTAAGCAATTATTCTTTTCTGGCTGACTCCTTTCATACTGGCAACTGTTGTCATGGTTCTTGTCTCAGACCCCTGAGAGATGTTTTGAATTGTCACTTAGATACATTTGGGCACCCCTCCATTAGTGTTGAATTCCAATAGTCACAGAAATTACAAGTTGTCCTGTTCCATGTGGCATCTGGTAAGCAAATAGCATCCTCAATCTTATGTCATAACTCAGTACTTGAGAATTGGCAGATTAAAAATTCAATCGCATCATTCACTACATTGTCTTATCAGCAAGCCACCAGTGAAAGGTTTAGGAAGTGTACATTGCACGCCTGTCATAAAAGAGCAATTTGAATTTCTTCCTTAGAAAACAAAAAATTTCAGTAAACAAATATTTGAGTATGCATTGAAAATAGGTGAGTAGAAAACTGTGCCAGAGGAGTAAAATGTGTTATTGTAAGTATTAATTATATATATTAACTAGTACATAGGATAATTTTATTAAGTTTAGAATGGAGATCAAGGTTAATTTTATTACCAAGTGACCTTGATCCTATTCATTTAATAGTGAATACATAATCTATCAAAGTACAAAAAAATTTTAAAGCAATTAAAAAATCACTTTAACAAGGTCAGAAATTATGTTTTCAGGTTTAATTTCTGAGTAAGTACAATGTCATGATTTTAATAACAACGAAAAATAAATTTAGACTTTTGAGCAGTTTGTTGTTTTTTTTTCCTGAGGGAACACAGAACCTTGAAAATACCTTGGGGGAAATTACTAACCTCTCTGGAAATTAATGAATCCTTGTAATGTTCCTGGAGGATTAGGGATGTTTTCTAATTCCGGATTGCAGGTGGGAAACCAAAGAGCCTCGCCAATAGTTTCTGTGTCCAGGGATGGACTGACCAGGACTCTCAGAACACACTTCCCTCTTCAGTTTGTCCTTTTCACCTAATACAAAGTGGGCAGATAATAAACCTGTGTTGTTTGTTTAGGAATCTTATTTCAATCTCTGAAATCCCTGGGTATACTCTCTGGACTATTTGGAGCTAAATGAAAAGCTTAGTTTCTTGTATGTAACACTGTACTTTTCTTTCCAGTTATCTAAAGTCCAACTTCGGAGAAGGCAATGGCACCCCACTCCAGTACTCTTGCCTGGAAAATCCCATGGACAGAGGAGCCTGGTAGGCTCCAGTCCATGGGGTCGCTAAGAGTCAGGCACGACTGAGCGACTTCCCTTTCACTTTTCACTTTTCACTTTTATGCATTGGAGAAGGAAATGGCAACCCACTCCAGTATTCTTGCCTGGAGAATCCCAAGGACAGAGGAGCCTAGTGGGCTGCCATCTATGGGGTCGCACAGAGTCAGACACGACTGAAGTGACTTAGCAGTAGCAAAGTCCAACTTACAGGATTATATGCCCGCACGTATGGTCATATGACGCACTGGTATCAATCTGGGCCATGGGACTGTTGGCCCACTGGAGTGTAAACAGAAGTGGTCTACTCTGTGTCCAAGCAGAAGCTTCGAGAACCATAGTGTACTTCAGCCATTTCTCCCTCCCTTTGCAATGACAGTGTCACATCCAGATAGGCACTGCTCCTTTTAGCCTGGGTTCCCGGGATGAGAAGATAAGTAGAGTGGAGCTGCAGGGGATCCACAGATGACTCATAACCCGAATAAGAAGTAAATCTGTATCATTATAAGTCATTGAGACTCTGAAGTTGTTTGTTAATGTAAATAATCAAGCAAAATTTGGTCATTCACAGTCCTTACCACACAGCAACAGATTTAAAATAAATGACTGTAAAAACTAATGCACAGAAACAGGTATTCAGTTGGAAATCTACATAGAAACTTTTATTTACATCTAGTTCTTTGTCACTCTATTTTCATCCTGGTAATTACAATATTGTTTAAGTACTTGAATTTTAAAAATGTGTCCCTTATAAAAGAGACACAGGTTAAGCTTCAGTGTAGCTCTCAACTATAAAAAGGAAGATAAAGTTTAGTAGACTCTTGGCATTTATGGATTTAAAATTGACCACATACAAGCGTTATTAAATCTGTGACTTGTGGTGGTTCGTAGGTTTGCTGAGGCATTGGTTTGAATGGTGTTCTTGATGAGCCTGTGGGGAGAGTCTGCCACTGTGCATGTCACAGAGCTTGTGGGAAGGCCTCGTCCAGTGCTCCTCAAAGCACAGGGCCTGAATCAGCAACTTCAGAGTCACTTGGGACCTTGTTAGAAATGCAGATTCTCAGGTTTCACCCTAAACTGCTTCAACAAGAAACTCCTGGAGTTGAGGCCTAGTGGTCTGTTTATTCAGGCTTCCCAGTGATTCTAAGATTTGAGAACCCCTATCCTGGTCGTTTTCCATGAAGGCCTTCGCTACTCTCTCCACCACATAATGGAACAGGACCTAGAAATTGGCATTGTAAAAGCTTCCTTTTTATTCCTGATACAGGTGGCTCATTTTCACTGCCTTACATTTTAAGAGACAATGTAGTAGTATTATCAGAATATGTTTTCACATTGTAAGAGTGGACATTCAAGATAAAATGCAGTGTGTGTGTATATATATATAGACAATGGAATATTACTCAGCCATAAAAATAAATATTACTCAGCCATAAAAAGAATGAAATAATGCCATATGCAGCAATATGAATGGACCTAGAGATTATCATACTAAGTGGAGTAAGTCAGACAGAGAAAGAGACATGTCATTTGATATCACTTGTATGCGGAATTGGGGCTTCCCCAATGGCTCAGCAGGTAAAGAATCCACCTGCAATGCAGGAGACACAAAAGACATGGGTTCGATCCTGGGTTGGAAAGATTCCCTGGAGGAGGGCATGGCAACCCTCTCCAGTATTCTTACTTGGAGAATCCCATGGACTGACAATCCTGGCAGGCTACAGTCCAAAGGGTCACAAAGAGTCAGACATGATTGAGTGACTAATACACACACACACACACACACACATATATATATATATATAATTTATATCTTTATATAAAATGGGCAGGAGGAGAAGGGGACGACAGAGGATGAGATGGCTGGATGGCATCACCGACTCAATGGACATGAGTTTGAATGAACTCCGGGAGTTGGTGACGGACAGGAAGGCCTGGCGTGCTGCGATTCATGGGGTCGCAAAGAGTCGGACATGACTGAGCGACTGAACTGAACTGAACTGAACTGATATACAAAATAGATAAATGAGGACCTGCTGTATAGAATGGGAAACTATATTGAAGATCTTGTAATAACCTATAGTGGAAAAGAATCTGGAAAAGAATTTATGTATAGACGTATGTGTATAACTGAATCACTTTGCTACACACCTGAAACTAACACAGCATTGTTAATTGACTATACGTCAATTAAAAAAAAAAGTGGCCATTCAGAAAGAGCTTGGTATACAGCAAATCTCAAATGCCTCATGTATATGCAATTTAAGGTAATAAATTGATGTGTAAATACTCATCATCATAACAAATATTGGCTTTTATAAAACATCAAACCACAAATATGTTCACACAGTGTCTCCTGACATCCATCCACAACAGGGAACAAGGCCACTGTGAAAAACACAAATGTGAAGTTCTAGTCCCTGCTTTTCTCAACTGCACACTTCACTGCCTGCTTATTGAGTGGTGCTGATAGCCCTGAAGAGAGGGGACTAGGAAGGCAGCAGTCTAGGAATCAGAAGTTTGGAAAATAGATTCCCAGGGGCAGATTCTTAAATTAAAACATGAAGTCAAGTTGGGAAATGTAGCTCTGGGTGGGGTGTGAGTCAGGATGAAGAGGAATATAAATGAAAGTGAAAGTGCAAGTGGCTCAGTCTCTTTGAGACCCTATGGACTGTACAGTACATGGAATTCTCCAGGCCAGAATACCAGAGTGGGTAGCCTTTCACTTCTCCAGAGGACCATCCCACCCCAGGGGTCAAACCCAGGCCTCCCGCATTGTGGGCAGATTCTTTACCTGCTGAGCCACAAGGGAAGCCCAAGAATGCTGGAGTGGGTAGCCTGTCCCTTCTCCACCGAATCTTCCCAACCCAGGAATCAAACCAGGATCGCCTGCAATGCAGGCAGATTCTTTCCCAACTGAGCTACGAATAGTAGTTTAAACAAACAAACAAAAAAACTAGAACTAAAACAGCAAGAAAGAAAAGAAAGAAGGGAGAAAGGGAGGGGAGAAGGGAGAAAGGAAAGGGATCATCAATCAATTTGTTTTTCTAATTTCCCATCTTTTGTGCCAACATTGTGTTCATATTAAAGCAGCACCTGAAGGCCATCATCTGCTGCTGACCTTCATGCAAGGTAAATATTTCCTGTGGTTAGAATGCAAGTGCCTTGGGGTAAGGAACCATGTCAGTCTTGTGACCATGCTACTCTAAAACTTGACAATCAGTGAACCCAGAAGCAACCTTACTGTGAAGCTAAGCCCTGCTTTCTTCCTTGCAAGGTCACCTTCAATATACAGAATTTTATTTTTGAATTTTTTATTATTTTTCTTAAAGAAGGCCTTGAAAATAAGCTCCATATATAGGTCTTTAGTTTCTTTAGGTAGATATATTCCTAAGTATTTTATTCTTTCCGTTGCAATGGTGAATGGAATTGTTTCCTTAATTTCTCTTTCTGTTTTCTCATTATTAGTGTATAGGAATGCAAGGGATTTCTGTGTGTGGATTTTATATCCTGCAACTTTACTATAGTCATTGATTAGTTCTAGTAATTTTCTGGTGGAGTCTTTAGGGTTTTCTATGTAGAGGATCATGTCATCTGCAAACAGTGAGAGTTTTACTTCTTTTCCAATTTGGATTCTTTTTATTTCTTTTTTTGCTCTGATTGCTGTGGCCAAAACTTCCAAAACTATGTTGAATAGTAATGGTGAAAGTGGGCACCCTTGTCTTGTTCCTGACTTTAGAGGAAATGCTTTCAATTTTTCACCATTGAGGATAATGTTTGCTGCGGGTTTGTCATATATAGCTTTGATTATGTTGAGGTATGTTCCTTCTATTCCTGCTTTCTGGAGAGTTTTTATCATAAATGGATGTTGAATTTTGTCAAAGGCTTTCTCTGCATCTATTGAGATAGTCATATGGTTTTTATTTTTCAATTTGTTAATATGGTGTATTACATTGATTGATTTGCGGGTATTGAAGAATCCTTGCATCCCTGGGATAAAGCCCACTTGGTCATGGTGTATGATCTTTTTAATGTGTTGTTGGATTCTGATTGCTAGAATTTTGTTAAGGATTTTTGCATCTATGTTCATCAGTGATATCGGCCTGTAGTTTTCTTTTTTTGTGGGATCTTTGTCAGGTTTTGGAACACTTTCTAACACCATACACAAAAATAAACTCAAAATGGATTAAAGATCTAAACGTAAGACCAGAAACTATAAAACTCCTAGAGGAGAACATAGGCAAAACACTCTCTGACATACATCACAGCAGGATCCTCTATGACCCACCTCCCAGAATATTGGAAATAAAAGCAAAAATAAACAAATGGGACCTAATTAAACTTAAAAGCTTCTGCACATCAAAGGAGACTATTAGCAAGGTGAAAAGACAGCCTTCAGAATGGGAGAGAATAATAGCAAATGAAGCAACTGACAAACAACTAATCTCAAAAATATACAAGCAACTCCTACAGCTCAACTCCAGAAAAATAAATGACCCAATCAAAAAATGGGCCAAAGAACTAAATAGACTTTTCTCCAAAGAAGACATACAAACACATGAAAAGATGCTCAACATCACTCATTATCAGAGAAATGCAAATCAAAACCACTATGAAGTACCATTTCACACCAGTCAGAATGGCTGCGATCCAAAAGTCTACAAGTAATAAATGCTGGAGAGGGTGTGGAGAAAAGGGAACCCTCTTACAGTGTTGGTGGGAATGCAAACTAGTACAGCCACTATGGAGAACAGTGTGGAGATTCCTTAAAAAACTGGAAATAGAACTGCCTTATGATCCAGCAATCCCACTGCTGGGCATACACACTGAGGAAACCAGAATTGAAAGAGACACGTGTACCCTAATGTTCATCGCAGCACTGTTTATAATAGCCAGGACATGGAAGCAACCTAGATGCCCATCAGCAGATGAATGGATAAGAAAGCGATGGTACATATACACAATGGAGTATTACTCAGCCATTAAAAAGAATACATTTGAATCAGTTCTAATGAGGTGGATGAAACTGGAGCCTATTATACAGAGTGAAGTAAGCCAGAAAGAAAAACACCAATACAGTATACTAATGCATATGTATGGAATTTAGAAAGATGGTAACAATAACCCTGTGTACGAGACAGCAAAAGAGACACTGATGTATAGAACAGTCTTATGGACTCTGTGGGAGAGGGAGAGGGTGGGAAGATTTGGGAGAATGGCATTGAAACATGTATAATATCATGTATGAAACAAGTTGCCAGTCCAGGTTTGATGCACGATACTGGATGCTTGGGGCTGGTGCACTGGGACGACCCAGAGGGATGGTATGGGGACGGAGGAGGGAGGAGGGTTCAGGATGGGGAACACATGTATACCTGTGGCGGATTCATTTTGATATTTGGCAAAACTAATACAATTTTGTAAAGTTTAAAAATAAAATAAAATTAAAAAAAAAGAAAAGAAGCTCCAGATCTCCTCAAACATGGATCCACCTCTGGTTATGAGGTGATAAACTGAGGTGAAATATTCTTGGACAAAGGTCAGTGAGATCATGGAAAGGAAGAAAATACATAGAAGAAAATCAGCCGTACCTGTTGACTGACTGGACTGTGGAAGGAGGAGAAAAAAGAAACAAAAAGTGAGCAATTCCATTTCTTTCTTTGATGGTATTATTAAGTTCAAAGATAAATCATACATAACAAGTTCTCTGGATATCAACTTATATATATAGAAGGCATCTCAATGATTCAGTTCTTAGGGAAGTAGAGAAATAGCTAAATTCTACTATAATTAGGTAGATTACAAACTGGTTAAATGACTTAGCGCATCAAACTGAAAGTTTAACATAAATCTAGAAGTTTCTAGGAGTGCATCAGTTGCCTAGGTAATCTTTGTAACTTTTCAATATGTTTGTCGTTTGGGCCAAATAATAAGTATATGACTCAGGGTATTGGCATATGTGATGTGATTTGTAGAAGACCAAAAAATTAAGCTAAAAACTCAAAAGGATGATGAATTTGACTCTGAATCATTTTAATTGGGATACAGCACTTGACAGCAACATTGTTAAAACTGCCTGAGCTCACTTCATGTCAAATGGTGATGTCCACCTGTGAAAGCTAAGGTCATTCTAGGCCACATGAATAGAAATGGTTTCTAGACTCTAGAATGAGGGGAGGATGGTAGCCTCATTTAGCTCCACAAGTGGGTGGTTGATATTTTCTATCTGAAGACAGGTTCTATTTAACCCCTCTGAGGATAAAATTAAGATGAATACCAGCAGGTTTGATTTTTACTATAATTACTTTGTGATAGAAATATAAAAGATAGAAGTATGATACTGAGTTGCCATTGTGTGTGTTTAATCGTAGGCTGGAAGACAGTCATTTACTAGGAATTTTTAGGGGAGATTTTTAGGGGAGGTAGTTGATTATTTCATGTAATTTAAGGTATCTTTTAAACTCAGCATTTGCAAGATTCTTTTACTCTATGACTCCTTGATAATTTTGCTTAAATTCTGTGTTGTTGATCCCGCTCCTTCTGAGTTGCTCTTCTAATTACTAGAACTGGCAGCAATCTGCACCATGTTCCTTTCTGTGTTTCCAGAATTTTGTCTGATGGATCAAAAGATAAATTCTTACCGAGACTGAATCTGCTATTTATTTTTCTGTTCAAGCAAAATTCAGTTTACTCATCTAAATAGTTAAAGCTTAATAAAGGAAGTTTCTGGCAAAATTAAAAGTGTTAAGTACATTATCTTCACAATATACAGCATACAGATATCTATAGGGCTTCCTACTTGGCTCAGTAGGTAAAGAATTTGCCTGCCGTGCAAGAGACACCCGTTTGATCCCTGGGCCAGGAATATCCCCTGGAAGAGAGCATGACAACCCAGTTCAGTATTCTTGCCTGGAAAATCCCATGGACAGAGAAACCTGGCATGTGGCAGTCCATGGGGTCACAGAGAGTCGGACAAGATTGAAGCGACTGAGAACGCACACACGTAGACATCTGTGGTGAAAGGCCCTGTTGAGCTTATAAACAGTAACCTGATCATTCTAGATTTTTCAGTTCAAGTTTTTTGTTGAAAAAAAGACTTTATGTAAAATTTTAAAATAAAATAAAATTTAAAAAAAAAGAAAAAAGAAAAAAAGACTTTGTAGTCATGCTTTCCAAGAGTTCTCAACATATTCAATTAGCATTAATAAAACATAAAATCAACTAACTTTTGCCCAAAGAGTTATGCTAGAAAACATTCTTTTAAAGATGATTTTTCTATTTGATGAATTAGCCAAATTTTCACAGTAAAAGTATTTGGGATCTTGTATTCCTTGGACTAGTAACAATTAATTACCTTAAAGGTCAATGAATAAAAAGGACATTCAATAACAAATGAGACAATAGAATTAACTTTAATGAGCAGTTATGATTACTGAAGCATTCTTTTATAAACTAACAAAGAATGATGACCGAGTTTAGACTTAGCTTTATTATTTTTATGATAGAAGCTAATTAATTCTTTAATATAATCACCATAATTAAAAGGGAAAAAAACCCTCCTATTCATTAGTTGAAATTATTTAAATATCATGAACAGTCATGGGAAAAGGTAAAACAAAAAGCCAAGATGAGGAATCAATCATGTTTAGAAAATAACCAAATCAAATAATGTATCTAACTGAATAGAATCATTATAAACAGAGATGAGACAGAACAGTGTTATTATAGCACTTAGAGTATATTTTTTGTCCCCCAACATCTTTGTAAATTAGGATTTGTCCTATTGCTTCACTGAAGTCCTCACAGGAAACTTGGAAATATAAGACTACAGTTGGCCTCTGGGTTATACCTGGTAGTTTATTCTTTGCAACTGAAAGTATTCTGGAACACTTGCAATCTGAATGCTTTCAAAGAAACCAGTGGAGAAAGATATATTCAGTAAAAAGAAATAAGGTTGTACTTGTTGTCATTCAGTCACCAAGTCATGTCTGGCTCTTTGAGATTTCATGGCCTGCAGCACACCAGGCTTCCCTGTCCCTCACCATCTCCTGGAGTTTGCCCAGGTTCATGTCCACTGAGTCAGTAATGCCATCCAACTATCTCATACTCTGTCACCCTCTTCTCCTTCTGCCTCCAATCTTTCCCAGCATCAGGGTCTTTTCCAGTGAGTCAGCTCTTTGCATCAGGTGGCCAAAGTGTTGGAGGTTCAGCTTGTACTTGAATGATTCAATTTCAAAATTATCCATCAAATGTGGAATAAGCTATTACTGAGTAGTGGTCTACCATATTCTATTACAATCAACATGTTGTTTGTTCAGTCGCTCAGGGGTGTTTGACTCTTTGCGACTCCATGGACTGCAGCACGCCAGGCTTCCCTGTCCTTCACAACATCTCTTGGACCTTGCTCAAACTCATGTCCATCAAGTTGGTGATTCCATCCAACCATCTCATCCTCTGTCATCCCCTTCTCCCCCCTTCAATCTTTCCCAGCATCAGGGTCTTTTCCAGTGAGTCAGCTCTTTGCATCAGGTGGCCAAAGTATTAGAGCTTCAGCTTCGGCATCAGTCCTTCCAATGAATATTCAGGATTGGTTTCCTTTGGGCTTGACTGGTTTGATCTTGCAGTCCAAGGGACTTTCAAGAGTCTTCTCTAATACCACAGTTCAAAAGCATTAATTCTTCTGCACTCAGTCTTCTTTATGGTCTAACACTCACATCCATACATGACCACTGGAAAAACTATAGCCTTGACTAGACGGACCTTTGTTGGCAAAGTAATGTCTCTGCTTTTTAATATGCTGTCTAGGTTGGCCATAACTTTCCTTCCAAGGAGCATCTTTTAATTTCATGGCTGCACTCACCATCTGCAATGATTTGGGAGCCCAAGAAAATTAAGTCTCTCACTGTTTCCATTGTTTCCCCATCTATTTGACATGAAGTGATGGAACTGGATTCCATGATCTTAGTTTTTTGAATGTTGAGTTTTAAGCCAGATTTTTCACTCTCCTCTTTTACTTTCATCAGGAGATGAAAGAAACTAAACTAAACATCAGGAACTAAAAAGAGAGCTCTTTAGTTCCTCTTTGCTTTCTGCCAGAAGGGTGGTGTCATCTGTGTATCTGAGGTTACTGGTGTCTCGCCCAGAAATCTTGATTCCAGCTTGTGCTTCATACAGCCCAGCAATTCACATGATGTACTCTGCATATAAGTTAAATAAGCAAGGTGACATTATACAGCTTTAACGTTCTCCTTTCCCAATTTGGAACCAGTCCATTGTTCCATGTCCGGTTCTAACTGTTGCTTTTTGACCTGCATGCAGGTTTCTCAGGAGGCAGGTAAAGGTATTCCCATCTCTTTAATAGTTTTCCAGTTTGTTATGATCCACACAGTCAAAGGCTTTAGCGTAGTCAACATGTGATAATCAACATGTGATAAAGTCTTAAGAAACTTACTTTTATAGAAACAATAATAGGAAACTATGTGAAATTTTAAGTTCTTGTTTTAATGAAGTATCTAAAACAAGAGCAAATTGTATACTTACCATAGGTTTTTAAATTTATCCTGATTGCCTTTTATTATATTGTCATTACCATCATCATCACTTACTATATGTGCTATAGTAAAATTATGTTAATATTTAATTACTGTCATGGAATCTAATGTTGATCTCACAACTCACCTGTAGTGTTGAAAATCCAGTAGGGTCTCAGTAATAGAAAGTCTCACTAAGTAGTTGAAAGACCCCTATGCAGATACAGGGCTTATGTTCACTATAATGCCATCATCACCTCATGGGAAATAGATGGGGAAACAGCGGAAACAGTGTCAGACTTTGTTTTGGGGGGCTCCAAAATCACTGCAGATGGTGACTGCAGCCATGAAATTAAAAGATGCTTACTCCTCAGAAGGAAAGTTATGACCAACCCAGATAGCATATTCAAAAGCAGAGACATTACTTTGCCAACAAAGGTCCGTCTAGTCAATGCTATGGTTTTTCCTGTGGTCATGTATGGATGTGAGAGTTGGACTGTGAAGAAGGCTGAGTGCCGAAGAATTGATGCTTTTGAACTGTGGTGTTGGAGAAGGCTCTTGAGAGTCCCTTGGACTGCAAGGAGATCCAACCAGTCCGTTCTATAGATCAGCCCTGGGATTTCTTTGGAAGGAATGATGCTAAAGCTGAAACTCCAGTACTTTGGCCACCTGATGCAAAGAGTTGACTCATTGGAAAAGACTCTGATGCTGGGAGGGATTGGGGGCAGGAGGAGAAGGGGACGACAGAGGATGAGATGGTTGGATGGCATCACTCTCTCAATGGATGTGAGTCTGAGTGAACTCCGGAGTTGGTGATGGACAGGGAGGCCTGGCGAGCTGCGATTCATGGGGTCGCAAGGAGTCGGACACGACTATGCAACTGAACTGGACTGAGAGTATCAGCTAGACAAATAAGAACTATAAGGTTTAGTAAGTCATTCCAGAAGGAACCACAAATCAATCACAAACTGGTTTCTCTGCTCAAATGCCACCTCCTTCAAGAAACCTTTTCGATCACCCATCTAATTCTTCACTGTCTGAGCCACCAGGGAAGCCGCCATTGTTTTCATAGCATTCATTTTTACCTGATGCTGTGTATCAGGTTGATCTGTTTATTGTCATTCTTCCCTGCTAGAATATAAGTTCCATAAGGACTGAGGTGTTTATTTGTTCATAGTCCTTCAAGATGGAAAAAAAAAATGCCTCAAAAAATTAGTGACTTTCAGTAAAAGTTTATTAAATGAATACAACTCAGGGAAGGTAGACTATCTGCCAGTGGATGAAAGCGAAATCCTTCAGTCTTGTAGGCATTTGAGATACTGAACACCATTTACCCAGACATTGCTAAAAGCATAAAAATAATATAAATTTCCCTGAACCAAGTGTTTTCTCAGTGTGATATAAGATACATAAAGAGTCCCAAAAAACCTATAAGCATCCTTACAAAAAACAACTATACTCCAAATTTTGTTCATAAGTAAGAGTCCAGGTTCTTTGGCGTTTCTCTTCTACTGAACTTATTACAAGAGCACAATCATCAATGTTGAAATAATTGAATACACACAATCAGAGATAGATAAGTAGAATATTCTAAGCCATTAGAATGCAGTTAGAGTCCACTGATCTCAAGAGTGAATTAACAAACAAATTCAGAAATATTCTGGGAATAATTAGTACTAGAAAAGTTGAGCTGAATATAGAAAGAAAACATTTATAATACATGAGATACTTTTAATACGCTCATGAAATTTTCAGCATTTATGATTGTGTTGGGGTTAATTATTTTGGCAAAGGAAAGGATTTGAGAACTGTGACAATCAAATCAGTAAGCCACAGGATGCTGTTTACTCCATTAATTGGGATTTTCAGTAAGTTTACACAGTGCTTGTGGAACTAGCAAGCTTCAGGGATTTATCTCATGGGATCTAGAACCGATGGGGGAACCCACTGAGAACTGTTAATTCTCACATCCTGTGTGGGAGGGAAAAGAAGCAGCATTTGCTGAAAGTAGACATTGCTCCAAACACTGAGAGATCATCTGAGAGCAACTGAAGCAAAACCAGAGATATCATTGCACTGAAGCAGCAATGTTTTTGGTAGCAGCCAGTTTGATTTAAGAAATGGAAGTATCTGTACTTCCTTTCTGTAAGGGTAGTGGGTACTGTTTTTGTTTTCTTTCCTATTAGGCAATCATAAAGCAGTAGTTTAAACAAAGAACAACTTGGTGATAATCCTGTGCCCTTAATTTTTATGAGAAAGACATAGTAAGTATGTCATAAAAAAAAAAAACTGATAGGTTCTTTTTGACATGTAGGTGATGGCACTTCCCTGGGAAAAGGAATGTTTTTCCATAAGCAAATACCCCTACCGGTACAATTGCAGGACTCTGACATTATAACCTGTTTTGAAATTTGATGAAAATGGCAAGTTTAGTATAGAGAATGTGAATTTTAACCCAGTCATCATTACTCTGTCTGTTTGGTCCTGTTTACTTATGCCCTTAGCTTTTTGCTTTTAAAGCACCAGTATTTTCATCCTTTCTTAGTTTCATTTACTTTTCTCAGCACTGTGCCCTTCTGTTGTGCAATGCTCACTTCCCTCCCCGCTCCCTGCCAACCCCTCATCTTACTTACTTTGCTGTCTTATTCAGCATCAGAAAAATAACCTTGTTTATAAAGAAGAACCCAACTCAACGTTTGACATGCAATAAGCAGTTTCTGAGTTCAGATGTCCAACACATGCCTCTAACATTCTTTTCCTAACATTCCCTACTTTATATAAAAATTAGCTTCATATTTAATATCAAATGGGAAAAAGAAAACTATATTATGGTATAGCAATATCATGATAAAGCATTGTTATAAATAGACGTTATTCTTAGAGTTTAACTAGAAGGCATTAATGCCTGTCTGCTTTCATACTCAAAGCCTGAAAAATATTCTGCATATTTAAAGAACTTAGTAATGAAAGTCTTGCTTTGATTTTCCTCCTTGGTTAATTTTTTAGCACATTGTAACTGATTTTAGCATATTTTGTTTTTATTTTCAGAGTTATTTTAGTCCCGTCTTTTAGTCTTCTATTTGACTTCATACTTCATTCTTTTCCTCCCTTTTCATTTTCCTGATTGAAACTTGATGTATTCAAAGCAGGAAATGGATAAGAATAGTCTTCCAGGTTATTTCCTGAAGATAAAACCCAGCTTCAAACCCAAGGAAAATAAAACTGAATTTCAATACCCAATTAAAGATTTTGAACAACAGAACAATTGGAGAACTTTTTTAATCAAGTTGTTTTACAATGCCTAATTATTCTTCAAGACTTGGTAGCTGGCGACTTATTAATGCTCTGTACTCTTCAGGTCCCTGAGTGATTTTTGCATTTTATCAACTGAAGGTCGATAAAGGTTTTGAGCACTGTAATTTTCCTGTAGCACTAGCACTTTGGATTATGAGAGCAGCACTGTTTGTTTTTCCATGAGTTCCAAAATTCACCTTTCTCCTATTTTATTGAGGCAACATACATCTTCAAAATGTCATACTACTAAGCTTAGGTCAGGCTGCTGGTGGCTTTCTTCCCTCCCTCCCTCCCTATCCTCAAGTCCTCCACATTCCCCACTCCCCTATTCGGGTCTCAGAAACCCTCTTCACATACTCACAGAGCAGGGATTCAATATACAGCGCCCTCATCATGGTTAACTTAAAGACCTTAACTTCTTACTGTCGATGACTACAATATGTAGCTGGCTCACCCTATAACATCAGGCTCCCCATAATCTTGCAGATTTCATGGCATGTGAGAGACGGCATGGCAGAAAAAAATGTTTAGAACCCTTCTCCACAGTCACTCTATGAAAAGGGTACATTCTCAAGGAAAAAAAATACTGTTTAATCGCTAAGTCATGTCTGACTCTTTGCAACCCCATGGACTATAGCCCACCAGGTTCTCTGTCCATGGGATTTCCCAAGCAAGAATACTGGGGTGGGCTGCCATGCCTTCCTCGAGGGGATTGTTCCGACAAAGACATTGAGCCTGCATCTCCTGAGCTCACAGGCAGATTTTTTTTTTTTTTTTTTTTAAACCACTCAGCCACCAGGGAAGCCCTAAGGAAAAAATGCTTCCTCTTCAAGTCAGGTAGAAATATTGTAGTAAGTGAGGTTGTAGAAAGGGCTGTGGGACAAAAGATAAAACACAAAATCAAAGGATGATGTAGGGGAGGGGATGGCAGAATGGACAGAGGCACTGATCCTGGGGACCTAATCCATTTAAGGTAGTCCAGGAACATCTACATCTCCAGTCCTTTTCTGAGTCACACATCTTCTGGTCAAGGAGGCTTGTATGTCATCTAACATAGCTATTCTCAAACAAAATTTTCTTTCCTGGCCTTGGGAATTATTGTCTACATGATTTCAAGGTCAAAATACTAAAATTATTGAGAAATGTAAACAGCTGATTTGTTTTGCTTTGTTCTAAAAAATATTAGGCTAAGACAAGTTAGAAGTGTCTGAACATTACTGAAACATGGGATTAAGTTTCAGTACATTAGTATCTTAGACATTTTGAAACTGGTGCTTCTGAAATTATCTAGAGATTGAGTTGCCATTAGGAAAAATGAAAATTCCAGGGCTATCTACAAGTGCAGAATTGTACAGTTGCAAAAAAAATAAAAAGGAATGTGATGTGGTTTCTGTACTTAACATTGAAGGCACATGCCAAATTGCTTTATCAGATTCTGGAAAATAAGAACTGTGTTCTATTATTTTTTCTCTCTTGCTAGGATCTGGGAGAAATAGATTCTGATTCATTCCCATATTCGTTAGTTCATTCAACAAACTTTGCCCATTATTGCTGCTTACCCAGTAATTCTTGGTGAGTAAAGGACAGGAACAAGAATTATTTTATCATCTGAAAACTTCTTGGTAAATTTGGCAAAGGGCTTGGTGAAACACGCTGCTGAACCCTCCCCTTCACTAGATTTGAGCCAGAAATATAACGTTCTAACAGGTCTCCAGGCACTGCTGCTGCTGTTCTGGAGTTCAGACCTTGAGAATACTACTCTAGGCCACCAATGGTTGTTATACAGATTTTGATTGAATGGGTGAAGGCATTACTTTCTCCCTCTGTGTATAAATATGTTGGTTACTTTGACCAAACTGAGGTGTGGTGTTTCTCCCAAATGAAAAATGTCTAGCCTTCTCCAGATCAACGGCAAGTAATCAGTCAAGCAGTACAATTCTTGTTAGCCTTTTAGGTTACCTGCTGCGGTAACACTTCACTGCAAGGCTTTCCCCAAATTCAGCTGATGCAACAGGATCTAGCTCAGGTGATGAGTACAAGTGGAAAGGTCAGTGCCTTCAGGACAGGAAGCTCTCAGGGAAATGAGAGTTGTGCTAATTTAAAGAAAGGCCAAGTACAAAATGACTATGAGAGCTGAGGGTCCCTCGTTTGCTGTATTTTTACAATCTCTCTCACAGTCATTTTGTACTTTCCTTTCTTGTTGCTACCACCATTCTCACTTAAATCTTAAACACAAAATATTTGCCTGGATCGTTGACCCCTTGATGTGTGTGTGTTAGTTACTCAGTCGTGTCCGACTCTTTGTGGCCCCATGGGCTGTAGCCCGCTGTGCTCCTCTGTCCTTGGAATTCTCCAGGCAAGAATACTGGAGTGGGTCGCCATGCTCTCTTACAGGGGATCTTCCTAACCCAGGGATGGAACCCAGGTCTGCTGCATTGCAGGTGGCTTCTTTACTGTCTGAGCCACCAGGGAAACCCAAAGGGAATTTTGTCTCTCCTCATTCCTTTATGTTAGTCTTATGCAAGTTTGACTCCTAACCTGCTTTTCTTCTCACTTCTTGTGCTCTTCCTGGGGCACCTCACTGTCTAAAGCAGCATCTGACATCTGTGAAGTCCAACATTCCAAGTCCACTTTCTTTAGCCCAAATTTATTCTAATTCCATGTAGCTTTTAAACAATTTCATTTAGATGTTTCACATACATCTCAGCTGGTCAGAAGAAACCCAGTAGGTTGGCTGCCTAGACATCTCCCAGGGTGGAATGGGGTGAATATATCCTGGGTCAGCCCTGAGCCTCAAGCCTTTTAGGTTCGTGAACCTGATCTTGTCTAATACTCTAAAGTCAGCTATAGATAGGGGAGTTGAATAATTCCAGTGAGTTTACAAGAAACATTAATTAAATTTCCAATTTTATAATATAAATATAAAAATTTTCATCTGGATCAGTGTATCTGCATAAACACTTCTCTCTCTTTTCCTTCTGTCTTTCTCTCTCCTTCTCTCTCTCTTTCTTTCTCCAGGTATCAATAAAAGAGGTCACGTGACAAGCAGAGCTAGAGCTCTGACCTCACTGGAGATTTTATATCCAGGCCAAGAGAGACCAAGTCTGTGCCCCATGTGAAGCGTTACTTGTCTAGTAGTGTGCTGGTTGCTGTCCCCATATTCTGCCTTTCTTATCAATGAAAAGTGCTGAACACACACCACCACCACCTCTACTGTGACAAATTGTCTCCTCAATTTATTCTGTTTCAGGCTCGCACAGGGAGTTGTTAGACTATCCTATGGTAATTATATATATGCCAACACAGCTTGATTTTTTATTTCATAATTCTGGTTCAGAAAATGTCACATTTACCATGTATCGAACTAACCTTTTTCATCAAGTGTTATTTTACACACCGACTCTCATGTTCTGGGGGTTCCTTGTCTCCACTCTTGTATTTTCTATCTTGGTTAATGGAATCCACATGTGCCATCATTTGGACTCTCAGAGCTATCCTTTCAATTTTGTCTGTTCCCCTGGCTACCACATTAAATTAAACACCTGCAGAAGCCTCCTAACTCTCTTCCTTTATCCTGGCTTTCCAATTCATTCTCAATCCTTCTGGCAATGTCAAACCCAACCTGCTGTTTCCTCATTCAAAGTTTTCATTGACCTCTATTTTTAAACTTCTTAGTTTGAAATACATGCTATTCTTGATCTGAGTTCTATAGACTTCTTCAGCCTCGTTTCTACCACTTGTCCAGATGTGTATCCCATGCTGCAGGCATACAGAATTTCTGTCCGTTTCCTGAATTGCCATAATCTTTCACCCATGCTTCAATACCTGTGTTCACCCCATCTGGACTACTTAAGCTTTCACTTTCTCTTTAGTAAGCTCCTGGCCATCCTCAGAAATTCTCTTCCTTTTATATCACTTCCTTTTTTTTTTTAAGATGAACACTATTTAATGTAATAATTATACATGTTTTGTCTATAAACATTTGGAAAACAGAAAAGAATAAAAAGCACCCATAATTCCAACAATTGATGATAATCTCTATTAACATACTTTTCATTCTTTCCAATTTAAAAAAAAAAAGAAAAGGGTTTTTTAATGAAAAACAAGTACTTTTCGTCGTCTTTTTACTTTGGTATTAACATATATATTTTATATGCAGTGGTTTTTTCTTATTATTCTCTTATATTTCAGGGTACACAGAGTGAATTGCACTCTCTAAATCATAACAGAGTAGAGTGAATTACTTATGCAGAGCCCTTCTTTTATTTATTTCTGTTATTTATTGATGCACTGCCACATTATTTGTTTTTATAACTATGTAGCAAATTCTTTCTTCTTTGCTCTTCATGTAGAAATGGTTCCTTAGTTGCTCATCAATGTTTATAAATATATTTTATAATTGTTTTGTGGCTTCCTCCAAAATCTTTATGAAATTTTAATTAAAATAACATCACAATTATAGACTTATCCTTAAATTGTTCCCATTCATAAGCATAATGTACCTCTCTACCTATTCACAACTTTCTAAATATTCTTTTGTAAAGTTTTCTAAAGTTCTCCATGAAGATCTTTTACTCTTTATTTTCTAAAATTTTTATAGGTTTTGTTGCTACCGAGTTATCTTCTATTTGAATTTAAAGTTGTCTCTTGTTGCCAGAAAGGAATATGGTAAATTTTTATAAGTTGATATGTTTTTCAGTAACCTTGTTAAGCTCCTATACACTAATAAATTATCTGTCAATTTTGTTGATTTTCTATGTAGATGATCATATGTTTGCAAATAACAGTGGTTTTGTCATTTTCCTTCAATTATCCTTTCCTTTTATATACTAAATTGACCTGGATGTCCAGGCTGCTACTGCTAAGTTGCTTCAGTCATGTCCAACTTTGTGCAACCCCATAGACGGCAGCCCGCAAGGCTCCCCCGTCCCTGGGATTCTCCAGGCAAGAACACTAGAGTGGGTTGCCATTTACTTCTCCAATGCAGGAAAGTGAAAGTGAAGTTGCTGAGTCTTGTCCGACTCTTAGCGACCCCATGGACTGCAGCCCACCAGGCTCCTCCGTCCATGGGATTTTCCAGGCAAGAGTACTGGAGTGGGGTGCCATTGCCTTCTCCAGGATGTCCAGGCTATACTACATTGAAGCTTTGTGGAAACAGCAAGCACTTTTGTCTTATTTCCAAACTGAAAAGAAATGTGTATAATATATTTTTTGTTGTAAAATGTGCTGTAGGGTTTGGTTTAGAGGTGTTGTTAAATTAAGGAAGTTTTCTTCAATTTTTAATTTTTGAGATTTATTCTCTTAGTTTCAATGAAGTATTAAATTTTATCAAGTGCCTTTTCTGCATTATTTTCTCTGTTAATTGTGATACATTTGGTAAACAACATTAATAAATTTCCCTGATGTTGAACTTTTCCTTGCATTCCTGAGATAACCCCTCTTAATTATATTGTATTATATTCTTAATATCCTATCAAATTCAGTTAGCAGTAATTTATTCAAAATTCTCCATGTGTTAATAAGTAAAATAGACATGGATTTTTCAATTTTTATAATACTGTCCTTATCTAGTTTTGAAGTCAAGGTTATACTAGTCTCATAAAATGCCTAAGCATCTGTCTCTATTTTATTATCTGAAAAAAATTTTTAAATGTATTTTCTGTTATTTGAATGTTTGATGGAAATCACCTGCAAAACATTTTTGGTTAAATATATCTCTTCTTTCCTTCCTTCCTTTCTTTCTCTTTCTTTCTTTTTAAGTATTGGCAAAGTCTTTGAATATAATTTCAATACCTTGAATAAGTACTAATCTATTCAACTTTTAAAATTTATTCTCATGCTCATTTTGGCATTTCTAACTTCTTCAGAGAAAGTATTCATTTTATCCATTCACGTTTACTGAGGAATAACACTACATCACGTTCTCTCTATTTAATTCTGCATGATAAATTCTGTTATCTTTATATCATGTTACTCATAATTGCAGTGAGTGTCTTTATTATTAAATGGTTTTCAAGCATTTTTTCCAGTTATCTTCCAGCTTTTGGATATAATGTGATTTATTTAACTAGTCTGGTAGCAGATTGTATTTTCCAGAGGTAGCCACAATCTATTATCCCACATGCTCTTGACACTAATTCCGTTAAGAGTTAAGAGACTAAGGTAACCCAGTGGGTGGGGCTGGAATCTTCCACATTTTTCCTCAAAGCATTTCTTTTAGTAAAAGATTTTTTCCCAAATTTGGCAGCTGTCTGCTTCATATTTGGGGTTCCTACCTCCATATCCAACTTATGGCAGTTTTAAGATTTTTCTTCACTGCCATTAAAAAATAGACAATAAAACCCTGATTTATCAGTATATCTCAGGGGCCATTTGCAGCAGAAGTCACATAATAGAACCCAAATCAATGGACTCAAAATTCTCCAGTATCAGTGTCATCTTTCAGGACATCGTGGTTCCTGATCTCTTGCACCCAAACCACGTTTCTGGCTCATGCTTTCTAAGAAGAAACTCTTGACCTAATGTTTTTCATAAATGTTAGCCTTATAAAATGTTTAAGCAGCTTTTCCTTCTTTTAATAACAGCTCTCTCCCTTTTAATTTTTCGCTTCTCACCTGTGGAAGAGTGTTAAAGAGTAGATATGCACTGCAGAAACTGTAAAGGGAGGCACAGTCTCATTTAGGAGCTTTATGGTCTCAGATTCCCATAACAAAGAGAATAATCTCTTATGCGGGATACACTTTAAAAGGTTCTCAACTGAGACAAGGAAAAATTCCTTGAAATAAAAATTAGAGGATATGAACACTTTGGAAACTCTTATATAATTATCCTTATGAAAGGCTGCTCCTGTTATAAGTCCTATCTGTAGATCTAATTTTCCCAGAGACAGGCATTTAGAACAGAGCATAATTATTATATTTTTTTAATTTTATTTTATTTTTAAACTTTAAATAACTGTATTAGTTTTGCCAAATATCAAAATGAATCCGCCACAGGTATACATGTGTTCCCCATCCTGAACCCTCCTCCCTCCTCCCTCCCCATTCCATCCCTCTGGGTCGTCCCAGTGCACCAGCCCCAAGCATCCAGTATCGTGCATCAAACCTGGACTGGCAACTCGTTTCATACATGATATTTTACATGTTTCAATGCCATTCTCCCAAATCTTCCCACCCTCTCCCTCTCTCACAGAGTCCATAAGAGTGTTCTATACATCAGTGTCTCTTTTGCTGTCTCGTACACAGGGTTATTGTTACCATCTTTCTAAATTCCATATATATGCGTTAGTATGCTGTATTGAACAAAATTAGCTTTCACCTTTTGAATTGGAGATTTTTTTCTGTGCAGGATTTGTTGCTTTTATTCTCCTTGAAGAAATGGCAACATGGCCCATCTTAAATTGCTGCCATTTCTTCAAGGAGAATAAAAGCAAAAAATCCTGCACAGAAAAAAATCTCCAATTCAAAAGGTGAAAGCTAATTTTGTTCATCTCATTGTTATACATTGTTTTGATATAAATAATCTAAAGAAACAATCCAGATATCGCTTAAAACTGAGGTAAATTTGAGCCTGTATCATAAATAAATACTCATATGATTTTGAATACTATGCTGTCATTCAGTCGTGTCTGACTCTTTGCGACCCCATGGACTGCAGCCCACCAGGCTTCTCTGTCCATGGGGGTTCTCCAAGCAAGAATATTGGAGTGGGTTACCACGCCCTCCTCCAGGGGATTGTCCCAACCCAGGAATCGAGCCCAGGTCTCCTGCATTGAAAGTGGATTCTTTACCACCTGAGCCACCAGGGAAGCCCAATTTTGAATACAGTGTAGTTTAAAACTATCTGATAATTCGAAACAATATCCCAGAATGATTATTCAAGAAAAAATTGTCTAATGCAATTATGCAATTGATGAGTTAATATACTCCTAACCATATAGTGAAAAAGTTTATGTCTCAAGGATATCCTTAATTCTTTCCAGAGTTACTTTGTTCCAAGATTTGTATTTTTCTTATCATATCAGAATCTTTGTCGTCATCATTAGTCACAGTGTTTATTCAGTCCTTGTGTGAATATCCTTGATCTGAAAGTACCAAGATAAGCTTCCTGGAGGCTTAAACTTCTCTCCTTTAAAAAAAAAAAAAAATTTCCAGTAAACACTGAGAGTTGTTTTGGAGCATGATGTAACTGCTTTCCTCTCTCATGAACTCTTGTGCTCTAATGAGTCATAACATTCGAATAAACTGAAGTTTAAACAGGAAAGGTTTATGAACTGAGAATCCAGATCCCTGTTACAGATCATAGGCAAATCTAAAAGTCATTAAATATTCTGCATTTATTCTAATTTCTGCCCTGCCTTCCCATGAAATGAGAGGAAATGGATATGGATATGTAAATATATATTTTCCTTTATAAAGCATCTGCTCTAACTGGGTCAATGGCAGGGTTATGCCTGTTAAAATGGTGAGCTGACCATATGCATTGGCTTTCATGACAAATAGATGGGGAAACAGTGGAAACAGTGGCTGACTTTATTTTTCTGGGCTCCAAAATCACTGCAGATGGGGACTGCAGCCATGAAATTAAAAGACGCTTACTCCTTGGAAGGAAAGTTATGACCAACCTAGACAGCATATTCAAAAGCAGAGACATTACTTTGCCAACAAAGGTCTGTCTAGTCAAGGCTATGGTTTTTCCAGTGGTCATGTATGGATGTGAGAGTTGGACTATAAAGAAAGCTGAGTGCCAAAGAATTGATGCTTTTGAACTATGGTGTTGGAGAAGACTCTTCAGAGTCCCTTGGACTGCAAGGAGATCCAACCAGTCCGTCAAGGAAATCAGTCCTGGGTGTTCATTGGAAGGACTGATGTTGAAGCTGAAGCTCCAGTACTTTGGCCACTTGATGCAAAGAGCTGACTCATTGGCAAAGACCCTGATGCTGGGAAAGATTGAGGGCAGGAGGAGAAGGGGATGACAGAGGATGAGATGGTTGGATGGCATCACTGACTCAATGGAAATGGGTTTGGGTGGACTCCAGGAGTTGGTGATGGACAGGGAGGCCTGGCGTGCTGCGGTTCATGGCGTCGCAAAGAGTCGGACACGACTGAGCGACTGAACTGAACTGAACTGATTAGCTTTCATTCCTTGTTCAAATCCCAGTAGCACAAGAAAAGGATTTTTAAAATAGCTTAATAAGGACAAAGATAATTGGGGAGGACACAGTGGTGGCAAATTGTGGGAAACTGGAAAGCAGATGGGCTAGAAAGTTAAATCTGAAATTGACAGTGGGCATCTGCGGAGCAACTTAATTTTATAGAGAATTTCTCAAAAGATTCAAATTAATGATACCTATAAATTAATTTATAACTGATAGTCTTTTAAAAAAGGAGTGAAAGCCTCATGTCCTCTCCCCTTCCATGTGAAGCTGGATGGCAGCGCCTCCTCATCCCAGGAGTTTTAATCTCTGCCAAGTATAAAATATACTATCTCCTGACTTGGGAGGATTGTATGTTAAAATAGAAGATGAGCAGCCAGACTTTTGCCCTCCACATTGGAGGTTAGAAGCATCTTCTCTGAGGACTCTAACTAGTCTAACTAGCCCAGAGGAAAGACCATTAAACACTAGCTGACACTGGAAGTCTGTTATAGAAAGGCCTTCAGATAGCGGTCACATACTTGGACACACAGCTTTCAATGCACTGTCTAGTTCATTACTCTTCAATCCAAAAGAGCAGACCAGATTCCTATAATATTCAGAGATCAGGGCAAAGGTAGGTTTTAGAAGCCAATGTTGGTGACATAGAAGATTCTAAAAATATCCAAGAAGAAAAAAATAGGTTTTATAAGAAGAATTAAGAAGAATGGCTTGGATATTGTAAACACAACTGGAATGTAGAAAAGAGTTGAGTAATAACACACAATACTGGGCTTCCCAGATAATGCAGTAAAGAATCTGCCTGCCAATGTAGGAGATGCAGCAACCCACTCCAGTATTCTTGCCTGGAGAATCCCAGGGACAGAGGAGCCTGGTGGGCTGCTGTCTATGGGGTCGCACAGGGTCGCACATGACTGAAGCGACTTAGCAGCAGCAGCAACAGCAGCTTTGATCCCTGGTCGGGAAGATCCCCTGGATCTTGGCAGGAGGAAGGAAATGGCAACCCACTCCAGTATTTTTGCCTGGGAAATCCCATAGACAGAGGAACCTGGCGGGCTACAGTTCATGGGGTTGCAAAAGAGTCAGACACGACTGAGCAACTAAACAACAACAACAATAACTCACAGTACTAAGGGAACATCTTTTTCTTCCTAAAACTTGAGACCCAACAAATACGCATTAAATACATGAGTAAGCCAAACTCATTGTCAAACACACAAGGTCTCCCTGGAGTATGTGCTCAATGAAAATGAGGAAGTAAACAAAAAAGAGAGTGAGAAAGACACATATAGACAGAGAGACAGACATAGGTGCCAGGAAGCAAGAAAACAGTACAAGAGAGAGACGAAGGTCGAAGCAGTTCCCAAGACTACAGAAGTCTAGCAGACTCAGAGATGCATCCATCCATGGCCTCTAAGAGACCTCTTCAAGAAGGAAAGGCTAGGACACCAGGGTGCTTAATGAACAAAAAGCAGATTTAGTAATATGGGAAACTGGTGCACGGAATACTCGAGCTTTCTGTACTATCCTTGTGACTTTTCTGTGAATCTAAAACTATTCTAAAAGAAAGATAGAACCATAATAACAGATGAGAGTCAGGAAAGTATGCCCATAAGTAGTTGGTGGTGGTCAAAGAAGAGTTAAGTCCCCATTCTCCTTCAGTCTAAAACTGGAATATCTTGAAGTTAAAATATAAACGTCTTATTTAATGACATGGAAAAGTGTTAAGTCACTGTCATGTCCGATTCTTTGCAACCCTATAGACTGTAGTCCACCAGACTCTTCTGTCCATGGAATTCTCTAGGCAAGAATACTGGAGTGGGTTGCCATTCCCTTCTCCAGGAGATCTTTTAGACCCAGAGATCAAACCCGGGTCCCCTGCATTGCAGGCAGATTCTTCACCATCTGAGCCACTAGGGAAGCCCTTAACGACATGGAGGTCAACATGAAAATACAAAGCTGTGGGAGGAGGGGAGTGCGAAATAGGGATCAGTAGTCAGGGGAGTATTGGCTTAGTAACAAGACTTGTATGCTGTTGACACTGTTATGTGTATGTATTACTTGATGGAAATACAAAATTGATTTAAACAGAAAAAATGCAGTTGCCATATATTATCCAGATTTTCCAGGGGAATTTTAATGTCCAGTGATCTTTTCTATTGCCCCTTCATATTCCCTTATTAAGTCATAGCTATGCTGCTTTAAGAAATAATTCGATTTGGAAAATTCAGGCACTCTAAGAAGAGAAATCCCAGCAGTTCTATGTAATTTGCCTATTTATTATTTGCATATAAATAACACTACTGAAATTATGTCCAAAAATATTATTCTTCATCCTGAGGTTGAAGAAAAGTGTTTATGGTTTACACCAAGTACTTAATTCCATTTTCTAAAACTGCATGTTATATTAGGTCCCATTTTGTAAAAGCAAGGCAGAGTACAAATTCAAGAAGTTTTACTGTATCTTCTTTTTTTAATCAGATATTCCAGGGTACATGACACAACTTGTGTTTATTCTTTTCCAAGTACCTTCAAATATAAATATTCTAAAAATACTTGAAGATGGATCAAGGAAATGTTGACTGTAAGATAATTTATTCTGTGGCTATTAGAATCACCTTTTGACTATAATGAAATTATTTGCATATGGGTGAAAGTGGGGATCTATTTATGCCATTTCTCCTTCATAAACAGAAGTTTAGGTAAGTCCTACTTATCTTTAAATTATCTATGATGCTTCTGGAAAGAATCAAGTCCTCATCTGTATGTATCGCACTTGAAATTTCTTCTCTGGTTGGTATAACTTGAGTCTATCACTTTTATCTCAGAAAACAAGATGTTTGTGTTGAAGTGCCATTCTTCTATGTCAATAGGTTCCTTTATCTATTTAGTGAGTCTGGGAACAATATGCATGTGTCTCACATTGATTCAAACGTGTTTCCGTAGTTGTGCCTTTGAAGTGTCTTTGCTTTATCTCCAACACGCCTGTCCTTCAGTTCACACCACACCGCATCTGCTCAATATCTGTCTGCCTCACACAACTAAACCAGCAAGGCTGAATTGCAATGGGTGGATAGAAACCTGGTGGGAGAAAATGGAAGTGAATTTGAACTCAAGATTAAATTTCCCTTCTAGGATTCCAAAGGAAGCAATGGGTCTATGACCTTAAGTTTTTTCTAAGTATCTACAAGTGAACTACTCTGATTGAACTATCTGTAGTGCGTATGCTTGTGAATAATTTTTAAAAATAAATTTGTATTCAGATAACAAGAGGATTTTGCAAATTAACTTATTTCTCAAAAAAATTTTTTTTCTTAATGAGAAATTGAGCAATACCTGAAAAGAAATATATCTTGACTATTTTCTAGACCTTTCAGAATAAAATAATGCCCAAGTGATTTTGACTCCCACCTAACTTTTTCTTTTATTAATAAGGGAGGGATTTATCGTGAATCTGGATCACGTATAAAGCAGTCTCTGATACCGGTCAAAAGATACAGCCATTGAGGACAGAATAAAGGTATTTAGTTTAATCATGTTGTTCTAGGCCTATAGACTAATGAAATCATGTCAGAGGTGGGAAAGCGTTAGGAGAAACCTGCCTGAAGATCTGGCTTTGGCAGTAGCCTGAAATTATGTCCAAAAATTATGTCCAAAAACCCCTAACCACTCTCTTTCCCCACATTTAGTCCAGATCCTTCCCTCTATACTTGTCTTACATGCTAACTCTGATGCTGTGTCCAGTAGAGGAGCTCTCATTCTGTTCTGAGCAAACTCTCCCATATTTGGAATGTTTTTTTCACTAATATTCATTGAAAACTGGTAGTCAAAAATAATAGCTACAATTAATTACGTCCTTACTTATATGCATTATCTCATTTGATAACTCTATGAGTGCTATTTTTATCCTATTTTACAGTTGAGGAAATTGGGTCTTGAGAGGTTAAATGAATTGTCCAAAGCCAGAACACAAGCTGGGGCCTAATTAAATGGATGTCAACCCCTGTGCATTTAACTCCCATGGTACATGGTACAAGGCCATTGGTCATCCCAAGTCCATACTCCTCACTTCCACTACTGCTTACTTATTGCCGTTGTTTTCTGAAAGCCAGTCAAGGTCAAAGCTCTGAAGAGGTTTTATCTTCTGGGGAAGACTTCTCTCTTATCAGCATCTTCACTGGGGACTCTCTTCTGAAGCTTCTTCGTTTGACTTCATGGCACATTTTATCATGGAATCTTGGTTTTCCTTCCCCTCTGACGTTTTTTGCCTTCTCCTTTTTGCTATCTGTTGGCATTCCCCTGGGCTTATCCTTAGCTCCCTTACCTCTGGTCAATACATTTTGTTGCTTATGGATTAAATTTACATAAGCACTGAAGACAGATCATTTCACATCCTATCTTCTAATATATTTGCTATCTTCTAATATATTCGCTATCTTATTTGATAATATTCACTTCTGCTATAGAAACCTCAAACAAACAAGATGGATGAAATGCACAGGAAATGTTAAGTATAGATATTAAGTCAGTAGCTTATGATATACAGGCAAAAACTCATGGCATATGTGGATAATGAGTAAACGAGTAGCCTATGAGACATAGGAAGAATAAATACAGAGTTAGTGTCCTGCAACACATACTAACCAAAGGAATAGATGATGGAACAAATGAGAATGTTGCTTACAGACATAAAGAGATGTGTAAGCCAAGTCATAATCATGCCCCACCCACAACTCCAGCAGAACTACTGATATTCCTTTCAAAGCTTTTAGTGTTTTATTTGAACTTCTGGTTTGCTATTTTTCCTGCCGTGTACACATCCTGTCTTCACATCTAGTCTGAAAGCTCCCAGAAGGCAGGCACACTGACCTATGCAAACTTCATTATGGGGAGCATTTGGCATCCAGAGCTGCTGCCTAATACAGCTGAATAGTTCACGGCATAACCTGGGCTCCTCAGCTCAAAGTTAACTGCTTCTCTTTTATTGTCATTTTCATAAAGCTTTCCAACTGTGAAATCAAGAATTAGTGTTCTCCAGTTCTGTCAATAGTAAAACATGTGTATCACGCAGGTAGAAAGCGCTTCTTTTCCTTTTACTGAAAATAAACAAAAAAATAAATAAAAATAATTTACACACATATGCTGATGCATTGTGCATACACCCTATTTTTAATGTACTGAGAGTCTGTTACATAGAGGCAGGACAATAAAGCAGGTAAAGGCACTGACTCTCGAGTTCAATGCCAGGTTTTGAGTCTTGGATTTGTAACTGCCTATCTCTGAAAGCTTGAATAAGCTTATTTTTCACCTACCTTCCCCAGTGTCCCTATCTATGAATGTTGGGAAAATAGAAATGGTACCTAGTGTATAGGGCTATTGTATGGAATAAATGAGCTAAAGCAGGCAAAAAGTGCTTAGAACAGTGCCTGGCAAGTGGTAAGCTGTCACTACATCTTGGCTTTTATTATAAGAGCTACATATCCTACAAAGCCATTTTAAACAGACTTCTTTCTCTATACTGTGAATAACCTTCCAGCCAAAAGTGTTTGCCTTTCAAAACCAGATTCCAGTCTCACATCCTCCCTAGATAAGTGACTACATGCGCACTCATTATCAAGGCCAAGAAAAGCTGCAAATAATGCTGACGGTCATTAACTCTAATAATACTCCTTTTATGTTTGCTTTGTCCTGTCGAGTTTATGAACCATTTTCACATTCACCGCATCATTGGATTTTCACAACACCTCTGTAACAAAAGCGGCCAGCTATTATTTCTCATTTTTGAAAGACAAGAAAACTAAAGCACAAAGGGGTTAAAACGGCTCGCCTTTGGTTACCTGGAGGATGACCGTGAGCTCAGAGCACCGTAACTTCTGACTGTGGACCTTCTTTCTGCCCAGCACTGGTTGAGTAGGCTCTACTGACAGGTCTTAAGAGCAAAAATAGCTTCAAGCCTATAGTCCCTGACTCTCCCCAACACTCTTTTTCTGTCCTTTTTAAAAGAATAAGAAGTACCTTATTGTTTATTTTCCTCAAGGATTTTGCTACTAAGATCCTCCTTCCTTCAAGATGATCTTCAAGTTCTGAGAAAATAAAAAATAGAGCCCACACAGGGCTTCCCAGGTAGAACTAGTGGTAAAGAACCTGTCTGCCAATGCAGGAGACATAAGAGATGTGGGTTTGATACCTGGGTTGGGAAAATCTCCTGTAGGAGGGCATGGCAACCCACTCCAGTATTCTTGCCTGGAGAATCCCATAGACAGAGGAGCCTGGTGGGCTATGGTCCATAGGATTGCAAAAAGTCAGACGCAAATGAAGCAACTTATCACACACAGAGACCCCTCACAAAAACTGATGTTTTCCTCATTCATACGGTGCTGCATTTAAGCCTAGTGGCTGCATAACAGAGGAATTCAAGCAGCACTGATTCAGAGATGCATTGTCTGGGTGTAATTCATCTTTACCAGTTACCAGTTTCATGACCTTAAGAAAGTTACTTAATTTCCCCCTGCCTCAGTTGCCCCATCTATAAAATGGGGAGAACATATTACCTTCCTCATAGGGTTCTTGTGATGATTGTAAGAAATAATACATGTAAATTACTCAAAAGAGCACCTGACAAAATAGATGTGTGCTCCTGTTGTTATTGGAGAAGGCAATGGCACCCCACTCCAGCGCTCTTGCCTGGAAAATTCCACGGACAGAGGAGCGTGGTAGGCTGCAGTCCATGGGGTCGCTAGGAGTCGGACACGACTAAGCGACTTCCCTTTCACTTTTCACTTTCATGCATTGGAGAAGGAAATGGCAACCCACTCCAGTATTCTTGCCTGGAGGATCCCAGAGATGGCGGAGCCTGGTGGGCTGCCATTTGTGGGGTCGCACAGAGTCGGACACGACTGAAGCGACTTAGCATACCTGTTGTTATTATGTGTGAGAAAAGAGTCTTTAATTTGTTCTCCTTTTGACTGGTTTTGTTCCAGCTGCCTACTGCAAGAACTGTCGCTGTGTGAACCAAAATGAACGGATCGCGTAAATCCTCAAATGCTAAACCAATGCCCCGCATTGCATCTCTCACGTCAGATGTTTGATTGTCCCAGAGCTACTCTCCCTTGCACACCTTGAATTAAAATATCCACGGTCTCACATTGTTCCCAAACCTATCTCAACGAGTCTATTTCCTGACTTTTACCCTAGTCACCATGATCCCCTTCCAGTTTTGCCTAAGGAATATGTTGCTATGGCAACACTCACCACCCACAGTCAACAGTCAAATTTCATTTCTCAGACATAGCTATTAAAAAATAAATGGTCCATGTAACATTCTTTGTGTTTGTTTCCCTGTTCATTTGTGAAATCTCCTACCTGTTCGAGGCATTCATAAATGTAATAAAATACCCTTTCTAAACATTTGGGCAATAATTTGTTAATTCAACAAAGACGCTATTCAGATTCTCAGTGTTTTATAAATAGCTTTCCATCAACATGAAGTTTAAAAAAAAAGTCACAGTCATAAGCTACTTCAGTCCTAGATTTTGTTTAGTCAAACTGCGTCTTATTTTGTAATAGGAACATGAAATGAATTGTTACATATTATTTGCTAAAAAGAATTCTGTCTCTTTAATTTTTAGAACCCAAAGTAAAAATGACTTATTTAACTGAGTCAGAAACAAGAAGAGGGGTGTAGGATTTCTCCCTCTCTTCAGTGGCCTCCCCACCAAATCCATTTTTATTTCCCCAATGGAGGACAAACTAATAACCTATGGTATGTGTACAAGCCATGGCGAACATCACACGTTTCTAGGATACTTTTCCTGGTGCATGGCCGGGTAAAACCCAGTCCAGCCCCCAACTGTGGGATGTCATGTGTCAATAGCAACCATGTTTAATTCATTTCCATGCCTGACTCTCCAGCCTTCTCTTGGTGAGTCCTTAAAAAGTGATGCCTGCAGTTGAGTCTCTTGCTGTGGAGCCCTGGGAATGGAGGTAAGGAGGAAGCTTTACCCTATCAATGCCAATCTCTCCACTCTGTTGGCAGATAGAACAGCAGATGAATAAGCAGAAGCCCACCCCTACCCTTCCCTTTATTCTCCCACTTTCCCCATCTCACCACCTCCTCCAATTCTCTGATGATACTCCACACTGGTGATGATTAATCATAACCAGAACAGCATTTGATAAGAATACATATGGATATGCTATCACTTGAAGTTTAAGGAAAGAATATAGCTCAGAAAGTTTTAGGACAATGGTCTTATAAGAACTTTTTAGAATAAAACTCTTAGGAATTTTGATCACATGCCATTAAAAATCAGTGTCTATAACAGGAGGTTTTCATCTCTCTAAACTGTGAGGCCCCTTTTGTATTTTAACTTTACTGGAAAATCTCAGTTAACTCACTTAAAACATTAAAAACTCTTTTATAGATGTGGACAAGGGAAACAGGGATAACTGGCGGGAGCATATAAACTAGAAAGCACTTGAAAACTCTGCCTTATAAGATTATAAATGTGGTATGTAATAATGAATATGCCGATTTTGCCTAATTCTGTGTTAAGAGATGTACTCTGAATTTTAAAGGAAGATGCACTTCCTTATTTCAGAGAAAATGACTTAGGGATTTGTCCAAAAATTCTAAATATCAGACAAATCCTTCCTACCATACTGACATTTTCTATTAAAAGTGAGTAAATACTACCACCAAAAATCAATGAAGTAATTCCTTTTGAAGAAGCAGTGTGGGTAGGTGGTGGAGAGACGATGGGTATATATCAGAAAAACAGACATCACAATAGACAGCAGCTGGGCCAAGGTAGGCCACTACACGGTATAAGGTGATTCCCCATTGTGGAAAGTCCAGCTTTCCGGTAACAGGGGTTAGTGGGTGGTTCCACTCTAACTGGGAAAGAATGAAAAGATTTCTCTTGTTGAAAGTTGTTCCGAGTAGATTTTTTAAATACTAGATTAATATAATTTTTGACCTGTCATAACAATTGCTTTTTCTTATATCTAGGCATTTACCTTCTGGAAATTGTCATTTTAAGCAAGTTAAAAAGCAGTTAGATAAGATTTAGGGATTTCCCTGGTGGCTTAGTGGTTAGGATTCCATACTTTCACTGCTGTGGCCCAGGTTCAACCCCTGGTTGGTAACGGAGATCTTGCAAGTCATGCAGTGTGGCCAAAAAGAAAAAAGAAAAGAGAGAGAGAAGATTTAAACACAATGTAAGGAAAAAATATTTCCTCCTTATCTTCGGGATGGGAAGAAAGTGAAGCAATTTCCTGAGAAGAGGTGGTGTATCTAAAATCAAAGGGAATTTCCTAATGGCAAAATTCAAACTAAACCCAATTTTAGCTAAAGAGCATCTTGATTGTTATCTTAATGAGTCTCAGGTGGAGATAGTCATTGTCAAATTCAGCAGTTTCTAGTATTTGGCTTTTTTCACTGAAGACTTCAGAATATTTGAAATTAATAAAAGGTATTAGTACAGTATACCCCTGATGATGATTCAAGATTCAGAGTTAAATTCACCAGAAGCTTTGCATGCATGGGGTTAGGCCCTCCAGAGTGTGTTAGTAGAAAGAAGAAACAAAGCAATTCTCTCCCTCAGTATGTCAACGGAGGATTCATTTTCCAAGCTCTTCTTGTGTCCAGTACTAATAAGAGGGAACTCCACTTGAATTCCTTTGAGAACATACACAGTTTAAATCTGGTATCATGTTTAACTTGTCTGCTTTATACTTTAGAGAACTAAAAGATTTATACCTTGAAGCTATTTTTTGCCCAAATGCTTTGAAAGGAGAGCACATTAGTGCATTGAACTCTGTGAGCAGTGTCTGATGTAATGAATGGATGATTCAACATGGGATTAACACTCTTCTCACAAAAATACCTCCGGTGTATACAGACCAAGGTCTCAAAACAAAGGCAGCTAGCCCCCGAAGGCAACCAGACATTCTGATTGGTCAGATAAAGCCAGCATTTATTATTTTAATTATGAAAAGGCAAATCATGGTTCTTATCAGCCTCCAGCGATAAAACAGGACCCATGGGCTTCCTTTATTAGTTGTTGATATTAATTGGACAACCTGCTTACTGCTATTCTAGTTGCTCTGGAGGGTCTACATACAGTCCAAAGTATCAAATTAATGACCATGAAATGCAGTTGAAAAACTACAACTATCACACAGGAAACAATAGCAAATAATACGAGGTGGTATATTCACACAACAAACGCTCTTGCTTCTGTTAGAGAGAAATGAGAAGCCACATAGATTATTTTAAGCTGGGAGAAGGAGTGGGGAAAAGAGGGTACCTAAGTGGCTCTGTGCTTTGTGATAACCTTGGAGGAAGTGTGGAAGTGAGAGTGTGCTCAGGTGGGAGCGGGCAGGGATGAGTAACAGGAGTAGAAAGACCAGGTTCGGACGCTTAGAATCTAGTTGATATAGAACAGAGGTAGTGGGAACACAAAGAGCACAAAGGATACATTCAAGAGACGGGTCTAATGTGGGAGCTATAGGAAGGAGTAATCAATTGGTCATGGAAGAAAGAAAGAGGAGAGTTCAAGGACATCTGTAGTTTCTCCTTTGGACAAGGATCTTAACCTGAAATAGACAGTTATGGGAATTTTGGCATGAAGTCTAAAGGCAGGACAGTTTTGATGTTAGAAAACTCAGAAGCAGACTCATAGACTTAGATAATGAATGTACAGTTATCAAGAGAGAAGGATTGTGGAGCGGTATAGATTGAGCATTTGGGATTGACATGTATACACTGCCATATTTAAAATAAAATGCTTTCCATGGGAGAAAAAAAAACCCTCAGGCAAATACTGTGGCTGTAGGGCAGACGTCTGACAGAACTCAAGGCTCCGTTGACTACAGGGATACGCATATAAAACTGATGCCTGTGCTGTCTACTGTGTTCTCAGCACTCAATACCCCTGAAAAGGAAGCTCTACTATTCATTTTAAAAAGTTGGCTTGAAATTCAGCATTCAAAAACCTAAGATCATGACATCCAGTCCCATCACTTCATGGCAAATAGATGGGGAAACAATGGAAACAGTGACAGACTTTATTTTTTGGGCTCCAAAATCTCTGCAGATGGTGACCGCAGCCATGAAATTCAAAGACCTTGGAAGAAAAGCTATGACTAACCTAGACAGCATATTAAAGAGCAGAGACATATTTTGCTGACAATGGTCCATTTAATCAAAGCTATGGTTTTTCTAACAGAAGCAGAAGATATTAAGAAGAGATGGCAAGAATATACAGAAGAACTGTACAAAAAAGATCTTCATGACCCAGATAATCACGATGGTGTGATCACTGACCTAGAGCCAGACATCCTGGAATGTGAAGTCAAGTGGGCCTTAGAAAGCATCACTACGAACAAAGCTAGTGGAGGTGATGGAATTCCAGATGAGCTCTTTCAAATCCTGAAAGATGATGCCGTGAAAGTGCTGCAGTCAATATGCCCCCAAATTTGGAAAACTCAGCAGTGGCCACAGGACTGGAAAAGCTCAGTTTTCATTCCAATCCCAAAGAAAGGCAATGCCAAAGAATGCTCAAACTACCGCACAGTTGCACTCATCTCACACGCTAGTAAAGTAATGCTCAAAATTCTCCAAGCCAGACTTGAGCAATATGTGAACCGTGAACTTCCTGATGTTCAAGCTGGCTTTAGAAAAGGCAGAGGAACCAGAGATCAAATTGCCAACATCTGCTGGATCATGGAAAAAGCAAGAGAGTTCCAGAAAAGCATCTATTTCTGCTTTATTGACTATGCCAAAGCCTTTGACTGTGTGGATCACAAGAAACTGTGGAAAATTCTGAAAGAGATGGGAATACCAGACCACCTGATCTGCCTCTTGAGAAATTTGTATGCAGGTCAGGAAGCAACAGTTAGAACTGGCCATGGAACAACAGACTGGTTCCAAATAGGAAAAGGAGTCCGTCAAGGCTGTATGTTGTCACCCTGTTTATTTAACTTATATGCAGAGTACATCATGAGAAACGCTGGACTGGAAGAAACACAAGCTGGAATCAAGATTGCTGGGAGAAATATCAATAACCTCAGATATGCAGATGACACCACCCTTATGGCAGAAAGTGAAGAGGAACTAAAAAGCCTCTTGATGAAGGTGAAAGTGGAGAGTGAAAAAGTTGGCTTAAAGCTCAACATTCAGAAAACGAAGATCATGGCATCCGGTCCCATCACTTCATGGGAAATAGATGGGGAAACTGTGGAAACAGTGTCAGACTTTATTTTTCTGGGCTCCAAAATCACTGCAGATGGTGACTGCAGCCATGAAATTAAAAGACGCTTACTCCTTGGAAGGAAAGTTATGACCAACCTAGATAGCATATTCAAAAGCAGAGACATTACTTTGCCAACAAAGGTTCATCTAGTCAAGGCTATGGTTTTTCCTGTGGTCATGTATGGATGTGAGAGTTGGACTGTGAAGAAGGCTGAGCGCCAAAGAATTGATGCTTTTGAAGTGTGGTGTTGGAGAAGACTCTTGAGAGTCTCTTGGACTGCAAGGAGATCCAACCAGTCCATTCTGAAGGAGATCAGCCCTGGGATTTCTTTGGAAGGAATGATGCTAAAGCTGAAACTCCAGTACTTTGGCCACCTGATGCGAAGAGTTGACTCATTGGAAAAGACTCTAATGCTGGGAGGGATTGGGGGCAGGAGGAGAAGGGGACGACAGAGGATGAGATGGCTGGATGGCATCACTAACTTGATGGACATGGGTTTGAGTGAACTCTGGGAGTTGGTGATGGACAGGGAGGCCTGGTGTGCTTCGATTCATGGGGTCACAAAGAGTCAGAGTGACTGAACTGAACTGAATTGCTTTTCTTCATAGCACTTATCACACTTTGTAACTATATGTTAATTTTCTTATTGTCTTCCATGAGATCATAAATTCCTTTAAAGTGAAGACTTCTATTTTATTTATCACTAGATTTTCAATACAGGGTTCAGTGTCAAGGATGTGGGAGATGCTCGATAAATATACACTGAATGAATGAATGATGAGTTCTCCATTTCAGTTCCACTGCCTTTGATGCTCTGTGAACCTCATGGATGCTGTTTCCATGAGCAGAATTCTGGTAGTCAATGGTATGTGATTGGAGAAAGTGAAAAATAAAAGCATGATGGAAAAATATAAGTGGATTTAATATCTCACCAGAGAAAGGAGATGAACAAGGGAAATGTCAGTGACTCAGACCTGTGTGACTGAAAGCTTTCTCTCTGTCATCTCATGCTATTGGGGAGTGTTACATTACAGTCCAGGAAAAAAAAAAAGAAAAGCTCTATTTTGGTTGGTGTTGTACTCAAATTCAAGTTACAACAGGCTGAATTATATGGCAATTCTATTTTTAATTTTTCAAGGAACCGCCATACTTTTTTCCATAGCAGCTTCACCATTCTGTATTACCACTAATAGCTGACAACTGTGTGAATATAATTAAGATTACTGAGCTGTATCCTTAAAAATACTTAAGATGGTAAATCTTATGTTATGTCTTTACCACTTTTTTTTTTAAATGTGAGGTATCATTGGGTGCCTACAGGGTGTTGCTACTGCAAGGAGATCAAACCAGTCAATCCTAAAGGAGATCAGTCCTGAGTATTCATTGGAAGGACTGATGCTAAAGCTGAATCTCAAATACTTTGGCCACCTGATGCAAAGAACTGACTCATTAGAAAAGACCCTGATGCTGGGAAAGACTGAAGGCGTGAGGAGAAGGGGACAACACAGGATGAGATGGTTGGATGGCATCACCAACTCAATGGACATGAGTCTGAACAAGCTCCAGGAGTTGGTGATGAACAGGGAAGCCTGGTGTGCTGCACTCCATGGGGTCGCAAAGAGTCAGACATGATTGAGGGACTGAACTGAACAGGGTGCTGCTAAGCATCTCAGCTGACAGATGCCTTGAATGATACTGGAACCTGTAAACCCCAGTGTTTCAGTGGAGAGCCTCAGGGGGAGAAGATGGAGTGTTTAATAATAAAACCCATTCTAACCTTATCACTACCCTGAGTTTTCATCCAGATGAATTAAGTATTCTCATTGTTCATAAAAAGCCTGAATATCAGTTTTAAATTGACTATGAAGTAGTAAGAAAAAAATATTAGGAAATTTAATATATTTTATTTGGCCTTCTTTCTCGCACTTAATATTTTGTTTTCATTAAGCCACCCCAAGCTGAATTTAAGATAATTTTATCTTCTTTCATCATTTGATTGTACTATAAAGCCTCCTGTGATCCAATTCTTAATATTGATGGGATGTCAGTAACTCAAAAATATCCAAAGGATATTGGCCTCTAACACTGCCCTCATATTTCTGTGCTCTTTTAAAAGAATCCAGAGTATTCTCTTGAGCAGTTTCAAAAGGTGAAGAGAACAAATTTCCTGAACATAAACATAGACTCAACAATAAGAATTTTATATGTATTCCCTGTTGACATATATATATTACAAATAAAATATATATATTTTATAGATAAAATATTTTGTGTATATATATATAATCTCTCAGATGGAGAAGATTTGGAGAAGGAAGAATCTATTCCAGGCTGAGAATTAACAAAGGTAAATGTTTATTCCAACAGAGAGGCCGGGAAATTGAATTCTTATCCCTTATCTTTAAAGAGGGATAAGGCAGAGCTAATACTCCACGGCAGGAAAAGAGAGCCAGAGAAAGGCCAGGGGAGCTGCCCTCTCCCCTGTTGAACTAGGGCTCCCAGTTGTAGCAGAGTCATTGTGTGTCTGTTGCTGAGCCTTTTCCGAATGCTCTCAGTACAGAGAATGGAAGAGGGTTTCCTGCTTTGCTGGCGAAGCCTTCTTTGTGCTGAAACCCCACTCTCTCCACAGTCCAGATGTTCACAAAGGACGTTCAGGAATGAGTGAGGAGGAATTTCCACAACCTTTTCCCTGATGGCGAGTATCTCTGCTGGTTTTCCAAGCCACTGGGCAGACGACCCAAAGCCCGTAAGAGGCTTACTGCAGCCTTCCTCCAAGTCTCCCTGTCCTGGTCCTGAAGGCACATTCAGATACTAACCCAAGAATGCTGCAGTCATTCAAGACTACCCAGCTTGTAACGGACATTTCTAAATCCCTGCCTGACTCTCCACTTTCATCTCCTGCAATTCAGGGTGACCCTGCTAAATCAAAGACCAAGAAAACTGTAATCCTCAAGAGGATTCCCCAGTGAGATTTTCCAATTAACACCTATCCAGTCACACAGAGTGAATGAGGAAGGGTTATTATTAAGCAATGACATGTTCACAAATACACTTAAAATTGTGAATTCCTATGATAAATATGAGGTATTGAAAGTAGGTTGGTACAAAGTATTCTAATCTTCCAATAACTGTAAAGCCAAATCTACAGCAAGGCACAAAATTCACACTAAATTCACAAAAGGTATAATTTAGCAAAAATATAGTAACCATGATCTTCAGTATTTCATAGATGGGTGTGGCTGTAACTAGAGTATAGCAAGCAGTACTTTTCCTAGTCTCCCCTCTATAATAAATCATGTCATATTACGTGAATGGAGGACAAAACAAAGAGGTGGAGTACCAAAAAAATATATGGCATCCAATTTTATTGAATACATTTGCTGAAATCACTGCTATTTTAAAACAAAAATTCTTGATGCTAAATCTGAAAGTCAAAAATCTTCTGAAGGTAATGGATCTGAAATGTCTTATAATAGTAAGAATAAATCACATTTCTGGAATAGTCAAGCCAATATAGAATCTGTTGTGCAGGGGTGTGTGAATTTCTCAGGTACACAGCCCCTAAAATAGGCCAGATAGTAAGTCTGGCTAATAATAATTTCAGGGTCCCTGCCTCTACAAGGTAAATGCTAAGGTAACTGCTGATTATCCCTAGTACTTACAAAGTGATAACAGATAAGCCTAATGGGATTTGAATTTAAGTAGCTGTGATTTTTTCCCCCCTCCCTCTTCCAGCTCTGTGAAGTGAAAATTCCATAGGCACACTTTCAGACCTAAGGCATGCCCTGATGACCAAGAACACTCACCATACAAATCCTACCAGGCCAGATCAGAGTATGAGACCAGCGCTGGAACAGGCACCACAATAAGCTGTCTAGAGACCTAAAGAGAAATGCCACCCACTTTGTTACAACAAGAATTTCTTAAAACAGGAAGAGTAGTACTTCCAATCACTTTGTTAGGAGACACACTAGCCAACGGGCCTAGAACTGCTGGCCTCATGGAATAATGATCTGATTCATGACAAAAAGCTAGAAAACTCCATGTGTTCACTTATTAATACAGAGCATCTTTGCTACATCACAGGCACTTTATGCGTGTGTCTACACACATGCACACTATGTGTGAATGTTATTTCTTGAATGCCTACCATAGACCAGCTACATTACTAGGGACCTGGGATAAATGCTGAAGAAGAGAGACTGTACAATTGCTGCCCCCAGGGAAATTCAGTCTAGTGGAGCCGTGTTTCTCAAACTTTTAACATGCAGACACATCATCTGGGGATCTTGTTAACGTACAAATTCTAGTTCCTTGTGTCTGGGATGGTGCTGAGATTCTGTGTTCCCAAGGCAGGAGACATAAGTGTTACCAGTTCGATCGCTGGGTTGGAAAGATCCCCTGGAATTGGAAATGGCAAACCCCTCCAGTATACTTGCTGGGGAAATCCCATGGACAGAGGAGACTGGTGGGCTCCAGTTCATGGGGTCACAAATAGTGACACGACTGAATGCCAGTTTAAATGCCTTTTAATGCCAGTATTCTTGGCATTTGAGTAGTAAGGTACTGGAGGACATAGACATCGTATCACACAATTATAGAAGGGAAAAGTACAAGCATCCACGAGATCAAATAGAGTGGGGAACCTCATATATACTTCAGGGTTTAGTGAGGAGTTTAAGCCACAGGAGTTTAGAATGTGGCAGACTGAGTTATTGAGACCAACTGTAGTGAGTACTACATACACCTTTGGTGTCTTTACGCCTGAAGGTATTTTACTCTACATCAGAGTGTGCAGGACCTGGTTCAGGGATTGTTGGGAGTGCCTAAGGCTAAATACCCTGGAGCTACTTGCTTGAAGCTAGTTGGTACAGCTTCACCACCCGTTGGTGGGACACATTTGGGTTTCGTAGATTCTCAGATGGTTCCCTCCAGTATTGGTCCCTAGTTCCCCACAGTCATAACTCATTAACTTCCCTGTCTCATTTGTTATCAGTGACTTCTGCCTCACCTCCAAATAAATTACTGTGAAGAGCTCCAAAATCCTTGTCTCAGTGTTTGTTTTTGAGGGAACTTGAATTAAGAAATCATCCCTTTCAAAGAAGACAGCCGTGATGAAATATACACGCATTCATGTTTGTCTAAATGTGTACACACACACAACCAGGTTGAACTCTAAGGGGTTAGAAAGAACATAGAAACCTAAGTGAGCACTGAGACTGCTTACTTTTGACCTTGGACATTTGCCACCAATCCTGGTGATCTTGAACTTTTATAGCTTTACAAGGAGAGAAGAACAAATGTCCAAACTCACTCCCACCCAAGGAAACCTCCTACCAATCAGCTGAGCTACATCCTCAATGTCAGGATAAACCAGAAACAAACCTCTCCTAAGGTCAGAGAACTGCAGGAGAAGTTACCTTAGGATTGAACAGAGGAGAGAGGAAATATCTTAACGAAGTTGTAACCAGAAGCTGGTCCCATTCCCTGACTGGAATGGTGGCTTCTTGTTTATTATAAAACTGTCCATAAGTATTTCAGGTACTTCTTATGTACATTTTACCCCACAATTTTCAATGATGTAATTTTAAAAAATCTAACAGACAAGGGAGGAATGAAGTCAATAAAGGGAAATCATGTAAGAATTATGAGATGTTTTGGAGGAACAGAGAACAGGCTAGTGTGGCTGGAGTACAATAAGCAAGGGGGAGAATGGTGGTGGATTCAGTCATATATTCATTTACTCATCTGTGACAAGTAGTGCCTTATGGAGCTTGTGTTGAATGAGAGACAGGCAAGAACAATGAACAAGATAATTTCTATGAAGAAAACAAAATAGGTTGGTATCATAGAAAGGCTGGGCCTAGAGAGTTAACTAGGTGGGAAAATGGAGATTGGGTTGCCTTGAAAGGTCTCACTTAGATGGCGGCAGAGAGACCAGAGACCAGAGAGATAAGAGGAAAACCTAGAAAGAGAAAGGTCTCAGTAAGGATTTGAGCTTTATTTTATTTTAGGAGCAACAGAGGTATACACAGAAGAGAGACAATCAGACTAAGGCTCTTAAAGATCATACAGATGAGTCTGAAGAATTCATATGGGGTTCAGAATGATGCAGGCAGAATGGCAAGAAGATATTTGATAGGGGTGGACTAGAATGATCGTGAGTGAAAGTGAAGTTGCTCAGTCGGGTCTGACACTTTGCAACCCCATGGACTGTAGCCTACCAGGCTTCTCCATCCATGGGATTTTCCAGGCAAGAATACTGGAGCAGGTTACCATTTCCTTCTCCAGGAGATCTTCCCGACCCAGGGATTGAACCCAGGTCTCCCACATTGTAGGCAGATGCTTTACCATCTGAGCCACCAGGAATAGTAGTGAGACATAAAACTAGATCATTCAAAGTATACTGTAGACTTAAAATATTCCTTACACTTAACCTCTGGTACAGATGCTTTCCCCTGAAGGAAATCACTAATCATAGAGTCCTAGCATTTTGGCTCTAATGATTGAGCAGATGACTGGCATATTACGGAAGCTGAATCAATCAGAATCTTTTTCTGGGATTTTACTAATGGAGCTAGAGGAGAAGGCTCTCCTTTAGTAGAATGTTACAAGGGTATACCATGAGAACTTCCAGTTTTTTTGTTCAGGTCTTTTGAATAAAGACAGAAGGAAGCAGGAGAAGATGCAGCCATGAAGACGGAAGAGAAAGGGAGAGATGAAGACAAACCCTAGTGTGATTGAATCTCCTGGCTGCTGTGGGTTTGGCAGTGTTCCATTCAACTATTGGAACTACTCCAGGATTTTCCCAGTTACAAATCATATAATTCCTTTTATATGATTTAGCATTAAGCTAATTTGAGTTGGATTTCTGTCAATTACAATAAAATTAAAAAAAAAACACACAACCCAATAAGAGGTGAGGAAGGTGATGGTAAGCATCTTAAAGGATAGATGTACCGTTTACTGAAATGATGAAGGCGAGTTGAGAACCTCGCTCAGGATGTAAGAACCAAAGTTATGTTTGCTGCTGCTGCTGCTGCTAAGTCACTTCAGTCGTGTCCGACTCTGTGCGACCCCATAGACGGCAGCCTACCAGGCTCCCCCATCCCTGGGATTCTCCAGGCAAGAACACTGGAGTGGGTTGCCATTTCTTTCTCCAATGCATGAAAGTGAAAAGTGAAAGTAAAGTAGCTCAGTCATGTCCGACTCTTGGCTACCCCATGGACTGCAGCCTACCAGGCTCCTCGTCCATCGGATTTTCCAAGCAAGAGTACTGGAGTCGGGTACCATTGCCTTCTCTGAAAGTTATGTTTAGGAAATGGGAATCTGAAATACAAAATGACATATCGAATACTAAGTACATGGTGGATATATGAATTTAGAGCTTAGCTGAGAAAGCAGTGTGGATTTGTTTGGGCATCATTGGCATACAGATGATATCCCAAACCACAGGATGATATGAGATGAGATTACATGAAAGAGAGTACCCAGAGGAAAGAGAAAAGGGCCCAGTAGGACCTGATCAGATAGATGCAAATCTTTAAGAAAAAGCTTTGTGATTCACATACCATCCCCCTGCTTCCATACAACTGTAGTTTGTTTGTTTGCTGGATGTTATTAGCTAACCGTACAAGTTTCATCCTCATTGTGATCAGTTGAAAAAAAAAAAAGGTCTGGGTAAGAGGGGGCTGTGTGTGTGTATGTGTGTGTAACTTTAAAATAGTGAGACTGATTTTCAAGTGTAGCACATAAACTGGCTCTGTAGGCAATTTTAAAAAAAAATCTTAGATAAATATTTATACTTTAGAACTTGGTAGGCATTTGGATTATAACAAGGCTTTTGTGTGCATGAGTCATACCTCCATTATTTCTTGATTATAAACTTGGCAATGGGGACATGTACTAGTTCTGTAATGGCCACTAGAGAATAATTTTCTATATTACCTCCAGGGCACGTGGAACATGATCAGCACTGCCTCTGTTTAGAGAGCAGTTTGAACGAAGGAGCATAAAGTTTAATGTCTTTTAAAATGTCTTGTTTCTGTAGTAAACCAAATGAGTACCTCTTATTGTGACCTACGTTTCTGAAATGAGTGACTTTATATACATGTATGCAGATGACTTAAAGACGATGCTACCTAAAAGAAGTCTTTACCTGTAAAGTGTATGTGAATTTGTTAGATTAAGAGTCTGTATGATCCGTTGCATTAAGGGTCGTATCCTACATCTTGATTAGGCCATGTACATAATATGATTAGAAGCTGTGTTTTCAGAAAATAAAATTACCAAATTTTATCCTTCTTTAAGTACTATCATATATACTTGAGACTTAGAATTTAAAATTTACTCAGTTTGAAATATAAAGAAAATGATCGTTGATCATTTTTTTAAGGTTCAGTACACATTTCGTTAAGGTCCAATACACATTTTGTTATGGTTCAATACAGTTCTAAAAGGCAATGAATCTTTACAATTCTTGGTCTCTAGCTTAGATTAGCTTCTGAATGCCATGTTCTCCTAATGGAATGTTGTTTCCTTTTCAATTTCCTCTGAAGTATTTTTATATATCTTTGGTGAACTCTGAAATATGCTAAGACCCAGATGTTGTTTTCTTTCAACAGTAGCAGAATTTATTTAGTAAGATTGACAACTTTATAAACTTATAACTTGAATGTGATAAGTGAAATTTTATCCTTCTCCATCATTGTTTCTGACATTTTAAAATTAATAATCAAATGAAAATATTGGGCTAAACTTATTCTCCTTATATATGGTCTCTAGTTCTTTGGATGGGGTGACCTTGTATAAATGAATGAACAGATAAATATCATACATGATTCTAAATAATAATACACCGATTGTCTAAAAAAGAAACAGAAATATTTTGTTTACTATGCTTTTTCAGATTAATAATTAGCTTACATTTAGAAATGTGTTACCTTCAAAATAATGTGGGGATCAAAGGGAATATACTGACAATATTTCTTGAAAATATAACTAGCTTCTTATTTTGTTTATACCTTACATTTTGGAATTCAGCTGCTCAGAGTCAGATTTATTATAATGTTTGGTTCATGTCATTCATCATTTGTCCAGATAAATGGACTTTTCTTTATTTTATTAATTATGTAATTACTGATTTTTAATAATGGAATAACCACCTACAAACCCACTACCCAAATCAAAAGCTAGGACTCTAACTACAGTCCACATCAAATACCATTTCTCCTACCAGAATACTGATCAGATTAACTCATCTTGCTACTTGCAACTATATTTCATTCATTTTGATTGCTATATAATATTCATTGAGTGAATGTATCATAGATTATTTATCTGTCATCTGTTGCTTGACATTTGGATTAATTCTGTTTTTTTTTAATATGAACAATGCTGCTATCAGCATCCTTTTATATGTTTTCTTGTACATGTGCAAGCTTCTCTTGAGTATTATATACCTGAGCCTGAAAATTATACTGGGGTAAACAGTATCAGATCAGATCAGATCAGTTGCTCAGTCGTGTCCAACTCTTTGTGACCCCATGAATCGCAGCACGCCAGGCCTCCCTGTCCATCACCAACTCCCGGAGTTCACTCAGACTCACGTCCATCGAGTCGGTGATGCCATCCAGCCATCTCATCCTCTGTCGTCCCCTTCTCCTCCTGCCCCCAATCCCTCCCAAGAGTCTTTTCCAATGAGTCAACTCTTCGCATCAGGTGGCCAAAGTACTGGAGTTTCAGCTTTAGCATCATTCCTTCCAAAGAAATCCCAGGGCTGATCTCCTTCAGAATGGACTGGTTGGATCTCCTTGCAGTCCAAGAGACTCTCAAGAGTCTTCTCCAACACCACACTTCAAAAGCATCAATTCTTCGGCACTCAGCCTTCTTCACAGTCCAACTCTCACATCCATACATGACCACAGGAATAAACCATAGCCTTGACTAGACGAACCTTTGTTGGCAAAGTTATGTCTCTGCTTTTGAATATGCTATCTAGGTTGGTCATAACTTTCCTTCCAAGGAGTAAGCGTCTTTTAATTTTATGGCTGCAATCACCAACTGCAGTGATTTTGGAGCCCAGAAAAATAAAGTCTGACACTGTTTCCACAGTTTCCCCATCTATTTCCCATGAAGTGATGGGACCGGATGCCATGATCTTCGTTTTCTGAATGTTGAGCTTTAAGCCAACTTTTTCACTCTCCACTTTCAGGTTCATCAAGAGGCTTTTTAGTTCCTCTTCACTTTCTGCCATAAGGGTGGTGTCATCTGCATATCTGAGGTTATTGATATTTCTCCCGGCAATCTTGATTCCAGCTTGTGTTTCTTCCAGTCCAGCGTTTCTCATGATGTACTCTGCATATAAGTTAAATAAACAGGGCAACAATATACAGCCTTGACATACTCCTTTTCCTATTTGGAAACAGTATATGAATGTTCAATTTTAGGAAAAAGTCACAAGCTTTCCCAAAGTTGTTACTCTTATCTGTAATATATAAAAAAAGGCTATAGATTTTCACTTTGTATTGTCAGCATTTCAAATATTTGGAATCCAGTGGAGGTAAAATGATATCCTATTATGATGGTAATAGCATTATTTGAAAATAAAAACAGTCTGGGAATAAGGTTTACTCTTTTTTTTTTTTTTTTTTGGCTGTGCTGGGTCTTCATTGCTACTCTAGGGCTGTCTCTAGTTGCCCTGAGCAGGGGTTACTCTTCCTTGTGGCACTCAGGCTTCTCATTGCCATGGCTTCTCTTGTGGAGCATAGGCTCTAGGGCATAGGCGCTCAGTAGTTGTGGCTCTCAGGCTTATATGCCTAGCTGCATGTAGGATCTTCCCAGATCAAGAAAGATCATGTTCCCAGATCATGTTCCCCACATTTGAAAGTGGATTCTTAACCACTGGACCACCAGGTAAGTCCTAAAGTTTACTTTTGAGGTGATCAAAATGTTTTGGAAATGATAGAGGTGATGGTTGCATAACATTAGTGTTAGTGTTAGTCGCTCAGTCGTGCCTGACTCTTTGTGACCCCATGGACTGCAGCCCACCAGGCTCCTCTGTCCATGAGATTTTCCAGGCAAGGATACTGGAGTGGGTTGCCATTCCTTCTCCATGCATAACATTGAGAATGTACTAATTAATCACCTTAAATGTACACCTTCAGTTCAGTTCAGTCGCTCAGTCATGTCTTACTCTTTGCGACCCCATGAATCGCAGCACGCCAGGCCTCCCTGTCCATCACCAACTCCAGGAGTTCACCCAAACTCATGTGCATAGAGTCAGTGATGCCATCCAGCCATCTCATCCTCTGTCGTCCCCTTCTCCTCCTGCCCCCAATCCCTCCCAGCATCAGAGTCTTTTCCAATGAGTCAACTCTTCGCATCAGGTGGCCAAAGTATTGGAGTTTCAGCCTCAGCATCAGTCCTTCCAATGAACACCCAGGACTAGTCTCCTTTAGGATGGACTGGTTGGATCTCCTTGCAGTCCAAGGGACTCTCAAGAGTCTTCTCCAACACCACAGTTCCAAAGCATCAATTCTTCGGCGCTCAGCTTTCTTCACAGTCCAACTCTCACATCCATACATGACCAATGGAAAAACCATAGCCTTGACTAGACGGAACTTTGTTAGCAAAGTAATGTCTCTGCTCTTTAATATGCTATCTAGGTTGGTCATAACTTTCCTTCCAGGTGTCTTTAAAATGGTTCATTTTATGTTATGTGAATTTTACCTCCATTAAAAAAAATAAACCCACAGGCTCTGAGTTCATCCTTGCTCACTTGACCCCATACCAACTATCCATACATGATCTCTGGATTTCAGTTTTCTTATCTGAAAAATGGGTACATAAGTAACAGCAACCTCCAATGGCATTCATGAGCACTAAACCTGCAATTGCTAGAATAAATATTCAATCAAGTGAGCTGTTAATAAAAATCAATAATAAATTAAAAACATTAAAAATTAAAACATCCATTCATTTTTAGTTTTCTCAGGTATATTACACATTTCAAAATATGTTAGTGGTTATAGGTCAATTGTTGTTGTTCACTTGCTAAGTTGTGTTTGCCTGTTTGTGACCCCATGGACTACAGCATGCCTTCCCTGTCCTTCACTGTCTCCCAGAGTTTGCTCAAACTCATGTCCATTGAGTCAGTGATGCCATCCAACCATCGCCCCCTTCTCTTCCTGCCCTCAATCTTTCCCAGCATCAGGGTATTTCCAGTGAGTCAGCTCTTTGCATTGGGTGGCCGAAGTATTGGAACTTCAGCTTCATCATCAGTCCTTCCAGTGAATATTCAGGGTTGATTTCCTTTACAAATGACTGGTTTGATCTCCTTGCTGCCCAAGGGACTCTCAAGAGTCTTCTCCAGCACACAATTCAAAAGCATCAATTCTTTGGCGCTCAGTCTTCTTTATGGTCCAACTTTAACATAGGTCAATACAAAGTAATTCATTACAAAATGATATATGTCTTATTTTGACCTAATTTGTTTTTCTCACGTCATCACAGGCATGGCCAGGACTGTGATAGGCAGTCATTATAGCCACTATCTTCTCTTCTAATATCCCACCTCTCTAGGCAGAATGTCCGTAGGGGAATCATGTATTTACTATAAGTTTTTCAATCATTTAGTCTTTCTTACTTTGGAACCCTCACCACATCTCAAGTGATTTTTAAAATATCTAAGAAATTTCCACTGACTACTTAGATTTGTAGAAAGTTTTATTTTGTTAAAATATACAGTACTGCATAGACACATTTATAAACATGCAGTCATTAGACTGCAAAGGTATAGAGAGCTGGCCCAAGTAATTAGGTATTTTTAAAATCCATTCAGTTAGATTTCTAGATTTCCATGTTCCTTAACATACTTAATTTAAATGCAGAGTCATGTTTAAGGTGACTCTCAGGCATCTGAAATGAAGGACTATTGAATGTCCTTTAAATGGGGAAACAGCAAGGGTAGGAGAGAAATCCTGCCGCAAGACTCCACAGTCAGCAAAAGCACCATAAGTGTGATGATGATTCTTGGTGTTTACTATCATTTGTTAAGATACAGTACATAGAATTTCCAAAAGGAAGAGTGAGAGTAGTGATGAAAGTGAGGTGGTGGTTGTTGTTCAGGGGCTGGGTCATGTCTAAAGTGAGGTGCTGCTGCTGCTAAGTCACTTCAGTTGTGTCCGACTCTGTGTGACCCCAGAGACAGCAGCCCACCAGGCTCCCCCTTCCCTGGGATTCTCCAGGCAAAAACACTGGAGTGGCTTGCCATTTCCTTCTCCAATGCATGAAAGTGAAAAGTAAAAGTGAAGTCGCTCAGGTTGTCTACTTGAAAGTTACACAGTCCTGTCTGACTCCTAGCGACCCAATGGACTGCAGCCTACCAGGCTCCTCCATCCATGGGATTTTCCAGGCAAGAGTACTGGAGTGGGTTGCCATTGCCTTCTCCCTAAAGTGAGGTAGAAGCACACAAATGTGGTCCCGAGAGCTTCCTTCCTAGCCCTCCTTACTAACCTGACAGTCCAATCCAGGAACAGTGAGTTTAAGAGCCTGGTGTGCATTACCTGTGGAATTGGAACTTTCATTCTGATTATAGATACTTACAAGCATCAGGCATGGTTAAGAGCGCCTAGTTGAAACTATGTACTTCTGATCGAAACTTATTTGGTTGCCGTGGGCTGAGGCAGACAATTTTCTAAAATGATGCATTTTGTCTAAATTGCTACAAGAAAATCTTTTCATAGACAATGCCCTGTTTAACTTTCTTTCTTCACCTTTAATTCCTCTCTGCTTCCAACTGAGTCCAAGTGTTTGTATTAAAACAGCCCTTGGAACTCTGAAGAAATGGACCCATTTTTTTTTAAGCTTTTTTAAGCTGCAGGGTATTTTTTACAGTATACAATACACAGGCTAATGTAATAAATATTTTAATTTCTTAAGGATATTGAACTCTAGTGTCCCTTAGAGGGGACTTTTACAACTTACTGCTACAAATATTGGCACTTAATCATAGAAAAAAAATGATATTAAAATAGTTCAAGGATAAAATCCTATGTGGGGTAGTTGTTCTCAAACAGGCCATGATATCATTTATATATAACCTATAAGCTTAAAGAAGTTATGAATCAATATAGTGGCAAGGAAACCTAGCATAACAGTTAAGATCAATGATTGTTATTTTTCATTTAGGCCTAGAAACACACTTCCTTTCCTGAATGAACTAATAAGCCCATTTCAAAGAGAAAGAAATGGAAGCCAAAAACAAAGTTGTAAGGCGAGCCTTGCCTGAAGAAACCGGCTTTCCCTTTTCAGATACCAGAAAGGAACTTCTTTGACCAGCAATTCAGTTCAGTTCAGTCGTTCAGTCGTATCCGACCCTTTGCGACCCTATGGACTGCAGCATGGCAGGCTTCCCTGTCCTTCATTATCTCCCGGAGTTTGCTCAAATTCATGTCCCTGGAGTCGGTGATGCCATCCAACCATCTCATCCTCTGCGGCTCATCCTCTGACTAGCAATTCGCACTGCAATATTGGCTTCGATAGCACAGAGAAGCAGAGCCAAGGAGAGACCCGGGGTTTCATAGTGCTGCCTCTGGTGGCGAGAGGAGGTGCTTATACTTCGCACAAGATTCCCCCATCCTCACCCCACCCCCAACGCCGAGTCTCGGGACTGAGGAAGACGAGAGCCGTCTAGAAATTGTGGTGAGGCCAACTCCGCGGCTCCGGACGCAGCACAATGGGCGGGCGTGGGCGCTCAGCGAGTTCCTCTTCTCCAGCCCTTCCTGCCAGTGTTTGCCAAAATGTTTGGGGGTTTGAGGCTGCCAAACTCCCTGAGCTGGGGGAAAAACGATAAACGCTTCTTCCCAGGAGCGATTTTCTTTTCTATTTCTCCGGTCCTTACCAGGGTGTTTGACCTTCGGGCGGACAGCGTTCCCCGTGCCCTGAAGCCAGCTGTGTTCCTGACCCCAGAATAAATCAGGGCTGCCCGCGGGGCCTCGCAGAGCTCCGGACACGTTTCCTGTCGAGGCCTAAGGGAAGCGGTTTGCCGCCGGGACCCTAGAGGGGAGGCTTGGCGGTCGAGGGGACGGGCGGGGGTGGGGTGGGGTTGGGGAGCGGGAAGCGGGGGGAGCCAGCGGTGGGAGGCGGTGCCCGCGCTCCCGGGACATCCCCACGCCCTCGGACGGTACAGACCCAAGCTGGGAGCAGCTGTGGGCGCTGGGCCTGCAAGATGAGGCCGGCGCTCGCCCTGTGCTTCCTCTGGCAGGCGTTCTGGCCCCGGCCCGGCCGTGGCGAGCACCCCACCGCCGACCGCGCGAGCTGCTCGGCCTCGGGGGCCTGCTATAGCCTGCATCACGCTACTTTCAAGCGGCAGGAGGCCCAGGAGGCCTGCAACCTGCGCCACGGGGTGCTCAGCACGGTGCGCGGGGGCGCAGAGGTCCGCGCGGTGCTAGCGCTCCTGCGGGCGGGCCCGGGCCCTGGAGGGGGCTCCAAAGACCTTCTCTTCTGGGTGGCGCTGGAGCGCCGGCGATCCGACTGCACCCTGGAGAATGAGCCTTTGCGGGGTTTCTCCTGGTTGTCCCCCGACGTCGGCGGGTCGGAAAGCGACACGCTGCAGTGGGTGGAGGAGCCCGCACTCTCCTGCACCGTTCGGAGGTGCGCGGGACTCCAGGCCACCGGGGGAATCGAGCCCGCGGGCTGGAAGGAGATGCGATGCCACCAGCGCGCCGACGGCTATCTGTGCAAGTACCAGTTCCAGAGCTTGTGCCCCGCACCGCGCCCCGGGGCCGCTTCGAACTTGAGCTACCGCGCGCCCTTCCAGCTGCACAGCACGGCGCTGGACTTCAGTCCCCCCGGGACGGAGGTGAGTGCGCTTTGTCCTGGGCAGCTCTCCATCACGGCCACCTGCACCGCGGACGAGGTCGGCGCGCGCTGGGAAGGGATACCCTCCGGGGCCGAGCTCTGTCCCTGTCCCGGGAGGTATCTACGGGCTGGCAAGTGCGCTGAGCTCCCTGACTGCCTAGACGACGTGGGAGGCTTTGCTTGCGAGTGCGCTGCGGGTTTCGTGCTGGGGAAAGACGGACGCTCCTGTGTAACCAATGGGGAAGGACAGCCGACCCCTGGAGGGACCCAGGTGCTCACCTGGCACCCGCCAGCCACTGCAGCCAGCCTCGCGCCGAAGGGAACGTGGTCACCCAGTGTCCAGGAGAGGCCGGGAGAGATACCCAATGCCCCTGGACAAGGCAGTGCAACAGCATCTTTTCCCGAGATCCCTCGGTGGGGAGCACAGAGCACGCTATCTACCCTTCAGATGTCCCCCCAAACAGAGGTAAAGGCGGACATGAACTCTTCAGGAACAGCCTTTCCCAAGGTTAATGCTACGTCCCCCTCGGACAACCCCCAGGCTTTCGATTCTTCCACCGTGGTCTTCGTACTTGTGAGCATGGCTGTAGTAGTGTTGGTGATACTGACCGTCACAGTGCTGGGGCTTTTCAAACTCTGCTTCCACAAGAGCCCTTCCCCTCAACAAAGAAAGGGGCCTTTGGCCTCGCCGGGCACGGAGGGTGATGCTGAGGCGGCTCCTCTGAGCTCCAGCTCTGCACGTTCCACGGACAATGGGGTGAAGACCGGAGACTGTGGTCTTCGGGACAGAGTAGAGGGAGCCTCGTTGACAGGGTCCTCTCTTGGCTCTGGTGACACATAGGGAAACGGGGGACAGGGAGCGCTCCTTGTGAGTAGTTTTCACGTTTAGTGAAAAGGGAAAAGAGGAACTTATTTGTGCGGCTGACAATTCCTACAGAAATTCTGTCCCCTAAATTCTCTCTATTCCACTGAGGAGCCGGATCTGAACTGAACACTCCTTCCATGAAGATAGAGGAATTGGAAGGTAGTAGAGGGGGGCCAGGATCCTACTAGGGAGAGCTATTTTCTTGTGTTTATTCTGGGGAATTTGGAGAGGTGGTTGAACTTTTTATGACATGGGAAGTGAATAAAGTTTTTTTTTTTTTTTTACCAAAATGGAAAGGAAACCTTCTGTTTACATTGTACGGGCTGGGAGTATATTGGTTTGAAATTCCTAGGCAAAAAATAAAGTATTGTTGATAACCCAGATTCAAATATCATTGGTTTCCCAGAGGAGTAATTATTCAGGAAGACCAGCAGAGGGGCATGCTGGGAATAGCAGCAAGAGTGCCTCCTGCTTTTAAAACAGGAAGGAGAAAGTGCTTGTAAAGAGGAGTAGATCTTTAAGAACTTTTTCCTTGGTTCTTTTATGCTTTATTTTCAAAGTCATTGTTACTTGCGTACTCTGCTATAAATCCAAACTGTAGCGTTGCCAGAGTGCTGGCTCTAGAAGCAAATTATAGTTGACCACCAATTCAAGTGTTTACTGAGTGTCCTTGCTCAAGGAAACACATGATTTGTGTTTCCCTCTTCCATTTTTTGTGCTCCTCTGTGTAATACCTCCTCAACCAAATAGACCTTTCCCAAACATCAGGATGCTGACCCTCACTTCCAATTATGGCAGTGTTAATTTTCAATTAAAATGTTACTGCTGAGTATTGATTTGAAATCTTCTGGGTACATTAAAGCAAAAGCAAACTGGGTTTCCTCCGCAGTTGCTAGGTTCTTGAGCACTGTTTAATCCATAGGAAAATTTGAATTCCATACCACTTCCTTCCCCCACTTCATGAAAGTGTGTGCAGTGATCATACATGCCCATACTGGAATGATTACAGGTTAACAAGATTCTACATGGGCAAAGGCACGTAGAATAGGCAAACAGCTTACCATAAGAATTAATAGTGTAAGAAATCAGTGGGAAATAAAACTATCATCTTATCTTGTTAGGACTTGGGATATTAGAGAATTGTCTAAACGGAGCATTCTTCTAAAAAACAATCAAGATGTAATGATAATCACTATTTAGTGAGACTGAAGCCACCCCCCAGAAAATATCCCACTTTTATTAATATGCTAGCCCTTTAAAACTAAATATTTGAGGGTTGGTGCATGGATGGAGATAGAGAAACAAGCTAAGTAACCAGGAATATTGGAAACAAGGAAGAAGTTTACACTATGATTGACATAAAATCATTGGGATGCTCTTGAGTATATAATGTATTAGATATGTACATATATACATTATATAAAGTATAACATTAAAGGAATAAAGTAATAGGTAATTTGCTTCATATACTAAATATATGTTTAAACAGTTAAATTTAAGCAAAATCACAAATGAATTAGAATTAACAACTTAAAATTAACTTCAAAGAAATTTTATGTAAAATCATTTCACAAAGATAATATCAGGTAAGTAGATGGCTTATCCAATGTACCCAGCTTGTTTGAATGAATGTGTCTCAGTTCACCTCAGTTGTAGTATTTTATCTTTGCTCTTTCCCATAAAACCTCTCCACAGAGAAGGTAACTATTTGAATAGAATATATGGTACTTTCTTTTGTAAGGTGGAAAATAGCCTATCTATAAGGGAAAGGCTACCCACTCCAGTATTCTGGCCTGGAGAATTCCATGGACTATAACTGAACTGAATGTAAATTATCTATAGCTAGTACTATCTGTATCTAGAAGTATTTATATCCACCTCTGTGTATGTGTATACACATACTTTGTCTTAAAGTCGGTACTTGTACCATTGTTACAATACAATAGAGAATGCCTCGCTAATTTATTATGCAACTTGCCATTGGTGACATTACACATTTGGGGGTCCAAATGTCCTAAGGAAGAATAAATAGGTGTCAGCTCAATAACTTAACTGCTTTTCCCTATTACTTCCCCATATAAGTAAGTCAGGAAAGAATTACAGAATACTGTATGTTTTTACATTTGACCTCCTGACAAATAGCAATTGCAGACCAAGCTCCATATAATTTTGTCTGCTTTCCGGCTGTGACATTTTTCATAAAATTTCAAACCCATGGCAGAATGGAGCCAACCAAGCATGATCTCTTAAAAGCTCTGTTAGGTTGAGGTCAGTGTCCTTCCTCAGAATATGTCTCTACTATTGCTTCTTCATTATTTCTCCAACCTCTTTGAGGTTGATTCCTTTCTTTCTTAAAACCCTCTGTTCCTGCACTTATTTCACAGCTGTCTGTTCATTTTCTTAGAAGGAAAACTTGGAACCTCATTTACAGTCTTTTTCTCTGGCTAGGTCCTGCTAAGGAGAAGGCAATGGCACCCCACTCTACTACTCTTGCCTGGAAAATCCCATGGACGGAGGAGCCTGGTAGACTACAGTCCCTGGGGTCGTGAAGAGTTGGACGTGACTGAGCAACTTCACTTTCACTTTTCACTTTCATGCATTGGAGAAGGAAATGGCAGCCCACTCCAGTGTTCTTGCCTGGAGAATCCCAGGGACGGGGGAGCCTGGTGGGCTGCTGTCTATGGGGTCACACAGAGTCAGACATGACTGACGAGACTTAGCAGCAGCAGCAAGTCCTATCATCTTCCATAGTCTCTGAGCCCTCGTGTATGACTCTTCCAGTGCCTGTATGTTTCAGTTCCTTGCTTTCCTCACTTCTAACAAGCTCCACTTTATTTCAGCCTCCACTCAACAGCCACACCTGAGCCTTTCAGATGATTTTGAAACTGCTCTACATCTGAACACACAAATGCAGGCATTTGTGAGGGCGTGCCTGTGTTCAGAGACCTACTAGATTAGTCTTTAGAGATTGGGCTTTGGAATCTCTCTATAAATTTTAACCCTACCCAGGTAACTCTGATTTTAAACAAAGTTTGCAAACTACTCCATGCAATTGTGTGTACCTCAACACAAAAGTTTCATATTCTCTTTTCTCCATTCCCACTATGTCTGGAGAATAGAGGGTGCTTTAAACAAGCAGAATTAGAGTTTTTTATTTTATCAAGTCTCACAGGGATGTTGAAGTGTCCTACTGTGGCCATGTCCTCTTGATAATTTTGCTGTAGTCTTGTTCTTCTACTTCTAAGACACTTTTGCTTAAGCTCATCCAGAATAGGATGGAGAAGAACAGCTATCAAGCTCTGTAAAATGGTGGTGGCGGAGGTGATAAGCTCATGTCTCTCATTTAAAAGCATATTGTAGTGGTTATGGTATTTACATCACTAAAAGAGGTTGTTTAGCCTAAGAGCAAAGAGTCAAATAGTCGCTTTTGAATTCCAAAACAGGTTTTTGATATTCATAAAAGAGAAGATCTTGAAAGTCAGAGCAAAATCATATTTTTCTTTTCTGGTTTTTCATTTGTTTCTCTTCATAAAATAGAATGAAGATACAGAAAGTTACACAGAAAAAATGTATGGCTTGGTGAATTATGATAAAGAGAACACCCTTGTAACCATCAGACCACAGGGGCCAAGAATAGAACTTTGCCAGCCACCCCAGAGGCCTGTCCCATTCCAGTCACAGCCCCTTCCTCAATTCAGAAGTAGCCTCTATTTTGACATTTGTAGAAATCCCCTTCTTACATTTGGATGCTTGTATTATGCAAGTGTGTATCCTTAGACATTGTGTTTTAATCTTACACACTTTATACTTTCTTTTTAACATTTTATTTACAATTTTTTGTCCATTTTGAAATCATTTCAGACTTAACAAAATTTTACAGAAATAGAACAATTATAAATACCAATTACCAATATTCCACAAATGATAACATCTTATATAACTACCATACTATTATCAAAATCAGGAAATTATCACTTATATCATACTACTATGATATATATCACATATACACACATATTCATGACATATCAGTCCATATCATTAGTTCACATAGATCTTCCTTATTCCTTGTTACACCTGTGTGCTTTTCCATTAGGGGGAGATACCATGTTGTATGCACATCCTATGTATTTTTTGAAATCTTTTATTGGCATATAGCTGATTTACAACATTGTGCTGGTTTCAGGTGTCCATAAAGTGAATCAGTTACACATATATCCATTCTTTTTTAGATTCTTTTCCCATATATATTATTACAGGGTTTTAAATAGGGTTTTCTGCTATACAGTAGATCCTTATTAGTTATGTCTTATACATATATAGTAGTAGGTATGTGTCAACCCAATCTCCTAATTTATCCCTCCTTCCCCTTCCCCCCTGGTAACCATAAATGTGTTTTCTATATTTGTGGCTCTGTTTCTGCTAGATTACTTTACTAAGTGAAGTAAGTCAGACAGAGAAAGACAAATATCATGTGATATCACTTATATGTACAATCCTATGGACAGAGGAGCCTGGCAGGCTACAGTTCATGGGGTCTCAAGAGCCAGACATGACTGAGCGACTAAACCACCACCATGTATTCTGAACAGTCTATTTTCAAGTATCTTTTGATTTCTAGATATGCTCCCCTTCCATCCAATTCCTCCTTCTTATAATTTTCATGTTGGAGAATTTGGGGTGTTTGACCTGTCAAGATTACCACAGTCTGAATTTTGCTGATTTCATACTCGTGGTGCATTTTGACTTTTTTTTCTGTCTCCTATATTTCCTGAAAATTGATACTTAGATTCAGAGGCTCGATCAGACTTATTTATTATATCTTTGACGAGACTAAATGCAGTAGTGTGTTTCCTTAGCAAGAGCATATAATGTCTGTTTTTTACTCTTAGCAGCCACTGATGCTTAAAGCTTAGATACATTAATTCCTCAGGGTTACAAAATGGTGCTTATTTTTTTTCATGAATTACCTAGGAACCTTTTTAAGGAGACACTTTCTTTCATTTACTAGTTGGTTATCAAATTATACATGCCATATGTAAGAAAGTCAGAATAAATACTTATTTCTTTATGTTCATCAATTTTTAGGTAATTAATTTCCCTATAATCTTCAAAAGATCAATTATATTTTAACTATTAAGATGAGTTTACAGTACTGAACATATTTGATGGGTTCCAATCAATTGCCATTCATATTTTTATTGAAACTCAAATTATCCTATCTTTGGCCAGTGAGAGCTTCCTAAGTTGATCCCTGAGTCCTTTTGACATGATTCTAGTGTCCTTTGATGATTTCCTTGCCATCTGGTGTAACAAGACTTTCCAGGCTCATTATGTATATTTCCTGCCCCAGATCTGGAATTAGCCCTTTTTCCAGGAAGTCTTGGTGTCTCTTAATGAAAGATGATATTTCAAGACTGCAATCTGGACTCTATAAGAATTTCACTGCTATAGAATTGGTCATTGTTTCTAGGCCTTTTCAGAAGAAAGATCTGGAAAGTGTCATAATTCCTTAAATAGGATAGAATTCTACCAGCAAGAGAAAAAAAAAATATGTAGAAATGAAACAGAAGTATTCAGATAAGTTTCCCTAAGTGGGCACTTGCTCACTTTCTCATTGGGCATATGCTTTGGGTGTGGTGGGGCATGTGGTGATAGAAACTGGACAGACTGAAGGGTAATGAGCATAAAGGGAAATGATAACTTACTTCCCAGGGGAACTGAAAACCTCTTAGAGAAACCGAGTCAAACTTGGTGCTGATGTTGTAGAATAGCAATGTCTAAGGGGGATATGTAGATGGACCGACCAGAGGGAAGCATCACAGAATGGTGTGAGAGAGAAGCTAAAGTTCTTTTGTCTAAGAGTTGTCCTATGGACCTTGTGAAACCTTAGGGTTGGAGCAATCATGACACCAAATAACCTGAATAGACCCAACACACAAAAATTAACTGAAAGGGGAACTGGTACCTTACTGCCGCAGATGTAGACAGCTGAAAACCACTGAAGACTGTATGTCACACTGTAAACCAGGCTGGACAGATCTAGTGACCATAGGACTAATCATCTATCCTCCAATGCAAGGGTAATATACATACTTCCTAGAACTCATCTTTTCCCCATGGATACTTGCAGAAATGAAAGAAAGAGAATCATAGAGTGACCAGTTAACCAGGAAGCACTAAGTAAAATAAAAAATACATGAATTTGCTTCTGTGTGGCAAGATTAAGTTTTCTGTCATCAACAGAAATGACGCTTAAGAACTGAGTTCTGTTACTGAGAAATAAATTTCTATTCGTAGGTACGTTTCATTAGCTTTTATCTTACAAAGAAGTATACATGTTTTTAACTTTGTAACTTAGAGGTACTGTTAACTGCCTCATAAAATTGTTATGAGAAAATGAATATAGAGACTTATTACAGTAACCTGGAGTAGGGTAGAGAAAAGTCAAAAGTGTTAGTCACTCAGGCATGTCCAATTCTTTGTGAACCCATGGACTGTAGCCCACCAGGCTCCTGTGTATATGGAATTCTCCAAGCAAGAATACTGAAGTGGGTTGCCATCCCTCCTCCAGAGGATCTTCCTGATCCAGGGATCGAACCCACATCTCCTCCATTGTGTCAGATTCTGAGCCACAAAGGAAGTAGAATAAGCACTCAAATGCCCTAGTGGCAGATTGAGGAGGGAAGCTATGAAGTGCCCTCATCATGATATTAATAAAGGCTTCCCTGGTGGCTCAGTTGGTAAAGAATCCATCTGCAATACAGAAGATTCTGCCTGCAATGTGGGGGACCTGAGTTTGAGCCCTGGGTCGTGAAGATCCCCTGGAAAAGGCAATCGCAACCCACTTGTGTATTCTTACCTGGAGAATCCCATGGACAGAGAAGCCTGGCGGGCTACAGTCTATGGGGTCACAGGGTCAGACATGACTTAGTGACTAAGCCACCACTATTCAGACAAGAGCTTTAGGAAGTCTTATTAATGTCATTAGAAACTAATGAATGTAACTCAAGAGTGCTGGCAATCAGAAAACAAGTCAAACATTCTCTTGAGTTTGTTTTCCTGTTGTTTGCGTAACAGTCATCAAGCTAGGCCTTGAAAACATACATGATGACAGGGTCTAGTGAGGCAAATTGTGATCGAATTGAATCTGTATTTTCCTGTACCAGTCAAGGTTTTTGAATTGTGAGTAAATTAAATTTATGTTGGAGTTGTTCCTTGCTAAGAGGTAGTAACTGTAAGAGCGTACCGATTCCTTCAGTACTGAGTATATCTTATAGTGCATCTTTATTTATATCCAGGACATTTTTGTGGCTGTATTTGATTGATATGTGCTTCTGATTCTTGCTAATTTCAAAGAATATTGAATAAATGTTACCAAGTCAAGAAAAAAGAAAACAAGTCTACCGGTCTGTAACCCTGAACAACAACAAAAGCATTTAAATATGTCCAAAGAGAGCAAATGCTGCCCCTAAGATAAACATACTTTTGTTCTTTTTCCCAAGTATGCTAACATGTTATATGATATGAGGATGTGATGGAGCTAGTAGCAATACTCATTCTTTTTTAAATGATCTATTTCCAATTCTCATATTTTTCTTTCAAATGGCAGAACTGGGAGCATGCAGTATCAGCCCGTGGCTACTAGATGAGTGGATACTTAAAGTAACCAGAAGCCTCTTTCTCAAAGCCTTGGGTAGGAACATGTCCTTAATATGAACCACTTCAGTAGGTAAATTTTCCTGGCATAGTTGTGTCTCAGGAGGCAGGGACTGTAATTTAGCCCCTGGACAAGCCCCATGTGGCCTGACTGTCTAGTGCTGTGATCGTGGATCCCTCAACAGTGTCCAGAGTGTCTGTTTGGCCGACACTACTATTACCAGAATGCTGAGCTTGGTTTAAAGTATTTTCTTTCCTATTACTCCCCTCAACAACATGTACAGAAAGCTCTTAAAAACGATAAACCATAAACATACTCCTTTACATTCTTTTTGCAAGAAAGTTAAATGTAAATTGAGAAGAACAAAACAAAATAATTCCAAATTTCTGATATATTGTAATATCCATGTAGTACTTTTTATAGATCTATAATATCCTACATAGCAATTTTTTATAGAAAAGTAACTTTTTTACATGTAGTATATTGTTTTCTATATCCTTACAACATCACTGTGGAAATGGGGAAGGATAGATGGGTAGAAATCTGTAGTGTCTGTGACAGTTTTTCTTAAACTGAGACTTGCTAAATTACTGAGACCATTATATAGCACATCTGCCAGGTTTTTCCTTTTAACAGGAGGTCCTCTTCCTTGAGAGGGTAAGAAGCTAAGGAGTTTTTTTTATAGATTGTAACCTCTTTGTTCCTAAGGCTGAGTCACATCTGACTGAGCTCCTCGGGTTTATGCGGAAGCTAGGTCAGGATTACACCTTCTTATTCATGCCTCTCCTGTATTTGGCAGGTGACTCAAGAGTCATGGACCAATGCTAGGAAATCCTTGCTCTCAGCTGTTAGGGCCCTTATCTGTACCCCCTCACACCACCTTTTCCCTATTTGAGGTCGCAGGGTAGGCAGGAGTGGGATGACTAACCCTTTTATTTATGGTCTTGACATTCCTCTCAATGATTTGAGACTTCATCTCATTGTTATCTTTAAATTTCCTCTCTGCACTGCCCTTCCCTTTGGATTACTTATTTGTTAAGTCTTGTAAAAGTGTTACTTGCTCAGTTGTGTCCAACTCTGCAAACCCATGGACTGTAGCCCTCCAGACTCCTCTATCAATGAAATTCTCCAGGCAAGAATCCTGGAGTAAGTAGCCTTTCCTTCTCCAGGGTATCTTCCCCACCCAGGGATCGAACCTGGGTTTCCTGCATTGCAGGCAGGTTATTAACTGTCTGAGCCACCAAGGAAGCCCTTCCATTAAGTCTGTTGTTGTAGTTTAGTCGCTCAGTCATGTCCAACTCTTTGCGTCCCCATGGACTATAGCCCAACAGGCTCCTCTGTCCATGGAATTCTCCAGGTAAGAACACTGGAGTAGGTTGCCATTTCCTTCTTCAGGCGATCTTCCCAACCCAGGGATAAAACCCATGTCTCCTGCATTGCAGGCAGATTCTTTACCACTCAGCCACCAGGGAGCCATTAAGTCTGCCCTATCCTAAAACTTTATTTCCTTGCTTTCCCCTTTTCCTCTTCATTTCTCTCCTCCTGGAGAGTTACCCCAGCCTGTTATCAGTGTGACCTTCATAACACACCACTGCATCATTCAGCTCTGTGGCTCGAAAGGATGCCAGGCTTTCTTCCTGAAGTCCACGCTCCTGAGCCTCACCCAGGGCCCCCAGACCTTATCAGGTTGCTTCCTGTTTTATTCTGTTTTTTTTTGCTTAGTGTTTGGTTTATTGCAGCTCTGTAATTTTAACACAAATTCCTTCTACCTGGAACGCCAGCTGGCCCGTGCTGAAATGTGTCCATAGTACAAATCCTAGTTTAAATGCTGCCTCCAGCAAGATATTTTCTCCAGTCACCTGAGGCTCAAACCAATTCTCTGAAATCTCTCATCACTTCATTTAAATCATTCTTATTTTAGCTACCAGTGTACATATTTTTCATCACCTCCACTACATTGTACACTGTTGAACTGAGAAACTACACCTTACAAATTTTGTAAAAAAAAAAAAATTGCCTTTACATTGCAAGCTATAAATAGAGGTTTTCTAAATAAATTATACATAGGCAGAAATGATAATAAGTTTGTTTAAATGAATATCAATTTTTATATTGAATAATCAAGATTCTACTTTTTTTAAATCCTTAACAGTAATTTAGTAACTATTATTGTTGTTGTTCAGTCACTCAGTTGCGTTGGACTCTTTTTGATCCTGTGGACTGCAGAACTCCAAGCTTCCCTGTTCTTCACTATCTCCTGGAGTTTGCTCAAACTCATGTCCTTTGAGTCAGTGATGCCATCCAACCATCTCATCCTCTGTCACTGTAGTTACTATATTATGTATTATATTTACTCAAAGCTCTCCCAGATTCCTTATAAAAGTTTTCACTTCATGATATGTATGTATTAACTCAGACAAGTTTGAGATCAGGTTCTCTGATATGTATTCCAAAAAGTCTGACTTTCTCGTATCCACACATACCCTCCAACATTGCTAAGAACGGAAACACTCTTCCTCCCCAGACCATCTCTTTTCTTACAAAGACATGCCTAAAAGATGAGACATCCAGAGGGCATCTGTTTCTCCTAAAATCCTCCAACACCTGCCTGCTTCACGCAGCCTGCCCAACATCCTCCCCTCTGAAGATCAGTGTCAGATGTCCTGATAGCGCCAACAGCAGTTTTGCCATTGTTTGGGGGAGTAAAGGTGGGAGCAAATCCAAGGCAGTGACCTCTAAGCTAACGGATACATGGCAATGGGCTTGGTCCCTGGGGATAGAATCCCCTGGCAGAAGGACTTAGCCAACAAGATAGTCCCACAGCTGTAACTTGGGGAGAACAGGGTCTCTGGGCACACTGGCTTCAGACACTTCAGAGTCTGTGGAGCTAGGATCTTTAGTGTTCCCAGCCAGCAATACCAGTCCAGACTCGATAACCCAACAAATTCATGATCCAAAGGTTAGAAAAGGAGAAAACAGAAATTAAATTTAAAACAATTTACACATCTGTACTCCTTTTGCTCTCACCCAAAGCCTCCCCTGTTACTGTCTCTTCTTGATCGCCCACTTTTTCACCACCCTCATGTCCCTCTGTTTCATTTCTTGAACCCAAAGACAGACTTACAGATTAAAACTGGAAGCAAGTGAGGAGAATGCTGGTGAATATTTCCAAGCCTTCGAAGCTGAAGGCAGACCTCTGCTCTCGTCGAGATTGCCTTTTGGTCTCAGTGCCAGGACCACAGGTGGTGTGGGAGGTGGCTATGGCTCTGTGCGTCCATGGTCAGGGCCCCAGACCACCAGTCTTCCCAGTGATCTGACTCAGAGTGCCTCCTGCTTCTGCAGGGCTTTATCTTCCCCCTTACTCTCAGGCAAGGTTGATAGACTTAAGAGCACATAGCTCTCTCCTTTTCACTTACCACGATTTTAGTGAATCAATTAATTTGTATGTATTCATCATCTGTATCACCTTTAATATATAGGTCTGTAAGGGCAGAGACCACGTCTGCCTGTTTTTTTCCACATCCACAGTGTCAGGCATGTAAATGGTACTAAGTCCTTATTGAATAAATGGAGGAATAGGTAGATGGTTTGAAACACAGCTGAAGGGCAGGGCAGGTGGGTGGAGATACTTTTGCTGATCTCTTCTGAATACATTTGCATTTGACTATATATACATAGGTACATGCACACATCTTTTATCTCTATAGCTCTTTAGAAGTTGCCTATGTGCCTCTTCTCTAGACCTCTGCAGTGGCAACCATGCCATTCTTTCAGGGATGCATTCCTTCTGCCACTCTCTGTCTGCGCTCCATAGCTCCGTCGTGTCTGACTCTTTGTGACCGCAGGGACTGTAGCCCTCCAGGCTCTTCTATCCATGGAATTTTTCCAGGCAAGAATACTGGAGTGGGTTGCCATTTCATCATCCAAAGAATCTTCCCAACCCAGGGATCGAACTCTTGTCTCTAGGGTCTCCTGCATTGGCAGGAAGATTCTTTACCACTGAGCCACCAGGGAAGCCCTCTTTAGCCCTCCAGTTATCCTCTGCCCTGCCCTTCCTTTGGATAATCTGGCATCTTCCTCTCCCTTATTATACATTAGTCCTTACAGACAGTCCAGGAGATCCATTAGCAGAAGAGTACATGGGAGGGCAAGGCCCTTTTGACAGTGTATTGAGGACTTGTCCTGTTTACCATAACATATGCTGGAAAAGATCAAAGCTGAGCAGAAGTCTGTTTGGGTCTTTCACAGAATGTGGCTCCCCAGGCTATATCTTCATTACCGACAACACCTGCTCTCCAGGCCTCAGCTGCCTGCTCCACATTCTCCTGTAGAGTTCCTCCCCCAGGGCAGATTCAACAGGGCCTCAAATTAAACTCATCACAGGTGTCTTTTGTAACATTTACCTCTAATGATATAGTGCTTATTTTGGAATTCTAGGCTGGAAACCTCAAATGCTCTTTTCAATCAATTTTTTCTTTTTTTTTAAGATTTCTTTTATATGGATCATTTTCAAAGTCTTTATTTAATTTGTTACAATAATATTTCTGTTTTATGTTTTGTTTTTTTGCCACAGACATGTGGGATTCTAGCTCCCCAGTCAGAGATTGAACCTGCACCCCCTACATTGATTGGAAGGCAAAGTCTTAAACTGGCCAGCCAGGGACATCCCTTCATTTCTTTCTTTAACCTTTAAATTCTCCATCACCAATTCCTGTTGATCCTCCCTTTGAAATGTGCATCAGATCTGCCCTTTTGTATTGAGGTCTACCATTGCCATCCCAGCCTAGATTTTTATCACTGTAATCCCAATTTACTCATTTTTTAAAATTTAATATTTATATCTAAACTCACTTAGCAAACCAGTTTAATCTTTCTGCAGCTCCCTTAAAAAAAAAAAGGCAAAACAGCTTATGCTTCTTATTTTCTAGCACATGAAGACCCAAAAATCCATGACCAACTACTCAAAGTGTGGTCCCACGCTATGTACTGGTCCAATCTTGTGTCCCAAGATTCTTGTAGACACCCATCAGGCTTACCTCATATTCCCCAGGGAAACAACAAAGACGTATTAAGCACATGCTTTGTGCCAGGCCCAGTGATTGGCACTGGAGGGAGATAAGGTAGTATCCAAGACAGACTTGATCCCTGTCTTCATGAACCCTGAAGTCTACCTCAGGATTTTCCTTCCTTCTCCAGGTCTGCCAGTAGGGCACTGCTACTGAACATAACTCCTTTGCCATCATCCTGATGACTCTTCATATACTCAGCCAAAGAAGAGCTTCCCTGGTGACTCAGTGGTAGAGAATCACCTGCCAAAGCAGGAGACATGGACTCTATCTCTGATCCAGGAGGATCCCACATTCTTTGAAGCAACTAAGCCCATGCACCACAACTATTGAGGCTGTGCTCTAGAGCCCAGGAACCACAACTACTGAAGGCTGGGCACCCTAGAGTCCAGGCTCCACAACGAGAGAGAGGCTCCACTTGCCGCAACTAGAGAAAAGCCTGCACAGCAATGAAGACGTGGCACAGCCAAAAATTTTTTAAAATTATTAAAAAAAAAAACAAAGGGTATTTATTAGCCTTGTCATTTGGGGAGGGCACCATGCTAGGCAAGGGAAACTTCAAGTCTGGAAGTTAGAGATTACATCTTCAGGACACACCCAGCACAATGCCTGGATGTGGGTAAGTAGTCCAAAACCTTTGACTTTTATATATATAAAAGTCAAAATATGGAAAATCCCATGGACGGAGGAGCCTGGTAGGCTGCAGTCCATGGGGTCGCAAAGAGTCAGACACGACTGAGCAACTTCACTTTCACCTTTCACTTTCATGCATTGGAGAAGGAAATGGCAACCCACTCCTATGTTCTTACCTGGAGAATCCCAGGGATGGGGGAGTCTGGTGGGCTGCCATCTATGGGGTCACACAGAGTCAGACACAACTGAAGCCACTTAGCAGCAGCAGCAGCAGCATATATGTATATATGTATATATACTTTTTGTCCATGCCCCAAGGCTAGTGCCCTGACCAGGGATCAATCTGTGCCCCCTGCATTGGAAATGCAGAGTCCTAACCACTGGACCACCAGGGAAGTCCCTCTATACCTTTTAAAATGAATGACACATAATAAAAGGTTGTAAACAGAGCAATCTGAATTAAGAGGAGAGAGAAAGCAGAATGTTGAGGAGTCTGCAGAAGGCTGTGCTTTGGAGGATGTGGGCTATGCACAGAGCAAGGCGTGGGAGGAGAACATTCCAAGCAAGCGAGGTGCCGACTGCCCCAACTACCTGCCCTCTCTGTTTCCATAGTGATGGAGTATACACAGCCCTGCTGGCCCTTGAACTAGGACTATCCATGCAACAATGTTCTCATCCATAACATGTGAGCAGAAATCATGGGTACAGCGTCCGCAGCATCTGCTTTAAAATCAGAGGGGGATACTTTATGCTGTGGAATAAACAGCACAAGGTTATTTCTTGCTCACGAAAGTCTGTTGCAAGCCCAGGGGCTTCTTCACATTCACTCAGGATTCCTGCGGGTTTCCATATCAGATTGTTAACAGTGAGGCCAAATTGAACGTCAGAATTTGGGGCAGAGAAAGGTTTATCACAAGGCCATGCAAGGAGACATGGTGGCTCATGCCTTGAAAAGTCTAGAGCTCGCCAAAGAGTTTCAGCAAAGCATTTTTAAAGGGCAGTTGAAGGGCGTGGGTTGCAGGTTACGTGGTCGGCTGTGCACAGTTCTCTGACTGACCAATGGTGAGGCAGCAGGGTGGTGTCCCAGGGGTTTACATCATCAGTCCTTAGGCTCCAGGAGACCTGGGGTATGTGCTTATAGTCTTGAAGAACTTCTTCCATTTGGTGGGGGGTTTTCATATCTGCAAAACAATTCAAGAAATTTGCATCAAATACTAGTATCTAGGTACTTTGAGAGGAGCTAAAGCAGAGGAGATGGGGGAAGGCCTGTCTCAGGAAGGCCCCATAAGGTCCTACTCTGTACTTAGTAGCTCAGTCTTGTCTGACTCTTTGTGACCCCATGGACTGTAGCCTGCCAGGCTCCTCTGTCCATGGGATTTTCCAGGAAAGAATACTGGAGTGGGTTGCCATGCCCTTCTCCAAGGGACCTTCCCAACCCAGGGATCAAACCCAGGTCTCCTGCATTGCAGGCGGATGCTTTACCCTCTGAGCCACCAGGGAAGCCTTCTCTGCTCAATCTTTGATTCTTTGATTCTCCTCAATCTTGAGGAGAACAGATTTTGAACAAGAAAAGGAATACAGGTTCAAATAAAAAAGGTAATCGTAAACTTGACAAAGGTACCCCACAGGGTCCTGTTGCATCTGCCCATCAACATGTGTTTTGGTCATCCTGGCAAGGGGAGCAGGGCTGGAGAATCAAGCCCATCAACAGAAACCTTGGTATGCAGATAACTCATGCTACACTAGCTCCTGTCCCTCTGGTCAACACTAGTCACATGGCTGTGCCTAATGACATGAATGAAGAATTGTAATCTCCCATGTGCCTATCAATAGAAAAGAATTGGATACTAGTAAATATTGTAATGTATATTACACTTACATAAAATGAAGGTGCATGTTATCAACTTAATGTCTACTTTCTGAAGGCTGAGACACATGTATGCATTGACCAGTCTTTGACCATGAAAATGAGGAAACTGCCCTTGAGGATGGTGGAAACACAGGATGAAAGAAATTCGAGTTGATGAATGGTTTCGTGGGGCAGAACCACTATACTAACCTGGATCATCCACTTCCTGACAACTGTGAGAGAAATAAACTTCTATCAGATTCAAGCCCCTGTGTCTTGAAGTCTTTCTCAGCAGCTTAGCCGAAACTCCCAACCAATACAGGCAACGACGTTAACTGGAGTTAGTGTAAGTAAGGGAGTAGCATTGTCGCTTTAAAATAAACAAAAGGAATGACCAGGGAAAGTCCAATGCATGTAGCAGGGCACCCAAAGCCAGTGCTCTGGAACAAAACCAGAGGGATAGAGTGGGGAGGGAGGTGGGAGGGGGGTTTGGGATCGTGGCTGAGTCATATAAATGTATGGCAAAAACCATCATAATATTGTAAAGTAATTATCCTCCAATTAAAATAAAGAATTAATTTTTAAAAAAAGGAACAGCAAGACACATCTGTCTGTTCCAACCCAATGATAAGCTTTGAGCTAGTATGAACTAAAAACAGAAAACTTTTTTCTGGTTTCTTTAAGATCTAGCATATTTCTACATTCAGAGGGTATTATTTTGTGGATAATTGTTGGCTGATTGATAGATAGTAGGAAGAAACAAAAATATGAGAAATCAAAGCTCTAGATCTAACTATACCGAAGTCAGTTGAGTCTCCAAAACATAGCACACAGCCTCCAAACTGAGAAGGACATATACCACCTTGACACAGAAAAAGGTTCAGACAGTCTTCTAACTGAAAAGGAAGGAATACTTCAGTGAAAACCATCCATTGCCCTATTGCTTCTCCAACGGTACAATGTGAAATGGCTTTAACCCTTTGAGCCACTAGAGAAAAAGAGCATGACTACATAGGAGAAAGTATTGTTTGTTTGCTAAGTTTTATTTTATTTATATTATTATTATTTCTTTTGCTTTTTAAGTTGCAACAATAGAGAGTGGTTAAGGATTCTCAATGAAGGCATGTTTCTTTCGATTTTTCTTCATAAGTGATTTTCTCTTCCCCTTTTTAATGGTATGATTAGGGAAGGTATTTGTTTCGACAAGTAAGGTCATAATTATACCCAACAATTTTTTTATACTCCATTTTAACATGCAAAAGTTTCACCTGTTGGTTCATTAGAAATATTATATTAAAAATATTAATGTTATAGTAATAATAAAACACACTATAGTGTCTTCTTAGTCAAGGTTAACTGAACTATGCATCAGCCACAAGAGGGTTAATATCTGACCTCATATCCAGATAAATGTCAGTGAAATGATAGCTTTCAAGAGGTTGCACGAAACAATCTAAAATAAAATGCAGAATTAGAGAACTGACAAAATAATTGGGGGAAAAGTAAAAATGAACATGATAATAAACAATGTATTTATAACCAGAGTAGCTCATAATGAGATATTTATATTTATTTTAATCTGATCATTACCCAATTTTTCTATAATGTTGGTTCTATAAACATTTATTTCACTAGCCTCATGATGAAATTATTATAAATATGACTTTAACCAAAATCGGTGGAGGAAAAGCACGGATCCCAGGACAGTCTTGCCCCTTGCAGCCCTGGGTTGGGGTGCTGACCGTAGGAGAGGCAGTTCCAGGGTATCTGGGAAGGTAGTTGGGGTGATGCTGACTGAGGTGTGCACTTGACCCTGGAAATCAGAGCTGGATCTTGGGGAGGTTAGAATTCTAGTCCCTAACCCCGACCAACTGTGGAGCTTTGGTGTTGAGATACAAGGGGCCGAAGCTCACCCACTTACAAGCCAAGTCAAACAGGAAGAGGAATCAGGAAACTATTTCCTTTTAAACTAATGAAAGACAGGGCTGCCCTGGTGTCTCAGTGGTAAGGAATCTGCCTGCCAATGCAGGAGTCACGGTTCCATCCCTGGTCCAGGAAGATCCCACATGCTGAGGGGCAACTGAGCTCATCCACAACTACTGAGCCTGTGCTCTAGAGCCCACAAGCCACAACTACTCAACCCACGTGTCCTAGAGCCCGTAATCTGCCAGGAGAGATGCCACCAAAATGAGAAGCCTGTGAACCGCAACCAGAGGGTAGCCCCCACTCTCCACAAGTAGAGACAAGCCCGCACAGCAACGAAGACCCTGCACAGCCAAAAAACTAAGAAAAGATAGACATGTGTAGGCACCATGGCCCTGAAAATATGGAACCTGAATTAGACAACCCTGCCTCACGATACCCAGTCAGAAGCCCAACTAGCCAGCTGTGGGCCTCCCACAGCAAAGCCTAATCCAGCAAGCTTGAGGGGAGGATGAGCAGAAGGCACACGCCCTGTGACAGAGCCCCAGCTAAAGAGGGGCTGATGGCTGAACCCACACACCTAGCTCCTCTCCAACTCACTCCAATCAACTCGCTCAACCTCCAAGGGGAAGTAAGAAGGCAGGAGTGCTTAGGAAAAATTCCCTTTTCAAAGAACGCGGAGGCGTGAAGAAGAGACCCCTCCCAATGTGAGTCCCTCAGCTGTATAAACCTGAGTTTTCCATTTTTGAACTAATATCTCCAGTGTATCTTTTCACTCTAATATTTATGATTTTAAAAAGTCTTTGAGAGGCATGTATGTACCTAGGACTAGAGTACAAAGGACAGCACTCTTGTGGGTCACTTAGAATGGGGAAGGTGTTCCTGACCTAAGTATATGAAATGTATGCCATCATATGGTTTTATTATATTTCAACAAATATCTATTGAGTACCTTCTATGTGCCAGTGAACAGAGTAATTAAAAAAAACAGATCAGATCTCCACCTGTCTTCTCAGAGCTTACACTCTAGTGTGTTTGATGTATGGGTGCATGAATAGTTGTGTCCAACTCTTTGTGACCCCATGGACTGTAGCCCACCAGGCTCTTCTGTCCATGGAATTTCCCAGGCAAGAATACTGAATTGAGTTGCCATTTCTTACTCCAGGGGATCTTTCTGACCCAGGGATTGAACTCACATCTCTGGCATCTCCTGCATTGGCAGACAGATTCTTTACCACTAGCGCCACCTGGGAAGCCCACACTCTAGGGAGGAGAGATATTAAATAAGCAAGCCCATGAAAGTGCAATTACCAAATCAATAAGAGCGTTAAAGCAAGAAAAAGTGGAGGGTGGTAGTTGGAGGAAGGACAAGAAACAAACTTCCAGGCAGAAGGAATAGCAGGTGCAAAAGGCCCTGAGGCTGAGATGGATACAGCACTTTTGAGATGTTAGATGAAGACTCTGGCCAAGAGTTCATTGAGGAAGAATCTGACTGACACAATTTGCATATGGTAGTACCAGGCAGGCAGGACATTATAGAAAATGCCAAGGAGCTTGGATTTTATTCTGAGAGAATGAAAATCTAGTGAAGAGATTTAAGCTAGGGGAAAATATGCTCTAAATTATGACGCTAAAAATGACTAACCTCTGTGAAGAATAGATTTGGAAGCATTTAAGATCAATACCCCCATGAAGTCGGCGAAGGCAATGGCACCCCACTCCAGTATTCTTGCCTGGAAAATCCCATGGACGGAGGAGCCTGGTAGGCTGCAGTCCATGGGGTCACTAAGAGTCAGACACAACCAAGTGACTTCACTTTCACTTTTCACTTTCATGCATTGGAGAAGGAAATGGCAACCCACTCCAGTGTTCTTGCCTGGAGAATCCCAGGGACGGGGGAGCCTCGTGGGCTGCTGTCTATGGGGTCTCACAGAGTCAGACACGACTGAAGCGACTTAGCAGCAGCAGCACCCCCATGAAGTAATAAAAGCCACCTGGAGAAGTCACAGAGGAGAAGGGAGAGGGTGCCCTTTGGGCCTCTGGAGTGTAGCCCCAGAGCTCTCGTGTCACACTCTTCACTGGTAAGAGCTCTTGCCACCTACGTGGGTCATTAGAGCCAAGTTGGTTAATAACTGATGGTTGGTGAGATATATCATTTTATATACTAATGTTAACACTATTTAGTGCTTCATTCAAAGGAGTAAAGGTGAATTTTTATCCAAGGGTCCCCCAAATAAAGTTTATTCCTAATAGATATTTTCCCCAGTGACTCAGTGGTAAAGAATCCATCTGCAATGCAGGAACCACTGAGACCAAACTGGCTGTCTAAAGTGTATGTGCCTGGATAAAGTTCCTTTGTCTTGATCAAAGAAGGGGTAGAAGAATTTCTGGGGAGAAAATTTTTTTAACTGAAGTATAGTTAATTTACAATCTTGTCTTAGTTTCGAGTGTACAGCAAACTGATTCAGATATATATATATATATATATATATATATATATATACACTTTTTTAGACTCTTTTCCTTTATAGGTTATTATAAGAAATTGATCACAGTTCCCAGTGCTATACAGTAGGTCCTTGTTTACCTATTTTATATAGAGTGGTGTACGTATTTTAATCCCCAACTCCTAATTTATCTGGGAGAAGATGGTTTTTATCTTGAGGTTATACTTCAGACCTTGAGTTAGTTACCTTTATAAGCAATAGCTAGAGGTAACACCTCATTTTACCTCACTGTGCATGAGTGTTAAGTCACTTAAGTCATGTCCGGCTCTTTGCGACCCCATGTAGTCCACTAGGCTCCTCTGTCCATGGGGATTCTCCAGCAAGAATACTGGAGTGGGTTGCCATGCTCTCCACCAAAGGATCTGCCCATCCCAGAGATCGAACTCACGTCTCTCACGTCTCCTGCATTGGCTGACAAGTTCTTAACCACTGGCTGTCCCCAAAGTACTATTGAGTCACCAATGGCAAAAAGAAAAAAAAAAGTGCCTATAAAGTAGAAAAATAAAGAAACAAACAAAAGTGAGAGCCTTTGTTTACTACCTTGAGCTCCTCCTTAACGGAAGCGTTGCTAGGACAGCACTCCTGCAAGACAGGTCACCGGACTGTAGGCTCCTGGGAGCTACAGGTGGGAGGTTACCTCTGGTCGTTCCCAGTCCTGCGACAGCCTACAAGGAACCCTGACTCCGTTTATTCAACTCATTCACTGAATACTTAGAGTGCCTCCAATGATCCAGGCCTCAGTCAAGAAAAAATGTTTTGGTTTTTTTCCTGCGAAGAAACACAGCTTAACTGACTTTAGAGAAAAGGGAGTTTATGGGTTCATGTAACTCAAAAGTGCAGAGTAAACAAAGCCAGCTTCAGTCAATACTGAAGACTAACGCTCCAGTGGTTTGTGGGCGGGGCGGGGGGGGATCCATTCTTGGTTCTGTTTTCTTCCATGTTCCCTGCATTCTCATGAGTAGCTCTCCTTAGAGCTGATGGTCCCCAGGCTGGCTCACAGTATAGCAACTAAAGTGAAAGTTGACTTTCCCCTTCACAGTAGGAACAAAACCCCGAAGATTGCCTCTAATTAGACCACCATGTACAGATCTGAACCAATCACTGACAGAAGGGGGCTGGCCAGTGACCTGTGTCACTTTGACCCATCGAACTTGAGTCATGTACTTATCCACTGGGGCAAAGCGCAGAGATTCATCACCATCCAAACAGCATGGCCCAAATTAGAAGACTACAAAGAATGTGGCTTGGTGATTCCCTAAAGACACCTTTAAAGGTGATAGCAAGGCAGTAGATATCCACAAAGTATTTAAACTCCAGCGACATGAGGTACAAAACAAGCTTGCCCTCACAAACAATGCAGGAAAAGGATGATTCCACCACGCAATGCCATACATAATGTAATTAGGCTGATCACACATCTTGGCTAGCCAAGGCAGTCATAGTTTACGCCTGGTATCCCAGCAGAATTATTAGCAATGGACTGCCTTTGTCTCAAAAATGCCCTGGTTTGGACAATGTGTTTTGTGGCCACTCTAACAGTAACTGATGTATCTTCAAATGCGCATGAAAGAAGGACAAAGGGATGACTGACTGGGAGAGAGGGGGCAGCAGTGGACTGGAAAAGCTTCATAAGGAGGGCAGTGCTTTCCCTGCACGTTGAAGAAGGTGTTTGAAATTCTCTAGAGGCTCTAGATGCTAAGCAAGTCCAAGCACCAGGAAAGGTGAGGAGGTATGAACAATCATTTGGGGTGGAGGAATTGCTCCCACACCTCTGTGATCCAACAGGATCAAAGACGTGCAGAGGAAAGGGTTGGGGCAAAGGACAGGAAAGGTGAGCCTCTGGCCTCTGACCAAAAGAAGAAGCACCACATAAAATAAAATGAGGGACTTCCCTGCTGGATCAGTGGTTGAGAATCCGCCCGCCAATGCAGGGGACACAGGTTCGAAGCCTGGTCCTGGAAGATCCCACATGCCATGAGCAGCTAAGCCTGTACACCTAGAGCCTGTGATCCACAATGAGGAAAGCCTCAGCAGTGAGCAGCCCACGCTCACCCCAACTAGAGAAAGCCTGCACACAGCAACGAAGACCCATAAATATAATAATATAAATAATTTTTACAAAAATAAAATGAATTATCCAAGCTTATCAAGTCTGGCAGTAAGCTAGACTTCCATGGTTTAGAATAGAAAGACAAAAATCTTCCTTTTATTTCTGGTCCCTTGAAACACTCTGGAAGTATGCTGAACCTGAGAAGTGAATTTAGAAGCTTGTTTCACCTCACTTAGATTCATAACACCTGCTGCTGAAGATGTAACCTGGACTCAGAAGATGAAAAATGTCCTCTGTCAGGCCCAGACATATGTCACTGGTTTGGATCATATGTCATCTGTGCCTCAGGTAATCATGAACGCGAAAGGAAGAAACAAACAGGTGTGTTGTATAATAGGTTTTCTGCTTATCCTCCTTGTGAGATACATTATTTCAAAAGGACAGATAGAAATGGATATATCATAGGGTATCAACAGAGCCAATACATTTGGCTTAAGAAAAGTGTGTATTTTAAGTTGTTCCTATAAATTTTACCCCAGATATACTGATAATTTTGCATTATTAGCTTCACACAGCCAAAGAGAATGTTCATTCTTTAGTGTTAAATTGTTATGTTCACAATTTGAGAGGGAAAAGGAAATTATAAATATGCAATGTAATCTATGGGAATGTAACTTCTTCCTAGTATAGTATTTTCTAGTAATTGTTTCACAATTCTTCATACTTCCCTACAATGTCAAAGTTTCATACAAGCAAATCTTAAAATGAATAATGGAGTTGAATATACTATAATTTCAAACACTTGTGTGTTGAACAGCTAGTTATTCTCTAGAGTACCTCTGTGAATGGGTGAGGTCAAATGTCTTTATGTAATACAATGAAAATGAAACATGAGTGTTAAACTCTAATCAATCCTATCCCTTTCTAGCTATAGCTGTTGGTGGAACAGATATTATAGTGTCCACATGATATCACTTATTTAGACCCAAAGAGAATAACTTAGTCATTAATACTGATAACCCTGGGGCTTCCCAGGTGGAGCTAGTGGTAAAGAACCCACCTGCCAAAGCAGGAGACAAGAGAGATGTGGGTTCAGTCCCTGGGTCGGGAAGATCCTTTGGAGGAGGGCTTGGCAACCCACTCCAGTAAATTCTTGCCTGGAGAGTCCCCGTGAACAGAGAAGCCTGGAAGGCTACTGTCCATAGGGTCACAAAGAGTCAGACACGACTGAAGCAATTTAGCACGTTTGCACGCACAGATAACCCTTGGGCTTCAGTAGTGAGGTGTGTGTCTCTGTCTTCTCTGTACTTGTCCCTCCCGAAGACTTCAGTCATCTTTGCAGTTCACGTCAGACTATCTCACCTCTCTGTGTCTGCCATCTGCGGACCTCTTGGTACCTTCCTTTGTTCACAGAAGATGTCAGTATGTGAATCTGTCATCTTTTCTACTCCTTAAGCTATTATCTTTATTGATGTCTTCAAGATCCTTGAGAAAAACTCCTTGCTCACATGGCCTTGCCCCTCCTCACCTTCAGTGTCCTTTCCCCCTATCTTCTAACACCACCCACCCCCACAGGTAGACCCTGGACCTTGGTATCACTGACTACTGTACTGTCCCTGAGTTTTATATCCGACTGTTAAATCTGACTCCCCTTCACGTTCTCTCATCCCTACTCCGGCTGTGCTTTGATCACACCAAGTTCTCTAAATCATTAGTCTTTACTCTTGTTCATTCTTCATGATCTCTCTCACTTTTCTTTATTCCTTATTCAACTATATCATCCTATATCTATGTGCTTTTTTATTGGGGTATTGTTGCTTCGCAGTGTTGTGTTAGTTGCTGCTGTACAACAAAGTGAATTAACTATATGTATAATACCTGTATCTCTTCCCTCTTGGACCTCCCTTCCACCTATCACCCCATCCCACCTATCATAGAGCACCAGGCTGTGCTACACAGCAGCTTCCCATTAGCTGTATATATGCCAACCCCAATCTCCTAATTCATCCCACCACCCCGCCACCTCCCGGGTCCACACATCTGTTTTCTGTATCTGCATCTCTATTCCTGCCCTGCAAATATGTCCATCTGTACCATTTTTCTAGATTTCACATATATGACTTAATAGATAGTACTTGGTTTTTTTTTTCTTGCTGACTTACTTCACTCTGTATGACAGTCTCTAGGTCCATTCACTTTTCAAAAGTTAACTCTCTTGCCCTCTTTTTCTTCCAGTTCCCTTTCCCCCAGAGAACTCTAACCCTGGTTGTCCCACTAGCTCTTACTCCACACTGGCCACAGAACAAATCTGCAGAAAAGCATGTGCTTTCTGTCGACCGATTCCAGTTTAAATTCATGATCATGGATCCTTACTGGGTCTTCAGTACTGCTTGGTTACCTTAATACTTTAATAGTTTAATAGATGCTCACTTCCCACTCTTCGAGATGAGCCCGTGTCATGATTTTCCTGTCTCCTCAAACCGCCAGTCTCCACCCCAGGGTGCAGCACACCCTTGGCGCACCTGTATTCTCGTGTCTTCCTTTGTAAGAGAGGAGCGTGCCAGCTTCCATCAAAGTCACCACTTGGGCACAAGCTCTCCAGCCCATGCTTTGCTATTCCAGGACCCTCTTCCTGGAATATTCCTGCTTTTCATCAGTTTATCCTTCTGGACTTAATTACTCCCACTAGCAAAAACCTGTTCTCTTGATTCCTTCCTCCAGCTCCTGCTATATTTTTCAGCTCCTTTTCAGAAGAAAACTTTCCAGAAGGGTTGACTGAAGTTGTCTCCATTTCCTCTACATTCCTGTCTTTCCTCAGCCCACTCCAATTGGCCTTTATCCCCATTCCTTTGAAACTGTACTGTGTCAGGTCAACAACAACCTACATTCTATCCAATTTAATGGTCCCTTGAGCATCCTTGTCTTACTAGATTTCTCATAAGCATTTGGCACAGGTGACAAATCTTTACAGACACATTTTCCTCTCTTGACTTTCCTTTCTCACTGGCCACTTCTCCTCTCCTGCTCATCCTCTTCTGTCCAGTCCCAGTGTTTTCCCAGAATACAGCATTCCCATATTAGGTCCTCAGCTGGGAATTCCCTTTCCTTCAATCTTCCACATGTCATTTAATTCTTATTTAAATAGAAGCCCTGCAGAAGGACATTTTCTGACAACTTGATTTTAGTTTTCCAGAAACTCTATCTTGTCTATTGTAATAGCTCTTAATGTATTTGTTTATTGTCTCATCCCACTAAAAATTTCACAAAAGTAGGGAATTTGTCTATCCTGTTCACGGTTCTAAGCAACTAAAAATATTTCTTGTGTGAATGAGAAAATTAATATTGGCTTGCACAGTAAAAACTAATACTTTTTCATTAACAACTACATCTTCTTTGCATTGCTATGATTGTCAAAACATTTGATGCCATGTGAATGGAAATTTTTCCTCTCATCCTCAAAATAAGATTGGTTTTCTTTTCCATTTAAACTCAAAGAGGGTCTAGAATTCAATAAAGTTTTAGAAATCACTGCATTTACTTCAATCTTTGTTTTTAAATACTAACTTAGGAACTGTAATACTTATCCTTTATAGGTCAAGACCCACTCTTAAAAAAGAAAAGCTCTTCGCTAGCAGTGACAGTGTTATTGTTGTTGTTCAGTCGCAAAGTCATGTCCAGCTCTTTTTTTAATATAAATTTATTTATTTTAATTGGAGGTTAATTACTGCAACCCCATGGACTGCAGCACACCAGGCTTCCCTGTCCTTTACCATCTCCTGGAGCTTGCTCAAACTCATGTCCATTGAGTCAGTGATGCCATCCAACCATCTCATCCTCTGTTGTCCCCTTCTCCTTTTGCCTTCAGTCTTTCCCAGCATCAAGATCTTTTCCAGTGAGTCAACTCTTCACATCAGGTGGTCAAAGAATTGGAGCTTTAGCTTCAGCATCAGTCCTTCCAGTGAATATTGTGTGTTGATTTCCCTTAGGACTAACTGGTTTGATCTCCTTGCTGTCCAAGGGACTCTCAAGAGTCTTCTCCAGCACCATAATTAAAAAGAATCAATTCTTCAGTGCTCAAACTCTCACATCCATACCTGACTACTGGAAAAAACATAGCTTTGACTATATGGACTTTTGTCAGCAAATGATGTCTCTGCTTTTTAATATGCTATGTTGGTCATAGCTTTTCTTCTAAAAGGAGCAAACATCTTTTAATTTTATGGCTACAGTCACCATCTGCAGTGATTTTGGAGCCTAAGATTTCTCACTAAATCATAGACAAATACACCACAAGGATGATTTTGTCTACTCCAAATTAAAGCTTAAATGTTAAGATTTAAACTTAAATATACTTAAATAAGTGCAGTTCTAGATTATTTTTGTGGCATTGTTTAATGCAAAGCATATTAATAATATATATTCCATAAATTATGTGAATTCTTTCTTTAATTTATAACTTTGATTAATCATTTCTCTAACTCTGGACACTGAGATGGAAAATAAATTCTAGAAATGAGAATCTAGAAAACTTGAGTAAATTTTTAATTTAGTTTTTCTTCAACCAAAATTAAATCAACTAAAATAATCTGTCAATCATTAATTACACAATTCATGAAATTCAGAGCAATTTTTCATGATAACCTAAAGACTCATGTGCCCTTATAGAAAACAGAATTTGCTTAATAAAGATAACAACACAGGGTCATGCCAAATATCTCTCTTAATGTGTGAAATAAATGTGTATTTCTCAACATTGACTCATTTTCACACCAAAGAACTGCTGCATCTGAGCACTATACACAGGACAAATAATATTCCCCGCTAAAGAACAAAAGCCTTTTTGGGCCAATATAGATGATGACTCGCACTGGTTTCATTAAAAAGTCAAATACCAAGGTAAAAAAAATATATACTTTTAAGGATTTTTTTTTCTCATAACTCCTCAGCGATGAAAAGTATTATTAACCAATATCACTTGTCTAGGGTTGTTACAATAGGGTTGTTAATCCACAGGTAGGGCATTAGTCCAGTGAGGAAATAAATTGAATACAATCTTTTCAAACAAGATACTAATTTAAGGATACACATTTACAAATTTGCTGTCAAAATTTGTCATTTTTCTGAAAGAAATGAAGCATGGTTGAGAACAAGCGATTAAAACAAAGATGCAAAATCAGGCTATTTACAAAGTCATGTTATCACTAATCTTTGATTTCTAAGAATAATATTTGAGCTTTTAACTTACTGGACATAATATTAAAATATGTATTTTCTAACTCAGAAGTAGCCTTCAAATGGTGACAAAATATGATCATCAGTTCAGTTCAGTTCAGTCGCTCAGTCGTGTCTTTGCGACCCCATCAATCGCAGCATGCCAGGCCTCCCTGTCCATCACCAACTCCCGGAGTTCACTCAGACTCATGTCCATCGAGTCAGTGATGCCATCCAGCCATCTCATCCTCTGGCGTCCCCTTCTCCTCCTGCCCCCAATCCCTCCCAGCATCAGAGTCTTTTCCAATGAGTCAACTCTTCACATGAAGTGGCCAAAGTACTGGAGTTTCAGCTTTATCATCATTCCTTCCAAAGAAATCCCAGGGCTGATCTCCTTCAGAATGGACTGGTTGGATCTCCTTGCAGTCCAAGGGACTCTCAAGAGTCTTCTCCAACACCACAGTTCAAAAGCATCAATTCTTCGGTGCTCATATGATCATAAATAGGAGTAAATAGGTGTGACTTTTGAAAAAATATATTCCAGTACTAAAAAGTCATTATATATTACCAAAGAATTGAGAAATAAATTAAATCAGATTCTTAAGTGCTTGTTTTCTTTCTGTAATATTTTTGACCAAAAAAAAAAAAAGATTTCCTATTTCTAGAGAGTTATTTGCAAATTGACTTCTATTTCACACTATTTGGTCAATGTTTATTTTTCTAGTGTTATGCAGCTTATGGGAAACAAATGAAATACTACATTTATTTGAATTTTTATTCAGTGTTGAGTTATACTTTTATACCTCAGCTAAATATTGTTTTGATATATTAAATGTAGACCTCTACACTCTCCCTTTATAGTCTTATCTGTCATTTGATTTTTTTCTAAGTCATTAGTCCTTCATTTCATTTTTTCTATCGTGGCTTTAAATATCCAGTGAGACCCTATGATTTTTATCTGAACACTAATAAACCACTTCTTTGAAGCAGCTTCTACTATAGCCAGGAAGTCATAATAAGGATAATGGAGTAATAGTCATTGTCTTCACCACCACAGGATTCCTACCAGTCACAAGCACAGCTTCCTCAAGCCCCAGCACCGTCTCCATGTTAATAATGGTTAATGAGCTAAAGTATTGAAGACACATAGTCTGCATTTGCTCAGGGATTTTGTATTGTATATGCTAATCACGTGAGAGAACTAGAGGAAGATGCAGTAGAAAAGGTTATGATTAAGAATGTTATGTATTCTTCTTCTTTTTTCCTGATTTAAATAACTGCTGAGGCACAAACCAAGACCCAAGGGAGCTACAGAAATTTACACATTTACAAAACTGGGTTCCCATGAAGAGAAGTGTCTTGCAGGAAGAATGTCAGGATGAATATTTCCCATCACATTTGAAAAGGATACCAGTAAGAGGGGTTGGCAACAATGCTCTTGTACTTAGGAGAGTTACAGAAGGCTTCTAAAGAGCCACTGGAGTGCCAGGCAATTCTGGTGATGGTGTGGTACAATTTGAAGGACTAGAGAAGGTCCCATATTACAAAATATACCTCCACCACTTAGAGGCTGATCTGCTGCTGCTGCTGCTGCTAAGTCGCTTCAGTCGTGTCCGACTCTGTGCGACCCCATAGACGGCAGCCCACCCGGCTCTCCCTTCCCTGGGATTCTCCAGGCAAGAATACTGGAGTGGGTTGCCATTTCCTTCTCCAATGCAGGAAAGTGAAAGTGAAGTCTCTCAGTCGTGTCTGACTCCTAGCAATCCCGTGGACTGCAGCCTACCAAGCTCCTCCGTCTATGGGACCTTCCTGGCTAGAGTACTGGAGTGGGGTGCCATTGCCTTCTCTGAGAGGCTGATCACTGCACCTTAAATTTCTTCACTGGAAATACAACACTTTCCTTTATGAAGTCTTTTAAATCTGTAGTTGAGATTCAATACCAGTTAGTGAAACCACCTGTATCAGAAACCTTGTTTCCAAATGATGCTTGGGCTTTATTTTCAAGTTTCCTAAACTGGGCATTAGGAATGTATGGTTTTCAAAGTATTAAGTGTGCTCGCTATGCAGCCAGGTTCAGGAACCATTGTTATTATCTCCCATTAGGAAGCCAGCATGCTTAGGATCAGGGAATTCATAATAAGCCAGTCATCACTTGCACTTTAGAAAAGATGGTTGAGGGACTTCGTTGGTGGTCTAGTGGTTAAGAATCTGCCTTGCAATGCAGGGGATGTGGATTCAATCCCTGGTCAGGGAACTAAGGTCCCACATGCTGTGGGGCAACTAACCCCAAGTACCACAGTGAAAGGTCCCGCGTGACACAACAAAGATTCCATGTGCCGCAACTAAGGCCTGATGCAGCTTAAAAACAAAAAAAAAACAAAAAAAAAACCTTGTATTAAAAAAATGATTTAAAAAGGAAAAAAAAAGGGGGGGGGGATGGTTGGTCAGTGAGAGTCCAGAAGACTAAAAGAAACCCTTAAGATTTAAGTAATGGCCCTGATTACCAAAATCAGTGACTTTAAGACTTTACATTGTCTTAATATATCCATCAATTTAATGTAATGGTATTTTGCTGAACGCTTAGAAAACTCACTATGTGCCAAGTCTTATTCTGAGTACTCTACAAATATTCATTTATTTAATCTCTATAAAAACCCTATGATGTATGTTCTTTTATTAATATTTCCCCTGTTGTACAGATGAGGAAACTACAGCTAAGGTGAAGATATGAAGTCATTTACCCGAGCTATTAAATGGATGAGCTTCACAACTCCAGCTCCTAATGCTGGGTCCTGTGACCGTTCAGATGGCAGGCTAGGCTCTGAGGAATCCAAGATGAATGGCCCAGAGGGAACCTGTAGGCTGACTGCTGCTGCTAAGTCGCTTCAGTTGTGTCCGACTCTGTGCGACCCCATGGGCTGCAGCCTACCAGGCTCCTCCGTCCATGGGAATTTCCAGGCAAGAGTACTGGAGTGGGTTGCCATTGCCTTCTCTGCAGACTGACTAATGGAATACAACTGAGAAATCAGGTTCCCGCCATCAGAGCTTTAGGAAGAGAGGTCAAGATTTAGGTCTTGCCCAAGCAAATCCTGGCTGACTTTATCTCTCCTCGTGCTACTCACCATCTTTGTAAGAATTCGTCACTTGGCTTACCAAATTCATCTCCTTGGTTTTCCCAGTGCTTTTTGCTAGAAAACAAATGATAGGAAAGCTTGAATATACATTCAAGTGGAGTCAGTTTTATTTCCTTTTGAAATGGGATGTAACTGGATATTGGTTGTGATGATTCTAGAGATTCTCATTTTGGAGAAGGTATTGCCATAGGAGTAGGATTGGAATGGGTGCAGTCATCAATTTAATTCTTTATAGATCCAGCCTTGGTTTGCAAATGAGATGAGAGATGCAGCTGCAGGTGAGAGAGCACTCATTTAAAAAAAAAAAAAAAACTTGGCAGACCACAGCTTAAAAGTGTCCACAGCTGTTTGAAATTGTGCTTTGCATATTTGCCTCTTTTGTTTTGCATGCTACTCCTTCTGCTCATGGATTCAATGAGATAATTTACAAGAAGAATTTATAAGAAAATAAGTTGTTTTCTTTTTTATAAATCACTTTTTAATATTTGGGAAGAATTTTTTCCTGAGTCTCTCATGTTTCCTTAACTAGACTCTATTCATTTGACTAATACAGGGTATTTTATTTAATTGGTATCCTGATAAATGACATGACCTCTAAATTGGAAGAGTACCAGATTAAAAGATTTAGTTTAATGCTTTTCAATTATTTTACACTTTTGTTACAATGGAGCAGCTTACCAGTTTAAATAGACAGGGAAAAAATTACAACTGTTAACTAATGTCCTAAAAGCTATTTGGGCTATTAACAGGTGGTGCTAATGGTAAAGGGCCTCACCTGCCAACACAGGAGACATAAAAGATCTGGGTTCAATCCCTGGGTGGGGAAGATCCCCTGGAGGAGAAAATGGCAAACCACTCCAGTATTCTTGACTGGAGAATCCCATGGACAGAGAAGCCTGGCAGGCTACAGTCTGTGGGTTTGCAAAGAGTCATACACCACTGAAGCAACTTAACATGCATCTTATAATTGCTTTAATGTTACTTCATTATATAATTCCTAATAATAGGAATATGTTTAGTGTATCTTCATAAGTGAAAAGAAAACTGTTTCTTGTTTTCATTGTTCTTGAACTATCATTATCTCTGATATTTATATAAATGAGGATTATTAAAGTGTATTAAAATGCTGAAAAGACTGTCACTTTGCTAACATTAGAGGACAGAAATTGTTTTTATTCCTATTTTTTAAATTAAGATATATGAGGCATGAGTGGATAACCTGCCCATAGTTCCATAACCACTAATATTCAAAGCAAGGATTCTAACATAGGCATTCTGATTTTTAATTCCACCTACTTCATCACAGCTCTCTCTTGGAGCAGTTCTTGACATGGCCACATTTAACTTAGAGGTGAAACTGGTGTTTCTCATAGGCAATCTGATGGTCTCTGTGAGGAGAATTCAGTTCTTTAATATTTACCAATAATTTATTTCATTTCTTTTTCTCCTTAGGTACAGACTGTGAGTAGAGTGGTACATTTTGACGTTTGATTTTGGACACTATGATCTGTAAAACTGGAGGCAATAGTCAGACTTTTCCCATTTCCATGTAGTTTGTGGAATTGAATCTTTGTGCCATTTAAAAGGATATTTTTGGTGTGTTTCTCTCTCTCTATATATATTTGTTTTGTAAGAGAAATAGAGATTTCCAGTTAATAGGAATCTTGGTAAGACCAAATGAGATAGCATGCAAAGCATCTGGCAAAATGTGTCACTTACAAAGTAGGTACTGAAAAAAATGCTACTTCTCTTTTCTTTCCTGCCTGCTCTGCTGCTATATTTTAAATTCTGGACACTGACAGTTTTATGTAACTGCTATAAAATCTGAGGGGAACTGAAACTGTCAGTTTAATTCATGGGCATTGGTTATCGTCATGATGGTATTTCAGGCCCCAAATATGTAGCACACATATATTTGTAAGCTGCAGTAAGACAGAAGGAAATCCAAATATCTGGATATTATTTACTAATCATGGTACCCATTTCTGGCTGTGGTGGGCAATCTTATTTCTATTACCTAAAACTGTATTTAAAGCAAACTTTTTCCCAATTGCTGATGATAGAATATAGCTTGAGCCAGCCTCCAGACCTTTGTATATCACTCCGTTATTCATATGTGTTCCTGATCTCAATACAATCTTCAATATGCTTAACTGTATGCTCTGCATTACAGTAAAATGCCTTTATAAGTTGATCTTAAAATATATTTAAATAATGTTATTAATCTTATGGGAAGGCAATAAATTGTTACTAATCTGGATTGCTATCTAGTTATTCTCATTCTCAAGATGTAGGATCTGATGCACAGGTGATAAATTTTCTTGAGGTCATATGGAATCCATGAGTATAACTTGTGAAATATATTGAATTTCCCAAATAAATAATATGATGAGTATTCCTTATCATTTCATTACATAAATAAAAATGAATTTTGCTCAGCTTTCATATGTGCTTATATTTAAAGAAATGAAGTAAAGTTTTGTATATTTAAAGTATTTAATACTTAAATATATGACTAGTCAAACAGAAGAATTTTAAAACCTGAATCACTTATTTTCTACTTTCTCATTCAGACATAATAATAATAGAATTTGATATCCATATATATATATATATATATATGTTGTTGTTCAGTTGCTCAGTTGTGTCCAACTCTTTGCAATCCTGGAGACTGCAGCACACCAGGCTTACCTGTCCTTCACTATCTCCCACAGTTTGCTCAAACTCGTGTCCATTGAGTTAGTGATGCCATCCAACCATCTCATCCTCTGTCATCCCCTTCTCCTCCTGCCTTCAATGAGTCAACTCTTTGCATCAGGTGGCCAAACTATTGGAGCTTTAGATTCAGCACCAGTCCTTCCAATAAATATTCAGGACTAATTTCCTTTAGGATGGACTGGTTGGATCTCCTTGCAATCCAAGGGACTCTCAAGAGTCTTCTCCAGCACCACAGTTCAAAAGCATCAATTCTTTGGCATCCTGCCATCTTTATGGTCCAACTCTCACCAAGTCTGTACATGACTACTGGAAAAACCATGCGTGTGTGCCAAGTCAGCTTCAGTCGGGTCCGACTCTTGCCCACCCCATGGACTGCAGCCCACCAGGCTCCTCTCTTCATAGGATTTTCCAGGTAATAATACTGGAGTAGATTGCCATGCTCTCCTCCAGGGGATCTTCCCCACCCAGGGATTGAACCCGAATCTCTTCAGTCTCCTGCGTTGGCAGGTGGGTTCTTTACCACTATTGCCACCTGGGAAGCAGAGGTGGAAAAACCATAGCTTTGACTATACAGATGCTTGTCAGCAAAGTGCTATCTCTGCTTTTTAATATGCTATCTGATACATGCACACACACATATCTGGCTCCTAAATCTGTGCTAGACAGCTGTTGATTTTTATTTAATTTTATTTTTGCCACATAACGTATCTTTCGTCATCTACTTGAGGTAATTGTATACAACTTTTCTTCTTGAGATCTGTCCCGTTGTCCCTCCCTCTTCTGTGAGGGACACTCCCAGCTCCAAAAGTAGAGTGTATCACCCAGGCCCAGCCAACCATAATCCCCAGGCCCAGCTAATGGGTGCAGTGGTAGATACTATCAGGATCTGGAATTTTATTTTATTCTACTTACAAGTTAGTAAGTTGTTCTGTTGCTATTTCATAGAGGCCAGCAGAAGACACAAGATTTCTGGGTCAGAGACAGAGAACATTATAACTCAGGGTACAGCCGGTGAGCAACATGATTAGCAATAGTTCATCTGTCCTTGATTATCACGGGGGTGAGGCAGTGTGAGCCCAAATGGATGCTGTGAAGTGATGGGCCTGGGTCACAGATGAGGAACACTGATCTTGGGGAAACCATCGAATTGTAGTAAGCAGTAATCGAGCCTTCTCTTTGCCTTTACTCAAGATTGCTTGCTAAAAACAAAACTCTGAGAAATAATCTAGGTAAAAATTGGTCAGCACCTCGTATTCTTGCATACCCAGCAAGGAACACGGAGGGTGAGGGACACATGGAGGCATGCCTCTCAACAGATAAATGATCTGAGTCTAATCAGGGAGAATCATTTTTACTCTTTCCCCTGAAATTTGAACCTGGAAAAATATCATTTCAGTTTTCTGCAGCTGTCTGTAATTACACAGGAATAGCCAATCTGAGAATAGAGCCAAGATTGTGAAAGTCAGAGATGAGAAAAGGAAACTGAAAAAAAATATATTGCACCGAGTTATGGATCAAGTACACCATGAGTTCTTCATTAAGAATTTTCAGTCATGTGAGCTAGTTAGGTTTTCATTCCGGGTTGGCAGTCAACATGGGTTGTCTCATGATATCAGGTAAAGGAGGTATTATCGTCCTGATCTTACAGATGAGCACAATCTGAGTATGGAGATTACCTTGCCCATCATCACCCAATGAAGAAAGCAGAGCTACAGCTGCTGATGGCAAACTCCATGCTCTTAGCAGTTAAACTGGTAGTTCCCACACTTTTAAGTACTTTAGAAATACCAAGGTTCATCCCAGACCTAATGAATCAAGGTCTCTAACATAGAGCTTAGAGAATATGCATTTTCATAAGTTCTTGGGTGATTCTGATGCAGGGCTGTGGGCCACTTGTTAAGAAATGTTTGCTTTGGAAACAGATGTAATTTCAAGGATACAGCTGGCTGCCTGACCTTCTGATACTACGTCCTTATTAAAAACCCTTGCTTCTGGAAAAGAACACCCGAAGCCTTGTCAGTGAGGTAAACTACAAATCAAAAGAAATCCTTTTCTGAGAAAAGCTCTATTGGGAGAGGTGAGGAAAGTCAGAAAAAAGAGTACTAGGCTGAAGGGAGAAGCATTAAGAAATGGGAACTTAAAAATGAAAAGGAGGTGGTGGGCAGAGGTTTGAAGCTCTGTTTCACCAATTATTCCCTAAGAAATTTCTTTTGGCTTCATTAATTAGGCTGTGTGTGTTTAAGTTCAGATTCCACACAGAGTTTATATAGAAGGAGACCTGAGAGTCTATTGCAAAAGACGTGTAGACATCTGCTTGATTTGCTAGCCACAGTGGTTCACTGGACATGAAGGAGGATGTTTAACTTAATTATTGACTTTGAATAGACATTTTGCCACTGCTAATAATATTAGCTAGATTAATGAATTGTTCAAGGGTTATAGAGACAGAACACTATTGAGAGTTACTGTTCATCAATATTTGGACAACCTTTCCTAGAAGAGTCTTGCCAGTCACATGTGTTATTGTAAAATATTTTCCTGTTTGCCTATGATGTCTTAGAATTTTTTTCTCTCCCTCTTTAAATGAAGTATTAGTTGTCTTGTGATACAGATATTATTGTGAAAGTCAGAACTTTTTCTGTACATGCTATTCTACAGCGTCTCCATCGTATGTCTTCTTCCAAGTGGACTCTGATACATGGTAAGTCTTTCTTAAATTTTTAAGGCTGGGAGCACTGGAGGTCATCATATGTGTCTGGTCTGGGCATGTAGGTGCTGAGGAGGGGCATAGAGTCCAATTCTACTGCAGAGATAATGTGGTAGCTGATGGCATTCCCTATTTCTCCTTTTCTTTTCTATTTTTTGTCCAATCAAAACAGAAGACTTGAATCAGTCTGGCTTAAAGAGGTATTTATTTTTAGAGTTTTAAGCTCATTATTATTCCAAAGAATTTTAGAAGCATGCCTGTAATCTCAGCCTTAAATAAGTATAATATTTCCAGCTTTAGGCCAAGAAGATTGCATTTGATATATGTTTTGACAATAGTTAAGTTCATCATCAAAGTGAATGTTTTACCAAAGGGCTTTTAAAAGCTGTAACTCCTTTTGCAATGATGTTTTTCTCCACCCAACAGTTTGACAAGCAGGTGTTTTGATATTTTTGTTTGAACTGGTTGCTTCTGTTCACAGGCTTTCTCAACTATATCGTCATTGCAGAAACATTATCCTTTTTCTTATGGGTAAAATCAGTAGCTGGATTTTGCTTCCAGAAGTACACTTACCCCATCTCTAGATAGTCAGCAAAGCAGTAAATAATCACTTACAACATTATCTCAGTACTTGCCTCGCTCTTGGAAGCCATGTAGCAATCCTGAACCTCTCTGCCTTCTTTTAACACCAACAAATGAAATGTGTTCAGTGAAAAGCAAGATACTCATCTGAGTATGTGGAAGAGGTTCTTATGAGCTCAGAGGTGTATGGTGCAACAAGAGAGCAGCTTTGTGGTACCTTGTTTTTAAAGCACACACCACTGTAACAATTATGTGATTGCCTATCAGTCATAACAATTAAAGACCTAACCTGTCTGATGTGGCACGCTGGAATAAAGAAGGGATGAGCAAGATAAGATTTGCAACACATAACCCTTCTAATGAAGCGTTTTTTCAAACACTGATATGAGTATGTCATCTCTATTAGTTGTTTAAAATAAACTGGGAATATATCACAATTTTTTAAAATGTATTTTCTATATTGTTCTCCAGGAAAATTCCTTGCTTTTTTATTTCTCAAGCCCAAACTATACATTCAGCATTTTTTGATCGTCACCATTAAATTGGATGAGGCATCAAAGATTTTCAAATGTGATCCTATCTTGGGGTATTGTGGGAGAAGATGACCTCAGACATTCCACCCTGAGAACACTGAGGTCCCCAGTAAGAGACAGCAGGGACATTAAACTGATACATTTTATGTTCCTCCATAAATCATGTTTCATTGCCGTGTCTCACCCTGAGGTGAGGCTCATCACCAACTTCTAGGCCATGTGAAAAGGCTTAGAAGTAAGAGGAGGCTGTAGGGGTGGGGGTTGCACAGAGATTTGCCAAATTCTTTTTCTCCTGCCTCAATATAGCAATGTGTGCATGCTCAGTCGCTCAGTCACGTCTGACTCTTTGCGACCCCATGAACTGCAGCTGCCAGGCTCCCCTGTCCATGGAATTTTCCAGGCAAAAATACTAAAGTGGGTTGCCATTTCCTACTCCAGGGGATTTGCCCAACCCAGGGATGAAACCCACATCTCCTGCATTGGCAGGCAGATTCTTTACCACTGCAACCACCTGGGAAGCCATCATAGGCTAAAACTAACTGCATCCCTATTACACTAGAGGAAAAGCATAGGACTTGAGTCCTTTAGTCTTAGCAACACATCAAAGGCTAATCAATCTAAAGGACTCAAGTCCTATGCTCTTTGTCTAATGTAACAGGGAGGCAGGGTGTATGGAATGTTTTTAATGAGTGAGGTTGACCTTTGTCAGGAGAAATGCAAAAGACCTGAGACAGAGCCACAGAAAAATTTACCAGCCCAAGGAGATCCTGAGGGTCACCAGTCTAGAGCCACTGGATTCCCTCTGGTCACTGAGCCAAGAGGCTCATCAAGAGGCTGCCTGCTGTGGCAAGGCCAGGTCACTGCTTGGCAGAGGCAGAGTCTTGGCAGAGACCCCAGACTGGGAGGCTATATGAGGACCCCTAAGACCCTGAGAGGGCTGTAGCCCAAAGGAGTTGAGGCATGACCCTCGCCAAGGTGAGAAGTCAGATCACAGGCTCTGGAAGCTGCAGATTGAAACAAACTGCAACCAGGATCATCCCAGTGGACAAATGCCCTCTTCCCAGAGATCAAAGGGCAGACAGGACCCCTTTCCCAAGGACCCCACCTCATTCCCTCCTCCATTAGGACATGAAGCCTCTCCCAGTTCACTCTAAAGCCACTTTTAAGATAACAAAAAAGGAAAGGGAACCCAGCGAAGAGACTATTGAAACATGTTTAAATAAAATTTTGAAATTATCTGAAAATGGCTAAATTATCAGCTCAGCTGGATGTTTGAACAGTTATTTAATTTTTCCTCCCAGCTAACCAGCTGGAAGGGGCTTGGATGGTCAGATGAATTAAAACAAAAAGAACAGAATGTTTTCTCTGCACATCGGAGTTATGAGTTCAATTTGCCACCTTGCTATAGCTTTTAAAAATAATGAAAAAGCAACAGTTCAGCTATTTTAAATCATACTGAGATTATGTGTAGAACTATAAAGCCTAGAGTTACAAGGCAGTTGAAGGTATTTGAAGCCCACAATCCCCCGACCCTGGTTCTGGAATCACTGCTTGGAAAATACTCCTTTTCCCTTATTTTGCTGTGAAAATAAAATGTTTAAAAAAAAAAAAAAAAACTCCTTTAGTACCTTCTTAAATTCTTCCAGGGATGGAAACGGCCATCACTGAAAAAAGCACAAAATATGTCTTTCTGTACCATTTTTCTAGACTCCACATAGATGCATTACTATATGCTAGTTTTCTCTTTTTTACTTACTTCACTCTGTATGACAATCTCTAGGTCCATCCACGTCTCTGCATATGGCACAATTTCATTCCTTTTTATGGCTAAGTAATATTCCATTGTGTATATGTACCACATCTTCTTTATCCATTCCGCTGCTCATGGACATTTAGGTTGTTTCCATGTCCTGGGCATTGTAAATAGTCCTGCAATGGACATTGGGGTGCATGTATCTTTTCGAATTATGGTTTTCTCCAGGTATATGCCCAGGAGTGGGATTGCTATGAAGTAGATGGCTGGTGAGAGCCTACTGTATAGCATGGGTGGGGGCAGGGAAGGAGTGGTACAATCTGTTTGTAAGACATGTATTAGGTCACCTTAAAAATGCACTCCAGTATACATTAGGTGACACAAATACTGTTTGATTCCACTTACACAAGGTACCTAGAATAGTCAAATTCATAGAGTCGGGAAGTCCATCAGTAGATGCAATGGGCCAGAGGATGGGGGTGGGTGGGAAGGGGGGCTGAGGAGTTAGTGTTTAATGGGGACAGGATTGCCATTTAGGAAGGTGAGATGGATGATGGTGAGAGTTGCATTACAACATGATCTCATCAGAATGGTCCGGTTAAATATGGTTAAGAAAGTATGTTTTCTATTGTGTGCCTTTTCCACAATTAAAAATATTTAAAAACATCTTTCTTCTTTTAAGTTGAGATCTGATTTTTTGTATTTCCTTTATCCATTGCCCTTTGCAACATCTTAAGGACATCACTTTTTTTCCCTTTCCACTACCTTTCCCTGGGATGTAAATTAGCAATTACTTACTCCCACAGCAAAGTCTGAGGTCATAAATGAGGGCAGTCAGTTTAATCTGTGAGAGATTGTAATATCATCTAGTTCGTCTGGTAACCACAGCAAACCACAGAGAGTGCAACCATAGGGGAAGAAGTACACTTTTTCCTATTCATACTGACTCAGTTTTTTTCTTTCTCAGAACTAACAGACTTCAAAAAATAGGTAAAGTTATAACCACAATCTTGGTAAAAATTCCAAAGGTAATCAGAAATCTTACGTTCTAATATCTAAATGAAACATAGAGCAACTAAGCCAATATGTGTGTGTCTTGAAGTAATCTGTTGAAACAGGAAGATTCAAATTGCAAAGTCAGACAACTTGCAACAACATAATACATTTGTTTATTTAGTTAATATTACAATGGAAACAGGTTAAGAGCACTAGATTTGTGTCCTCTGAAGAGGATAATGATCAAGACGTTTATTTGTAAATTTCACTGTCCTTAACTATTAAAAATCTATTTTCCAAAGGAGTAATAATATGCATGATTTTTAAATAACAGATCTAAACTTTCAAATTTATGACCAAAAGCATATTTGTTCATTAAATAAAACTTTAAAGGACATTGTAACTCCTGGTTACTGCTTTCAGGAAAGCACAATGTTCTTGAAGCAAATATACACAAAACGTCTTTCCATAGTGATTTTCAACCATTGTGTATCATGTTGATGAAGGAACCTGAGAACCCCAGATGTTGAGAACTCCTGAGTGTTGTAATACACTCTGGTTTACTGAAACAGTCACAAACATGTATTTAATGCCTACTATGTAGAAGCCAGCAATCGAAAGCAACCCAGGTAATACAAAGAAGTAAAATTATTGGTCTTTGCCCTGCTCAGGCTTCCAATGAAGTTGGTCAGATAAAACACAAACACAAATTAATTTACTTTCAATGTCTTCAAAAGAAGTGCCGGTATTACCTAGATTGTATGTTAGAATCACCTATGCTGTGAACCTAGAAGCAGCAGGTACATAAGCAAGGACATCCTCAGTGCCTGCTAAAGTCTGTCTGAATCAGGCTGTGGAGTTCCAAGTTTGAGGGGAGGATATTTGAACCCTCATATCTAAAAGTATTCTAGCCAGTCTCACACCTGTCACTGTTAGTGACTGTGTTTGGCAACTGCTTCATGGACTTATGACAAGGGAGCAAGATAAATGTATCTAGTATGTGAGTCTATTTTGATTTGAATATATATATATATATATATATACATATATATATATTCAAATCATATGTAGGGTGATGTTGAAAGCTGAGCCTTTCCACTCTGCGTGGGAGGAGGCTAAACCACATTATTTAAAACAAGAGACTACATAAGAAAAGTAGGAACAACTCTGCAAACTTCACTGACGACAAGCCAAAACAGAAAGGCTAGAGGAAAGAATCAGAGAAGAGGGCCTAGCAAAAAGGAGAGGTTTTGAGGGGACCTTGGGGGTCCCCTGCCACCTCCGGGCCGGCCCCACCGCCAATATCCTGAAGAAAAGGCCCTGGGCTAGGGCAAGTAGAGAAAAGGAAAGCAGAGACCACATTTTTCAAACACCACAAATAAATAAATAAATATGTTAAGCAAGAGAATAACTTATTAGGCACCGCTTGAAAGGCAGCAGCCCTCAGGGGTCGGGCAGGCCGCACCCTCTAGCCTGTAGGTGGCGGTGACACGGTCGGGATGGGCCGAGACTGGGAAGGCATCACCCGAGGTCTCCGCCCGGTGCCTGTTGCGACTCTTGGATGGGCACCTCCAGGAGCTAGGGTGAGGGAGAAGGCCGAGTGGAGCTGCCCCCACGCTCCCGGGCGTCCCCCGAGGCAAGCGCACCCTGTCCCGCCTGGCCCCGGAAGTCCCCCTGCGCTTGGTCTTTGAAACCAAAAGCGCCCTTTGTGAACCAGGAGGGAGGGTGACTTCCATTAAAGCCTTCCTCCCCCATCAAACCCCGGAATCTTTTTTAAAACCCCTAGTCGCTTGTTCTCAGCTCCTTTTTGCTCCAAAGAGGGGGTCTGGATAGGATCGCAGAATGCCTGGGGTTCGAAGCGCGGGACCGATTTTACTAAGCACCTGGCTCCGCTCTGGGTGGATGGGGAGTCGGGGGTAGGTTTGGGGATGGGATGCGCGCACCTTCCTTCACTCGAGAGTGAGAGGAAAGACCCGCTGCCTAGATCCTTCTCCAGTCCGAGTTCCCTGAAAAGAGGGCTGCGGAGAGGGAGAGCGAGGGTTCGCCAGGCTCCGCTAGGGGCATCAGGCAGAAACCTGGCGAGCGAGGGGCGCCGCAGGGCGCGGCTGAGGGCGAGCTGGGTTTTCCCGAGGGAAACCTGTGGCGGTAACCGTGGCTCAGCTTAAACAGAAACAACGGCTGGCGGGGCTGAGAGTCGGGCCGAGTTGGAGACGTTTCTAAGTTCACCACCTGCACCTGCAGGACCTGGCGGAAAGAAAGACCGAAATTGCCTTGGGCGGGGGGAGCACAGAGGGATGCAAAAATACAAGCGCAGGGGAGGAAGAAGCGGAAGAGGGGCCCGCTAGTCTTCCAGCTTATAAACAAAGCTCCGGGTCCACGTTGTCTCGCGCCTTTCCCGGGTCTTCCACCCGAAGCGCACAGTGGGCCCAAAGGCCCCACTTTTATTCTCGCACCCCGACGCCTGGGGTCCTTTCGCCTCTCGCATCTGGCCTCCCTTTCTCCTCATCCTCCCCTTCTCTGGGCTCAAGGCCCCCCGGCTCGGACCCGGGGCTCAGAGGGTCGTGATCCTGGACGTGCAGGTGCCATTACGGAAGACGCCGCCGGACTCCAGGTTTTCGGGCTGGAAGTCCTCCACGCTGTAAGCGCGGCTCTTGAGGGCCGTGGCGTAGTAGTCGACCGGCTCCTCGGCGGCGTTGTCCATCCAGCTGAGGCAAAGGATGCGCTGGAAAGAGCGCTTGAAGTTGTCTGAAAGGAAGCCGTAGAGGATGGGGTTGGCGCAGCTATTGGCGTAACCGAGGATGACCGACAGCTGGCTCACCGTGGCGTCGTCCTGCTCCGCGAACACGTTGACTAGCTGCACCACATAGAAAGGCATCCAGCAGATGACAAACACCATCACCACCATCATCACCATCAGGGTGATCTTGCGCTCCGAGCGCTTGCGCTGCTGCCAGCCGGCCTTGAGAGCCACCATGCGCATTTTGGCGATGATGAGCACGTAGCACAAGCAGATGGCCCCGACGGGCAGCAGGAAGCCCATGAGGAAAGTGTACAACACGAAGCCCACCAGCCAGCGCTGGGCGGGCTCGGGCATGAGCATGTTGCAGGCCACCGTGCCGTCGCTGTTGGCCGCCGTGCGCGAGAAGACCACGATGGGCAGAATGACGAGCAGCGACAGCACCCACACGCCCAGATTCACCACCTTGGCCACGGTGGGCCGGCGGTAGCGTGCGGCCTTGATGGGGTGCACCACGGCCACGTAGCGGTCCACGCTAAGCACAGTCAGACAGTAGATGCTGGTGAACATGTTGACTGCGTCCACGCTGAGCACGAGGCGGCAGAGTAGCGCGCCGAAGGGCCAGTGGCGAAGCAATGTGGAGGTGACCAGGAAGGGCACGCTGAGCATGAGCAGCTCATCGGCGATGGCCAGGTTGAGGATGTAGATGTTGGTGGCCGTCTTCATCTTGGCGTAGCGCAGGATCACATAGATGACCATGGAGTTCCCACAGAGCCCCACCAGGCACACCACGGAGTAGATGAAAGAGATGAGGATAGCGCTGCCCTGGCCCTCGCTCAAGGTCCCGTTCTGGGACGCGTTTCGCCCCGGTTCTTCCATCCCGTCTGCAGCGCCGGCCCCGGGGCCCCTGCTGCCGCCGCCTTCGCCACAGCTGCCTGGGCTGGGGCTAGGAGAGGAGGGAGAGGAGGCGGTGCCATTGGGGAACATCTCAGCTGATGAGGGCCGGTGGGGCTGCCGGGGCTAGGACGTTCTCCGGGCGACCCCCGCCGCTGGCGCCCTCACTCGGCACCCCGGCGGTCCGCCCGCAGCTCGCAGTCACCCGGCGCCTGGGGGAAGCGCTCAGCGACTGCAGGAAGCGCAGCTCCACCGCTGCCGGCGGAGCGCATCGCCCGGCAACTGCCGGTGCGCAGCCGCTCGCCGCTCCTGGGCGCCTGGGCACACGCGAGCGTGGAGAGGGGAGGCCGGGAGACTGGAGCCCGGAGCTGCACAGCCATTAACTGCCGCGGCTGTGGGCTGGCGAATGATTAATAGACACCACCAGCGCGTCAGCAGCTACGAAAAGGGAGGGGGGCGGGGGGCGGAGAAAGCGAGGAAGGTAGGCGATAGAGGTGTCTTATCACCCTTCGCCCAATTTTCCTTCCCAGTTTTGAGCTCCAGTCGACTAGAGCAGCTCCTTCCGGGGTTCCCCTTTACCCATCCTTCAGGGAGACCTGGGGGGTGCCTCCGCTTTCCTGGAGGGTGGGTGGGGAACAAAGCTGTAGATGCTGTCCCATCCCACCGGGCTCCTAGCCAAAGCAAAGCGTGAAGCCGACCTTAGGCACAGATGATGTCTGGAGTTCATCTCAGTTTCCCTCAGTTGCCGCCCCGCCCTGAGGGACCCCCAACTCCACGCGGATCCAATCGTCCGGAGCCCTAGCCACCGCCCCCCACCCCGCACCGCCCCCGCCTGCCCTTCCGCTCAGACCCGCTGCGGAATTCCTTACCCAGGGCGCGCTGTCTCCAGACCGACGCGCAGCTGGCCCGTGCAAAGTGCCTGTTCGGTCTGGTAAGCGCGGTGACGTGTTCCGTGCGGTCCCTCTCCTTTCTTGGGGCGGGACCCCAGCACAGGCGCCCACTCAGACTCTGAAGAGTCGCGGAAACTGACCCTAAGCCGCGAGCGCGAGGAGGAGGAGGGACCGCAACCTTGCGTTTAGGGGCTTCTGCCTTATAACCCCGCAGGCAGCTCTTGGCGGGCGGGAGTGTTCCGGGGCCCGGAGAAAACCCACTGCGAATCTCTTAATACAGCTGGTAGTGCCCAGAGCCCCCTGCGTCTGCCGAGCAACAGCGACTGCCGAAAGGAGGACGCGCTGCTGGGAGCGGAGGAGCCGGAGCCTAACCGTTCTCCCGCCCTCCCCCATCCAAACGTGCCAGGCGCGGTATTGAAAATCCATCTAGGTGTTCGCTGGGGATAGATACGGCTGCGCCGCCTGGAAAGGCTCCGCCCGCGTCCCTGCTGTACTTTGTACCCTGCAGAGTCGGCGGGCCCCGGGGGAGGGGAGTGTGAAGGCCTGTGCGAGCAGGGGTGCCAGTCGGGGTCCGGCCGTGCAGGTGATCGGACCTGTCACCAACTCCAGGAACAGCAGGAGGACGGACCTTGTTCAAGACTTTCCGTGAAATACCTAAGATTTCAGCCTTTTTTGAGCCCCCTGGATGTGTGCCCCGGCTGCTGTTTACGTTCCTAAACCTTTAAGAGACAGAAATCGATGTAGGCACGCCTAAAGCTCGCTGACTTTATTTAGGAACTGCACAGTTACTAAACGAACAAAAAAAAGTTCATTTATCATGACTTTTAACGATCTGTTAGGACTTCCCACTATCCCTAATCTGGGTTCCCTTGGGCTTTCCAATTCTTTCAGTCCAAAAAAGAATCACTCCAACTCCCCAGTTCTTTTCAAGATCCCCGTAAGTCCTTGTCTGAATCATGTGGGTTCCTAGGAAAATTGACCTGCAGCATGCCAGTGCTGCGGGGGCTCTTTCAAGATTTAGCTTTGTGTCCAGTTTTTGTGAGTTCTTCCTCTCAACCAGGAAGCATCCACTGTCTCGTGAGTCTCATCATCCCTTCCCTCAGTACCGTTTACAATAAGCAGAGGCAAATGTAAACAGAAACTAAACTTCTCATCAAGGATATTTGTGCCAATGTGGAATGCAGAAATTGGAAGGGAAAAAAAAAGTATAATTTCTATTTTCCCCTCGCTTTATACAGGTATCATTTGCATATATGTTTTAGTTCTCAAAACTAAGTGCTCCTCAAAGGAAAAGAAAACCTTCTGTAGTGTGTTGATTATAGCAATCAGAGATAAAAGAAAAGATGACAGACTCTCACAGGAGTGTGTGCAATGGACACTGAATTATTAATGAGAAATGTACTGGGAAGAAATTCAAAATTTCCTAAGAAATTTCCCAAGCTGTTTAACTCATTGCTTTGCCTCAACAAATTACTTTATCTTAAGTAGCATGTGGAATTCGTGGTTACTTTTATTTCATTTTCCTTAAAAAATACAGCACATATGGAGAAAAAAATAAAAATGTTCATTGGGTTGTTTGTTGTTTTTTTATAATGGCTTTTATTTTTTTCTCCAGAAGAGCTTTTAACAAGCCAAACCTCATAATGATTTAAATGCCTCTTTGCTGATCACTGACTAAAGACACCTGGCTATTACTCAGGAGGCTGACATTTCCACCGTCATCACCTAGACCCCTTGGTGTTGATCACGGCTGCTCCAGTGGCAGTGGGTGATGAGAGCCTGTGAAGCACAGCTCTACTGTTCAGGATCTCATATGTTTGTTTTGCAGTTCATCTTAGGGAAATCTCCTCTCAATTTACTGGTAACCTCACACACAAAAGAAAAGAAGACCTGATGTGAGCCTGCTTTTTTGTTTCTTTGTGAAGTAGTTTCTATGATGAATTTTTAATCCATGAAAAGAGGTTGACAGTGAGGTGTTACTTTACGCCCCCTAGGGTGGCTATAATAAGTTTTTAAGGAAAAGAAAAATAACAAATGTTGACAAGCATATGGAGAAGTTAGACCCCTTATATGTTGCTGGTGGGCATAAAGAATGATGCAGCAACTTTAGAATACTTGATGATTCTCAAGTATTCTTTAGAATTCTCAAGTATTCTTTAGAATACTTGATTCCTTTCCTCAAAAAGTTAAACTTAGAATTATCATATGACCCAGCAATTCCACTCCTAGATATTTACTCCCCCAAATTGAAAATAGACATTTGAACAAAAACTTGTACATGAATCTTCACACCAGGACTATTCATAATAGCCAAAAAGATGAACAATACCAATACCCATCAACTGATGAATGGATAAAAAAAGTGTGGTATATCCTTTTATGATCCATCCATAAAAAGGAAAGTGAAGTAGGAAATGGCAAACCACTCCAGTATTCTTGCCTAGGGAATCCCATGGACAGAGGAGCCTGGCAGAAATACAGTCCATGGGGTCACAGAGAGTCAAACACGATTGAGCAGGCACTTGGCTTAAAAAGGTTTGAAATTTCAAAACATGCTACAACAGAGACAAACCTTGAAAATATTATGCAGAGTAAAAGAAGCCAGGCACAAGTCACATACTGCATGATTCCATTTATATGAAACATCCAGAACTAGCAAATTCAGAGAGACAGAGCAGCTTACAGGTTGGCCGTGGTTAAGGGGGAGAGAGAGGGGAAACAAAATGCTTCATGGATATGGAGTTTCTTTTTGGGGTTATGAAAATTTCTGGAACTAGATAGTGGTGGCATTTGTACAACGTTGTGGATGTACTAAAACCATTGAATTGTACAGTTCAAAATGGTTAAGATTATGCATTTTATGTCATGTGAATTTTACTTAAATAAAAAGAGAGTTTGAGATAGACAGGAGCCATGCCACGTTATCAAATCTTTTTAGCCATCTATTTCTTAACATTGTATCTGTGAGCTAATCCGGAACAAACAAAAACAACCAAGCAAAAGTCAGCATGTTTCCGGGCTAAACAACATGTGTTTGGAGTTGCAACTGTTTTAAAATTACATTAAGAGAAGGAGCCTGGTTAGGAATCTGCCTTCCTCTCAGACCTCAATTTAATGTAAATGTTTCTTAAAGACACAAGAATGCTACTGTAGTCATTGGATCATTGTAATGTGTAAAGAACACAGCCTATGTTTCCTGTTCTGATGAAAAACTTCCCCCTTAATTTATTACATCTCTAAAGGCTTGAAAAAGCTTAGAATAAGCTTGTTTTCTCTGAGACAGTCACCTGTCTTTCATTTCTCCCTTATTTGCTTACTATCTTTCCTATGCCTGTGTGATCTGAACATTTCTCCATATGAGAGGAGAAAGAAGATGGCTTTCAAGACGAGAATGAAAGTCCTTATTTAGGAAGTTGCACATTCTTAAGCAGACTGATTTTCTTCCCCACCTCAATTCTCTCCTACAAGGCGCACTCTACCGTGCTGTCAAGTACCAGGTGTACACTTTGATTACCGTGTTTATCACTTTGTACTGTGATTTTTGTGTGTATGTACTTGTCTGTCCCCACTTCCCAATCTGCAAGCTTGTTCAGAACAGTGGTTACGTTCTATTTATCTTTATATCTGCAACACCCAGCACAGTACCTGGAAAATTGCCCAGTACCTCCTTGTTCTTTTTTCCCCATAGCATTCCATGGATATAGTACCTTCTTTTTTCTAACCCATGAACTGTAAACACAAAGAAATGAACTTTGGGTCTCTTGCAAGAAGAGCTTTAATATCGATGTAATATCACCATCTGTAGTAATTCCTTATACTTTTCAATCTTCTAATTTCAATTTGCATGTCCTATATCAACAGTGATCATGCTGATGACTCATTCATTGATCATTCTTGGTCTTAAATTTCCTGGCAGAGAAAGGGCTCTGGAAAATGGGTAGTATGTACTTTAGTAGCTAATGATGGTTATTTAATAGTATCATGCAGTGCGAAAGCCATTATATGTGGAAGATTGTTTCTTTCTAATTGCAGCTCTGTGTCCCAATTGGTTTGGTGAAATAGTAATTATCAGGAACTCAAACTCTGATTCTGTCAAAATCGTTACTAATATGTTTTTTTTTTTTTCCAGTTGGAGCCCACGGTGATCCTCAAACGAGCTCCTGTAATCCATGCCAGTGGTAAAGGGGCTGGCTGGGGCCAAGGATTAAGGGAACAAACGCTTCCTGGAGCATACTCTGTACTGGCATCATCAGAATTGTGTTTACACACACCTGTCTGGGCAGATGGGTCCAAGCTGGCTATGAGGGGTGAGCACCACTCAGCAACATGACCCACAAGAAGAGGTGTGTGTCACTTAAGGACCATCTGTCATTAAGCAGTTAGCATGATGACAGTCTAATAAGAAAGTCACCAGAGTGCAACAGTAGCCAGAGGGCTAAGCAGCAATCCCAGGCATAATTTCCCAGCGAAGCCCCAACGCTTCTCAACAGCCCCGGTGGCCTGTGGTTCAGATCATCACCAATCTCGGCAAACCCGCCTTAGCTGGATGATGATTTTCCTGTTGCCTCTTGTGAAACAGTAGGGCCTTGTCTTTTTTTGTGTGCTCTCAAAAACACACACGTGGTGCATGCATCTTTGCCTTCTGCTGGAGGCAGGAAGAGCAGGCGTGAGTGGCGAGCTCAGAGCCAGTGGGAGCCAGTGGGAGCGAGTGGGAGTGGTCCAGGAAGGGAAGCCTGCTCACTCCCTCCTCCTAAGGACCTGCAGCCTCACCTACACCAGGCTCTGCCTCTGTACTCCCCTTTCTAGGCAATTGTGAGGGTGGGGATAGGGGCCAAAGCACTTTACCTCGACCTTGAGGAAGCAGTCTGTGCGACTGCCTGACTCTTCCTTTCCTGCTAGGAGAGACAGGTAAGAAGAATACACAGTCCAGGTAGGAACCCTGGCCTGAATAGAAGTTACCATTCTTTGACAGCTGTCTGGGTGAACTGAATTTTCACTACTTAAGCAATTAGCTATGGGCTTCCCTCATAGTTGGTAAAGAATCTGCCTACAATGCAGGAAACACAGGTTTGATTCCTGGGTCAGGAAGATCCTCTGGAGAAGGAAACGGCAACACACTCCAGTAGTCTTGCCTAGAGAATCCCATAGACAGAGGAGCCTGGCAGGCTGCAGTCAATGGGGTCACAAGAGTTGGACACAACTTAGCAGCTAAACCACCACCACCATGCAACTAGCCAGAGCACTGGTTTCTGATACTATTTCCTACTTCTTTTGTTTTTTTAATCATAGGAGTAATATTTAGACTATAGTAGAAAACAGACATAATCATGTAATTGTATTGTATAGGGCTGGGCTTCCCAGGTAACCCTAGAGGTAAAGAACCTGCCTGCCAAGGCAGGAGACGAAAGAGACAGTTCAGTCTCAGGGTTGGGAAGATACCCTGGAGAAGGGCATGGCAACCCGCTCCAGTATTCTTGCCTGGAGAATCCCATGGACAGAGGAGTCTGGCGAGCTACAGTTCACGAGGTTGCAAAGAGTCAGACATGACTGAAGCGACTTAGCATGCACGCATTGTGTGTGGTCACTCTTGGTCCCCATTTCTTAGTGAGGAAGAACTGGAAATTAATATCATAATTCTACTATGTATGAATAATACTGTATTTTTAATCAAAACTAAGTAATTTATTCATTCATTTAACAAATGTTTATTGAGTGCCCACTGAGTAGCAGACACTGTGCTAGGCATTAGAGATACAGTGACAGAGAGAGAACTAGTTTCCAGTGGATTTCTAGCAAGGCAGGAGAGTCAACACTGGACAAATGGATGATGTAATTGCATTTAGTGATAAATTCTAAGAAGATAAGTAGGGATGAGGGGCCAGAGAGTACTGGAGAGGTGGGTGTACTTGACCTAGGTTAGATCAAAAGGTCAGGGAAGGTGATGACAAAAACAGCCCCAGAGGGTGAAAAGGTGAAGGAACACACTTCGGTTACAGCCGCATGTGTGAAACGGCAGTGGTTCGGCTGACGTCGGTGTCAGGCACGCTTCAGTTACACCCCTGCACCCCTCTTTTGTTTTGTTTTGACTTCCTAAAGTGACAATAACTTAGAGAACACCTTTAGATCTCATCTGGACTTCTCTTTGAACCTGGTGAACCCCAGTGACTATTTCCACTGAGTTTTCCAGGAAAAGAGGCTAGGGAGACAACAGCCTCCGTAGAGCACTGCCCCTGCAAGCTTTCTCCTCTGGAGCTGTGCTCCTCATTACATGGGCATCTGTGAGCAGATAAGGAAGGAAAAGGCCAGGAGTTCAACATGTGTGAGAGCCAATGCTAAAACTGAGAAAACTTGAAGGATGTATCTCTTCCTCTCAGTGAATTTGAAAAACTCCTTCCTGAGCGGTAAGACACAACTACGCATGCTCCGGACCATCTGCCAGAGAAGAGCATGGGGACCACTGCACTCATCCATGAGAGGGGGGCCCGTGTGCTCACGTCCGCAACTTCAAAACAGATGAGAATGAGGATCTGCTTCAGACCAGAAGTGTATGCAGATAAGCATATTAGATGGTAGGTTGAAGGCAGGCAGGCTAGAGGGCTGGGGTGGGGACGGGCAGCTTCTAGAATGTGGGGGGTCAGGTGGGCTTGGTGTTGTCCTCTGTAATCACACTTGATATGCAACTGTCTACCATAACAATTCGGAGTAAAAACAAAATCCTGGTTTTCAGTCGTCACGTCTCTCTCTTCAGTGATAGTGCAAAATTCACACATGAAATAACAAAGACTCAGGTGTTGATAATTAATGATTCGATGATGAATGATTAATCAACTCTGCACTTCTGAAAGAACACAGTCCCTATGACTCCCAGAGGTCCCAAGCCCACTTTTGGGGCCTGTGTGGCTAACTGCATGGCAGGTACACGCACCTCTAAGCTGGAGGGGGAGGCCAAGGGATGACTGTCTGAGGGAAGATAGGGCAGATGAAGAACGAACTTGGATGTGGGGACCAGGATGTGTCTACTCACTGGACAAGACAGAGCCAGGGGTGAAAACTCAAGTGGGCTGGGCTGCTGGTGGGCCAGGTTCCAGGGCAGAGCTCCTGAGGTGTGCAGGAGTCTACATTTGATTTACCAGATCATCAAGAAGGTAGGATGATAGCACATATTAATAGATTCTGAGCTGGACTTACAACTCTCAAGATAAGCCAACCAAACAAAACAGTAAACAGTTGGGTCTCTGGGAAAACTGTGAGCATAGATGTTTCACCCAGGCCACTGAACATGGAGAGCGGATGCCCCAGCAGCTATCGCATCCTTTTCTGCCCAGTCCTGTGGCCTTTTCCCATTCCCAAATAGAATTTTGCTCCTACTCTAGTTGAAAAGCAACAGATTACATAAATAACCATTGATGCAAAGAAGTAACAGCCCAAAAGGAGGTTCAGGCCCTTGGAAGAATGATCAGGAGTGAGGTGTTCTGGAAGTATGGTTGACATCTGGGCCCCAAGTTTGCCAGTAATCAACAGCATGGCACAGCCTTAACAGTGAACATCTTTCATGGGGCAATGCATGCACGCATGCTAAGTTGTTTCAGTCACGTCCAACTCGCTTGTAACCCCATGGACTGTAGCCCGCCAGGCTTCTCTGTCCATGGGATTCTCCAGGCAAGAATACTGCAGTGGGTTGCCATGCCCTCCTCCAAGAGATCTTCCCAACCCAGGGATCGAACCGGCGTCTCCTAAGGCTCCTGCACTGGCAGGTAGGTTCTTTACCACCAGTATCACCTTTGAAGCCCTGAGGGGGCAAAGGAGACATTAAATATATTTCCTGTATGTAATACAATTGAACAGTAATTAAACACTAAAGCTATTGTTGCTGATGAATTTTTATAGACACAGAAAGATATTCAAAACATTGCTGTGTAAAAAATCTATTTCAAAAGTATATGAGCCCATTAAATACACACACACTCCCCAACTAAGCATATGTCTGCAAAGGCCTGAAAGAACAATTACTAAGGCATTGAAAGTGATTATCATGAAGCAGTTTGGTTATGGATGTCTCATCTCCCTTTTGTATGTAGAGATTTTCTAATTTTTCAGCCATGAGTGTGTATTGCTTTTGAATAAGATAAAAGTAATAAAAGCTTTTTTTTTTTTAATTAAAAAAAAAAAGACTCTAGGCCATAAAGTGGCTGCTCTATTTTATGGGGCATTCGCCTATTTATTTCTTCCATAATTATTTTTGCTTTCAGAAAAACACTGATAAATTTATTCTAGAAATTAACATATTGTGATGCAAATTCAATAGCAAACAAAATGCATCCGGTAGAAGGTGATAGAAGGAATGGAAACAGGAACTGGAGTAGTATACTGTCTTCCAGAAACCCCTATAGCCCCAAGGCCATGTGGTCTCTCAAGTGTGCCTGGGTCTGCTGCGCCCATCTCCTGGAATTGCTATTGTCATGTAAATCACAAGAGAATGTTTCTGAAAGCAGGGTACAATTGTCTACTGCCAAACTTCTGAGTGTAAATCATGTATTTTCCATGAATTTAACCTTGTGCAGATTATTTGACCCGTTTGTGCGTCAGTTTCTTCTTTTGTAAAGTGAAGATAATGCATCTACCTGAGATGATTGTTAAAGAACTAAATATGTTCAAAATGTTTAGAGCCATGTCTGGCATGTGGTAAGCATTAGCTAAGTATTTAGTAGCACAGGATTTCCCTGCTATCTGAAAGAAGAGCATTCCTTTGAAACCTTTCATAAGCTGAAATGGCGTAAAGCAAAGAAGCAATTACCTTAAGACACATCTTGCTAACCGATGCACAAAATAAATCAAGATAAAACACAGATTCTCACAGACAATTCAAAGCTAGGGTGCTTGATGCTGGGATGTTGAGTGTAGTTCCCAGGGAAGGACTTTGGCAGTCGCTCCCCCTGTTCTTAGTCCTCTGGGTACATGGTGCCTCTACAACCATTCATTGCAAAACAAATACTGAAAGCAATTATAGTTTTGCTTTTTGCCTTTTTTCATAGAAGCAAAAAATCCTTTGCAGATTCCTTTCCCTTACAAAAATAGGTACAAATACAGGTCTTTCATAAAGGTAATGTGGCATAAATCGAACTTTCAAAATGCAGGGGGTACCCGTATATTAGTAAAATTATGTCTTAAGTATGAATTACAAAGCAACATTATTTTTTAATCAGTCAAAAGAACGTAAAAATTTTGTTTTTAGCTCTTGCTAAGAACTTAATACAGTAGGTCTGGTGCTGCTGCTGCTGCTGCTGCTGCTAAGTCGCTTCAGTCGTGTCCAACTCTGTGTGACCCCATAGACGGCAGCCCACCAGGCTCCCCCGTCCCTGGGATTCTCCAGGCAAGAACACTGGAGTGGGTTGCCATTTCCTTCTCCAATGCATGAAAGTGAAAAGTGAACGGGAAGTTGCTCAGTTGTGTCCGACTCTAGCGACCCCATGGACTGCAGCCCACCAGGCTCCTCAGTCCATGAGATTTTCCAGGCAAGAGTACTGGAGTGGGGTACCATCGCCTTCTCTGACAGTAGGTCTAGCATGCACCTATTCTGAAATATTTACTGAGCAATGACTCTGTACATGTTACATATTCTTTCTTTTCCCTCCTGCCTACACAGTCTCATAATTCAGCACTGTGAACTGTGTCCCACTTGCAGGCTTTTAGGGCATGTCACACATTCAGCTAAAATAACTCCAAAATGTTAGTCACTTCTATCAACATTATACCCACAGTGAAGCCACTTCATCCACATCATAAAGCTTTAAACTAACCACTGCATTCATTGCTTCAAACAACCCAATTGTCATGCAGGGACAGTCTGACCTGACTTTTCTTTTTGTCTCAATTTGCAGAGAGACCTCCAAGCCCCCAAGCTGATAACTATAGTTGAAAAATGCTTTCAAATTCTTTTCTTTTCTTTTTTTTAAATGCTGAGTTGAAAGGCATGTAAGATTCTAGTTCCCCAACCAGGGATCAAACCCGTACCCCCTGCAGTGGAAGGCTGGTGTCTTAACCACTAGACCATCAGGGAATTCCCAGAAAATGCTTTCAAATTCTGAAGAGAAGTGCTGGCCCACCCCTTTCAACCATCACTCCCTCCAGGCTATATCTAAGACTAGAAAGGAAGATCGAGGGAGATTATTCTCTTAGAGAGCTTTGTCAGAATGTTGTGCATTTCCCTCCCACACAAGATGGAGTGTCTTCTCCCTCAGTCAGTAAAGCGTAGGGGCCTCTATAAAACCCCTTGGGGAGCTTGTCAGGTGTCCCCTGAGGTCGGTAAGACACAGAGACTGGTTGTTGTTGTTGTTCAGTCACTCAATTGTGTGTGACTCTTTGCCACCCCTTGGACTGCAGCACACCAAGCTTCCCAGTCCTTCACTATCTTCTGGAGTTTGCTCAAACTCATGTCGGTTGAGTTGATGATGCCATCCAACCATCTCGTGCTCTGTCACCCCGTTCTCCTTCTGATTATTATTTGGAAAATTTGGAGGTGAGCAGGAGATCTGGCAACCCACTCCAGTGTTCTTGCCTGGAGAATCCCAGGGATGGCGGAGCCTGGTGGGCTGCCGTCTATGGGGTCGCACAGAGTCGGACACGACTGAAGTGACTTAGCAGCAGCAGCAGCAGCAGGAGATCTGCTGGAACTTCTTCAGATAATAGAGTGACGAGGAAAGACTACAACTGGAGAAAGCTGAAAGTGAGGTAGAGGCAGTGTTTCCAGTGACCTGGGATGGACAGACAGGTGGGAGCACCAGGAGGGACTCTGGGTACCTGGTGGAGGGAGATGACCTCAGCAGGAAGGTATGTACCAGGAGGAGGGGCTGGCGGGGGTGGGCACATGACCAGCTGGTGAAGATTGCTGGGCAGACCAGAGAAGGGCATGGGGAAAATCTCCTGAAAGATGTGAGGGTGATGCTGAAGAACCCACCAAGAAATCCCCCAAGAGAAAGAGCCACTCCCAGTGGTCACCCATGTGGCGATTAGAACTGCCAGTCAAGGAAGAGCTTTCATGTCCGTCATGTCTGTTACGGCTCTTCCCTCTCCTTCACAGGCACCAAAGGCAAAAAAGGAGTCAGAGAAAGTAATGTAAAGGAATAATAAAGACTCTGGGAAGCTGTGAGGATATTTTGTACAACATGGAAAACATAGCCGATATTTTATAATAATTGTACATGGAGTATAACCTTTTAAAACTGTGAATCACTATGTTGCATCTCTAACATATAGAGTAACATTATACATCAACTATACTGCAATTTCAGAGAAGGCAATGGCACCCCACTCCAGTACTCTTGCCTGGAAAATCCCATGGATGGAGGAGCCTGGTAGGCTGCGGTCCATAAGGTCGCTAAGAGTCGGACACGACTGAGCGACTTCACTTTCTCTTTTCACTTTTATGCATTGGAGAAGGAAATGGCAACCCACTCCAGTGTTCTTGCCTGGAGAATCCCAGGGACGGGGGAACCTGGTAGGCTGCCGTCTATGGGGTTGAACAGAGTCGGACACGACTGAAGTGACTTAGCATAGCATAGCATAGCATACTGCAATTTAAATATTTCTTTAAGAAAGAAATAATCAAGAATCCAACCACTCGCCTCTTCTTTATTATAGAATCCAAACATGGAACAGGCTGAAGCTGGTACAGGGACAGGAACTTTGAGTTGAACCAGAAATTAAAGTTTCAATTTAGAAAGAATTGTTTTATACAGTGTCTGAAAATGAGACTGCTGATATCTGAAAGTGAATACAAAATTTATGGAATCCATGCACATTAAGACTTTCCACCCAGTTTTATGGTATTTAACCCTTCCAACCACACTATGAGGAATTTTCTACTCACTGCCCTCATTTTGCAGATGAAATCAAAGCTCAGAGAGGTTGAATAACAGGCTCAAGTCACACAGCTATAGTCAGAGCTAAGATTTGCTCAGAAATCTAGCCGAGGGCTTATCCTCTTATCCACCATGCCACATTTCTCTTGTCTTAGGGCTTACAGAGGGGTTTTCCAGGTAGCTCAGGGGTAAAGAATCCACCTGCTCAAGCAGGAGATATGGGTTGGATTCCTGGGTCAGGAAGATCCCCTGGAGAAGGAAATGGCAACCCACTCCAGTATTCTTGCCTGGAGAATTCCATGGACAGAGGAGCCTGGCAGGCTACAGTCCATAGGGTCACAGAGTCAGATAACTACTTAGTGCCTAAACAGCAAAACAGGGCTTACAGAGCTCACTCAGTGAAAATATGCTTTTGACATCCAGAAGTTACATAATCAACACACCTGTAATTTTGTGACTTCTGTTTTCCTCAATGAATCCAACAATTACTTCAGTTTTCCCCTTTATTTATATTGCCTAATCGTTTGAAAATAACAAATGTGCCCTTGATTAGAAATTTAGGATAATGTCTTGAAAAAATTAGCCTTAATAAAACATTATTACAAGCCATTTAAGATTGAGCCATTGATATGTCTGCACCAAAGAAAATGCATTTTTTGTTAAATGCTGGCCACCCTTTCTCAGTTCTAAATGTGTCATAACCAGCACTATAGGTAGCTTAGCACTTGTTTTGCTTGAGAATTTCTGTGCAGTTTTTTTCCTGCTTTATTCTTGTGTTCTTGCCCTGCCTTACTTTTGCCCAGCCTCAGGCAAATGTATACCAAGCAGTGGGTCAGCAGAGTCACTAGATTGAGGGGAAGGACTTGGAGCTGCTTTGAAATTTGTACTGACTCCACAAAATTACAGCCAAAATGTATTCCCAGGACAAGGAGTGGGATTGCTGCTGAAAGAAAATCAATTAAAAAATAAATAAAATTTCCTTCCCTAGAGCAAGTGCATGCACATTTCAAGTGGTCTAGGGGCTTTGCACTTGGACTTTGGTTGACTTGACGGACAGCTGTAATAGACCTGAGAATATACAGATGCCAGATTCATTCCGATGGGCACATTCTTTCCTAACTGAAACGTTAAGCTTCTCTTCACTAAACAAGTGGGAAATCAGAATTTTTAGTCCATAAAAATGCCTTAACTGACTACAGGGTAGCCACAGAAGGGGAAACAAAAAGTAAAATTCAATATTCACACTTGTGCCTGAGACAACAGTAAACCAAAACAATTCTACTTTAGCACTGGAATTTTTTTTTTTCTGTTTAAGAGTTTAATTGCGATATTTTCATCTCTAAACTTGAGATTCATAGATCCGCTTTTCACACCTGCAACATTTTAGCATCTATTTATTTTCCTGGAAAATTCTATCCCATTCTCTTCATGAGAACACATGCTCTTAAAATCCACCAGGGGGAGATTTTAACACTGAGAACTTCAACAGAGAACTTCTGGGTTTGATATAGTTGTATTTCAGTTGACAGCTGGAACCACTTAAATTTTGAACTAAGCCTCTACGATAAGATTTACTTACATCTTGATAAAGCTACTCAAGATATTCCAGCTATATTAAAACCAGAGCTGAGTGGCTAGGGAGAACTGATGAAATATTGCTCCATCTTGTCAGAGAATACACAGGTGTCTGAGTGTGTGTGGGCAGGGGAGCTGGGTGTGGATGGAATGAGCCCTTCTGTCTCTAGAGGGGAAATCAGGAGACAGAATAATCTCCGGCCACTGCCACTATGTACACGGTCAGTAATTCCTAGTTTCTGCTGATACATAATGCCTTGATTCGGTTTCTCAGGGCAGGCTTTGACACTGCAATTCTCTACGAGAATGATAAAAGAAGAAATGAAAAATGTATATAAGGGATATTTTTGAGACACATTTTTGAGACAAATGTATATAAGAGATATTTTTGTTTTACTTGGAGAGATATGATATTATTGCAGAAATCTGGATAACCAACATCACTGTGCCTCATCCAATCACTTGTTTGTATTGAGCAGCAATAACCTGCTGCCATCAAACTTCCAGTTAATTTTTAAAAATAGGTAATCTCTAGAAAGAAGTCTGTAACAGGAGTTGAGATGTAATGTCTTCTCCAAAGTTTGATTAACTCCTACTAACATGTAAGGGTGTCCCTAATGCTCCATTTAACAACTGCGGTTTTATAGATTTCTTTTTTTTTCAAATTGAAAAACAGGATATAAAGACCACTAGTGCTAGTTCTAATACAGATATTTCCCTTTCTGCCATTTTCAGAGGTGAATTTCTGCTGCATACAAATGTCTCAAACATTTCTGCCAATGAATGAACTTTTTCATACTCTTGAGTGAAAAAAAAACAAATATACATATTATATATATATATATATATATATATATTCTTTTCCCCAAGCAGTATAATGAACAAACTAAGCACATCTTTTAAAATAGTATGTGAGTGGGTTTTCTGGGTTTTTTTTGAGATTTGAATTAATGTTTTATCCCTTTATTTCCTCAGCTCAGTAGGCAACACACTCTCAGGTTCTTGCCTTGGCGTGGTATGTGGCTGGCTTCCTGGCTTTTATTCTTCAGGGCTTAGGCCAGCTGAGAGAATATGGTTTGAGAAGAAATATTTCTCCAGAATGAAAGGAGCTCTCCAGCACCATGATGGGGTCAGGGCAGGGAGAGGTCTGTGAGTTCCAAGGATAGAAAGGCTTTGTTCCTGGCAGAGCTCGATGAATACAACAAGACCTTGGAGACATTGGCCAGATCCTGCAGAGTGGAGGCTTGAGTTTAGATCTGGGGCCAGTGGTCTTCCCCATGAGTGCGTACTTGGAACAAGCATGGGAGCAGCAAGGTGATGGCCTGTGAAAGCTGCTCCCTGGATGACTAAGCTGTAATTGATGGTCACCAACAACTAAGCTCCAGAAGGGTCTCTAGATACTTTAGATCTGGGTGAGAAATCACAGCCTTCAAGGGAAAGAAGCACCGGGAAGAGCAGGAAGGATTTCTCACCAACTTTAGAAAAATCTGGGCCCTAAACACGAGTGCCAGCCTTCCAGGTAGTTGATGTCTTTGTCCTACCCTGCACGTTCTTCAGGTCAGAACTCCCAAACGTCAGCCCCTCTTAACGTAACTGCTTTCCCTATTCTGACCAGACCCAGGACGCCTTACTCCAGACACTTTCTCACTGATCCTCTCCATGTCCCGGCAAATGTGGATAGGATTGCACAAGGTGAGAATTTTGCTGGGCATCTTCTGCAACTTTCCAGCAAATCCCCACCCTCTGCAATCCTATCCACATTCTCCATCTCCAAACCCAAGTTCTGAGTGGTAACTAGAGAAATTCCTCAACAGCACTGGACCGGAACTACTGACAATCACGTTTCACCTCAGATTGGCCCTGCGACCTTCCCTGACAGTCTCTACACAGTCTCTACACAGTCCCCTTTCCTGTTCCCCACAACTGCTACTTCAGATCATGCTACTCCTTTCTAATACCCCACTTCACCCTGTCCTTCCTTAACTCTCACTTTCTGGACCTCTGATTTCATTTCACAGAAAAAACAGAGTTCTTCCATGAGATAGAAACTCCCTCATGTTCATTTGACTTCCCTGGTGGCTCAGATGGTAAAGCGTCTGTCTACAATGTGGGATACGCGGGTTTGATTCCTGGGTCGGGAAGATTTCCTGGAGAAGGAAATGGCAACCCACTCCAGTATTCTTTCCTGGAAAATCCCATGGACAGAGGAACCTGGTAGGCTACAGTTAATGGGGTTGCAAAGAGTCAGACACGACTGAGCAACTTCACTTCACATGTTCATTCACTCTACTCCCCAAACTTATTAACATCCAAACTCATCTTTCTGTCCTTCTCCTCTTGGGGGAAAACATTTGTCATTGTTCAGTTGCCAAGTTATGTCTAACTCTTTGTGACCCCATGGACTGCAGCACACCAGGCTTCCCTGTCCTTCATTATCTGTTAGAGCTTGCTCAAACTCATGTCCATTGAGTCAGTGATGCCATCCAACATCTCATCCTCTGTCACCTGTCTCCTCCTGCCATCAATCTTTCCCAGCATCAGGGTCTTTCCCAGTCAGTGGGCTCTTCAAATCAGGAGCCCAAAGTATTGGAGCTTCAGCTTCAGTGTCAGTCCTTCTAATGATCCCTTTCTTAAGCAAATCCTCTGCTTCGCTTTGGCTCTCTTTCCCTTCAGCTTCTTCAGGGAATTCCTTCACAGGCTGTCCCCTGTCATTCTTATGTGGTAGACTTTCTCTTTACTTTTCCTCCTTAGCATCAGCAAGGACCACTGCTGCTGCTGCTGCTGCTAAGTTGCTTCAGTCATGTCCGACTCTGTGCGACCCCATAGATGGCAGCCCACCAGGCTCCCCCGTCCCTGGGATTCTCCAGGCAAGAACACTGGAGTGGGTTGCCATTTCCTTCTCCAATGCATGAACGTGAAAAGTGAAAGTGAAGTCGCTCAGTCATGTCCGACTCTCAGTGACCCCATGGACTGCAGCCTACCAGGCTCCTCCATCCATGGGATTCTCCAGGCTAGAGTACTAGAGCGGGGTGCCATTGCCGTCTCCAGCAAGGACCACAGTCGATAACGTTTATTGGTTTTAGGCATTCTGCATACTGCCAAGGACTTTCCCTAATTTCATTTTATTACTTTTTTGTTTAGGTTTAATCTTACTTAATTCTCACAACCGTAGGAGGTGGGTACACGAATCTCTCCCTTTAACACATGAGAAAACTGAGAATAAAAAGATTTTTTTGCCCAGCATCTCATAGCTAGTAAATAATGTGTTTCAATTCAGTTGTCTTTATTCCAAAAGATGTAATGTTCAGTTATACACACACACAAATATTCTTAACAACTGTGCTTTTCACTTAAAAAAATCCTCCATTGACCCTCCTCTGTGCCCCTAAATTTGGCACCATATTTCCTTCCTTCCATTCAGGACCAACTCTTTAGAAAGAACAATCAACACTTGCTATCTCATTTTCTATCATCAGTGTGCTCTTGTTAAGGTCATTACTGTTTTTTTGCTAAATACAATGAAACATTTCAGACTTTGTATTAGAGACTTTCCAGTTGCTTATGACAAAGTTGGTATTCTCTCCTTTAGTATGATTTTTCCTACCAATGTCTCCTTGATATTCTCTTGCCAATTTTTTCTCTTACTTCTCTTCATGTCACTTAAGTTGATGTTCCCTGAGGTTCTTCCCTCAAGCATCTTCTCCCTCTGTCCACTCTCCAGGGAAAATCTCAGGCATTATCACAACTGCAACTTTACCTTTAGGCTGATGACTCACATGTCTGTATCCTTACCTGGGTCTTTCCTGAGTGCCAACTATCTACTAGACACCTTCATGTAGATGGTCTAAGTGCATATACAACTCAACATTTTCAAACCTGTACCAGTTACCACCTTCTTTTCAAATCTACTTATCATAAATTTATTCTACTAAAATGCATTGATCAGTTAGTTTATGCCAGGTACTTATCTAGGGTCACAGCAATGAACTACAACAACAACAACAAAAAAAGACCACAAATGGCTGCTTTATGTAATCTACATACTAATGGGAAACGTGTTTCCATTTGTGTCTGCTAGGATTTGATCAAGGAAGTCGAATCTATAAATATTACAGATTAAGAGGCTTATTATAAGTTCCCCTGGTGGCTCAGCAGGTAAAGAATCTGCCTGCAATGCAGGAGATGTGGGTTTGATCTCTGGGTCAGAAGGATCCCCTGGAGGAGGAGGGCATGGCTACCATCTCCAGTATCCTTACCTGAAGAATCCCATGGACAGAAGAGCCTGGTGGGCTACTCCATGGGGTCACAAAGAGTCAAATCTGAAGCACCTGAGCACAACACACAGGGGTTTATTATAGCTATAATACCTTACACAGTGATGGAGGAAGCTGGGAATACTGCATTCTGAAGGAGAGAGTTGGAGGAAGTTGAGAAAGTTACTAAGCAGGACTCCTGAAACCAGACCCATCCACTAGTCAGAGTAGGACCTTAAGAACTCATGCATCAGTGGAGGGACAGCTGTTGCCTCTTCCCTCCCTGCGTCTAACCTCCAGGACCTTCAGAGAGTAATTAATGGCTCCTGCTTCATTTCTTCCCACTTTACCTTGACAACCTATAGCAACAGGTTTGAAAGTGAAAGTGTTAGTCGCTCAGTTGTGTCCGACTCTTTGTGACCCCATGGACTGTACCCCGCCAGGCTCTTCTGTCCACGGAAATCTCCAGGCAAGAATACTGGAGTAGGTAGTCATTCCCTTCTTCACATGATCTTCCCAACCCAGGGATCTAACCCAGGTCTCCCACTTTGCAGGCAGATTCTTTACCATCTGAGCCACCAGGGAAGATTCGAACCCAGATCCATCTTTCTTCCTGTCCCCAGCTTTTGTGATGTTGGACTCTAGCATTCAGGTGAGAATCTCACAAAGAGAAGAGCACGGTCTCTTCCCTTACTGCTCCTCCCCAGCCCAGCCTCCACCTTTGAAGCTCTCCTCGTCCACCTTGAGCATGTAATCCTCAGGGGTCTCCATCAGGCTGAAGAACTTGCACCTGGCTGGGGGCAGGTGGCATCTCCAACCTGGGTGGGGCAGAGAGGAGTGCATAGACCCTGGCTGGGTGCCTCCCTGTCCCCTCAAGCCTCAGTTTTCTACCCAGGACACTGGGGTGTGTACAGTCTTAGCTTAGCTAAATAGACACAGTCCAAAACCACCACACTCTCATAAATGATACATAGCTAAGTTTGCCATTGGTGTTTTAAATCTGCTCTGGAAATTTCTATCTTTTATAGCTAGGGAAAGAGAGAAGAAATATCCAGGATACACATCTCAAAGGAGGATGTGTTTTTTACACAAACATGGAGGAATTGTGGAATAATAGTGAGGAGGGGGCAGTGGGAGACTTGGAAGAAGAGAAGCTCATCAGAGAGAAATTCACGGTCCTCCGTGTGGAGCCCAGTTTCAGTTATGGCAAGAATAGTAGCTTAAACAGTGTTTAACCAAAACAGGTCCACCCAAGACCTCAGCATGTGATCTTATTTGGAAATAGGGTCTCGTCTCTGCAGATGTAATCAGTTGAGGATCTTGAGATGAAATCATCCTGACCTAGTTGGTGGTAGTGTTCAGTCACTAAGTTGTGTCGAACTGTTTTTGACCCCATGGACTGTAGCACACCAGGCTCCTCTGTCCTTCACTATCTCTCGGAGTTTGCTCATATTCATGTCCATTGAGTTGGTGATGCTATCTAACCATCTCATCCTCTGTCTCCCCCTTCTCCTCCTGCCCTCAATCTTCCCAGCATCAGGGTCTTTCCCAGTGAATCAGCTCTTCACATCAGGTGGCCAAAGTATTGGAGCTTCAGTTTAGCATCAGTCTTTCCAATGAATGGGTCCTAAATCCAATGATTAGTGCTTTTTAAGATGAGCAAGGACACAGAGAGATACACAGGCAAGATGGCCATGTGGAGACAGAGGCAGAGACTGGAGTCGTGCTGCCACAAGCCAAGGAACACCAGGAACTGCCAGAAGCTAGAAGAGGTGAGGGGGGATTCTCCCCTAAAGACTTCAGAGGGAGCACAGCTCTGGAATATCTTGATTTTGGACTTCTAACCTCCAGCCTTCTGACCTCTAGAACTGTAAGAGGAGAAATTTCTGTGTTGTAAACCACCAAATTATAGTAACTTGTTACAACAGCCCCAGGAAACTAATAAAGTAAGAATAATTCTGCAAGCGTATTGCATCTGTGTGAAGAGGGTAAGTTTTTATAACCTTTCTTTAGTTTTTAAAATATTTTATATAAAATACTTGCCTTCTCTATTTTTAATAAGTCCATTTTCTCCTTAGACTAGTGAGAGAGGATTCAGCACTCAGAACCCTGGTGATACAGATAGAGGAGCCAAGTGTGTAAGAAAAAGTGCAATGGAATTGTCTGCAAGAGGCTGTTTAATTCTTTAAATCCCTGCCATGCTAATTAAATAATGTTAGACTATGAACTTAAAACCTACCTACTCTATCTTACTTATGCTGACATTTTCTTCTACCGTATTAAAATAACTCTACATTTTAAATTTGCTGATTGCATATGCTCTGTGTAGATTAGGGAAGAAAAGCCACAGAGGAAAGGAAAGGCTGTGTAAACTGTGTACCTCTGGAAGAGTAATATTCCCCACCCTCATTTACTTGCCGTGTTGTGCCAGATGACCGAGAGCCAGGAAAGGCACAGTGTAGAACCTCAGAAAGAGAAGCTGCTGGGAAAACCATCTAATGAATAAAAGTGTTGATTGCCCCATTGACTCTTTGCAACCCCATGGACTGTAGGCTGCCAGGTTCCCCTGTCCATGGGATTCTCCAGATAAGAATGCTGGAGTGGGTTGCCGTTTTCTTCTCCAGGGGATCTTTCCAACCAAAGTCTCCCACACTCCAGGCAGATTCTTTACCATCTGAGTCACCAGGGAAGCCCACTATCTGATACTTGTGATAATTTCCAAATTTAACAGTCTGGCGCTGCTAAAAACCACATCTGTCTTCCTGAAAAACAGCACTTGCACATTTAAACTCAACCGTCATTTCCACACCAATTCTTCTCTTTCTCGGGCTTAAGGCTCCATTTTCTTTGACTAACGTGATTTAACTCCCTGCCCCTTTTAGGTTCATCTCCTCTGGCTGTGCTCCTGTTAATAAGATTAACGGTTCTCTCAAAGCTGAAGGACTTATCCTCCCCTGATTTCCCACAGTGACTCTAAGCAGGGTGTGTATTTCCTCCCCACCCACAGATTCTATCAGAACTCCCTTCTCCACTCTTTAATAGCTTTCGTCCAATAGTTTTTGTATTGCTACAATGTATATTTCAGTTCCTACCCTGCCTCAATTGGACAGTAATCATATGAAGGAGAAGTATAATTGCTTTTCTATTTGAATCCTCAGTAAAAAAGAAATCACATTCCTGGCCACATAACAGGGTTTAATTACTATTTGAAGTGCAACCAAAAAAAAATATGAATGGATTGTAAAGATGTTCTTAGGAATGGTCTTTGGCTACTGATATTTCTCACGAAGGGCTTCCCTGGTGGTTCAGTGGTAAAGAATCAGCCTGCATTGCAGGAGGTAAGAGTTGGATCCCTAGGTCAGGAAGATACCCTGGAGAAGGAAATGGCAACCCCCTCCAGTATCCTTGCCTGGAGAATCCCATGGAGAAAGGAGCCTGGCGTGCTGTGGTCTGTGGGTTAGCAAAGAGTCAGACATGACTGAAGCAACTAAGCACAGCACAGATACCTCTATCTGTGAAGTGACTCAGGAGTCAAAAAGAATCCAGAGTCATATAAAACCAAAACTTTGGTGTGTTGTGTGATCAAACTACCTCAGAGAACTCAATAAGAATCACATTAGAGAAAATAAGCCTTAGCTCTATGGAAGGATCAACTCCAGGTGGGGAGGACCTGGACTGGACAGGGTCAGCCTGGTGTAGACTGGAGTCTAGATATTGCTCAGGATGGCATTTCTCTAACAATGGTCATACATCCACCAAACAGGTAGATTAATTAGAGTTGACCCTTGAACAACACAGGTTTGAACTGCACATGTCCACTTATACTGGAATTTTTTTTTTTTTCAATACTAGAGGATCCATAGATGGTTGAATCCTTGGATATGGAACTGGGGACCTGGAGGATCTGTGGATATGGAGGAACCATGCCATGTAAACAGCGGGCAGGCTATTAGTTATACTGGATTTTTGACTACACAGAGGGCTAGTGCACTTAACCCTGGCTTTGTTCAAGGTTCCACTGTGGTATGGAGGGGAGGGTGATCTAGAGCACCGAAGTAAATGATTGCAACACTGAAGGGCAGTGGGTAGGTGGCAGAAGGTTACAGTGTGAGATTTAAAGTGGAGGTTTTCTTGAAGCAGCCAGGAGAATGGTCCAGAATGGCAGCAAGGAGAATGGAGAGCACCTATCCCACTTCTAGGTCCAGAGATTAAAGTGGGAGAGAAATAGCCACTATTTGCAAAGGTTCCAAAGTAGAAGTGTTCTTGGAAGAAAGCCAGGTTTATGTCAAAGCAGGGTGAAGATCTCGAAAGACATGGAGGAAATAGGGAATGTGGTGTTATAGGGAGCACAGACCACAAGACCACCCTCACTTCTGAGACTAACAGTAAGTTCAGAGAGTTCCCCAACCACCATCAGTTCTGAAAATTCACCCAAAAAGACTCACAGAACTTATTAAATGCTGTTATCCCAGGAATGGTTTATTACAGGGAAAGGATAAGATTAAAATCAACCTAGGGAAATAAGATCGAACTAGTCAATCCTAAAGTAAATAAACACTGAATATTTATTGGAAGGATTGATGCTGAAGCTGAAGCTCCAATGTTTTGGTCACCTGATTTGAAGAACTGACTCATTGGGAAAGACCCCGATGCTGGGAAAGATTGAGGGCAGAAGGAGAAGGTGGTAACAGAGGATGAGGTGGTTGAATGGCATCACTGACTCAAAGGTCTTCCCTCATAGCTGAGTCGGTAAAGAATATGCCTGCAATACAGGAGACCCAGGTTCAATTCCTGGGCTGGGAAGATTCTCTTGAGAAGGAAATGTCTACCCACTCCCATATTCTTGCCTGGAGAATCCCATGGACAGAGGAGCCTGGCAGGCTACAATCCATAGGATCAAAAAAGTTGGACACAATTTAGCAACTAAACCACTACCACCACCAAATCAATGGACATGAGTTTGAGCAAACTCCAGGAGATAGTGAAGGACAGGGAAGCCTGTCGTGTTGCAGTCCATGGGTAGCAAAGAGTCGGACACCACTTAGTGACTGAACAACAAGCAAAGAAGTATCTAGGGCAAAGTCCAAGAAAGTACCAAACTCGGAGCTCCTAGTTTCCTCCCATTCAGTCATGGCCAGCTTCACTTTCCGAGAATTGATGTCTGATGATAACATGGAGCATTGCCAGGCAGGGACACTTACCCAAGCCTTGGTGTCCAGAGTTTTTATGGAGACTCTAAAACATGAGGTTGGTTTACTGACCCAGTGGCTGATCTCTAGCTCCAGCCTCTCAGAAAATCAAGCTAATATGATGTGACCCAAAGCCTGCAACCTAAATCCCACTCCTATTTATCTGACTTGCCTGAGGCCAAAGTGAAAGAAAAGAAATGAAAGTGAAATTGCTCAGTCGTGTCCGACTCTTTGCGACCCCATGGGCAGTAGCCTGCACCAGGCTCCTCCGTCCATGGGATTTTCTAGGCAAGAGTACTGGAGTGGGTTGCCATTTCCTTCTCCAGGGAATCTTCCTGATCCAGGAATCGAACCCAGGTCTCCCGCATTGTACACAGACGCTTTACCATCTGAGCCACCAGGGAAGTCCTACTTTTATGTGCCCGAGGCCAGCAGGCAAATAAAAACACTGCTATCTGGCATGTCTTTCTAAGGGATTAGAGAATACCTCCAGAAGCCCAACCACGGGCAAAGCCCAGATCTCCCTTTTAGTAAGGGTAAATACTTTACTACACAGAGGACTGTACTAATGATTGTCTTTTAACATTGTATTATAAGTATTTGTACTTACATGTGTCTCCTACAATGGAAGTAAGATCCTTGAGCTCAGAATCCAGGCAATATGCAAGGTCTTCATGTTGGATGAACAAGAGTAAACATGCTCCTCTATTCTTGGTGTGTGGGTCTATACAATATATTGACTAACCTCAAATGCCATAGTCTTGGAAAAGTGACTTTACTTATTCTTTTTTGAGGAACATGAATCTTTCAGCTTCACTTGTCCCTTTAAATGAGAAAAAGCTTCCATTTTATCAGTGGGAAAGTCTGAAAGAATACCGCTCTGAAGCAGCCATGCGCTATGCCTTGAATGACAATGCACTGAAGGATTTCTTGAACTTCAGAAGGATAGTCCTCTACAGTGAGGTCTTGATGCCTAAACCAGTGCATATTTTATGAGGGGAGAAAATGAATGAATTTGTAAAATGTTCCATGGCCTGACAGCCATCTGATTTACCTCAGCACAAAGAAAGATTAAAACTGCTCTCAAAGGGAAGTGTCAGCTTATTTGTTTGACCAACAGACTTATTCTAACCACTCATCTCTCTCATTATGGCTGGGAAAATGAAAGAATGGCTAGAAATGAAAGCATAAAAGAACATGCATAAAAGGCTAGAGTTAAATGGAATATATCAGAACTTCTTTTGATGTTTAAGTCCCCAGGTTTGAATTCTGTCACTAAGTAAAGCACTTCAGAAGGTGAACCTTGCCATTATTAAAAATAGCTAAAGAATATAAAATACCCTTATGCAACCAGAGTATAAAATATTTCGAGGTATTAGAAACATCACTGTGGAAAGAGAAAGGATTACCATTCTTCTAATTCTTCTTACCCTAACAATGGTGTTAAATCCATGTAGTCACCTAGAACATACCACAAGGTCTATTATTCAATCTGCATCCAGGGTCACGTTTGGTCTTCCCATGGAACATAATGTAAAGATTAAGGACATGGTCGATTCTTTTTTTCTTCAAAAAAGAGACACTTTCTCATTCTAAGTATTTTGGACATGATTTTCATTCTCAGGAAGCAAAACAAATGGCAATTAGCAGAAACAAATAAGAAAGTGACAACCCATTTTGTATAGGAGGTCATACACGATCTGAGGCCAGGAAGCCATATTGGCTGTGCTCAGGAGCTTCAGTCGTGTCCAACTCTTTGCGACCCCAGGGACTGTAGCCTGCCAGGCTCCTCTCTCCATGGGATTTTCCTGGCAAGAATACTAGAGTGGGTTGCCATTTCCTCCTCCAAATCACCTATTTCATGATAAAGCACTGCCATGACAGCACCTAGTTCAACCTGATTGCTTCATTAAGGCCTTCTGATTTGATCTGCTAGAGTGTATCTTCAAGACAATCTCAAGGCAGATGTGACTATTAACAAAGCTCTTATTACTGATTTTTAGTTATTTCACTAGAGATTATACATTCACAACTTAATATAGCTTTCTTACAGTTAATATTGTCCCACTTGATGTAATGCATGAGAATCCTGTGCTGAGCTTAGTTGCTTAGTCGTGTCTGACTCTTTGTGACACTGTGGACTGCAGCCCACCAGGCTCCTCCGTCCACGGGAGTCTCCAGGCAAGAAAACGGGAGTGGGTTGCCATGCCCTCCTCCAGGGGATCTTTCCAACCCAGGGATAGAACCCAGGTCTCCTTTTATTGTAGACAGATTCTTCACCATCTGAGCCACCCCTTCTGGCTGGAGAGGGTAGCTTATCCTTTCGCCAGGGGAACTTTTTGACCCAGGAATCGAACCGGGATCTCCTACATGAGAATCCTATCAGAGTATAATTCCATTTATTCCACAATTCTTTATGAAATTGTTACCAGACCTTACTTTGACAACAAAGGTCCGTCTAGTCAAGGCTATGGTTTTTCCAGTGGCCATGTATGGATGTGAGAGTTGGACTGTGAAGAAAGCTGAGCACCAAAGAATTGATGCTTTTGAACTGTGGTGTTGGAGAAGACCCTTGAGAGTCCCTTGGACTGCAAGGAGATCCAACCAGTCCATTCTGAAGGAGATCAGCCCTGGCTGTTCTTTGGAGGGAATGATGCTAAAGCTGAAACTCCAGTACTTTGGCCACCTCATGTGAAGAGTTGACTCATTGGAAAAGACCCTGATGCTGGGAAGGATTGGGGGCAGGAGGAGAAGGGGACGACAGAGGATGAGATGGCTGGATGGCATCACCGACTTGATGGACGTGAGTCTGAGTGAACTCCGGGAGCTGGTGATGGACAGGGAGGCCTGGCGTGCTGCGATTCATGGAGTCGCAAAGAGTCGGACATGATTGAGCGACTGAACTGAACTGAACTGATCTTCCTTCTTCATACTTTATGAACTTGACCACATCAATCTTATTTTTATTTTGAGCAGTTAGTAATCTTTTAAAGAAATTGAGAGACAACTACATTAATCCAGATATTTACCATTTTAGTGCATTTCATTCCTTCTTACTGATTCATGGCTCCATACGGGATCTTTTCCCACTCGCCTTAGCATTTCTTGTAGTGCAGGTGGGCTGAGATGAAGTTTGTTGTTTTCACTCCTCTAAAATGTCTTCATTATACTCTCATTGTGAAGGACATTTGCACTCTGTATAGAACTTTAATGTCTTTTTTCTTTTTTTCTTTTAGCTTTTTAAATGTATTATTCCACTTTCCTTCAGCCTGCATTTTTCTGATTTCTCAACCATCATTTTAACCTTTGTTTGCCTGTATGTAATGTGTATTTTTTTCTGACTACATTTAATATTTTCTCTTTATCAACAATTTGATTATGATGTGCCAGGATATGGTTAGCTTTATGTTTACTCTACTTGAGGTTTCCTAAGTTTTTGGATCTTTAAGTCAATGTTTTCACCAAGTTTTGGAAATTTATGGCCTTTTTCATGTATTGTTTCTACTCTATTAGCTTTTTCCTTTCCTTCTGGGACTTCAGTTATACATTTGTTAGATTGTGTGTTCTTGTCCCGCAAGTTCCTAAGACTCTTAATTTAATTGCAAGTCTTTTTTTCTCATTTTCAAATTGGATAATTTTTATTGATCTGTCTTCAAGTTCAATGACCTATACTTTACAGTCTCCAATTTCCTATTAAGCAAATTCAGCAAATTTTTCATTTGAGATTTTGCTTGTAAATTCCAGAAATTGAATTTTTTAGAGTTTCAATTTCTCTGCTGACATTTCTCATATACTTATTTTTTACATTCATCTTTTCTTTAATATGTCTGAACACTGTTATAGCTCTTTTAAAGTTCTTGTCTGATAATTCCAATATATGGGTCATTTGCAGGATCTGTTTCTGTTGACCTCAATTCACTTGACTTCACATTTCCCTGCTGATTTGCAAATCTAGTAACTATTTTTATTTCTTACTGGACATTGTATGATTATTATGTCATTATGTTGTCTTTGAAAAAGTGTTAAATTTTGTTATGTCCGATGGTTAAATTATTGACAAATCCTTTTGTTTCCTCCAGACTTAGTTTTGTTTTTCATGATGGCTGATCTATTTAGGTTTTTTCTCCCTTTAGTTCTGGCACTAGTGGTAAAATCTGCCTGCCAATGCCAGAGAAGCAAGAGACTCCGGTTCAACCTCTGGGTTGGGAAGATCCCCTGGAGTAGGAAATGACACCCTACTCCAGTATGGTTGTCTGAAAAATTCCATGGGCAGAGGAGCCTGGTGGGCTACAGTCCACTGGATCACAATTCAGTTGGTCAGTCGTGTCCAACTCTTTGCGACCCCATGAATTGCAGCACACCAGGCCTCCCTGTCCATCACCAACTCCCGGAGATCACTCAGACTCATGTCCATCGAGTCAGTGATGCCATCTAGCCATCTCATCCTCTGTCGTCCCCTTTTCCTCCTGTCCCCAATCCCTCCCAGCATCAGAGTCTTTTCCAATGAGTCAAATCTTCACATGAGGTGGCCAAAGTACTGGAGTTTCAGCTTTAGTATCATTCCTTCCAAAGAACACCCAGGACTGATTTCCTTTAGGATGAACTGGTTGGATCTCCTTGCAGTCTAAGGGGCTCTCAAGAGTCTTCTCCAACACCACAGTTCAAAAGCATCAATTCTTCGGTGCTCAGCTTTCTTCACAGTCCAACTCTCACATCCATACATGACCACTGGAAAAACCATAGCCTTGACTAGATGGATCTTTGTTGGCAAAGTAATGTCTCTGCTTTTGAATATGCTATCTAGGTTGGTCATAACTTTCCTTCCAAGGAGTAAGCGTCTTTTAATTTCATGGCTGCAATCACCATCTGCAGTGATTTTGGAGCCCCCCAAAAAATAAAGTCTGACACTGTTTCCACTGTTCTCCCATCTATTTCCCATGAAGTGATGGGACCAGATGCCATGATCTTAGTTTTCTGAATGTTGAGCTTTAAGCCAACTTTTTCACTCTCCACTTTCACTTTCATCAAGAGGCTTTTGAGTTCCTCTTCACTTTCTGCCATAAGGGTGGTGTCATCTGCATATCTGAGGTTATTGATATTTCTCCCGGCAATCTTGATTCCAGCTTGTGCTTCTTCCAGCCCAGCGTTTCTCATGATGTACTCTGCATAGAAGTTAAATAAGCAGGGTGACAATATACAGCCTTGACGTACTCCTTTTCCTATTTGGAACCAGTCTGTTGTTCCATGGCCAGTTCTAACTGTTGCTTCCTGACCTGCATATAGGTTTCTCAAGAGAAAGGTCAGGTGGTCTGGTATTCCCATGTCTCTCAGAATTTTCCACAGTTTATTGTGATCCACACAGTCAAAGGCTTTGGCATAGTCAATAAAGCAGAAATAGATGTTTTTCTGGAATTCTCTTGCTTTTTCCATGATCCAGCAGATGTTGGCAATTTGATCTCTGGTTCCTCTGCCTTTTCTAAAACCAGCTTGAACATCAGGAAGTTCACGGTTCACGTATTGCTGAAGCCTGGCTTGGAGAATTTTGAGCATTACTTTACTAACGTGTGAGATGAGCGCAGTTGTGCAGTAGTTTGACCATTCTTTGGCATTGCCTTTCTTTGGGATCAGAATGAAAACTGACCTTTTCCAGTCCTGTGGCCACTGCTGAGTTTTCCAAATTTGCTGGGATATAGAGTGCAGCACTTTCACAGCATCATCTTACAGGATTTAAAATACATAGACCTGCCCTTTTCCATACTCTGTCCTTGAGCTTCCAGTAGCTATTGTATTTTAAGCTCTCACATATGCTCTCTGCATTTAATGAGACTACTAGCCTCTGTGTATGTTCCACCTCCAGAGCTGTGCTCTGGAAAACACCCTAGGCAGGAGCCAGACAAATATCATGCTCATCTTGTGTTACTTGCTTTTGTCAGTGATAACAGTACTGAGTGGTCTGTGTTCAATGCCTGGAAACACTTGTTTCGTGTATTTGTCCAGTTTTACAGTTTCTTGTGGCAGGAGGGAACGTCTGGTACCATTTACTTCACCAAGGTCTGAGGCAGAATCATGATTTTCCTTTATGCCTGCCAACATGGGTCAGGCAAGATTATAAATGTCCAAATTTTGACACTATGCCATAGATTGCTGGCAACATATTCAGTATGTAATCATTTCTTAATGAAGATAAATAAAATGTTTGGCATTAAATTGAGCTGGAGTTCTTTGATAGGAATAAATTTTCTATTGCTAAGACATCTAAAAACTTCTATTATTCCTGCTAGATATACAGAGTATGATGCTGGAATTAAAAGGTTTGACCTCATGAGGATAAATGTTATATAGAATTCAATTAAAAGTGAAAACCTCAATGCCATCATGATCGTCCTTAGGCTAATTTTTTATATCATCATTTATAAATGAAATTTATCATTCAGGTAAAGTTAAGTCTGCCCAATCCCCCAAATATTCAATATATTGAATATATCACTTTTTATTCACATATACCAAAACTTGTACAATGGCCTCATGAAAGTTGTTAAAACTAGAGTACTTCCATGAATACATCATGCTTAACAGGCATATTTTTATTCATTAATGAGGAGACCCAGGGGAAAATCTTCCACTAATACAAACATATTAGTTGTTGAACTAAGATAAGCAGTGAAGTCATTATGCTTTTACATAATCAGAAGATATTGAGGCCTTGATAATATTTCCATTCATCTAATTAGAATAATTCCAATGAATATTTGAGTTTTGTTGAAATTTTACTTTTATAAGCCTTATGTGCTGCATGCTAAGTTGCTTCAATCATGTCAGACTCTGTGTGGCCCCCATGGACTGCAGCCTGTCAGGCTCCTCTGTCCATAGGATTCTCCAGGCAAGAATACTGGAGTGTTGCCATTTCCTTCTCCAGGGATCTTCCCAATCCAGGAATCGAAACTGTGTCCCTGCATTGGCAGGTGGGTTCTTTACTGCTAGCCAGGCTGGGAAGCCCTATAAGCCTCATAATGGATGTTAAAAGAAAAATGTTTTTGCTTTTCTCATAGTTTGATGCCTCTCTAAAAGTTGAGGTCTGATTAAAAGAAAGGAAGACTTTTTTTTTATCAAGTTCTATGGTAATAACATGGAGGGAAAAAGTCATCCCAAATCTGCTGTTTGTAATTGTGTCTTGATTGTTTTTAAAAGAAATTTTAAAAACGAAAATGCAAGTAGACTTGTACCTAGAGGTTTACCAACATATTAAAGATTATGTGTACTAGTTACACATTATATTTTTCTGAGACCAGGATATGATACCAAATAAACTCTTTCACTGATCATTCATTAATTTTTTCTCAGTCTACAAACACTTATTGCACATCTACTATGTGAGTTGGATATGGTTCACTTTGTTTTCTTTATGTCAGTTGTAAGAATCTGCTATTTAGGGATAGCTCTGGCCTTATAATTAACCCCATTTGCTGAAACTTTTCCACTTAGGTACAAAATTACAAATCAAGTAATTTTTACTTATCTAAAACTTCCTGCTGGTTCAAATCAATTCTCTCCCATAAGTTTTCCCCTAGTCATCTTTTTCTTTTACTTTTAAGTGTTCACAGAATTCATCTCTTTTCTACTCATTATTGTTACTGTTGCCTGCCATCTTTTCCTTTAATTTTTCAGTCAATAAATATTCACTGATCACATGCTGCAAGCCAATAACTGTTCAAAGTACCTAGGAACAAAACAGACTTCAACCACTTATCCTCATGGAGCTTATATGGAAAGAGACAAAAACAAAATAAATAAGAAAAGTATATGGTATATTAGTATCAGTAGTAGTTGTTGCTCAGTCGTGTCCAATTCTTTGTGATCCCATGGACTGTAGCCCACCAGGCTCCTCTGTGCATAGTATTCTCAGAGAAGAATACTCGAGTGGGTTGCTATTTACTTCTCCAGGGGATCTTCCTGACCCAGGGATCAAACCCAAGTCTTCCACAGTACAGGCAGATTCTTTAACCGTCTGAGCCACCAGGGAAGCTGGAATACACTATGGTACATTATAAGGTGATAAATAAGGTAGAAGGAAGAGAGATGGAGAATAAGACCTCACTGACAAGGTGACCCAGAAGGAATGACGGAGTGAGTCCACAGAGGTTCACGGAGAAGAGAGCTCTAGAAGGAGGAACTCTCCTGAGATAGAATTCTATAGTGTTTCGGGAAGAGCAAGCAGGTCACTGTACCACAGTGACCTGAACCTGCAGGTATCTGAGGTCTATCACATAAGAAATGGGACAGACGGTGTAAGGCTTTGTGAGCCCTTGTAAGGGCCATGAGAGATAGAGAGTCATTAGAAGGATTTTAAATAGAGAATTGCTATGACATTTTAGAAACATCACTTTGAGTGCTGTGTTGAAAACTGAAGAAGGGCAAGAATGAGAGCAGAGAGATGCATTAGGTGGCCACTTTAGTAACCCAGGTAATATCCTGTGATGACCAGAGTGGTATTAGGGCAGGTGGCTTAAAATGTCACATCCTGGGTAAGTTTTGAAGGTATAATTGACAGGATCTGCTGACAAATTGGAAGCAGAGACAAAGAGAGAAGAGAGAAGAACTGAGTTGGAAAAGAGAAAGAGTTGGAATGATTCCAGTGTCATGTGCTTAAGAATTAGAAAAAAAGTTTCTATTAACTGACAAGCAAACAACTACAGGTTGAACAGGTTTGGTTAGAAGGAAGATAAATTCTATTCGGATGTTATTTTTGTGGTGATTTGTTAGACCTTCACATTGAGAGGTCAGTAGGAATTGAATATGGGGTCAGGTGGTCAGAGAACTGAGGCAGCGGCTGGAGATATAAATTCAGATGTCATCAACATATAAATAGTATTTAAAGCCGTGAGGTTAGATGTGATCAGTAAGGGAATGAATAATGTTACTAGCTGAGAAATGAAGCAGAGCCGGGAAAGGAAACATGAAAGGAACAGCCAGTGTTATAGCAGAAAAACCAGGAAAGTATAAAGTCTTGGAAGCCAAATGAGCAACATGTTTCAAGGCAAATGCTGTTAAAAGCTCAAAGAAAATGAGGAGTAAGAACTTACTTTGGAGTTAGCACCGTGTATAACACCTGTGACCTTGACATGATTATTCTCAGAGGAATACAGAGGCAAAAACCTGTAGGGAATGTATTAAATTTGGAGACATCAGGTTTGCACTAATATGTCAAGGACTCTTTTGGTTTCTGTTTGTTTAATTTGTTCTGATTATTCTTGGTGGTTTTTTTTTTTGTTTTTTTTTTTGTTTGTTTGTTTGTTTTGTTTTTTTTAATGGAGCAGAAAAATGGGGAAGCAATTGGTGGGCAAATTAGAATAAAGAAAGAATTATTTTTAAGATGGGAAAAATAAAAGCTTGTTTGCACGCCGATGAGAATGATCCTAGAGAGTAAAAAAGAGAACAGAGAATTGAGGAAGTAACTGTCTTGAATAAGCGAAAAGAATGCACAAAGCCTGGGCTTTAGCACAGAGCGTGAAAAGTGGTTCTGTAGTAATAGGAGGAAAATGCTGGCTTAGAATAGGTGTATGGCTGCTTGTGGAAGTTCCCTCTGAATGCTTTGATTTTCTCAGGAAGTTGATAATTTCAGCTGTGAGTGAGGATCGAGCAGAGCTGTTTGGAGTATTAAAAGGGAGGAAAAGGTGAAATAGTTGTCCAAGAAAGTGGGAAAGTGAACATCATGAGGAAGTAGATGAGGGCCTAACAGTGTAAAGGACCTCCTAGAGTTTAGTGATTATGAACTTAAAAATAAATTAACTTGTCTGACGGTGTGTTTTACTCCAACTACACTTAACTATGGCATGGCATGGAGATAGATTTTTATCAGGATTGTGTTTTAATCAAATAAGTAATGGAGAAGGCAATGGCAACCCACTCCAGTACTCTTGCCTGGCAAATCCCATGGAGGGAGGAGCCTGGTAGGCTGCATTACATGGGGTCGCTTGGAGTCAGACACAACTGAGCAACTTCACTTTCACTTTTCACTTTCAGGCATTGGAGAAGGAAATGGCAACCCACTCCAGTGTTCTTGCCTGGAGAATCCCAGGGATGGGGGAGCTTGGTGGGCTGCCCTCTCTGGGGTCGCACAGAGTCGGACACAACTGAAGAGACTTAGCAGCAGCAGCGGCAAATAAGTAAACCAAAGAGAAGGCATGGAATTGAGGGAGTTTGAAAGGGTGTGATTCTAACGATTGACTACGGAAAGCAATGACAGAGGGGCAAAGGTCATGAAGGAGGTGAAGGAGGTGAAGGAAAGTGAAAGGTAGTAGCATCAGTGGGCTATAGGTGCTGCTGGAGTAAAGAGGCAGTCTCCATTTTTGACCTTTCAGTAGATGTGTCCCGATTGTTGAGCACGCTCACGGCGCACATGCTCAGATCAGCATAACTACGGCAATATGACCTGGTTTCAATAAAGAAATGAGTCCATGTAATTGTCCAGCCTTTCTGAGAATTTTCTCAGCCTCAAATAACACATGTGAAAAAAAGCACTGGGTGCTAGACTTTGGGAGTAAGTATAGAAGATGTGCAGATAAAAAGATATGGTTGTCTAGTCTATAAACTATTGCAGAAGGACATGGTAACCCACTCCAGTGTTCTTGCCTTGAGAATCCCAGGGACGGGGGAGCCTGATGGGCTGCCGTCTATGGTGTTGCACAGAGTTGGACACGACTGAAGCGACTTAGCAGTAGCAGCAGTCTATAAACTAGTTTATAAACTACAGGTAGTTTATAGACTAGAAGAAATATAGGCATCAATCAGGCAAGTTTCATTTATTGTGGGACCTTGTAGAGATGTTCAACTGCTGAAATTCTGAACCATAAAGTACATCCTTCCTGTAGCTCTTCTTATACCCAGGAGTTTCACACTGTGCTAAAGAGAAACATTCACAGCAGTATTCAGCTCTTTGGCCTGCACCATTTCTTCATGGCTGTGATATGCTTTCCTCCATTTTCCCTTGCTTAGTCCGTTCTGCCTAGCTGCAAGTGATAGCCCAATTCCTGCTTATAATGTAAAGACATTGATCCTTAATCAATTAACCATCATAAAGTAAGATTACAATGAGTGAGCCAAATATCCAATGTGGGCTAAGTATATGGACTGCAGCCCATCAGGCTCCTCTGTCCATGGGAATTTCCAGGCAAGAATACCGGAGTGGGTTGCCATGCTCTTCTCCAGGGGATCATCCCAACCCAGGGATCGAACCCAGGTCTCCCACATTGCAGGCAGATTCTTTACCATTTGAGCTATGCAGGAAGCCCCACAGAATTGAAAGTAAGCACTATATAAATATAAATATAGCAATGCTTATCTTCAAAGAATTTATAATCTCAAAGAGATGATGCTAGGCACTGACTGCTACTGCTAATGTATAATCATTTACAGTTTATCAATAAGAGTTTACATTACCAATAAAATAATAGAGCAGTTTATAAGGAAAATTGGTGGTGGTCTTGTAATATATCGTAATCTGTAGTTGTTATAATTATTTTAGACCTTAATTTATTTCAAATGCATAATGGTAGAAAGGAATGTAGTCAGGGAGCAAATATAATAGACTTGAAAATCTCTAAAAATGCCAGCACTATTCAGGTAAAACAGCATGTGCTATTCACTGTAGGGGTCAAGAATACGACTAGCACACACTGGAGAAACAGAGGTCACTCCTAAATTCTTTTCCTCAAACTTGACCTTCAAGCACTACTCCTTATTCTGAGATCTTGAAAATGTTACTATTGTGCTCTTGGGAATGATTTAATGAAGCTAAAAATACTGAAAAATAATTTTTAAGAAATGAAAAACACACAGTACAGCAGAGAAAACACAAATTGTTTCTCATAGACAAGAGAATACTTTGCAGAAATAATCTAAAATGAAATCTACAAATCTACAAATCTAAATCTAATATTTTACCACAATTCAAAGTAAGCATAATAAGAGAAATCAGGAAAGTCCTTAAAATATCAGATAGATAGTAGTTTCTGACCAACCCAACGAATAGCTGGGTTAAATATTCTTAATACCATCCCCAGACTCATCTTCATTTGGTAAATTGAAGCTACATGTATGATACTTAAATATCTCACAGTGGTTACATCCTTTCACTACCAAGTTTTCAAACATTTTTGGTCATATTAGCAAGAAAATGAACATAAGAACAACACTTCTTTTTTGAGTACCATCGGAAAAGTGACTGGTACACATACATTTTCTTCCAAATGCTAAATATAAGTGAATAAGAGACTGATTGAGGTTCTCTTTCTCTTGCCAACTCCTAAACATTTCAGGTATGCTGCCATGTAGATGGTGCTCGAGACCAGTGTCTTCCTGTCTTGGTCTTGAAGTGTTATGGAAAGAATATGGGACCGGAGAGAAGAGGCCTGGGTTGTCATGACTACTCATTACTGAGTCAAAATCTTTCAAGACCTCAGTTTTCACATCTCTAAAAGACTTACTTGCTAAACCTTGTTTTTTTTTCCTAATAAACAAAGAATTTGTGAGTGAATAAATAAGTTTTGGTTCACATAAAAAACCAGAATCTCAATGACAGACCTTCAATTATTTACAAACAGATACACTTGATCTGGGGGCTTCTCCTGTGGCTAAGCTGGTAAAGAATCCACCTGCAGTGTGGGAGAACTGGGTTCGATCCCTGGGTTGGGAAGATTCCCTGGAGAAGGGAAAGGCTACCCACTCCAGTATTCTGGCCTAGAGAATTCCATGGACTGTATAGTCCATGGGGTCACAAAGAGTCATACATGACTAAGCAACTTTCACACTTGATTTGTCCAAGCTCATTGCCTGTTTTCTTTGAGCCATTAACACATAATTTCATTTCTTACATGAGAATATGTCTTAGGCACTTGCTAAATACCTAATTCAACAGAAAATAAAGATATAATTTTAGACATTGTTCCTAAATTTGAGAAGTTTGGTGCTTTAGTGGAGAGTCAAGATTTCAACATATAAAGTGTTTATAGAATGCTAAGTCAATATCTGACCTCTTCACATAGTTTTTGGTATTAAACTTTGACTTCAAATATGAAATTAGAATGTCAAAATATTTTCAAATATGGACAATTTGTCAGAATCAGTGAAGCATGGTGATATTACATTCTCATTTTAATTCAGTCACACAGTATATTTTCTTTTCCACAAATTATATACATTTCCTACCTTCACATATAAATGTTTAACCTAGCATTTGTGTAAGAATAAGAGAACATGTGCTTTTTGTTTCTATTTAATGAAATTAGAAACCAGTTTCTTTCAGGTTCGGCTAGTAGACAGTAGACATAATGCATCTTATTCTTGGTCCTTCCTCTCAATGCTAGGAGTCACTATGATCTGCATGTTTCTCTCTCTCTCTTTTTTTTTTTTTTTTTGCTTCAAGGAAGCATTGCAAAATGAGCAATTTTTTTTGTTGTTATTTGCTCACTTAATTACAATCAATTTAGCAATTTGGAAATGCTCTTAGCAAATTTTAAAAGCCATTTTTCAAAGTGACAGATATGTGTGAGACATTGTACATGCTACAAAAATGCTGATCTATTTTTTATGTTCTCTACCTTAATTTGTTTCTGATTCACTGAACAAACATTCCTTTTGTTCTTGTACATAATTATTTTCTCTCCTTTTTAGTTCATATAATAAAAATTTCAGACCACTGTAAATCTGTTCTTAAATCCAGAGATACACATTTTTCTGAGATTTAAAAATAGAGTGAAAGAAAAGGAAATGCCATATGAAGGCCAGAGTTAGAGTGAACATAAAGCAAATTTAAATCTGCCATGACTCTTCATAAATGTGTGATTTCTATAACAAGCTAAAAATACCTGGCATTTTTGTCACCTTCAATCAGCAAGCAAAAAATGCTCAAGATAATGAAAATACTCGAGATAAATGAAATTTATTTCAATGTGAAGATCAAGATAATCATATGCCAGAGAGAACATGTACTCAAATGAAGCACTGGGGCCCAGCCATTGTGAGCATTGTCTGTGGATTGTTTTTTAAACATGTGTTCAGTGTCCATAATGTGCAGGATTGAAAAGAACCAATGCGGCACACTTCTACCATCTAAAGTATGACAGTCAGTGTGACAGGTGTTAGCTAAGAGTCACACTAAAAATGCAGTTTTGCCAATTGACTCATTTTAAATCAACTTGGAAATTTACTTTATATGTTTTAAAAATACTATAAAAAATAAAACAAAATCCTATTGTTACTACAAGACCACTTACTGATGGAAAGAATATGTACTCTGGAGCCTAACAGACTTAGGTTCCCAATCCTTTGGCCAGACTCAATGAGGATGTGACCTTGGGCATTTTATTTAGTATCTGTGGGCCCCAGTTGTAAAACTAGAATAATAATAGGCCCTCCATAGGGTGTTGTCAGGGTTAAATGAGAAGAATGTTCCTCATATATAGGAGGTCTACAATCTAGGAAATTCATGTTTCTTCCCTCCCAATAGTGCCCACCCTCTGTCCTATGCTAACGAAACCGAGTTTGCCTAAAATCAAGTCCCCCTAAAACAAATTCCTCTGTCATGTTTATGATTTACCTCTCTATCCAAAATTTTATTACCATTCTGTTCTCCTCAAGACTGAGCCATATCAAAGAAAAGGGAGGATTGAAATGGAGCCAGACCCTGTGGGGCCTTCCCATGTTCAAAAGCCTTTCTGTGTCCACTTCCTCACATCTTTCCTGTTTGAGGTAAAAGGCTTCAACCTCCTAGACCTTCCATGAGTTCCCAAGGATTCAAACAGTTACTAATTAGAGAAGGGAGGGAATGCAGAAACAAAGGAGGAGCAGTTAAGAAACAAAGGGAAGTGAAAGTCGCTCAGTCGTGTCCAACTCTTTGCAACCCCATGGACTGTATAGTCCATGGAATTCTCCAGGCCAGAATACTGGAGTGGGTAGCCTTTCCCTTCTCCATGGATTTTCCCAACCCAGGGATCGAACCCAGGTCTCCTGTATTGCAGGCAGATTCTTTACCAGCTGAGCCACTAGGGAAGCCCAAGAATACTGGAGTGGGTAGCCTATCCCTCCTCCATTGGATCTTCCCAAACCAGGACTCAAACCAGGGTCTCCTGCATTATAGGTGGATTCTTTACCAACTGAGCTATCAGGGAAGCCCCCAGATAAGCCCCTGATATTGTTTAGAAGCAATAATGCAATGATAAATCTGGTCCTTTTCATACTGTTCATGGGGTTCTCAAGGCAAGAATACTGAAGTGGTTTGCCATTCCCTTCTCCAGTGGACCATGTTTTGTCAGAACTCTCCTCCATGATCTGTCCATCTTGGGTGGCCCTTAGATAAGGCTGTGGTCCATGTGATCAGACTGGTTAGTTTTCTGTGATTGTGGTTTTCAGTCAGTCTGCCCTCTGAGGGAGAAGGATAAGAGGCTTATGGAAGCTTCCTGCTGGGAGAGACTGACTGAGGGGGAAACTCGGTCTTGTTCTGATGGGCAGGCCATGCTCAGTAAATCTTTAATCCAATTTTCTGTTGATGGGTGGAACTGTGTTCCTTCCCTGTTATTTACCTGAGGCCAAACTATGGTGAAGGTCAGGAAGGGTGGCAGTGAGGAGATATCCCTCGTCCAAAGTAAGGAGCAATGGCTGTGCTTTGCTGGAGCAGCCCTGAAGAGATACCCCACACCCAAGGTAAGAGAAACCCAAGTAAGATGGAAGGTGTTGCAAGAGGGCATCAGAGGGCAAACACACTGAAACCATACTCACAGGAAACTAGTCAATCTAATCACACTAGGACCACAACCTTGTCTAACTCAATGAAACTAAGCCATGCCCATGGGGCAACCCAAGATGGGTGGGTCACGGTGGACAGATCTGACAGAATGTGGTCCACTGGAGAAGGAAATGACAAACCACTTCAGTATTCTTGCCTTGAGAACCCCATGAACAGTATGAAAAGGCAAAATGATAGGATACTGAACAAGGAACTCCCCAGGTCAGTAGGTGCCCAGTATGCTACTGGAGATCAATGGGGAAATAACTCCAGAAAGAATGAAGGGATGGAGCCAACGCAAAAACAATACCCAGCTGTGGATGTGACTGGTGATTGAAGCAAACTCCGATGCTGTAAAGAGCAGTATTGCATAGGAACATGGAATGTCAGGTCCATGAATCAGGGTGAATTGGAAGTGGTCAAACAAGAGATGGCAAGAGTGAATATCGACATTGTAGGAATCAGCGAACTCAAATGGACTGGAATGGGTGAATTTAACTCAGATGACCATTATATCTACTACTGCTGGCAGGAATCCCTCAGAAGAAATGGAGTAGCCATCATGGTCAACAAAAGACCTGAAATGCAGTACTTGGATGCAATCTCAAAAACAACAGAACGATCTCTGTTCATTTCCAAGGCAAACCATTCAATATCATGGTAATCCAAGTCTAGGCCCCAACCAGTAATGCTGAAGAAGCTGAAGTTGAATGCTTCTATGAAGACCTACAAGACTTTTTAGAACTAACACCTGAAAAAGATGTCCTTTTCATTATAGGGGACTGGAATGCAAAAGTAGGAAGTCAAGAAACACCTGGAGTAACAGGCAAATTTGGCCTTGGAATACGGAATGAAGCAGGCCAAAGACTAATAGAGTTTTGCCAAGAAAACGCACTGGTCATAACAAACACCATCTTCCAACAACACAAGAGAGGACTCTACACGTGGACATCATCAGATGGTCAACACCGAAATCAGAATGATTATATTCTTTGCAGCCAAAGATGGAGAAGTTCTATACAGTCAGCAAAAACCAAACTGGAGCTGACTGTGGCTCAGACCATGAACTCCTTATTGCCAAATTCAGACTGAAATTGAAGAAAGTAGGGAAAACCACTAGACCATTCAGGTATGACCTAAATCAAATCCCTTATGATTATACAGTGGAAGTGAGAAATAGATTTAAGGGCCTAGATATGATAGATAGAGTGCCTAATGAACTATGGAATGAGGTTCATGACATTGTACAGCAGACAGGGATCAAGACCATTCCCATGGAAAAGAAATGCAAAAAAGCAAAATGGCTGTCTGGGGAGGCCTTACAAATAGCTGTGAAAAGAAGAGAAGCAGAAAGCCAAGGAGAAAAGGAAAGATATAAACATCTGAATGCAGAGTTCCAAAGAATAGCAAGAAGAGATAAGAAAGCCTTCCTCAGTGATCAATGCAAAGAAATAGAGGAAAACAACAGAATGAGAAAGACTAGACATCTCTTTAAGAAAATCAGAGATACCAAAGGAACATTTCATGCAAAGATGGGCTCAATAAAGGACAGAAATGGTATGGACCTAACAGAAGCAGATGATATTAAGATGAGATGGCAAGAATACACAGAAGAACTGTACAAAAAAGATCTTCACGACTCAGATAATCACGATGGTGTGATCACTGACCTAGAGCCAGGCATTCTGGAATGTGAAGTCAAGTGGGCCTTAGAAAACATCACTATGAACAAAGCTAGTGGAGGTGATAGAATTCCAGTGGAGCTATTCCAAATCCTGAAAGATGATGCTGTGAAAGTGCTGCACTCAATATGCCAGCAAATTTGGAAAACTCAGCAGTGGCCACAGGACTGGAACAGGTCAGTTTTCATTCCAATCCCAAAGAAAGGCAATGCCAAAGAATGCTCAAACTACAGCACAATTGCACTCATCTCACATGCTAGTAAAGTAATGCTCAAAATTCTCCAAGCCAGGCTTCAGCAATACGTGAACTGTGAACTTCCTGATGTTCAAGCTGGTTTTAGAAAAGGCAGAGGAACCAGAGATCAAATTGCCAACATCTGCTGGATCATGGAAAAAGCAAGAGAGTTCCAGAAAAACATCTATTTCTGCTTTATTGATTATGCCAAAGCCTTTGACTGTGTGGATCACAATAAACTGTGGAAAATTCTTCAAGAGATGGGAATACCAGACCACCTGTTCTGCCTCTTGAGAAATCTGCATTCAGGTCAGGAAGCAACAGTTAGAACTGGACATGGAACAACAGACTGGTTCCAAATAGGAAAAGGACTACGTCAAGGCTGTATATTGTCACCCTGTTTATTTAACGTATATGCAGAATACATCATGAGAAATGCTGGACTGGAAGAAACAGAAGCTGGAATCAAGATTGCCGGGAGAAATATCAATAACCTCAGATATGCAGATGACACCACCCTTATGGCAGAAAGTGAAGAGGAACTCAAAAGCTTCTTGATGAAGGTGAAAGTGGAGAGTGAAAAAGTTGGCTTAAAGCTCAACATTCAGAAAATGAAGATCATGGCATCCGGTCCCATCACTTCATGGGAAATAGATGGGGAAACAGTGGAAACAGTGTCAGACTTTATTTTTCTGGGCTCCAAAATCACTGCAGATGGTGACTGCAGCCATGAAATTAAAAGACGTTTACTCCTTGGAAGGAAAGTTATGACCAACCTAGATAGCATATTCAAAAGCAGAGACATTACTTTGCCAACAAAGGTTCATGTAGTCAAGGCTATGGTTTATCCTGTGGTCATGTATGGATGTGAGAGTTGGACTGTGAAGAAGGCTGAGCATCAAAGAATTGATGCTTTTGAACTGTGGTGTTGGAGAAGACTCTTGAGAGTCCCTTGGACTGCAAGGAGATCCAACCAGTCCATTCTAAAGGATATCAGCCCTGGGATTTCTTTGGAAGGAATGATGCTAAAGCTGAAACTCCAGTACTTTGGCCACCTCATGTGAAGATTTGACTCATTGGAAAAGACTCTGATGCTGGGAGGGATTGGGGGCAGGAGGAGAAGGGGACAACAGAGGATGAGATGGCTGGATGGCATCACTGACTCGAAGGACGTGAGTCTGGGTGAACTCCGGGAGTTCGTGATGGACAGGGAGGCCTGGCGTGCTGTGATTCATGGGGCCGCAAAGAGTCGGACATGACTGAACGACTGATCTGACCTGATCTCATCTGAAACTATGGTGGAGATAATGAAGATAATGGTGACCTCCTTCAACAGGTGCCATGCCTGCACTGCTACACTCAGTGCCCCCAACCCTGCAGCAGGCCACCACTGACCCATGCCTCCACAGGATACTCCTGGACATTCCCAGGCAAGTCTGGGTCAGTCTCTTGTGGGGTCACTGCTCCTTTCTCCTGGGTCCTGGTGCACAAGGTTCTGTTTGTGCCCTCCAAGAGTCTATTTCCCAGTCCTGTGTAAGTTCTGGCAGTTCTATGTGGGGTTAATAACGACCTCCTCTAAGAGGGCTTATGCCATACCCATGTCTGCTGCACCCAGAGCCCCTGCCCCTAGGGCAGTCCACTGCTGAGTGGTACCTCCACAGGAGATGCTCAATAGTTCCTCCTTAAGGGATATATGTAACAAGGTATCTCTGAGTTCTTCTATAGCATCTAAGTCTGCCGCCCAGGTGGAGAATGGTAACTTCAAGATGAGCATAAGCACTTGAACCCCAGACTGGTTGGAACCAGAAGACTGATCATTGAGATTCCTGGGACACCACCCTGTTACCACACCACCACCAAGAGGAAAGCCACACACCTGATGATCTCCTCCCAAATTTTGCCTATAAAAGACTCTTCCCTGAAAATCTTTGGGGAGTTCAGGTCTTTTTTAAAGACCTTAAATTTTAATTTAAAACTTAAACTTTAAATTTTAAGTTCAGGAGTTCAGCACGAGCCCCTCCATTCTCCTTCCTTGACCCCGCAATATGTCTTTCTCTACTTCAACAGGTTTCATTTTCTTGGGCTCCAAAATCACTGCAGATGATGGCTACAGCCATGAAATTAAAAGATACTTGCTTCTTGGAAGAAAAGCTATGACCAATCTAGACGGCATATTAAAAAGCAGAGACATTATTTTGCTGACAAAGGTCCATCTAGTCAAAGCTATGGTTTTTCCAGTAGTCATGTATGGATGTGAAAGTTGAACCATAAAGAAATCTGAACACTGAAGCTGATGCTTTGAACTGTGATGTTGGAGAAGACTTCTGAGAGTCCCTTGGACTGCAAGGATATCCAACCAGTAAATCCTAAAGGAAATCAGTTCTGAGTATTCATTGGAAGGACTGATGCTGAAGATGAAACTCCAATACTTGGGCCACCTGATTCGAAGAACTGACTCATTGGAAAAGACCCTGATGCTGGGAAAGATTGAAGGCAGAAGGAGAAGGAGATGACAGAGGATGAGATGGTTGGATGGCATCACTGACGCAATGGACTTGAGTTTGAGCAAGCTCCGGGAGTTGGTGATGGACAGGGAAGCCTGGTGTGCTCAGTTCATGAGTTTGCAAAGAGCTGGACACGACTGAGTGAAGAAACTGACTTCAAACTCTGATATTTCAGTGTGTTAGGCCTAACTGTGCATCAGGCACATGAAGCGGGGTTTGGCAACACTGGTAGTTATAGGCCATACATCTTAAAGTTTGGAACAAATTCAAACCTCTAGCGGGGATTTTGAGCAAAAGCTAGAAATTTAATGCATCAGATCAAGTAATTCCAAATTCCCTCTTAATTCCAAACAACATGATTTTTTCTTATAAATGTCTGGCTTCAAATTGGTTTTGTACAGCTGGATAATCCAAGACAATGATGATTAAGTCAAACTGTGATCTATTCTTTCAAAAGCAGATGGCAACTCACTCCAGTAGTCTTGCCTGGAGAATTCCATGGACAGAGAGCCTGGCTGGCTAGTCCATGAGTCTCAAAGAGTCAGACACAACTGAGTGAGTATCATTATCATCATTTTTTCAAAACCTGTCTTAGAAATCACTCTCTTATTTATTTTTGGGTCTTCGTTGATGCGTGTGGGCTTTCTCTAGTTGTGGTGAGCACGGTCTACTCCTTGTTGCAATGCACAGGCGTCTCATTGCTGTGGCTTCTCTTTGCTGCAGAGCACAGGCTTTAGGAGCACAGGCTTCAGTATTTGTGGCACGTGGGCTCAGTAGTTGTGGCACATAGGCTTAGTTGCCCCTCAGCATGTGGAATCTTCTTGGACCAAGGATTGAACCCTTGTCGCCTGCATTGGCAGGTGGATTCTTTCCCACTGTACCACCAGGGAAGTCCAGAAGTCACTCTCCTTAGCTAGGACTGGCAAATTACATGAATATTATTTGAGAATAAGTAATATTGTTGATAGATTTTGTCTCATAGATGAGACTGTCTTATTACCAAATCATTTTAACGTTTCTTCATTTAAAATGGGCTACAATCATATGCCCTGAACAACAAATAGCATCTAGTGAGTTTTCAGTATTACACTCAATATTATTCTGTTTGAAGCAAATTTAACATAAAGAAATCTTTACTTTTCAAACAGACAACTGGTGAGAAGACCTAACTGATATTTACTATACCTCTATGATATGACAGTCATTGTTTGAGGCATTAAAATACTATTTCAAGCTCATGCTCTTCCCATGGCATCCTATTTCCTCAGGGAACATGTTAGAGACTGTCTGATCCTAATAACAAAGGAATGTAGCCAGGAAGCACCTGATTGTATCTGGTGATCTCCCTTGATAGTATCAGGAAAATATGAGACCCACATTTCTAAATGGAAGATTTGGAAATCTGATAGAGAGCAATCACAGAGAGAAAAACATACCATTTTCACCTAGGTTCCATCTGAGACCTAGTGAAGAGAGATCAGGAGTTTCCAAAGTGGGTTCTCTGGAATGCAGAATTCCAAAAGATACTTTGTAAAAGAAAAAAAAAAAGAATTCTGTAGTCAATTCAGAAACACATCATACCATATCCCCATCTGTCTTGGATGTAATTAGCATACTGAATGCAAATTAGCATATTGAAGGCTGTGAGTAATGCTAGAGGGGAAAAAAACCTGTCAGCCTTAAAAACTCTCAATATTCCCTACTCTGCTCTTGGAAATCCTTTTGCATATAACTCACATTGTTCTGCAAACAAAATAGACCATCTTACCTCTCAAAAAAGAAAGACTAGAGCATTCTGCTTCAAATTCACACATACAAATTGTTTATACAAAGTTGAGTTAGTTGAAACTATTAATAACATTCCAGATGTTTTAGGGTATTTTTGGCTAAGAGTCCTTTTTTCAAAATGAGCAAGCATCTGAATAGTTCAGACTCCCCAAACCCACAAAGTCTTCAGTTACTAACTTACTCCAAAAAAAACTTGAAAAGGTCTTTTTTCAAAGTGTCAGAACAAGAGCTATGTTCTGGCCTCTAATGCAGTGGTAGAAATTCTGCTTTTGCAGGCGAGCTTGGTGTGGGCAGAGGCAAACTATCTCAGCACAAATCATGGTAATTGTATATCTTTCAGCTTAAATGCTGGAGCAACACTAAATTACTTACCACAAACTTAATGAAAACATAACTAATGTCAGTCTGCAAGTTTTCATTAATGCAGCTGTACTCTCTATCTTTAAACTCTCATCACCCATTGCCTGGATTGTTCAACTTTCCTCGTCTTCATACCTAGTCTCTGTCATTTAGTAAAATCAATGTAAAAAGAAGGCAATGGTCAACACGACACATGTTTTCATTTTAACTCTGCTCCTAAAAGAGAATGGCAAGCATAATTTTCTGTCTACTGCTAGAGATGTCATGGTTTAGACATTATGTCAGCATTTAGAGATTCTGGGACAGTGTCTGGTATGGCTGTGACTTCCATCTGATACTTTTCTGAAAGTGTTAGTCATTCCATCATGTTCGACTCTTTCCAACTTCATGGACTGTAGCCCACCAGGCTCCTCTGTCCATGGGATTCTCCAGGCAAGAATACTGGAGTGGGTTGCCATTTCCTTCTCCAGGGAATCTTCCTGACCCAGTGATCAAACTCAGGTCTCCTGCATTGCAGGTGGTCCGTCTAGTCAAGGCTATGGTTTTCCCAGTGGTCATGTATGGATGTGAGAGTTGGACTATAAAGAAACCTGAGCATCGAAGAATTGATGCTTTTGAACTGTGGTATTGGAGAAGACTCTTGAGAGTCCCTTGGACTGCAAGGAGATCCAACCAGTCCATCCTAAAGGAGATCTGTCTTGGGTGTTCATTGGAAGGACTGATGCTGAAGCTGAAACTCCAATACTTTGGCCACTTGATTCAAAGAGCTGACTCATTGGAAAAGACCCTGATGCTGGGGAAGATTGAGGGCAGGAGGAGAAGGGGACGACAGAAGAAGAGATGGTTGGATGGCATCACCGACTCGATGGACATGGGTTTGGGTGAACTCCGGGAGTTGGTGATGGACAGGGAGGCCTGGCATGCTGCAGTTCATGGAGTCACAGAGAGTCGGACACGACTGAGTGACTGAACTGAACTGAACTTTACCATCTGAGTCACCAGGGAAGCCCAATACCTTCCTAAACAGAAGGAATTGATTGCTAAAGAATCAGATGATCTAAAATCTTGGGGTATTCACCATATATTTATTGGAAGCAAGTCAAATGCTTTTCATAGATCTTATCCTTCTGGAAAATCTTTGTAAGCTTGGTAACTTTGCATAAGTTAGCATCCTGGGCAGCATGAAAAGCAGTTTGGTAACTTAATTCATAACATACTTCTTTTAAAAGTAAATGTAAACTATTTTTTAAAAAACTGTAAGTTATTCCTTCTTCTCTCCTCCTGGCCTATCAAGAGCAGGTATTGGTCCCTACCGGTTACAGGCACCAAAGGAGTGAATTGACTGTAGTGTATTTAAAAGTATTAAAACCAACAAAAGGCTCATCTGCTTTTATTATCACCACACACCATTGACAGTGCCAAGCACTGTCAGTGCTAAAATACTCGGCATTGAAAAAAACATTGTATTGGCTTATGCTCCAAAAATTGTTCTAGTTACAGCTGAGTTTACTGATATTTCCATGAAGTTCACATTGGTACATTTTTATTGTATGTGTGTGTGAGCAGGCACAAATGCACGCTCAGTCATGTCCAACTCTTTGCAACCCCATAGACTGTAGCCCGCTGGCCTCCTCTGTCCATAGAATTTTCCAGTTTAGAATATTAGAGTGGGTTACCATTTCCTATTCCAAGGGATCTTTCCATTCCAGGGATAGAACCCATATCTCTTGTGTCTCCTGTATTGGTGGGCGGATTCTTTACCACTTCATCACCTAGGAAGCCCTTGCTATGCTAAGTCACTTCAGTCGTGTCCGACTCTGTGCGACCCCATAGACAGCAGCCCACCAGGCTCCCCCGTCCCTGGGATTCTCCAGGCAAGAACACTGGAGTGGGTTGCCATTTCCTTCTCCAATGCATGAAAGTGAAAAGTGAAAGTGAAGTCGCTCAGTCGTGTCCGACTCTTAGCAACCCCATGGATTGCAGCCTACCAGGCTCCTCCGTCCATGGGATTTTCCAAGCAAGAGTACTGGAGTGAGGTGCCATTGCCTTCTCTGAGGAAGCCCTTATCATTTAATAAAAACTAATTTCTACATGGACATTAATTCAGAGAATTTCCAATTATACTTTCCCTCTAGGACTCGGAAGCACATTTCCAATACAAGAATAAGCTTTCCAGAGATCAGAATTATTTAAATTTGCTTCAGGCTTGGTTCGTGTCTGTAACCCCTGTGATACTACATATCTCTATATTTAAATAGTAGATTGGAAAAAAACAGTGACATCACAGTGATTGTAAAGCTGAAGTAATAGAATGTGAGTTTCTTCAATCCTGTCATTCTAAGTGCAGATCATTCCCCTAATCAGGATTTTGCCCTTTGGAAGAGTTTTGTGTGTGTGTGTGTGTGTGTGTGTGCCTTCCTCTTTTTCTTTAAGAAAAGGATGTTAATATAATTAAATAGTATTAATCCATTGCTTTTCTTCCTTTCTCTTTTTTTGGGCTTAGTATTTAATTAATTTATTTTTGCTGTAATGAATATTTATTTCCTGGCCATTATTATTATCATAGGTTTCATTGCATAATTATCACTGAAAACCATTTTGTCATATAAAGTAGTGTTTGTTGAAAAGTGATCTGCCCTGGTTGTCAAGTATGCTAGGGATGCTGCTCTCCCATTTGAGAAGTTTCATTCATCAATATGTCTTTTTAGAAAATACGAGCAGGTACAGTGCTTTGTAAATGATTCACGTAACTGAGTTCTTCAAACCATGCTTCATACTTCATCCTACATTATGAAGCAAAGACTAGGTTGTTTGAGTTGGATATACTCTTCCTTGTGGGAGTCTTGATATTTGATGTGTTCCTATTTATATCTATGGCCTGAAGTCTTTGTCCAAGGTCAGGGGCAGCAGACGAGAGGAGCTACCCTGCGTCCGAGGTCAGGGGCGGCGGCTGGGAGGACCAACCCCACGTCCAAGGAGCGGTGGCTGCTAGGGCGCAGGAGGGCCTAGAGGAGCTATCCCACGTTGAAGGTCAGGAAGGGCGGCAGTGAGGAGATACCCCTCGTCCAAGGTAAGGAGCAGCCGCTGCACTTTGCTGGAGCAGCTGTGAAGAGATACCCACGCCCAAGATAAGAGAAACCCAAGTAAGATGGTAGGTGTTGCAAGAGGGCATCAGAGGGCAGACACACTGACACCATACTCACAGAAAACTAATCAATCTAATCATACTAGGACCACAGCCTTGTCTAACTCAATGAAACTAAGCCATGCCCATGGGGCAACCCAAGACGGGTGGGTCATGGTGGAGAGGTCTGACAGAATGTGGTCCACTGGAGAAGGGAATGGCAAACCACTTCAGTATTCTTGCCTTGAGAACCCCATGAACAGTATGAAAAGGCAAAATGATAGGATACTGAAAGAGGAACTCCCCAGGTCAGTAGGTGCCCAATATGCTACTGGAGATCAGTGGAGAAATAATTCCGGAAAAAATGAAGGGATGGAGCCAAAGCAAAAACAATACCCAGCTGTGGATGTGACTGGTGATAGAAGCAAACTCCGATGCTGTAAAGAGCAGTATTGCATAGGAACATGGAATGTCAGGTCCATGAATCAAGGCAAATTGGAAGTGGTCAAACAAGAGATGGCAAGAGTGAATATCGACATTGTAGGAATCAGCGAACTCAAATGGACTGGAATGGGTGAATTTAACTCAGATGACCATTATATCTACTACTGCTGGCAGGAATCCCTCAGAAGAAATGGAGTGGCCATCATGGTCAACAAAAGACCTGAAATGCAGTACTTGGATGCAATCTCAAAAACGACAGAATGATCTCTGTTCGTTTCCAAGGCAAACCATTCAATATCAAGGTAATCTAAGTCTATGCCCCAACCAGTAATGCTGAAGAAGCTGAAGTTGAACGGTTCTATGAAGACCTAAAGACCTTTTAGAACTAACACCCAAAAAAGATATCCTTTTCATTATAGGGGACTGGAATGCAAAAGTAGGAAGTCAAGAAACATCTGGAATAACAGGCAAATTTGGCCTTGGAATACAGAATGAAGCAGGCCAAAGATTAATAGAGTTTTGCCAAGAAAATGCACTGGTCATAGAAAACACCCTCTTCCAACAACACAAGAGAAGACTCTAAACAAGGACATCATCAGATGCTCAACACCGAAATCAGATTGATTATGTTCTTTGCAGCCAAAGATGGAGAAACTCTATACAGTCAGCAAAAACAAGACCAGGAGCTGACTGTGGCTCAGATCATGAACTCCTTATTGCCAAATTCAGACTGAAATTGAAGAAAGTAGGGAAAACCCGACCATTCAGGTATAACCTAAATCAAATCCCTTATGATTATACAGTGGAAGTGAGAAATAGATTTAAGGGCCTAGATATGATAGAGTGCCTGATGAACTATGGAATGAGGTTCATGACATTGTACAGCAGACAGGGATCAAGACCATCCCCATGGAAAAAAAATGCAAAAAAGCAAAATGGCTGTCTGGGGAGGCCTTACAAATAGCTGTGAAAAGAAGAGAAGCAGAAAGCCAAGGAGAAAAGGAAAGATATAAACATCTGAATGCAGAGTTCCAAAGAATAGCAAGAAGAGATAAGAAAGCCTTCTTCAGTGATCAATGCAAAGAAATAGAGGAACACAATAGAATGGGAAAGACTAGAGATCTCTTCAAGAAAATTAGAGATACCAAGGGAATATTTCATGCAAAGATGAGCTCGATACAGGACAGAAATGGTATGGACCTAACAGAAGCAGAAGATATTAAAAAGAGGTGGCAAGAATACACAGAGGAACTGTACAAAAAAGATCTTCACGACCCAGATAATTACGATGACGTGATCACTGACTTAGAGCCAGACATCCTGGAATGTGAAGTCAAGTGGGCCTTAGAAAGCATCACTATGAACAAAGCTAGTGGAGGTGATAGAATTCCAGTTGAGCTGTTTCAAATCCTGAAAGATGGTGCTGTGAAAGTGCTGCACTCAATACGCCAGCAAATTTGGAAAACTCAGCAGTGGCCACAGGACTGGAAAAGGTCAGTTTTCATTCCAATCCCAAAGAAAGGCAATGCCAAAGAATGCTGAAACTACCGCACCATTGCACTCATCTCACATGCTAGTAAAGTAATGCTCAAAATTCTCCAAGCCAGGCTTCAGCAATACATAAACTGTGAACTTCCTGATGTTTAAGCTGGTTTTAGAAAAGGCAGAGGAACCAGAGATCAAATTGCCAACATCTGCTGGATCATGGAAAAAGCAAGAGAGTTCCAGAAAAACATCTATTTCTGCTTTATTGACTATGCCAAAGCCTTTGACTGTGTGGATCACAATAAACTGTGGAAAATTCTGAAAGAGATGGGAATACCAGACCACCTGATCTGCCTCTTGAGAAATCTGTATGCAGGTCAGGAAGCAACTGGACATGAACAACAGACTGGTTCCAAATAGGAAAAGGAGTACATCAAGGCTGTATATTGTCACTCTGCTTATTTAACTTCTATGCAGAGTACATCATGAGAAAGGCTGGGCTGGAAGAAGCACAAACTGGAATCAAGATTGCCGGGAGAAATATCAATAACCTCAGATATGCAGATGACACCACCCTTATGGCAGAAAGTGAAGAGGAACTCAAAAGCCTCTTGATGAAAGTGAAAGTGGAGAGTGAAAAAGTTGGCTTAAAGCTCAACATTCAGAAAACTAAGATCATGGCATCCAGTCCCACCACTTCATGGGAAATAGATGGGGAAACAGTGGAAACAGTGTCAGACTTTATTTTTCTGGGCTCCAAAATCACTGCAGATGGTGATTGCAGCCATGAAATTAAAAGATGCTTACTCCTTGGAAGGAAAGTTATGACCAACCTAGATAGCATATTCAAAAGCAGAGACATTACTTTGCCAACAAAGGTTCGTCTACTCAAGGCTATGGTTTTTCCAGTGGTCATGTATGGATGTGAGAGTTGGACTGTGAAGAAGGCTGAGCGTAGAAGAATTGATGCTTTTGAACTGTGGTGTTGGAGAAGACTCTTGAAAGTCCCTTGGACTGCAAGGAGATCCAACCAGTCCATTCTAAAGGAGATCAGCCCTGGGATTTCTTTGGAAGGAATGATGCTAAAGCTGAAACTCCAGTAGTTTGGCCACCTCATGTGAAGAGTTGACTCATTGGAAAAGACTCTGATGCTGGGAGGGATTGATTGAGGGCAGGAGGAGAAGGGGATGACAGAGGATGAGATGGCTGGATGGCATCACTGACTCGATGGATGTGAGTCTGAGTGAACTCCAGGAGTTGGTGATGGACAGGGAGGCCTGGCATGCTGCGATTCATGGGGTCGCAAAGAGTCGGACACGACTGAGTGAATGAACTGAACTGAACTGAACTGAAGTCTTTTTGATAGAGCTCAGATGAAGTTTTAAAGAGTGTTGATGGAAGGACTTAGAAGAATGTTTCTGAAATACCAAAGTGCCCCTCATGTGGGCCACTGTAGACAGAGAATTGAAAACAAACAAGCAAACAAACAAACAAAACCCCCCATGATTCTCAGGAAAAAAGCTCACAAACAGAAAAGCATGGAGAGCCAAGACAATCTGCAGATCTAAACACCAAGTCAGAGAATAAAATTTCCTTCAAAATCATCTGAAATAGTGATATTCAATCTTTATTGGTTAAACACCATTGTCCCAGACATTAGTAAATGTTTGGGGTCCTCTCCTCAGAATATCATACATGTTAACACAAACACAATACATATATTAATACAAACTTTTATGACATCTCATATAATATCTGGAGCTTTACGACTCCATCCTTTTAGTCTGTATTCAGAAACTCTAGTCTGGTGCAGGGATGATAAGAATGGCTCACAGAGGTTGAGGGATCCACCAGCATTCCTGGGAAGATCTCCTTGCCCCAGTCTAGTATTTTGCATCCTACTTTTAACGCTTGCTGAGTAATAGGCTCATAAATAAACATTTACTAATATAAGATCAGACAATAAATTTGCAATATACAAATAATTCATGCATTGCTAAGTATTAGTTCCTAGGTCAGGAAGATCCCCTGGAGTAGGGAATGGCAACCCACTCCAGTATGCTTGCCTGGAAAATTCCATGAACATAGGAGCCTGGTGGGCTATATTCCATGGGGTGGCAAAGAGTCAGACATAACTGAGCAACTAACACTTATGCAATTCTTTTAACCTTTTGCATCTTGCTAAAATATTTTGTATATATAATACAGGACTGTTGATAAGCACTGGACATTTGAACCACAATCTCTTCATCTTTCAATAAAGAAATTGGTCACTGCTAGGAAAATTATATCAAATACAGTAGGTTCTCAGTAAATAATGAGCTATTATTATTCTCATTATTAGTAAGGCTAGCAGATTCTTTACCATCTGAACCATCAGGAGAGCCCAAGAGAAACCTTAAAGATCACACAATCTTTTTACAAAAAAGGAAACTGAGACATTCTTTAGGGATAGGCAGCTAGTTCACAGCAGGCTACTGGTAACACACCAATAAAGTGTATATGCTTCTCAGGTCCTCTTTTCCCAAAATTTTTATCCCCATGCCACATAGGCTCTAGGAACAGAGATCAGATCAGTTCAGTCACTCAGTCGCATCCAGCTTTTTGTGACCCCATGAACTGCAGCACGCCAGGCCTCCCTGTCCATCACCAACTCCTGGAGTTTACCCAAACCCATGTCCATCGAGTCGGTGATGCCATCCAACCATCTCATCCTCTGTTGTCCCCTTCTCCTCTTGCCCTCAATCTTTCCCAGCATCAGGGTCTTTTCCAATGAGTCAGCTCTTCACATCAGGTGGCCAAAGTATAGGAGTTTCAGCGTCAACATCAGTCCTTCCAATGAAAACCCAGGACTGATCTCCTTTAGGATGGACTGGTTGGATCTCCTTGCAGTCCAAGGGACTCTCAAGAGTCTTCTCCAACACCACAGTTCAAAAGCATCAATTCTTAGGCTCTCAGCTTTATTTATAGTCCAACTCTCACATTCATACATGGCCACTGGAAAAACCATAGCCTTGACTAGACAGACCTTTGTTGGCAAAGTAATGTCTCTGCTTTTTAATATTCTGTCTAGGTTGGTCATAACTTTCCTTCCAAGGTGTAAGTGTCTTTTAATTTCATGGCTGCAATCACCATCTGCAATGATTTTGGAGCCAAAAAAATAAAGTTAGCCGCTGTTTCCCCTGTTTTCCCACCTATCTGCCATGAAGTGATGGGACCAGATGCCATGATCTTAGTTTTCTGAATGTTGAGCTTTAAGCCAACTTTTTCACTCTCCACTTTCACTTTTATCAATAGGCTCTTTGGTTCTTTTTCACTTTCTGCCATAAGGGTGGTGTCATCTGCATATCTGAGGTTACTGATATTTCTCCTGGCAATCTTGATTCCAATTTGTGCTTCCTACAGCCCAGCGTTTTTCATGATGCATTCTGCATATACCTTAAATAAGCAGGGTGACAATATACAGCCTTGACGTATTCTTTTTCCTATTTGGAACCAGTCTGTTGTTCCATGTCCAGTTCTAACTGTTGCTTCCTGACCTGCACACAGGTTTCTCAATAGGCAGGTCAGGTGGTCTGGTATTCCCATCTCTTTCAGAATTTTCCACAGTTTATTGTGATCCACACAGTCAAAGGCTTTGGCATAATCAATAAAGCAGAAATAGATGTTTTTCTGGAACTCTCTTGCTTTTTCCATGATCCAGCAGATGTTGGCAATTTGATCTCTGGTTCCTCTGCCTTTTCTACAACCAGCTTGAACGTCTGGAAGTTCACAGTTCACATATTACTGAAGCTTGGCTTGGAGAATTTTGAGGATTACTTTATTAGCGTGTGAGATGAGTGCAATGGTGCATAGTTTGAGCATTCTTTGGCATTGCCTTTCTTTGGGATTGGAATGAAATTATATCTACAACTGTGGGCAGGAATCCCTTAGAAGAAATGGAGTAGCCATCGTAGTCAACAAAAGAGTCTGAAATGCAGTACTTGGATGCAATCTCAAAAACGACAGAATGATCTCTGTTAGTTTCCAAGGCAGACCATTCAAGATCGTGGTAATCTATGTCCCGACCAGTAATGCTGAAGAACCTGAACTTGAACAGTTCTATGAAGACCTACAAGACCTTCTAGAACTAAAACCCAAAAAAGATGTCCTTTTCATTATAAGGGACTGGAATGCAAAAGTAGGAAGTCAAGAAACATCTGGAGTAACAGGCAAATTTGGTGTTGGAGTACAAAATGAAGCAGGGCAAAGGCTAATAGAGTTCTGCCAAGAGACACACTGGTCATAGTAAATACCCTCTTCCAACAACACAAGAGAAGACTCTACACATGGACATCACCAGATGGTCAACACCAAAGTCAGATTGATTATATTCTTTGCAGTCAAAGATGGAGAAGCTCTATACAGTCAGCAAAAACAAGCCTGGAGATGACTGTGGCTCAGATTATAAACTTCTTATTGCCAAAATCAGACTTAAATTGGAGAAAGAGGGAAAACCACTAGACCATTCAGTTATGACCTAAATCAAATCCCTTCTGATTATATAGTGGAAGTGAGAAATAGATTTAAGGGACTAGATCTGACAGACAGAGTGCCTGATGAACTATGAACAGAGGTCCGTGACATTGTACAAGAGACAGGGATCAAGACCATCCCCAAGAAAAAGAAATGCAAAAAAGTAAAATGGCTGTCTGAGGAGGGCTTACAATTAGCTGTGAGAAGAAGAGAAGTGAAAAGCAAAGGAGAAAAGGAGATATACCCATTTGAATGCAGAGTTCCAAAGAATAGCAAGGAGAGATAAGAAAGCCTTCCTCAGTGACCAATGCAAAGATATAGAGGAAAACAACAGAATGGGAAAGACTAGAGATCTCTTTAAGAAAATTAGAGATACCAAGGGAACATTTCATGCAAAGATGGGCCCAATAAAGACAGAAATGGTATGGACCTAACAGAAGCAGAAGATATTAAGAAGAGGTGGCAAGAATACACAAAAGAGCTATACAAAATAGATCTTCATGACCCAATAATCAGGATGGTGTGATCACTCACACTCACCTAGAGCCAGACATCCTGAAATGTGAAGTCAAGTGGGCCTTAGGAAACATCACTACAAACAAAGCTAGTGGAGGTGATGGAATTCCAATTGAGCTATTTCAAATCTGAAAGATGACCCTATGAAAGTGCTGCACTCAATAGGTCAGCAAATTTGGAAAACTCAGCAGTGGCCACAGGAGTGGAAAAGGAACAGAGATAGTCAGCCCCTTTATGCATAAGGAATGCTTACTCTCTTTTGTAGGATTTCGTGCCTTCTTTTAATTTTAAATTTTGTCATTTTTTTTTATACCTAGCCCCACTGCTTGTGTGTGGTATATGTCTTCTGTTCATTTCTCTGGCTTTTTTGTTTTAAGATGCCCTAATGGCTCAGAGGTTAAAGTCTCTGCCTCCAATGCGGGAGGCCTGGGTTTGATCCCTGGGTCGGGAAGACCCCCTGGAGAAAGAAATGGCAACCCACTCCAGTATTCTTGCCTGGAGAATCCCATGGACAGAGGAGCCTGGTAGGCTACAGTCCACCAGGTCGCAAAGAGTTGGACATGACTGAATGACTTCATTAACTCACTCACTCACTCAATCAAACATTATTAAAAGATCCACAGGAACTAACTAAGGAAATCCAGGCCTCATGTCCAAGATGAAGAGCTCCAAATAAACATGGAGGCCAAAATTTCTCCTGGCTTAGAAACATGAAACTAACATTCTGCCTAGGCCATAAAGGTGAACCTGAAATCCAATTACTATGATGTGTGCACAACCCCTCACTCTTTTGACCCCCCTCCCCCTACACACATACCCTCCCTCAAGGATGGGGAAGTGGACTTAGAACTTTGGGGGGAAAATGTATTAGAAAGAAAACATCTTCTCTACTTACCGCATCACTATTTTCATTCAAGACCCCGGGTCAGGAAGATCTCCTGGAAGAGGAACTGGCCCCCGACTCCAGTATTCTTGCCTGGTGGGCTACAGTCCATGGAGCTGTAAAGAGTCAGACATGACTGAGCACAGCATTCACACAGCCTCTACCTATCCCATCACCATGTTATTCCCTATTTAACAACAGTTTCCAGAATGGCTTGTTATAGGGGAAATGGCTCTAAAATTGAGTCTCAGAAGCCGTGTATAGAAATAGATTAGGCTAAGGCTGAACTCCGGGAGTTGGTGATGGACAGGGAGGCCTGGCCTGCTGCGATTCATGGGGCCGCAAAGAGTCGGACACGACTGAGCGACTGAACTGAACTGAACTGAACTGAAGGCAAGATCTGGATTGAGGAATGGTCAAGGTGGAGGAAATTGAGAGAAGACCTAGAAAAATGCCATTTGGTGAGAGTTTCATGTCTACTTCAGCAGCAATTAGAGAAACAGACCCTTGAGTGTATTCAAAATAAAAATGACCCAGCAGAGGGAGCAGCCTTAGGACTAACGACTTGGAGAAAGCAAAGGTCAAGCACTGTTTCTTATCTGTTGGAGAATGCTTTTTTACCAAATGCTTTCACTTTACCCTTCTCCATAAATATTGTAGGTGCTTTTCTTTGAGATGTACTTTCTCCAACATATTTCAAAACCTAGGGGAAAAAAATTCTCCCGAACTTTCTAATGCTCTCCTCCAAGTAAACTATAAATGCCAATTGTGCTTTCAAGATTTCTGCTGTCACAGATGGGCCAAGATTTCTCTATGCTCTGTTAATATCTGAACACAAGTTCATAGCTAGCTGGCTCACTATTATTTAAATCAAATGAAGTAAATACATATATACCTACTGTGTGTGCCTGATATTTAATAAGTGCTCAACATGTATCTAGTACATGAATAAATATATGACATCCTGAGCTAGATACCAAAATTTAAAATAACTGATAGAAATCTGATTTAACATTATGTTTCTCAAATTATCTTTTTCTTTAAAGTGGTTCAAACAGAATGGGTAACACATATGCTTGCACATATGGCAAAATGTTTAAAAATTGGAATTACATCTTTCAGATTTGTGGGTTTTAAGTCCCACCTTCTATGCACAGAAAAACCATAACAAGAAAATAAGAGGAAAACAAAAGTATTACCCTTTGTATTTGAGTATAGTGTAAACACTGATTCTACTACAAATGTGATATTGCAGCTCAATGAATCATGTCCCAGTGGACATGACCTATTTTTTCATCACATTCTGGAAATCCCAAAGAAACAGTCATCCACTTTTTCCTTTTACCTAATTCATTCTAACAGATTTCTCTTCTATCTGTGTGTATTGATGTTGTTTCAGTGTTCACACACAGCTTCCTGGTGGGCTGGGGCAGTGTACTTCTAATTCTTCTTTGTACAATATTTTCCCCATCATATTTTAAGTCCCACAACCACACAAAGGCTGTTTGATTGATTTTTGGTGCATAAAGCCAAAAATCAGTCACCTACCCCAACTACCTGTGTATAACTCTTTTCAATTTTCATTTTCAGATAGCTGAACAAAATGCTCTGAGTAAGAAGTAGTATTTCAATAATTCCTCCTTGATAATGAGTAGTGTTTCAATGAATTCCTCCTTGATATGGCCATTTAATTATTTTTATTGTTATAAAAAATTCATCAATGATCCAGCCTTCTATTTATCACCAACTACTCAACGTCTAATGGTAATATAAATTGCTCTTTATTCATTTTATGCATAATTAAAATTTCATTTGAATGCACCAGATTATAAAGATGAGGAAAGTTAAAGCCAGACAAATTTGAAAGTGGTAATTACACTACCATTTTCATCTGAAATGAATGAGAAAGCTAAATACCTTTTTAAAGATTTCATTAAGTCAAGTTGTCAATGAAAAGCGAACAAAGCTAAAGAAGAATCTACTGTTGGTAGTGAGGAGAGAGGCAACCCCAGAAGAGGCTGCCAAACAATTTAGCTGTTTACGTGCAAACACCCAATGAGAAATCAATAAGATTCATACATTTAAAACAAGTCTTGCCCCATACTTATCAGTGTCTTTGTAAATATGACAATAGCAATCAGAGAATTCATTTTTTACTTTTTTAAAACTGGTACTAAAATATGTAGACTCAATTTATGTTTTAATATGAATACATTATGCAAAAAAGAGATCAATAAAATTGAATTTTATAATGAAAATATTTACTAACTTAAGTCTTTATTGACATTTAGCTTTGAGATGAGGTGTTAGCGTAGTACACTTTTTACTGATCAATAATTATTTAGGATAATTTCACTGTTTTGGTTCATGTGTTTAAGTAGCTCATAAAAAGATAAGCTTCATCTGCTCATTGAGAAATGTTAAACTTGTTGAATTAGGTTATCGATCACTGGGAGAAAGTCCGGTACCTTCAGGTACATTAACATTTTAAGTTCACTAAAGAGTCAATAGAAAATTACAATAGGGCTTTAAGTAAAATGTTGGATGACAGGTGGCTGGGTCAGCATTTCCACCTTTAGGCAAATTCACGACCTCGGTCACCTTCATTTAAGTTGTTTTGGAAGAAATCACCCATTTGTTTTCCATGCATACACACTAGTGAGAAATTGAAGAATAAGGACTAGAACACAAATTCATAATGGCATTCATTCATCCTCATGTGAACTTACATTTGCCCTTATTTTAAGTTATAGTAGCCTTGTTCCTTATGTGTTGAATAAATTATTGTTCTTCCAGAGTTACAAGAACTCTTTCACATCCACAAGGTGACATTTCCCAAACTAGAGTAACAAATTATTTAATGGATCCTGGTCTGTCTAAAAGAGTTAATATAGATTTTTTTGGGGGGGGGGCTCCTCCCTTTAACAGAATATGGTCTGAGATCATTGTGGTTTGTTTAATTCTAAAACAAGAAATAGCTGACCATTTTTAAACTGTTAAATATTACAATTAAGATGGAAATATTTTATTAAAAATAAATTTGAAAACTTGGGGGAGAAACAAAGACTCTGTGTTTCTAAAATCCTAAACTTCAATGCTCAGGTCTGTGTATATGGCTCAAAATATCTCTTGGCAATATGAAATAAAAATAGCAATTGTAAGTTTACAGGCTATGCCTATAATTTTCAAATAAATATTTTAAAAATCACACTGGTTGACAAGTGTAGAAAAACAGGCAGAAAAAAATCTATCAAATCATGTAAGAGAGTTCTGTCCTCATAGCTTAAAGATTAATAAGAAAATGTTTGTAAGGCAAAGAATAGGGGAAGAAAATATAAGAGATGAAGAAAATTGAACAAGAAATATTCCTTCCTATACCTCTTGTAATTTTACAGCTGTATCTAGAATCAAGAACTTATACTTCCCAGGTCATTGACATTTTTCGGATAATAAAATAGAGTAGGTGTGAGGCCAACAAACATCTTCAAGTCAGTAACCAGATTTCTGGCTGGTGCTGTTATGTTTCCACTCTCCATTCCACCTTCTTGTTCTGATCAGTGTGGCCAAGCTTTATTGTTGTAAAAGCTCTTAAGAAATAAGCACTATCTACCATAAGGAACCCCAAACTAAGTTAAGGAGATGCATAAAAGATTAGTGAATGGCTATACCCACAGATCCAGGCATCATTTTTTGGCAACCAAGTCAATATAAGTTTTCGTAAATAAGATTTTTCTGTTGATTCTCTCACTATGAAAACATTGGCTTTCATTGTTAGAAGCAATTTCGTCCAATTTCTGTCTACATAGGATATGCTGTAAAGTTCATTCATTAATAACTCGTAAAGACAATGCACTTTTCTCATAAAGAAATGCACTGTACAAGCTAGAAGGAGAAGGAAAGAGCAAACACATGCCGAGGAGAAAGGAGCTGGCCCAGCAACATAGCTCTGTGCTATCCAAACTATGGTTCCACCCTACTTGAGTAAGAAATAGCAGCCTCAGTGGGTGCTGGCACCTGCATCTTGTATGACCTGGAATTTTATGCAAACATATGGTTCTGCATGATGCTCTTGAAGAAAAAGTAGAAGACTTGTTATCCCAGATATCAAGTCTTAGTATAAAACTATAGTAGAGAACTTCCCTGGTGATCCTGTCTTGGAAAGAATCTGCTTTCCAATGCAGGGGACATGGGTTTGATCCCTGGTCAGGGAACTAAGATCCCACATGCCATGGGGCAACTAAGCCCGTGTGGCACAGCTACTGAGCCCACACACTCCGGAGCCCTCGGGCCACAATTAGAGGGATGCCTGAGCACCAAAAATCCCGAGTGCCACAACTAAGACCTAACACAGCCAAAAATAAATAAATAAATAAAACTATAGTAGGTACGGCAATGTGGTTTTGGCAGTCAGTTCAGTCACTCGATTGTGTCTGACTTTTTGTGACCCCATGGACTACAGCAAGCCAGGCTTCCCTGTCCATCACCAACTCCCGGAGTTTACTCAAACTCATATCCATTGAGTCAGTGATGCCATCCAACCATCTCATCCTCTGTCATCCCTTTCTCCTCCCGCCTTCAATCTTTCCCAGCATCAGGGTCTTTTCCAATGAGTCAGTTCTTCACATCAGGTGGACAAAGTATTGGAGTTTCAGCTTTAGCATCAGTCCTTCCAATGAATATTCAGGACTGATTTCCTTTAGGATGGACTGGTTGGATAGCCTTGCTATCCAAGGGACCCTCAAGAGTCTTCTCCAACACCACAGTTCAAAAGCATCAATTCTTCAGTGTTCAGCTTTCTTTGTAGTCCAACTCTCACACCCACATGTGATTACTGGAAAACCATAGCTTTGACTAGATGGACCTTTGTTAGCAAAGTAATATCTGTGCTTTTTAATATGCTGTTTAGGTTGGTCATAGCTTTTCTTTCAAGGAGTAAGCGTCTTTTCATTTCATGGCTGCAGTTACCATCTGCAGTGATTTTGGAGCCCCCCAAAATAAAGTCTGTCACTGTTTCCACTGTTTCCCCATCTATTTGCCATGAAGTTATGGGACTGGATGCCATGATCTTAGTTTTCTGAATGTTGAGTTTTAAGCCATCTTTTTCACTCTCCTCTTTCACTTTCATCGAGAAGCTCTTTAGAAGTAGATGTTTTCCTGGAACTCTCTTGCTTTTTTGATCATCCAATGGATGTTGGCAATCTCTGGTTCCTCTGCCTTTTCTAAAACCAGCTTTAACAACTGGAAGCCCATGGTTTTGGCACAGAGCAGATAAATAGACAAAAATATAGTAAACCATAGAAACAGACTCAAACATGTATGAACAACTGATGAAGGAATACTCTGACATTACAGACAAGTGGGTAAATGATAGATTTTGCTATAAATTATTCTAGGACAACTGGCTATTGATTTGAGGTCAAGATGGGGAAGAATATGGATGCTTATCTCCTTCCTACTGCCCTATGCACATATAGAGGAAAATCAGCTTTAGGCACACTTAAAACCTAAAGTAAAAGGCAAAAGTACAAAACTTTTAGGAGAAAATATGAAATAATTTTTTAAGACTTTGGGATAATAAATTTTAACAATCCACAAAATGCTCAAACTATAGCTGAAAAATTTTCAACCAATCACATTAAAGTAAGAACTTTTGTCCATCAAATACTGTAAAGAGAGTGAAAATACAAGACACCGAATAGGAAGAAGATAGTTTCAAGTAATATAACTGACAAAAGACAACAGTTCTATAGATAAATACATTAAGGTATATTCAATAAAACAGCAGTGAAAATCAATGAACTGTCAGTATATGCACAACACAAACAAATCTCCAAAATAAAGGAACAAGTCATGAAATTATCTAGTAAGTAAGTTTCAGTTTACCCAATGCTTACATACAAGCAAAGGTAATGTGATAAAACTATAAAGAACCCAGGAGGATGTTTATTACAAAAGGCAGGATAGTGAGGGATAAGGAGGGAATGGAATTGGGGAGGGACATAGAAGGGAACACCTAAAATACTGACAAATGCTCTACTTATTCTGATAAAGAATATATGGATAATCACTTTATTAAACCATATATGCATATATCGTTAATACACATCTGTAAATGGAAAAGGTAAGTTACTTTTATTTTAATTTAGAATTTCTTATTTTCTGCAGGTTTGGGAAATAAATAAGGTACTTAATTAAGAAAAGGTAATCTTCAAAATTGGAGAAGACAGGCCAAGACTATATACACACACACACACACACACACATATATACACAAGCATATATACATATATATATATATATATATATATGTTTGGCTTTGAACTGTCTTTCTAATCAGTCCTGGTTAGAAATTCGGTTTAATTTAACTCACCCACCGTTTGTTATACACATTTATTATTGTGTAGCTCTAGGAAAAAAAAATAAAAAGAGAGAAGTCTTTTCCTAAGACAGGCCACCATACTTTTGGGGGGAACGTGCCATCCTATTCTTATCCCTGTTTTGTTTCATTTTAGTTTACAAATAAGCCATTTGTATTAATGCCTGGGCTTGTTCCATATGGGTATATTTTCTTAGATACTTAACTCTTAAGTTCAATTAGTATAATTGAATTGTCAGAAAAGTTATAAAATGTAAACTTGAAGGAGTATTGAAAAACTAGGACTAGAACCCAGTTCACGTGACATTTCTATCATGGGTTTTTAACATATGACAAACATTTCCTCAGAAAGATTTCCAGCTTAGTTAGAGTGTGTGTGTGTGTGTGTGTTTGTAGTGAGTGAGAGACAGAGACATTCTTAATGCCTATATTCATGAGTTCCTTAAGGACAAGAGATATATCTTCTTCATCTTTGAATCCACAAAATCTAGCCAAGAGTCTGATACTTTACTAGGATATAAATATAACTACAAATAACATATGCATGTTTTTCATCCACTCAAATATATATGTTTTGATAAGCATTGTGTATGTGTTTATACATGCACATAGTATATACACGTATACATGTATATGCATACACTCACATAAGAAAATCTGGGTAAACAGATTTTACACACACAGACACATACACACACAATGTAATTATACAAATCTAATGTGCACTTTCTTTAATTTCTATATACCCCAGATTATGCTAAGTGCTTTAACTGTACTGCCTCCTCTGGACAAAGGACCCTAAAGGATAGGTACCCTTATTATCACCTTTTGCAAATAAGGAAACTGAGACAGAGCCAATACGTAAACCCCATCAGTTCAAGAGTAATGCTCTTGACCACTATACTATAACAACTCATAAGAATGAAAGCTAAAATGTAATGCAATTCAGTTTAATTCAACTCACCCAACATTACCACTATTGGTCAAGTAATATGGTTAGCTCCACAAACACAAAAAGAAAGATAAGTTTTTTCCTAAGACTGGCCACCAACACCCCATCAACATGTTTATTTTCAGGAACTCTTTGCTCCATTCTAGCCATCTGATAGAGGCCTATCCTATCCAACTACGGTATCTCATTCTCCTAGAACCAGTAATTGCTTTGGGAGTGAGCTCACAGATCATAGATCAGTGAGACCAATCAGAGTCATCTGGAGATGATATATGGATGCTGGTAAAATGAAGATGAAAGGATTTCCCTTCCCCTTGGCCTGCTAAATACAGAAGGTAAACAGGGGAGGGGAAAGTGTGTGCATTTTCCCCAGAAAATGCTCATCTGTAGGAAAAAAGGATAAAGTCAGCACACAATAGGAACAGACATAGGAGCTAGAGAGAGTGAGCAAGAAGCCGCACAACGTGGTTTAATCCCTGGGATTCAGCCAAATTGAAAGCCCTTGCACTCCCCAGTCATTGTTCAGTCTCAAAGTTGTGTTCAACACTTTGCTACCCCATGAACTGCAGCCAGGCTCTGCTGTCCTTCACTATCTCCCAGAGTTTGCTCAAATTCATGTCCATTGAGTCAGTGATGCTATCTAACCATCTTATCCCCTGCCACCCTCTTCTCTTTTTGCCTTTAATCTTTCTCAGCATAGGGTCTTTTCCATTGAGTCAACTCTTCGCATCAGGTGGCCTAAATATTGGAGCTTCAGTTTCAGCATCATGCATCAGTCCTTTAATGTGAATCAGTGAATATTCAGGGTTTATTTCCTTTAGGATTGACTGCTGTCCTTTGATCTCCCTGCTGTCCAAGGGACTCTCTAGAGTCTTCTCCAGCATCACAGTTCAAAAGGATCAATTCTTTGGGGCTCAACTTTCTTTATGGTCCAACTCTCACATTCTTACATAACTACCAGAAAAACCATAGCTTTGACTAGACAGATCTTTGACAGCAAAGTAATATCTCTGCTTTTTAATATGCTGTCTAGGTTTGTCATAGCTTTCCTTCCAAGGAGCAAGCATCTTTTAATTTCATGGCTGCAGTCAACACCCACAGTGATTTTGGAGCCCAAGAAAATAAAACCTGTCACTGTTTCCACTTTTTCCTCATCTCTTTGTCATAAAGTGATAGGACCAGATGCCATGATCTGAGATTTTTGAATGTTGAGTTTTAAGCCAGCTTTTTCACTATCCTCTTTACCCTCATCAAGAGGCTTTTTAGTTCCACTTTCTGGTGTTAGAATGGTATTATCTGTATATCTGAAGTTGTTGATATTTCATCCAGTCTGGCATTCCGCATGATTTACTCTACATAGAAGTTAAATAAGCAGAGTGACAATATACAGAGCCTTTTTGTACTCCTTTCCCAATTTGGAACCAGTCCTTTGTTCCATGTGCAGTTCTAACAATTGCTTCTTGACCTGCATACAAGTATCTCAGGAGACAGGTAAAGTGGTCTGGTATTTCCATCTCTTTAAGAACTTTCCAGTTTGTTGTGATCTGCACAAAAGCGTTAGCATAGCCAATAAAGCAGAGTTAGATTTTGGTGGGTTTTTTTTTTTTTGGATTACATTGCTCTATGATCCAACAAATGTTGGCAATTTGATCTCTGCTTTCTCTGCCTTTTCTAAACCCAGCTTGTACATCTGGAAGTCCTCAGTTCATGTACTGCTGAAGCCTAGCTTGAAGGATTTTGAGCATAATCTTACTAGCATGTGAAATGAACAGAGTTGCATGGTAGTTTGAACATTCTTTGGCATTGCCCTTCTTTGGGATTGGAATGAAAATTAACTCCCCAGTGAGTTAATAAACTGCTTTCTACTGGAGCTTGAAATCATTTTGTTCCTATAACAAAAATAAACCTCAGGAGAGCATCTGCCTCTCTACTCAAGCAGGCAAGTCAGAAGACTAAATTACAATGTATTTTGGTTATGGATAAATAACTTAGTAAAGTAACTTTTCATTTTACTATCAGGATAAACACCAATCATGGATTTAACAGAATTACAGATAACTCATATTCCTTCTCTTGACCTATATAGAATACTATGATTTACAGAGCAGTAAAGGAGAGATTGTTTCCACAATTTCCATAAAAGAAAAGGAAACTGGGGAAAGTGAGCACTGTGGAGTGAAATTGTTCACATTTGGGAAACCTGTAGCTAGGCAAAGTTCAAGCTATCTTGTACAATACTTTGTACTGATAAAACATTAGATAAAAATACACATCTCAAAATAAAAATGCTATAGTTATAAACACAAGAAATTCAGAATCAGGCAGCTGGCCTGGAAAATATTTTCAGGAAGAAAAAGCATTAGCTCAGATACCCTGGTCCCCTAAAAGGAGGAAGTCCTCAAGACCTTAAGCCAAAGCTGAGTTCTAAAGTGTTGGGTTAACAGGTGGGCCTTAGTGTTGCTCTACACCCATGTTTATGTACTCAAAACTTTCACCAAAATAATAACATTTCAATATGTCTTTGGCAACAAAGCTCATTTTTCTGAAGACTGTCCTCAATGTAATATATAGAACAAAGATTTATTTTAGTTCTACCACTTGTTCAGTGGGAAATGTGTAATGATAACTGTGAGTACCTTCCTTTTTCCAGCTGCACTTGTTTTTTTAAGTCGCTTGGGCAAAAAAACATCTCTGGAAAGGCTAAGATCTGGGATGCTCAGCAATGAAGACTGAGACACTGGGACCAAAACAAAGACCTGTTCATCAGAGCTGAAGCTCTGAATCAGAGCTAAGATTTGCTTGGAGGGGCTAAGGCAAGGACCCAGTGTTCTTGTTCCCTAATGCGGCTATAACAAATCACCAAAATTCATTATCTTACAGTTCTGGAGGTCAGAAGTTCTAAAATTAAGGTGCTGGCACAATTTTGTTACCTCTGGTGGTAGTCAGGGAAAAATTCATTTCCTTGTCTTTTTGGCTTCTATAAGGACCCTCGTGACTGCATTGGGTCCACCTGGATAACACAGTATTCACCGATTCTGCAGATAAGGATATGCATATATTTGGGGACAGTATTTCATTTACTGCACATAGATTTGTGGCCCCCTTACTGAAACTTATCCCAACTAAGACCAGGATATGAGTTGTGGATCTAAGCTGGACTGGGAGTTAGTCCACCTGTGGTGGGGAGGAAGAGGAGGGAGGGGGTGGAAACCAAATGAAATTCAATGAGCATAGCTGTAAATTCAGTGTTAAATTGCTTTTGGCCTCCAGCTTGCCAAAATGGGTGATTTTTAGGGTTATGTTGTATTAATTTTTTAAATAAAATTATGCAAAGTCATTTTTACTGTCTGGCCAATATATATTGACATTCAATTTATGGCATAATAAAAAAAGTGGATTTTGAAATTATTTAGACTGGATTTTTCAGTCTCAGTTCTTATATTTGTAACTGTCATTTTGGGCATTACATGCACTCTCTCAATTTCCACATCCTCATTTGCAAAGTGGTGATCATTTCTACCTCATAGGATAATTCTGAGGATTAAATGCAATAATTATGTAAAGTGTTTACTTAGCACACTGCCTGGCATTTAGCAAGTATATAGTTTTAGCCTTTCTTTGAAGCACGTGAGCCTTCCGGTTTTTTGGCAGGAAATCACATTTTAGAAACTGCCTGAATATTGATTGTTAATCAAGAAGCTCTGTTTTTCTTTTCTGCTTGTAAAGTCCCCTTTTCTTGAAAGTGAGAATATCTGTAAATTCTACTTACTTAAATTTTTCTTTTCCCTCTGCATTAGAAAAGTTTTAACTCCAAAATTATTGGTGCATGATAAATGAAAGTTATCATGAAAATGATAAATGAAAGTTCAATTACAATTAGTTTGAATGTGATATTTATGCTTCCTTTTTAAAACCTAAAACCAATGTCTAGCATTTAAATTTTTATAAAGACTGGATTTTGATGACTACAATGATATTTGTTCACCTTCAGAATCACTTTCCAGTTCTTTAAAGAATCCCTGGGGAAATATACTGACAACTTCCAGCAGTCCAGTTGTCTGACTGGCTTAAATGCCTCCCACATCCCCAGTGGTCTGGGAAATCTGTTATTTCCAGAAGCCTTTTGTGTTATGTCCTTGCTTTAACAAACTGAAGCTTCCTTGTAAAGAAAAGAGCGTATTGTATGCTTACAGTGAAGCTCTGAGCAATCTTAAGATTTTAATCTTAAAGAAAAATGTTCTTAAAGATTTTAATCTTAAGTATTGCCTTCAGCAACTTGAAAACATGTGTTGAAAATAAAATTATAAAACTTCAGCTGGTCATGGTGGATAGCTGCCTTGAGTTCAGTTTAGAGTCCACAGCCATGGATGAATGTTTTTTCAGAATACTGAAGCCTCTTATAGGGATCTATTGATACTTATTGTAATATAAATTAATAACTCCAGGAGACAGTGAAGGACAGGGAAGCCTAGTATGCTGTAGTTCATGGGGTTGCAAAGAGTCAGACACGACTGAGCGACTGAACAACAACTTAGGCACTGCCGTTTATTCTACTGGATTTTGAATGGCATATACTGCAAGTGTCTGTATTGTGCTTCCTTGGCTCTCCAAGAAGGACACCACCACAGTTCTCTAAACAATGATCTTCTCTGCACAATGACCTAGGGTTTGGCATATCTGAATGAGCTTTTGCTTTTTTGATGAATATGTATCTCTGCTTTGCTTACCCAAATGGTTAAAGCATTGCTGTATACAGAAAACTCCTCCTTTGACCTGAGAACATTAGCAATGCAATTTGTTTTGCTGGATCCTTTTCCTGGATCATTATAGTTCAGTTGAGAGGCAAATAAGAGTCCTTTGTGGGAAATCCCCCATAATAGAAGATTACACAGCATATGAAAAAAAAAATTCCCAAATGTTCTTTGTTGAGACAGATGGTCAAACTATTCAATGTAAGCTACAATGCCTCCATTTGTAATATTTAAACATCTGAACAGTGACTGATGGGGTTTCTTTAGTAATGCAATCATCTCATAAAAAGTCTTGTTCTTAAGTATCACAGGAGTAGAGAGAGACCTTAGTTTGCTTTGTGTTTGGCCCCCTATATAGTCAATAACACCACACTCCAATACACCTTCTGTACATTGTTTCTCTGCAAAATAAAATGAATGTCTCACAGCATGTGAACTCTAAGCAGAGTAATTTAAAACATCAAAATTTTCAGTGGGCCCCAAAGCAGACATTTGAGGTCTGCTCAAGTTTTGTTGTGGAGGTTGGATTCAATTGTTTGCCAAGACTATTTGAAAATGAATTTATACTGCCAGCTGCTGCCCAGCTTTTATTACCAAATAAAACACTCTACCTTATTATAACTAAAAACTGACATAAATAACCTCCCCTTCTCCTGTAGCCTATCCAATAGGGAGGGAGCAAAAAAGGAACAAGTTAAAACAAAAAGTCAAGGGAAAAGAGCAGCTAAAGACCATGACACTGCAAAATTGGGTGCTGAAAATAGAAGCATGCAATTCAGCGAATCAGGCTAAATGCAACTTTTGCTTTCGTTGTGGGAAAAAATGATTTAAAATGGAGATTTTACTAATACAATATTGTTGCTTTTATTTATTTCTACATCATTTACAGAAATAAGTTTTTATAACTTGAGTTATAGAAACTCAAATAAGTTAAAATCATATCCATACGATGGCTACTCGGTAAAATGCATAACTTCTGAGGAAGTTAAATTGGTCCATCAAGGAAAGGTGAGCTCCTTGTCTTGTAAAAGAAAACTTTAGTGATATATATTTGTGTATGTGTGTGTGTGTGTGTGTGTGTATTTGCGCTTACTTGCTCAGTCCGGTCCGACTCTTTGTGACCCCTTGGGCTGTAGCCCACCAGGCTCCTTTGTCTATGGGGGTTCTCCAGGCAAGAATACTGGAGTGTGTTGCCATGCCTTCCTCAGGGGATCATCCCAACCCAAGGATCGAACTCAGGTCTTCTGCATTGCAGGCAGATTCTTTACCATCTGAGCCACCAGGGAAGCCCCAAAATACTGGAATGGGTAACCTATCCCTTCTCAGGGGAACTTCCCAACCCAGGAATTGAACAGGGGCCTCCTGCATTGCAGGTGGATTTTTTAATCAGCTGAGCTATCTGGGAAGCCCCTTTTTTGTTTTTACTATAGTCTCAGTCTTGCAGAATAAGAGATTAAATTTTGTCTACCTGTGTACTCAGAGGTGAACTGACAGTTAACCAAGCTTACAAGATAATGACATCAACCCAGAACATTTACATATGCAAGACCAGCCTATCTTTCTCCAGAGTCAGAATTACACAGGAAATAAAATTATAATCATATAGTTAATTTATTAGTTAATTAATTATTAATAGCTGTTACAGGAACAAAAATCCTTGAAAATGTTAATTCTCTGTTGGAACAATGATGTTGGAAGTCAATTAATTATTAGAAAGTTGACTATTAATTATTTGTATTACTTAGGGTATAGGCTAATACATTATATCACAGAAAACCTGTCAAAAATCTAGAAACCATAAAAACCTAAACCAAATCAGTAAAATTGTATTTAATGAGAGTTTAATGTGCTCTAAAGAATAGTTCATGAATTGGGAGTCTTCCAAAGCTGAGATGTAGTTCCGAGGGATGATGTTACAGGATGGCTTATAAAGTGAAAACGAGGAGTGGTTTAACCCTGGCAATGGTTGGTTGTTATAGTATGGGTTCTAGATGGTGGGAAATTGGTTAAAAGTGATTATCTTCCTTCATTTTAGGAAGATGACAAGTATATTTTATGATTATCAGAGGCATCTGTAAGAAATAAGTTTAGTTTCACTTATGCTGATGAAATAAACTAGATTTAATTTTGTTTACACAGCTCAAATGGTTTTGTCTGCTTGGGGATTTTTCAAGTCTGGTCTCCATTTTATGTTACTTTAACAAATGCCAGAATACCATGGCTTTCACATAACAGCCCAGAACCAGACAGGCTACTCTGCTCCAGAAGGCAGAGAGACCCAGATTCTGCCATGGTGGCATTCCACTATCCCTCAAGGCTGCCCTTGTCCACATGGACAGAATTGTCTCACAGTAACTCACATCCTCTGACTGGAGGCAAGTGGACAAGGGGGAGGGGACAGAGACGTACTATTGTTTTAAAGCTATGATCTGGAGTTATACGTACTTTGATACATGAAATTCTCTGATACGTGAATACTCTGCCCACATGTTATTTCCCTGAACATTTTAACATGTCCAACCTCCAGAGAACCTGGAAAATGTAGTCCCTAAGGAGGTGGTCATGTGTCCTACTAAAACTCAGCCGTAGAGCAGAGGTGAGCAGCTCTATTATTCAAAGGATGGTTTCTGCCAGAGTCTGGTATCTAAACAAGGAGTTAGATGAACTAAATGCTTAACAGAATCAGGCTATTATAAGCTAGTCCAGCTATAATTAGTATACACAAATATTATAAATACTTAATATATATAAGTATATTATCTATATATATATAAATACATAAATATTGAGTCCACTTCTTCCTAATTGATTTGTGATGCCTCCTTTGACATGAAACTGGCATAATATATAAACTTCAACTGTTCCTACCTCTTGAGGTTGGCATGAAGATGACTTCTCAGGTCTTAGCTTTTTCCTCTAGAAATTCTTCCAGGCAACTCCTAGGTTCCTTATAGCCCGACATACACTTCTTTAGGGGCTTCGCAGGTAGTGCTAGTGGTAAAGGACCCACCTGTCAATGCAGGAGACAGAAGAGATGTGGGGTCAGTCCCTGCGTGGGGAAGATCCCCTGGAGGAGGGCATAACAACCCACTCCAGTATTCTTTGCCTGGAGAATCCCATGGACAGAGGAGCCTGACAGGATCGCACAGAGTTGGACACAGCTGAAGTAACTTAGCACACAAGCATGCATCCTTTATTCATAAAGGCATCATGCACCCTTAAAATTTCTTATTTATCTGCCTCTGCCATTAGACTATGAAACCCTGTGAGAACAAACTTTAAAGTTTTCTTGTTTATTTTTTTACCTTAACTCAGAATGTGACACATTATATAGACCAAAATATCAGTTAACTGACTGACTGATTCAGGTGCCAGCCTGGTCCATGGAGGCAGTTTATGGGGTGGGGGAGGCACATTCCTGAGCATCCAGAGGCAACGGAAGAAAGGAGAGGATGCTGAGAGGTTTTCAGAGAGTGGAGCACATTCATTTCCCAAGCTTGGTCAGAAGCTCCATGACTGTGGATAAGCAAAATTAAGAAAGAGTATCTTTAAGATGAATATAATGAGGGAAAATTAGGAAACAGTTGAGCTTAGTAAGTGATCACAAACAATTTATATAGCTGACCCCTGTTCTTTTATTAAGAGTAGAACTTGAGGCTAGTGCTAACCCCTCCCCTGTCACATGAGGAGATTGTGGGTGGAGGTGAGCTCCACTCCTATTCTAGGAAGAGCTTTGCAATGTTTTACTTGTGCTTATGAGTTACACGGAGAAGGCAATGGCACCCCACTCCAGTACTTTTGCCTAGAAAATCCCATGGACAGGGGAGCCTGGTGGGCTGCAGTCCATGGGGTCGCAAAGAGTTGGACATGACTGAGCAACTTCACTTTCACTTTTCACTTTCATGCATTGGAGGAGGAAATGGCAACCCACTCCAGTGTTCTTGCCTGGAGAATCCCAGGGACGGGGGAGCCTGGTGGGCTGCTGTCTATGGGGTCGCACAGAGTCAGACGCGACTGAAGCGACTTAGCAGCAGCAGCAGCAGCAGCATGAGTTATACAAGATGAATCTGAGGATGGGCTTCAGACTGGCAGTGTGTCACTTGGCACGCTGGTTGTACATCCACGAGAAGGGAAACATCACTGCGAGCTGTATTTATAACCACACAGAAGACGCATCACTGTGGAACCTGGCTGGCACGGCTGTGGCTTGGCATATGGGCCATCAGGTATAAAACAAGTGATCGGATACCTCTGAGGTTATCACTATGGCTGTTCAGTTCTTTTAAAAATTCCTTGTACTTCAGAGGTCTTCGAAAGCTTCCACAGACACATTTTTCTATCCTCTTGTCCAATATCAAAAAGAATCCAAGTTTTGAAGAGAAGATAGTAGTTTTATCCCATCCTCTCAGGAACTCCATGTGGAAGAAATGAACAGGGAGACAGAATTTAGTGAAACATATGGGGATTTTTTACCACCCTCAGAGCTGTCTAAAATGACAGTTAACTAACTGTCTCTCAAATATTGAAATTCACTTCCCTTTCAGCTGAAGAGGAAAAGCTAGATCTTAGATTTCAGCAGTGATTTGGGATAGAGAGGACATGACGACCTCTAAGTTCTATTCTGATTATAAAATCCTATGATGTAACATTTTCTTGATGACTCAGAGGAACATGATGTCAATGATTGTACCGTATTGTGCTGCTGTGAGGTCCTCAGGGTCCGAGGTGAGCTCAGAAGCATTTTCTGTAATGCCTTGCTCCAGGCTTGGGTGCTTTTGCTGTTCATTTGTATCCTTCTGCCCCTGTATTTGACCATCTCCTTGTCCAGACTGTTCAGTTAACAAGCTACATTTTGACTTCTTATCTAAACTGAAATCTTCGCTGGACAAGAAGCAAATTTACTTTGGGTACATAGGGCAGGGATTTGGCCTGAAAATTCCACCCAATGAATATTTGGTGATATTCTATGAATGATGAGTGATTATTTAGGAGGCTGCTAGTGATAAAGAACCCACCTGCCAATGCAGGAGACATAAGAGACGTGGGTTTGATACCTGGGTCAGGAAGATACCCTGGAGGAGGACACGGCAACCCACCCCAGTATTCTTGCCTGGAGAATCCCATGGACAGAGGAGCTGGCAGGCTACAGTCCACAGGGTCACAAAGAGTTGGACATGACTGTAGCGACTTACCACAGCACAACGCACTCTTTACCACTGATTAGAAAGAATTCCCACTCCATGCATTCACCCCAAATCCAAGCCACAAAGATCCCTTGCCCTTGTCTGAGCAAAATACCTTATGCTAGATTCTACCTGTGGCTCTAAATTTCAACTGTTTCTTCCCTGTCTTTCCAATGCCTACTCAACAGTTAAGCTCCCATTTAAATATCATCTCCTGTGTGAAGCCTTCCTTAGGCATGATTCATTGCTTCTCGTATGCCCTCTTAGAATTTTATGCATACTTTTATCATGTAACTTTAATATTTTATCATAGCCATTTGTTCCCACTTATTTCTCTAGTTAACTCTGAGCTTCTTGAGGACAGTATCCTATCCCCAGTGCAGTGACTGGCATATCACAGATGCTCAGTAGACATTGAGTGGCTGGGTGGCTAAGTGAGGCAAATTAATGTAATGGAGAAAGCTCATGGATTTAAGGCATTTATCTCAGGAGGCATATTTGCCTGGTTTTTTTTATTCTCAACTTTGTTATAGCTCTAAAAATCTGATATCTGAAAACAGGTTATGCCATACTATAGTGAGGTTTACGGGAGGTTCACACACTCACACACACACACACACACACACACACTCTCAAACACCCTTATTACATTTTAAATCTTTTCTAGTTTGACACATTTAGAAAAAAATCATTTTTTTTATCACTTTAAGTAGTAGATATAATGGTCATCTGAGTTAAATTCACCCATTCCAGTCCACTTGAGTTCGCTGATTCCTAGAATGTCGACATTCACTTGAGTTCGCTGATTCCTAGAATGTCGACATTCACTCTTGCCATCTCTTGTTTGACCACTTCCAATTCGCCTTGATTCATGGACCTGACATTCCAGGTTCCTGTGCAATATTGCTCTTTACAGTATCGGACATTGCTTCTATCACCAGTCACATCCACAGCTGGGTATTGTTTTTGCTTTGGAGCCATCCCTTCATTCTTTTCTGGAGTTATTTCTCCACTGATCTCCAGTAGCATATTGGGCACCTAATGACCTGGGGAGTTCCTCTTTCAGTATCCTATCATTTTGTCTTTTCATACTGTTCATGGGGTTCTCAAGGCAAGAATACTGAAGTGGTTTGCCATTCCCTTCTCCAGTGAACCACATTCTGTCAGATGCTTATTCCTTGGAAGGAAAGTTATGACCAACCTAGATAGTATATTCAAAAGCAGAGACATTACTTTGCCAACAAAGGTTCGTCTACTCAAGGCTATGGTTTTTCATGTGGTCACGTATGGATGTGAGAGTTGGACTGTGAAGAAGGCTGAGCACTGAAGAATTGATGCTTTTGAACTGTGGTGTTGGAGAAGACTCTTGAGAGTCCCTTGGACTGCAAGGAGATCCAACCAGTCCATTCTGAAGATCAGTCCTGGGATTTCTTTGGAAGGAATGATGCTAAAGCTGAAACTCCAGTACTTTGGCCACCTCATGTGAAGAGTTGACTCATTGGAAAAGACTCTGATGCTGGGAGGGACTGGGGGCAGGAGGAGAAGGGGACGACAGAGGATGAGATGGCTGGATGGCATCACTGACTCGATGGACATGAGTCTGGGTGAACTCTGGGAGTTGGTGATGGACAGGGAGGCCTGGCGTGCTGTGATTCATGGGGTCGCAAAGAGTCGGACACGACTGAGCAACTGAACTGAACTGATCACTTTAAGTGTTCTATTTCTATGAGATAAATGTATTGTAAAAAAGTCAATTCTATTATCACTTTAAAATTAAGTTAAAATTGTATTTTGAATTGTATTGTATAGAATTGTATACAATTCTATATTGTATACACAGAGAACTTTGTGCTCTAAATTTGAAAGAATATGCAGCTAGAAGAGATTTATCCACCATGTAATAAGTTATTGGAATCATTACTGTATAAATACATTAGCCATAGGCCACAAAGTTGCACGTGCAATTAGGAATGCAGATACTGCCTCTTCCCATCACCCTGTCATCAGATCATTTCAGATATTTTATTCAAAGAACAATTTAATAGTCAGTTATTGAGAAACAGTTTGTGTGTACCCCTTTGCTACAAGAAAATTGTAGAAAATGAGCATGAAGCCCAAACCTTAAAAATCAGTCCTGTTAATTAATGACAGCTGCTTTCACATAAATTTGTCAGATTCTGCCATTTTCCTGCATTTCTGGGAATTTATGAGATCATTTTTGGCACTTGGAATGTTACTGGCAACTCTCTTTTGGTAGGTGGGAGGAGCAGGTGTAGCTAGTTTTTCAGCATCATCACACCCGCCCTGGTTCACCGCTGCATCAACTCTGCAGTTTTCCTGAGCCAAGAGGACCTGGTGGACCTTGCCTTAGTGTTTGAGGACAGCTGTAATGAAAGGGTGATTCTGTGTCACAGGCCAATGGAAGAACTTGACAAGAAAACAGGAGTTTCTACTTCTCCTTTACGTGAGCTACTTATTCCTAACCATGGATTTTCAGCAACACAAGGCATTTCCAATTATGTCAGAGAACAGTTTTTAAAACAAAACAAGAAACCATTTAAATTCAGTCTTCTTTTTCAAATTGAACTTTTAGGGCACTCTTTAGAAAAGAGAATTGTGGCTTTGGATGAGAACAATACAATTCTAAAGACATACATCTATACAGTAACAATCAATCTTACACAAGAAATATAATTTCTTGCCAATTGGATTTGAATAGATTTTTCTCGTATAACTAACTTCATTCACTTTGGAATGAAAAATCAAGTTGTATCTTGCTTCTTTGAGTAATTTCAAGTCATTTGAATTGAAAAGATAAAGTATCCTATAGGTTAGAGGGAGTCATTAACTTTTTAATAGTTTAGCAAAGTTGTAAATTGATTGATTGGGGCTTGGGATGAATTTTCCCAGGTAGATAATGTTCTACATGGGATTGGTCCACAGACCTACAGAGAAAAAAGTTTTTAAAGTATAGTTGACATGAAATACACACTAGGTTTTATTAGGACCTAATTACTGTAAAGATTATGATTCCCTTATACATGGATTCAAGATTATACATTGCCTTTTTCGAATGACACACATTTTGTCTACCTCCAACAATTAAAATAAACCCTTTAGATTTTCTCACTACAAACAGTTTAGATAAGTATATACAAAATGAAGATGAATTCTTTCCATTTCTTGGACCATAACCGTGCTGATGCCTTCAGTAGGGACTTAATCAGCCTACTGCATGATCAAGTGTTGAGCACTCATACGTAACAATGCTTAGATAAAAAAGAATCTTCAGTTCCCCATTAGGATGCCTGGTGCCTAGCTAACTCACCATGTGAGACGAGGTCTGTTGCAGACTCAAATTCTCAGCACTTAAATTCAATGATGACCATGCAAGCTTACACAGTGGGTGAAGATGGACATATTCAGAGTCTTTACTCTGGACCCACTAAACAAGAAGTAACAGGATGTCTGTGGCAGATATCCCTGGACTAATGGTTGAGAAACCTGCCTACTAATTCTCTGTGTGATTTAGAATAAGTCTCTGGACTTCATTATCAGTGTATTGGGACAAAATTTCAGCACCTCTAAGAGCTCTTACCACACTTGCACAAGAGTTTTTCCTATTTCTTGGCTGAGCAGAGTTTCCCTGGATCATTAAGCAGTCCATAGGCAATGATTCTAAAATAGAACAGAAATGACTAAAGCATCAAACAATGGGTCCCATTACTGAGTCTTGGAAAACAGGGAAAAATTCTAACCTGTAACCAGAGAGCCACCTGCAGATGTCAGATTGCTATTTACCTATTACATAATTTCCACATGTAAAGTCTTATCCCTATTCTAAGTATCTAGTATTATCAATAATATAATGAGTCAATATTATTTAAAACAGATTTAAGCAAATAGTTAATATTCCTAACTTTACTGATCAATTCAGTTCAGTTCAGTCGCTCAGTCAAGTCCAACTCTTTGCGACTCCATGAATCACAGCATGCCAGGCCTCCCTGTCCATCACCAACTCCTGGAGTTCACCCAAACTCATGTGCATCAAGTCGGTGTTGCCATACAGCCATCTCATCCTCTGTCGTCCCCTTCTCCTCCTGCCCCCAACCCCTCCCAGGATCAGGGTCTTTTCCAATGAGTCAACTCTTTGCATGAGGTGGCCAAAGTATTGGAGTAAAGACAGTTCCCTTGATAATCAAACTTTACTGATAGAGTTACTCAATAGATCGCAGAAGTCAGTCTGGTGGCTACCTACCATTCTTTAAAAAAAAATTCCATTATGAGAGTCATTTCACAACTCTACTTTATCAAAGTAACTTTTACTCATTAGACAGTATATTGCAAAATGTTTATTATAATTTCACCATCTTTCATGAATCTCAAAATTTTCCTTAAATTTAAACTAAACTTCAGGCATGAGAATGCCTTGCTTTTTTGTTGATATATTATCCCTGTCTTAAAATGGAAGCTAACATTAACTGTGCATTTCTTTTATATAGGTTTTATGCCAGCCAGAACCTAGCAGACCTAATGAGACAGTCAGGCATTATTATTACTTCTATTTTGTACATGAGTATTTGAGACACTTGTCATAGGACAAATATCCTATGGCAGAACTGTAATTTTACCCAGGTCCATATGATGAAATAGTATCATTCAATAGAGGGAAGAAATTCTGGTCAGTTTCTATGCTTCAAGATTCTTCAGTTTAGTTTTTGGTTTGCTCACTGATGCTCCATAGCAACCAAATGTCTACAGGCCTTGGAACCTTGAAGCCTAACCAGGAGGACCCCAGCAGATCCTCTGCCTGTAGTTGAGATGCCACTAAATGACTGGGCATCATTAACTAGTGCAGTCCCCTCATAATCTGTCTCCATTCTCTCTCGTTTTTTAGGTATGAAGTGAAGTGAAGTGAAAGTCACTCAGTTGTGTCCGACTCTTTGTGACCCCAAGGACTATACAGTCCATGGAATTCTCTAGGCCAGAATACTGGAGTGGGTAGCCTTTCCCTTCTCCAGGAGATCTTCCCAGCCCAGGGATTGAACCCAGGTCTCCCACATTGCAGGCACATTCTTTACCAGCTGGGCCCCAAGGGAAGCCCATATAGAAGTCAGTATAATTTATTCTAACTCTTCAGAGAGGCTGTGAGAAATTGATACTCTTTCATTCTCACAGATTCATGGGAAACCCCTGCCATTTGAGGCAGTTTCCACCAGAGTGGAAATCGGTGTCTCTTTTCTTTTGGTGGGGAGGGTACTTCTGAGTTTCCCTGGTGGCTCAGACAGTAAAGAATCTGCCTGCAATGCAGGAGACCTGGGTTCAATCCCTGGGTCGGGAAGATCCCCTGGAGAAGGGAATGGCTACCCACTCCAATATTCTTGCCTGGAGAATTCCATGGGCAGAGGAGCCTGATGGGCTATATAGTTCATGTGGTTCCAGAGAGTCAGACATGACTGAGCAACTCAACACTCTGGTACACCCTTGAGTCTTAGGGCAGGGCAGATCAGTCCAAAGGGCTCACTTTTTGTTAGAATTACAAAATGTATGATCCAGTTTCAAGGCCAGTGTGTATGACTGAGTCATGACACTGGCAATTTATCCACCAAGATGAGACTCTAAGTTGGAGAAAGTAAACCTGAGAGCTAATATTGCACAGAGACCTCTGGCATTGTCAATTGCCACTTTATCTTTTTAAATAATGCTAAAACAGTTCATATGTTACATTTATAATATTTAACTCAACTTAGCTAACAAACAGAAATAAAACTAAAATTTAACTATGTGAATCTTTAGCTTTAGTTATCTTGAAAGAATCTGAAAGTACACATTTCCTTATTTAATGGTGAGACATATGAGTCACCATAGTGCCAAATTAGTCATGACTGAAAGACTAGCTTTGAATAATTATATTCATGACAAAAATAATGATATTACCATAATATAAATCTGCTCAATAAAGGGCATGTACTCACATAATTTTATAGAGCAAAGAAATCACTGGTGCAATAAATGTTTCTCAGCTACTCCTTCAGAACAGGGATATTATTTTTCTTAAATAACTTGAACATTGAAAAATTCCTATCTGATGATAGCATTTCACTTTTGATCCCAGAGAAAATCTCTCCACATATTTATTTTACAGTAGACATTCAGACATACTTTTACTTAACATTCACTGTTATTAACAGAATTAACTGCCAAGTTCAGACTAATATTAGTGTTTGATACGATTTTCATTGTTTACATTAAAGAATCGTACTATTTTCAGTAAAATTTTATGTTAGGTAGTCACATCATTCTTTTTTGCAGTGGTTTCATGTAGTAAGGTGTGTATGCTAAGTCACTTCAGTTGTGTCTGACTCTTTGTGATCCCATGGACTGTAGTCCACCAGGGTCCTCTGTCCATAGGATTTCTCTAGGCGAGAATACTGGAATGGGTTGCCATGCCCTCCTCCAGGGGATCGTCCTGACCCAGGGATTGAACCTGTGTCTCTTATGTCTGCTGCATTGGTAGGTAAGTTCTTTATCACTAGAGCCACCTGAGAAGCTCCTATAGTAAGGTATAAGTGACTAACACTAATGGATTCACCAATTCCCAGGGTTTAATTAGAATGTCATACAATGTATCAGTTCAGTTCAGTCACTCAGTCATGTCTGACTCTTTGCGACCCCATGAATCGCAGCACGCCAGTCTCTCTGTCCATCACCAACTCCCAGAGTTCACCCAAACTCATGTGCATCGAGTCAGTGATGTCATCCAGCCATCTCATCCCCTGTCGTCCCCTTCTCCTCCTGCCCCCAATCCCTCCCAGCATCAGGGTCTTTACCAATGACTCAACTCTTCGCATCAGGTGGCCAAAGTATTGGAGTTTCAGCCACAGCATCAGTCCTTCCAATGAACACCCAGGACTGGTCTCCTTTAGGATGGACTGGTTGGATCTCCTTGCAGTCCAAGGGACTCTCAAGAGTCTTCTCCAACACCACAGTTCAAAAGCATCAGTTCTTCAGCACTCAGCTTTCTTCACAGTCCAACTCTCACATTCATACATGACCACTGGAAAAACCATAGCCTTGACTAGATGGACCTTTGTTGGCAAAGCAATGTCTCTGCTTTTCAATATGCTATCTACTTTGGTCATAACTTTTCTTCCAAGGAGTAAGCGTCTTTTAATTTCATGGCTGCAGTCACCATCTGCAGTGATTTTGGAGCCCAAAAAAATAAAGTCTGACACTGTTTCCACTGTTTCCCCATCTATTTCCCATGAAGTGATGGGACCGAATGCCATGATCTTCGTTTTCTGAATGTTGAGATTTAAGCCAATTTTTTCACTCTCCACTTTCACTTTCATCAAGAGGCTTTTGAGTTCCTCTTCGCTTTCTGCCATAAGGGTGGTGTCATCTGCATATCTGAGGTTATTGATATTTCTCCTGGAAATCTTGATTCCAGCTTGTGCTTCTTCCACCCCAGCGTTTCTCATGATGTACTCTGCATATAAGTTAAATAAGCAGAGTGACAATATACAGCCTTGATGTACTCCTTTTCCTATTTGGAACCAGTCTGTTGTTCCATGTCCAGTTCTAACTGTTGCTTCCTGACCTGCATACAAATTTCTCAAGAGGCAGGTCAGGTGGTCTGGTATTCCCATCTCTTTCAGAATTTTCCACAGTTGATTGTGATCCACACAGTCAAAGGCTTTGGCATAGTCAATAAAGCAGAAATAGATGTTTTTCTGGAACTCTCTTGCTTTTTTGATGATCCAGCAGATGTTGGCAATTTGATCTCTACAGAATATGAAAACACACAAAAGCACACCAAAATTGTGCTGATTTTAGAGTCAGAGAAACCTATATTAAAATCCTTTACATACCACTAATTCACTACGAGAACCTAATAGTTGCTGTAAAATATAAACACTGGTCCTTACATCTCTAGTACAGACTAAGGTTACCTATCAGTGAGGGCACTAGTGGGTCCTCTTGCTCAAAATTCTTCTTGTACCATCAGTTTTAGGGAGACACTGTTCATTCTTTAGCAAGTGATTCTTTTATTGATCTTTCCAACTTCTTTTTGAGTCCATTTTTTGTACCATCAGTTAAGTGATATTTATGAAATATGAAAGATATTGTGTTTTTCTTCTGCTTAAAATCCATCCATCCATGTATTCATCCACTTATCTATTTATTCTTTATTATATTGTTTTAGGTCATTTCAATGGTTTTGATTTACAATTCAGCTCTGTAGTTTATTATTTATTATTATTATTTTGTGTGATTCAAAGGAAAGTCAACACAAGTTATAAAGTAGGGAGAGAATTAAAAATTGAAGAGACATTTTCCCATTCTTTATCATGTAAAGAAAAGTTATCTTAGATGATAAAGCCTACAACTGCATTCATCATTTTGTGATCTGTTGAAATTTTTGAATTTGGATACAATTATCTGAAATTAAATTAACTCATGCTTGCAACATAATTTTTTAAAAATACAGCACAATAAGTCATTCCAAAATGAAATTCTCACATATCATCTACAAGTAATTCTGGTTTTATAATATTATAAAAAGTCCAAATATGATGAGATATTCTTACAGTGGACACAGATGCTTAATGTAGGTTTGATTATCCACCCATACATTTGTTACTGGAGAAGCCTGTGCTAGATTATCTAGTATGATCTCTGTTCTCTCATTTCAGTATTGAGAGGTTCACTAATTAAAGGTTCAGTATTAGAGGTTCACACCCTAAACCTAGTCTAAAGGGAGTCAAGACCCAAGGCTGCCATAATCATTAGCGGGAAATATATGTTTTAGATTTTAATATAGCAAGATTGCAAATTTAGAAACTTATATACTAGGTAGGATGCCCTAGAAACTATTCTGTACTATACTTTTTAATCTAAGAAGAAATAACTTTTAGAATGTAATATACTTATCAGTCAGGTTCTCACATCTTCAGTGCACTTAAAACATACATAATGATTTTTAATTCTGCCTGTCCTTTTCCAAAAAGAAACATCTATTTTGCTATAAATACTGACAAAGATATACATTTTAAGCAATCCAGTCACTTTTACTCCAGAAAATTATCACAAAGCTCAAAAAAAAAGAGAGCATATTTACAGAGCCGAGTTTAGTTTCCTCTTGTGCCCCCTGCCATCAAGACTGGATACAGTGAGATATTTTTCTTTATTTTATGATTTCTTATTTTGGCCTTTTCTTTTTTATTAAAAAAAGCCTTTAACATTTCTTATAAGACCGCTTCAGTGATGATGAACTCTTAGTTTTTGCTTGTGTGGAAAACTCTTTATGTCTCTTTCAATCCTGAATGATAACTCCACCAGGTAGAATGTCCTTGGTTGTAGGTTTTCTTTCTTTGGGCACTTTATTTTTTTTAATTAACTTATTTATTTTAATTGGAGGCTAATTACTTTACAATATTGTAGTGGTTTTTGCCATACATTGACATGAATCAGCTATGGGCATACATGTATCCCCCATCCTGAACCACCACCCCCACCCTCCCCATCCCATCCCTCAGGGTCATCCCAGTGCACCAGCCCTGAGCACCCTGTCTCATGCATTGAACCTGGAGTGGTGATTTGTTCCACATATGATAATATACATGTTTAAATGCTATTCTCTCAAATCATCCCATCCTTGCCTTCTCCCACAGGGTCCAAAAGACTGTTCTTTACATCTGTGTCTCTTTTGCTGTCTCACATATAGGGCCATCGTTACCATCTTTCTAAATTCCATATATATGTGTTAGTATACTGTATTGGTGTTTTTCTTTCTGACTTACTTCACTATATCATTTTACTCCCTTCTGGCATTCAAAGTTCCTTCTAGTGTACTTTACATTTCAGTTATTGTATTCTTCAGTTCTAATTGGTTCTTTTTAAATTGTATATATACAGTGGACTATTACTCAGCCATGCTATTTGTGACAACATGGATGGATGGGAATGTTAGTATTCCTAGTGAAATAAGTCATACAAGGATAAACACTGTATGCTTTCAATTATATGTGGAATCTAAAAAACAGAACAAATGAAAAAAGATAGCAAAACAGAAACAGATTCGCAGATATAAGAACAAAGTAGTGGGTTGCCAGAGGGAAGTGGGTCGGGGGAGTGGTGAATGAAATAAATGAAGGAGATTAAGAGATACAAATGACCAATTATAAAACAAATAAGTTACAGGGACATGATATATAGCACAGGGAATACAGTCCATATTTTACAATAGTTTGTATGATTTGTAATCCATAAAACTAGTGACTACGTTGTACACCTTAAACTAATATCACTTTGTAAATTGCTGCTGCTGCTAAGTCACTTCAGTCGTGTCCAACTCTGTGCGACCCCATAGATGGCAGCCCTCCAGGCTCCCCTGTCCCTGGAATTCTCCAGGCAAGAACACTGGAGGGGGTTGCCATTTCCTTCTCCAATGCATGAAAGTGAAAAGTGAAAGTGAAGTCACTCAGTCGTGTCCAACTCCTAGCAACCCTATGGACTGCAGCCTACCAGGCTCCTCCATCCATGGGATTTTCCAGGTAAGAGTACTGGAGTGGGGTACCATTGCCTTCTCCTTTGTAAGTTGACTATACTTTAGTAATTTTTTTTTAAAAACGAGTGGGTACAGAGCCAATTTTTTGGCACTATTATGGAAGTTTGCCTTCCCTGTTAGTACTTTCTTCTTTCTTCCTCAGTGACATTACATCTCTTGCTTCAGAATTCTAATGTAAAAATCACATAGGTTCAGATGTAAACAGCTAAATACACGGCTTCAACATCTTGAATTTGCCAGAGGATAAGATGTGCTCCTTCATAAGAGAATATAATTCTTAAATCAGAGCAGAGCTTCTCAAGTGTAGAAAAACTCTCAGAAATATCTGGAATCCTTGGGAGAAATGCCCTAAATTCTGATGCCTAAATGCCCTAAATTCCTGATCCTGTAGATTCTGACTCAGCGGGTCTCAGGTGGAGTCAAGGAACCCAGGTGACGGTGAAAATTAATCACCAACCTAGAGAATGACTCTTTAATTATAGATTTCAGGCATCAGTGACTAAGTCAAAGGTTCTTTCTGACAAGGCTGGCATCGGGTTGTGGTGATAGTTTTAAAATTGTTTACTCTAGGGAATCAGGAGATTAGGCTAATGTGTTTTGTGATTTCAATCTGAAGTAATTGCAATTGATAATCTTTAAGATCTGGCTTTCAATTTTCTACTTTAGCCAGCTTTATAATTAACAAATAATAAATGATGGACCGCTCCCAGAGAGCTAGTATTGCCTGTCCCTTTGTTGTTTTTTTAATTAATTAATTTATTTTAATTGGAGGCTAATTGTTTTACAATATTGTAGTGGTTTTTGCCATACGCTGACATGAATTAGCCATGGGTGTACAGGTGTCCCCCATCCTAAACCCTGCTTCCACCTTCCTCCCCATCTCATCCCTCAGGGTTGTCCCAGTGCACCGGCTTTGAGTGTTTCATGCATCAAACTTGGACTGGTGATCTATTTCATATATGATAATATACATGTTTCAATGCTCTTCTCTCAAATCATCCCACCCTTGCCTTCTCCCAAAGAGTCCAAAAATCTGTCCATTATATCTGTGTCTGTTTCATTATATCTGTGTCTCTTTTGCTTTCTTACACATAGGGTCATCATTACCACCTTTCTAAATTCCGTACTATGCACTAATATACTGTATTGGTGTTTTTCTTTCTGACTTATTTCACTCAGTATAACAGGCTCCAGTTTCATCCACCTCATTAGAACTGATTCAAGTGGGTTCTTTTTAATAGCTGAGTAATATTCCATTGTGTATATGCACAGCTTTCTTATCCATTCCTCTGCCAATGGACATCTGAGTTGCTTCCATGTCCTAGCTATTGTAAATAGTGCTGCGATGAACACTGAGGTACACATGTCTCTTTTAATTCTGGTTTCCTCAGTGTGTATGCCCAGCAGTGGGATTGCTGGGTCATATGGCAGTTCTATTTCCAGTTTTGTAAGGAATCTCCACACTGTTCTCCATAGTGACTGTACTAGTTTGCATTCCCACCAACAGCATAAGAGGGTTCCCTTTTCTCCACACCCTCTCCAGCATTTATTGCTTGTAGACTTTTGGATCACAGCCATTCTGACTGGCATGAGATGGTACCTCATTGTGTTTTTGATTTGCCTTTCTCTGATAATGAGTGATGTTGAGCATCTTTTCCTGTGTTTGTTAGCCATCTGTATGTCTCCTTTGGGGAAATGTCTGTTTAGTTCTTTGGCCCATTTTTTGATTGTGTCGTATATTTTTCTGATATTGAGCTGCATGAGCTGCTTGTATATTTTTAAGATTAATTCTTTGTCAGTTGCTTCATTTGCTATTATTTTCTCCCATTCTGAAGGCTGTCTTTTTACCTTGCTTATAGTCCCCTTTGTTGTGCAAAAGCTTTTAAGTTTAATTAGGTCCCATTTGTTTATTTGTGCTTTTATTTCCATTACTCTGGGAGGTGGGTCATAGAGGATCCTGCTGTGATTTATGCCAGAGAGTGTTCTGCCTACATTTTCCTCTAGGAGTTTTATAGTTTCTGGTCTCATGTTTAGCTCTTTAATCCATTTTGAGTTTATTTTTGTGTACAGTGTTAGAAAATGTTCTAGTTCCATTATTTTACAAGTGGTTGGCCAGTTTTCCCAGTACCACTTGTTAAAGAGATTGTCTTTTCTCTGTTGTATGTTCTTGCCTCCTTTGTCAATGATAAGGTGTCCATAGGTGCGTGGATTTATCTCTGGGTTTTCTATTTTGTTCCACTGATCTATATTTCTGTCTTTGTGCCAGTACAGTACTGTCTTAATGACTGTAGATTTGTAGTATAGTCTGAAGTCAGGCAGGTTGATTTCTACAGTTCCATTCTTCTTTCTCAAGATTGCTTTGGCTATTCGAGGTTTTTTGTATTTCCATACAAATCGTGAAATTATTTGTTCTAGTTCTCTGAAAAATACCATTGGTAGCTTGATAGGGATTGCATTGAATCTATAGATTGCTTTGGGTAGTATACTCATTTTCACTATATTGATTCTTCTGATCCATGAACATAGTATATTTCTCCATCTATTTGTGTCATCTTTGATTTCCTTCATCAGAATTTTATAGTTTTCTATATATAGGTCTTTTGTTTCTTTAGGTAGGTTTATTCCTAAGTATTTTATTCTTTTCATTGCAATGGTGAATGGAATTGTTTCCTTAATTTCTCTGTTTTCTCATTGTTAGTGTATAGGAATGCAAGGGATTTTGTGTATTAATTTGATATCCTGCAACTTTACTATATTCATTGATTAGCTCTAGTAATTTTCTGGTGGTGTCTTTAGGGTTTTCTATGTAGAGGATCATGTCATCTGCAAACAGTGAGAATTATACTTCTCCTTTTCCAATCTGGATTCCTTTTATTTCTTTTTCTTCTCTGATTGCTGTGGCTAAAATTTCCAAAACTATGTTGAATAGTAGTGGTGAGAGTGGGCACCCTTGTCTTGTTCCTGACATTAGGGTAAATGCTTTCAATTTTTCACCATTGAGGATAATGTTTGCTGTGGGTTTATCATACATGGCTTTTATTATGTTGAGGAATTTTCCTTCTATGCCTGCTTTATGGAGGGTTTTTATCATAAAAGGATGTTGAATTTTGTCAAAGGCTTTCTCTGCATCTATTGAGATAATCATATGGTTTTTATCTTTCAATTTGTTGATGTGGTGTATCACATTGATTGATTTGCAAATATAACCTTTCAAAACTGAACCAGGAAGAAATAGAAAATCTTAACAGACCCATCACAAGCATGGAAATCGAAACTGTAACCAAAAATCTTCCAGCAAACAAAAGCCCAGGACCAGATGGCTTCAAAGGTGAATTTTACCAAAAATTTAGAGAAGAGCTAACACCTATTCTACTCAAACTCTTACAGAAAATTGCAGAGAAAGGTAAACTGCCAAACTCATTCTATGAGGTCACCATCACCCTAATACTAAAACCAGACAAAGATGCCACAAAAAAAGAAAACTGCAGGCCAATATCACTGATGAACATAGATGCAAAAATCCTCAACAAAATTCTAGCAAACAGAATCCAACAACATATTTAAAAGATCATACATCATGACCAAGTGGGCTTTATCCCAGGGATGTAAGCAGCCTTCAATATTTGCCTGTCCCTTTAAATAGAATATTGCTATGGACATTAAATGGTTTTCCAGGTGGTGCTAGTGGTAAAGAACCCACATGCAATGCAGGCAACATAAGACCCCCTAAAGAAGGAAATGGCAACTCACTCTGGTATCCTTGCCTAGAGAATCCCATGGACAGAGGAACCTGGAGCGCTACTGTTCATGGAGTCACAAAGGGTCAGACATGACTGAAGCAACTTAGCATGCATGCATGGACATTTAAACAACTTCTATTTAAGATCAATTCATGCATCAGAAGCTGCTGCTGCTGCTAAGTCGCTCCAGTCATGTCCGACTCTGTGCAACCCCATAGATGGCAGCCCACCAGGCTACCTCGTCCCTGGGATTTTCCAGGCAAGAACACGGAGTGGGTTGCCATTTCCTCCTCCAATGCATGAAAGTGAAAAGTGAAAAGTGAAAGTGAAGTCACTCAGTCGTGTCCGACTCATAGCGACCCCATGGACTACAGCCCACCAGGCTCCTCTGTCCATGGGATTTTCCAGGCAAGAGTACTGGAGTGGGGTACCATTGCCTTCTCTGCAGTTAGAAGCTAGCCCTTTTAAATAAGGCATTTAAAAAGAAACTTGTGCTGGAAGTTAGCATCTTAATTTCAAAAATAGAGAATAAGGATGAAAATAAAACTGACAATTATGGGAGCAAACTGAGTATAATGTGGGAATGATACAGTGTCTCTTGGGAATTAATGGATGGGAAGGATTATTACTGGGAATCTGGGCTTATTTTTCTGTTCCAAGATTTGGATCACTGAATTTAAACTTTATGTCATGAACTGTAAGTGACAGAGTTACTTTCCCTTCAACATTCATCAAATATTAGAGTTTGACCTTGTTTGAGACTCAGGGAGATGTGGGTAAGAGAACTATTCCACTTTGCATTTGTAGTTTCAAGAACTTCAAGAAATAAGTGGTAAAGAAAATGCAAACATGCCATGTCATCATTTTGTTTGCTTACATAGTCCAAGTAATTTAGAATTAGAAAATATGTCATATTCAACTCTCCCCTAAGGAAAATACCCTAGTAAGATTGAGTGGTTTTATTGTTCATTATTATTGTTGTTTTATGAACATAAACTTCATTAAAAGAGTGGAAATAAAATAACATTGGGATTGTTCTTTATATAACCAAAGACACATGAGCTCTGAACTGGCTACAGTTAACTTTGTGAGCTTGGGCAAGCTTACTTCACCTCTAGCTTGCAGCTTCCTCATCTGTAAAATGAGGGAGTTAGACTGGACAACTGTTAGCATGCTTTGTGGCTAGAACATGGTGAGAAGTGGCTCAACCTGACTCCTGGTGCAGGCAGGATGGTTGGCAGTGAGGGTCGGTTGTTTACAGAATTTGTATGAGGATGTGTTTATACATTTTACACAAATGCACTGCATTACCAGGACAGATCACATTTTACGAAAGCTTTAGCAGGCATGTTAACTCTTCCTAGCACTTTGCTTACATTAATTCATTTAATACAACAAAACTATAAACTATGTACTATTAATAGCATCATTTCCATTTTACAGACAAGGACTTTGAAGCACAAAGAGGTTAAATAATAAGCCCTGAGTTACCCAGCTAGTAACTGGCAAAGCCAAGGTTTGGATCCAGACTGTGAGGCTCCAGGGAATTTGGATGCTTAACCACTGTGCTGTGTCACCTCTCTGCTGGGCTGTGCGAGGAACTTGTTTAAATCTCATTGCTAAAACTGCATGTGGGTGTGCTGAGTGGGGGACTGGCTAAGACACTGATGTGGCATCAATAACTTTATTGAGAAGTTAAACCAGGGTTGCTGAAGCAGAAGTGCAACGTCTGTTACAGGAAACCAAAATGGTAGTTACACCAGGCACAGCCACACTAATGCCTAACAGCTGTCAGGAGCCCTTTCAAGGCCGGGAGTAGTGAGGAGCTGATCCCAACATCCAATCTGATGATGCCCCCAATTTCATGACCCTCCACAGGTCCTTCATAAACTGCTGCATTTGTAAACATACCGAGACCACCAAAACTGCTGTTTCTCTAGCTTATAAACCAAACACACAGTATGCCTATGATTACGTGTGCTTTCCCCCACCCAAAAGTTCAGGCTAAGCTAAAAAGCAGTATTGACAGTGATCAGTCTAGTGTTGGTCTTACTATAATGGAATTCTTTTCATGTTTTACTGTTAATTGTGCATGAGTGCTAAGTCACTTCAGTTGTGTGTGACTCTTTGAGACGCTATAGACTGTAGCCCACCAGGCTCCTTTGTCCAAGGGATTCTCCAGGCAAGAATACTGGAGTGGGTTGCCATGTCCTCCTCCAGGGGATCTTCCCAACCCAGGGATTGAAGCCATGTCTCCTGTGCCTCCTGCATTGCAGGCAGATTCTTTACCTCTGAGCCACTGGAAAAGCCCCACTATTAACTGTATTTGACATTAATTTCTGAATCATGAGCTTGTATGCTAAGGGTCTTTCTCTTCCTCCTTTCAATATTATTTCTTAGGAATGACTGTTGAGTTTTACTAAATACTTTTTTGGTACTTATCAATATTGTCATATCTTTTTTTCACTCTATTACTTTAATATTAATATTTAATGAACATTTCTATTATTGAACTGTACATACCTTTCATAACAGAGCATGTTGGGCTACTTTAAAATAGGGGTATTATTACAATTTTGTAAATACAGAAACAATGTAACTTAATCTTACCAAACAAAACTGTGCTAACCTATAATACAGCAGAAACCACTGAAGCAATCTCAGAATCGTTTTTGAAATGATTTTCATTACATGCCCATTTCTTGTTTTGTTTGTCAAAGGTTCATTTCTTAGTAAATTATTTCCGTAGTCACTAAATATTTAGATCCACAAGACAAAGTGAAGTATACTAATTCTGTGAGACTTTTGCTCTTAGGAGATTCTTAACTAATGGAACCTCAGCTTAGAAGATTACCTCTGCACAGGAAAATTCAAGATGTGAGAAGGGACAGCTCATAAGCATACAAGCTCATCCATCATTTTTTAAGAGAGATTAGACTAAAGGGAAAAATCAAATTTCCCCTCAGTTCAGAGGTAGGTTTTCTGTGAGATTAATGTTTTGGTTAAAGATCTCCTTTGCTTCTAGAAAACAGATGAAAAAAACCCACTAAAGCAATTGGTTCTGACAAGAACAGAATCCTTATCTTTTCTGGACACAGTAGGCAGAAGAAGGTGGGCACCTGCTTTCTTTGTGGAAGCTTAAGTGATTTTAAAGGTTGAGAAATTGGAAAGCTCCCTCTGAGAACTCCAGACCTGAATATGAGACAGGATATGCCTCCTTCAAAAAAGAAAGCAGAGCACTCAGCTTGAAAATGTGGGTTTGGGACTCAAAAGACCAAGTCTTCCACTTATTATCCATGCAACTTTAAATAAGTCACCTAATCTCTCAAAGGCCTCAGTTTCTTTATCCTTAAAATGGTGAAAACAACATATTGTCCTAAGGGTGAACCAAACAATGTACTTAGTTCAGTGTCTGGTACAGTATAAGGTACTCAGAGAGTACATGAATGGTAAATTGCTTCAGTTGTGTCTGACTCTTTGCGACCCTATAGACAGTAGCTCTTCAGGTTCCTCTGTCCATGGGATTCTCCAGGCAAGAATACTGGAGTGGGTTGCCATGCCTTCCTCCAGGGGATCTTCCCAACCCAGGGATTGAAATCATGTCTCCTGTGTTGGCGGGCAGGTTCTTTTTCACCAGCACCGCCTGGGAAGCCCCCAAAGTACTCAATAAATGTTAAATAAATACACATGCATATGTTCACAGGCATACATTATGAAATATTTTTAAAGCTTCAAGAAACAACCAGAATTGCCTTGCTGAGTCCTCTGGTTTCAAGGATACAGCTGAAGAAGTGCTCTGAGACACAATATGGATTGTTAGTCTAATCCAGTTAATCCAGCCTCTATGGGACAAGCAGAACTGTACCTAAAAGCTTGAGAGCTGGGGGAATGACTCTTGTGAAAATTTACCAAAGGGCATGTTTTCCCCAGTGAACAGACAGTTTTTACAGCACAGAGGTCTTCCTCATAGGAGGATCTGACTTCTTTCTGGCTTAAAAGCTAATGACAAATCTTTGTTATAAGCAAGAGCACACAGAAAGGGAGAGGGTAACATTAAAATATTCTGCCCCCACCAAAATTCAAAAATTAGTATATTTAAAATTAGGACTTAACTATTGATCAAATTAAGTATCTATGGATGGAATTAAATGTTAGTACTAAATTATGACATATTGGTAAAATGAAACATTGATCAAAATGATTTCAAAATTAATTTCACCCAATGTGACACAGTAAGAAGGCAGCCTGGTCTGTAATGAACACCATACCTGGGACAAGTGGACTCTATTCTTGGCTTCCCCTTTCTGAGTCTGTGGAACACTTCGGAGAAAGTCATCACTTTATTAGCCTTACTTCATTCCCACCTGGGCGAGCTGGGCAGGTGAAGCTAAAAGTTCCCAGACTGCTCTAGAATTCTCCCATTCCAAATTGTGGCAGAGTGGGTCACCCTGTATGGCTCAAGTGGAAATTTCCTCTCAATGTTTTGCAAGCCAGCTGCCCAGATTCTAAGACAGCCAGAAAAGCCCTGAGGAATTCAACCAGCTCCGAAGCCCCACCAGCCATGGTCCCTGCACCTTGGTTTGCTCATTCATGAAAGCAAGAGATGACCAAATTCTCTTCCAGGCCACCTGTGAGTCCTTGCATTTCCACCCTGAGAATCCAAAGCTCTTGCCTTTGGGAGGAAAAAAAAAGTGCAATCAGGTTCCATTTGGAACTGCCAAATTAGAATCAAAATGAATATGAAGAACCAGCATCTGTGAATCTTTTCCTAATGGATGTATAACTGGGTTTAAAGTTTCTGACACATTTAGACTGAATGCTAAGTCACCCGACCATCTGGCTCTAGGACAGTTATGCAAAGGGCCGCTCCCCACCTGTGCATGGAAAGCATTTTTATTAACATCCTGCTGGGCAGGCGCATGCATAAACGGACACTGTGATTGGTCCAAGGTCAAAAGCCAAAAAGATTTGAAAAACAGTTGGACTGGGAAAACAAACAAATAAAACCTGTTTCTGGTGAAAATTATGTCTGTGAAGCAGCAAGGTGCAAGTAAAGAAAAGCCAGAAGACTGAAGCAGGACAGTACAAAGGTTAGCCTTTCGCTTAGATTTAAAAGCATAACTATACTGAAAGCTTAACTGTCCTTTCATAAATCCATTTATTTTTCACAATTGCTGGTAAGAGATGACTTTGAAAATGTTCCTAATCCTGGATATGGTCATATTAGCACTCCTGGTCACCATCACCTGACTCTTGTTTTTGCCAGTTGTCCTTTGCAAAATGTCTGTTTGCCTGCAAAAATGTAGCCCTTGATATACATATCAGTTCAGTTCAGTCGCTCAGTCATGTCCGACTCTGCGACCCTGTGAACCACAGCATGCCAGGCCTTCCTGTCCATCACCGACTCCCGGAGTCCATCCAAACCCATCCATGTCCATTTAGTTGGTGATGCCATCCAACCATCTCATCCTCTGTTGTCCCCTTCTCCTCGTGCCCTCAATCTTTCCCAGCATCAGGGTCTTTTCAAATGAGTCAGCTCTTTGCTTGACCACTGCTGCTGCTGCTAAGTCGCTCCAGTCATGTCCGGCTCTGTGCGACCCCACGGACTGCAGCCCACCAGGCTCTGCTCTGCCATCCCTGGGATTCTCCAGGCAAGAACACTGGAGTGGGTTGCCATTTCCTTCTTCAATGCAGGAAAGTGAAACGTGAAAGTGAAGTCACTCAGTCATGTCTGACTCTTTGCGACCTCATGGACTGCAGCCTTCCAGGCTCCTCTGTCCATGGCATTTTCCAGGCAAGAGTACTGGAGTGGGGTGCCTTTGCCTTCTCCATATATATATATATTATATATATATATATATATAATTTTCCTTAATTAAATATAGATTTCTATGACTCCCAAGTGTCTGGAACAAATCTGATTAAAAACAAGATTCCCACCCCCTGTGCTAGGCTGAGACTGTTCTGCTTTGCTTATCAGTAGGATGAGCACTTGGATGGCAGTCTACACTAGTACACACTCAGTCCATGAAGTACCTCCTTCTCCAATTTCCTCCACTAGCGTACTGATTCCTTCAACAGGGAACACAAGTAGAAGTATGGCTTAAATTTAGGTATCGCTGGGAGAGGTGATGTGATGTGTTCCCTTGGAATTCAAAGAGCCAGAGGACTAATCCCCTTGTCCATACTTCACAAAAAGAATTTTAACCTTCCTTGAATATTTCTATATGATCCCAGGAAAAAAACCATTATTCTCCAGAATACTAGAAATAAGTCAGATGTATGTTTGATTTCTCAATATGTCAGAGCCCATGAGGTAGGAACAGAGGCTCCCATCAACTTCTGGGCTGTGGCTCAATAGAACAGCTACTCTTTACACGATCACCTGCTAATGCCAGGCAATGTTTTCCGTGTTTCTCATCTACTGTCTCATTTAATCTTTACAACACCTCTTCAAAGAGGGCACAAAGGAATAACTCCTGTCTTATAAATGAGGAAAATGAGGCTGTGTTGGGCTGGAGCTGCCAAGAAACAGATGCCTATTTAGGATTAAAACCACAAGAATCTTATCAGGGAAAATGTCTGAATAAGAGGAAAGAGGGAAGAGCTGGGAAGCTGAGAGAGCCAAGGAACCATGAGCCGATTCTGTCCTGGGTGAAGGAGAGAGGGAGAAAGCACCCCAGAGCGCTATGGAGTCAAAGAAAGGTTCCCTGGGGTCTTCAGGATGGTCAACCAGGGAGCTCCATGAGTCAAGGTCACCAAGGTGTCCCTTTTCTCCTGGGGTTGTGTCCACCTTGTGATGGCTTTTAGGTGCTGCGACCCTGTGTTAGTTATTCTCCCCAAGGTAGGGAGTCTGCAAGACTCCTTGTCATGGCTGCCCAAGAGCTCAGTCAGCTTAATCCACTCCAAATCTCACAGCTAGCTAGTGGCAAAGGAATAAGACCTGTCCATCCAAACCCCATGCCCACACATCCAGATATATATGATGAGAAGCCTCGAGGTGCCCCGCACTGGACATAGGCTCCTTCCGTGGTCTGCATCTCACTGCAGACTCCCCACTCTGCAAAGGCAGGCAGGCAGGCATCCTCAAGGTGCGGTGTCCAGGGAGGGTGCGCGGTGTAAGAGAGAGCCCCTGTCAGGGGCAGGGCCTTGCTACTGCGTGCACTGCTCTCCTACTGCTTTAATAATTTGTTATAAAACAAACAAAGTCACCAGGGGAATTGCTGCCAGTGGATAATGGCCTCCTGCTTGGCAATTAAGTGCTGACATTCAGTTTTGCCTCACCAGCCACAGTACTGCTGCTTCCTGTCCCTGTGTTCTCACTCACAAGCATTTTCTGCTGATCAAATTTATTACCCTTTGCAGCAGATCTTGACATTCTCTTCCTTTTCAGCCTGGTGGTGGAGATGTGGAGAATATCATTTTTAAGCTACCTGTTCTTTCCAGGCTGGCATTCACAGGGCCCACAGAGAAACACAAGCAGATTTAAATAAAGCACAAAAGCTCCAAACGTTTAGGTTGGTACAAAATGCCAGTTGTCAGAGGATTCACTAGTGAGACAACCTTTTCAAGCGGATAAGGAAGCAGAGACTTGTGAAAGTCCCTTTCGTGTTATGCTTCCCTAGTGATCACTTAACTCAGCTTCAAGTCCACAAGCCTGGACTCAGAGTTGATGTCCTGTGGCATCTCACAGGATCACTCAGCTCAGCCTAGCAGGATTAACCCTCTAGACCTGCCATCATATTTCAGTTCTTTCATCAGTAAAGGGTGTTTCCCGTACCACCTACATTTCCTTGGTGGGTTCAGAATCATTAAGATACTAACTACTCCCTAGAAGTGGCTACTTTCTTAGAAGCCCAGGGACTTAGAACTGTGTGTACATTAGCCCAGGCTCTGAAAACTGCACACCTGTTCTCCTGGAAAGAAGGAATAGTGAGTGGCAAGTATAGCCAGTGTTTGAAATGTCTGTGCAAGAGCTAGGATGACGAGCTCCCGAGGTCTCAGTTCCCTCATCTGTATGTAACTTGAGGGCAGTAAAATACACGTTCTCAAATGGATCCTGTGATAACCAGGAGTCTCATAAATGGACACAAGAAATCCATTATTCCTCTCATTTCTCCACACCAATCTTCTTGCCCCTAATAACAAGACAACCTCAGTGGTTGTTAAAGGTCCAGCCCTCAGCATCTGTGGTCTCCAGCTCACAGCCACTTTTTCCTCCTCAACCTCTTCATTGCCTCCCTGGTTTTTTCTCTCATTGCTTTGCTACCCTGTAAGCTAAATTTAACCCCAGCCTGCCCCAGAGATTCATTGTATCATTGGAAGAAAACAAATCTGTTCTACAGTTAAATGCAAACCACCTTCAAGTAGTTAAACAGGTTGTTATGTGTGTGTGCTAAGTCACATCAGTCGTGTCTGACTCTTTGTGACCCCATGGACCATAGCCCACCAGGCCTCTCTGTCCATGGGACTCTCTGGGCAAGTATACTGGAGTGGATTGCCATGTCCTGCTCCAGGGGATCTTCCCAACCCAGGGATCAAACCCACATTTCTTATGTCTCCTGCACTGGCAACGATTCTTTACCTCTAGCACCACCTGGGAAGATCAAACAGGTTATTATGAATTCACACTAAATTTTAAAAGACATAGGCAATCCTTTCCTGGGCACAGAGGCAAAAAGCCTAAGTGTTGCAGAACCAGGGATGAGGAGAAGTTTGTGTGGGAGGAAAGGAAGTCATTCACTGAGCATCAAGTAATTCCAGGAAGTATACTACGTGTTCCACTCTTTAATGAATTATTATGTCATTCTTTCAGAGTTCAGAAGCACTTTGTAGATTTTCACGCAATGCAAACACAGCCAGCTCTATAAAATAAAGTCAACTGTATTTGTATCACCCCACCACCACCCTCTTCTTCTAAAATCAGCATCCACAATGGTTTTGTTGTATTGATTCAACAAATATGTGTTGACTATCCACTTTTTGTCAGATCCTATTATGACAAAGGTGTGCTTTTGGTGTGCCAACTAAAGAGACAAAAACACCTGCCTTCCTGGAGCTTCCATTCTAGTGGAGGAAGACAAACAATTTAAAACTAAATAAGTAAACTAATATTATATCAGAGATGATAAGAGCAATGGAAAAAAACAGAACAGGAAAGGGGACAGAAGGAACTAAGACAGATGTGGGTATAAGGCAGGTGAACAGTTTTTGAATAGTGCCAGTAGGAAATAAATAGCTTGCTGACATGTCAGCACTCAAGTGAGTATATGATGTTGATGAAGTGAGTGAATACATCTTTCTCTAATTTTCCCAGTTCTCATAAATATTCCAAACATAAATGCATGCATATGGCTGGTCTTAATGCTTTTTACACAATGGGATTGTATTATACTATACACATTCCTTTGCAATCTGTGTTTTCACCTGAAAAGTAAGTCAATGGGTAAAAAGACAACTCTTGATTTTTCATAGTTGTGTGTACCATACTTTACACATATGTTCCTCTGAAGATGTATTCAAGTTATTTGCGGTGTCCACACTCTGTGTGATCCTCTTTGAAAATGCAATCAATGTTGTGAAGTTTTCTAGATTTTATTTGTTCATGCCAAAGTTCTAGATACTTTCAATATTCTATCTATTTTATTCAGGACAACTTAACTGAGAGCTAGGTTTAGTCTCTCTTTTTCTGGAAGCAAAGAAGCAGACATTTGGAAGAGTTAAGCTGGTTTCACACGGCCGTTTAGCTACTGAATAGGAAAACAAAGATTTAACCTCAGGACAGTATGGTGTCAAAAATTCTATGTTCTTTCCAAAATCATACCAGATCTCACAGCTGAGGACAGAGCAGGAGTACCATCCCCAAGAAAGTGAGGAGAGTAAGAGCAATGAAGTCCATTTTTCATAGCTCTGAATTTATCTAACTTAAAGACTGCCATTTATTTTGAAACTATTCCTTTCCTATGTTTCTGGTGATAAATAGACTTGCTTTAATGAAATAAGGTGACAGCAGATGGTGGACAGTATTGTCTAATGAACATATCAAAAAAGAAAAAAAAAAACATTTCAGTTCTAGCTTGGTTCTGCAACTATACCTACTTTAATGTTCCATGAACCCATGAAGTACCGGAGTAGAGAGTACTGGAGGCAGTTCCCTGGTCTCGGTAGCCAGACCTGAGCCCCTCCCAAGTTGTGCCTCTGTCTGTCTGTCTGTAAAATGCTTGTACTTCTCAACTCCATACTTGTAGCCTGTTTTTATTTTGCTTAAGGATAGCTTAATGCTTATTTACTGATAGATAATATCTGAAGAAAAAGATTTAACAAAATCCTATGGATAACAATGTAGTTTTCAAGTTTCGGAAAAAATTGAAGCTGAGTAATATTTGGAGTCAAGGACTAGGTAACTCAGCTTATAAATAATAATAATAGGAAACATTTATTAGAAATTTATTATATTGTCATATATATATCCTGTTTAATATATTTAGAAAACTTTCTGCTTACTTATTTGATTGAGCTAAGGTTTTTATGAATTGGTATATTTGAACCTGACTTGACTTCCCTGGTGGCTCAGACGGTAAAGCATCTGTCTACAATGAGGGAGACCCGGGTTCGATCCCTGGGTCGGGAAGACTCCCTGGAGAAGGAAATGGCAATCCACTCCAGTACTATTGCCTCGAAAATCCCACGGACAGAGGAGCCTGGTAGGCTACAGTCCATGGGGTCACAAAGAGTTGGACACAACTGAGCGACTTCACTTCTTCACTTCTAACACTAGATAATGTTGACCTGATGGCATTCTTAATATTCAGGAAACATCCCTCCACTAATTCTGGAAATAAATATACTCCCAAAGCTAGAGTGTTTGAAATTGAGATGAAAGAGAAAGAAAGAAAGAGGAAAGAAGGGAGGAAGCAAGGGAAGTACAAGAAAAAATCATTTTAACAGCCTAGCATGATATAAAATAGCCCAATAAAAAAATTACTTTTCATGTACATGGATAAAATAATGCACTGCTAAGAGAGAAATTTATAATAATCTATATGGAACTGCTTGGGTTTCCCAGGTGGTGGTAGTGGTAAGAACCTGCCCACCAATATAGGAGATGCAAAAGATACTGATTCGATCCCTGGGTTGGGAAGATCCCCTGGAGGAGGAAAATGGCAATGCACTCCAGTATCCTTGCCTGAAAAATTCCATGGACAAGAAGAGCCTGGTGGGCTACAGTCCATAGGGTGGCAAAGAGTCCAACATGACTGAGTGACTGAGCACATATAACTGCTTGATCTCTTAGGTAGCTGAACAGTTAGATCCCATATTAATACAGCATCAACTTTAACCAAGAAGCAAGTCATATTAGGAAACTACTTTGGATTTCCTGTTTGCTTTGTTGCTGTTGTTGTTCAGTTGTTCAGTTGTTCAGTTGTGTCCGACTCTTTGTGACCCCATGGTCTGCAGCACACCAGGCTTCCCTGTCCTTCACCATCTCCTGGAGCTTGCTCAAACCCAGGTCCATCGAGTCAGTGATGCCATCCAACCATCTCATCCTCTGTCGTCCCCTTCTCCTCCTGCCTTCAATCTTTCCTGTTTGCTTGCTCTTCAGTAAATGGAAAGTGTGGAGCCCAGGGATCACACTTTTCATTTGACTTTCTCAAACTAATGATTACTCTAGTAAAGAGCTGAATTGACTGAAATCTGGGGAAAAATAAAGCCTTGATAGGAGTGACTGTAAACCCAGAGTGACAATGCCTCTCAAACACACATATTTCCCCTGAGCATAAAGGAACCTAGAGTGCAAGCTCACCTGTAATTACAACAGAGAAACATCTAAACAAAAGATGTCTAGATGTTCAAACAAAAAGTCTGTAAGCAGTATGTGCCCTGAGATTTACAGTCTTAACCTGCTCTGTTGGGTGGAGTCAGCAATGCGCCCTAACTTTGCCACTGTCAGACCTGGAGTCATTAAAGACAGAATCAAAATGCGAACTGAAGCAAGAAAGAAGGAACTGATATTGAAGGCATTTCCAGAAGCTCCAGCTGTTGTTATCACTACTGTAAAATTAACACTCAAGCACAGAAGCCCCATGACGGCTGAATTTAGCCCATGCACTATGCAAAAAAACAAGATCCTATATTTGGCATTTTGAAAACATTTTATAACTAGAAAAGCAAAAGCAAAGAAATGCGATAGGTCTGATTTTGTGCTTTTTAACATTTGAAAAGGTAAAATCATCCTGTTTCTGAAAAAAAAGTTCTAGGTTTTCTGTATTTACATTAAGGCTCTGCCATAGGCCTTACTCAGAAAGGGGAAATAAACATGCTTTACTGTTTTTTTAGAGGTTGGGTTTTTTGTGTTAACATGTTACTTCTATATAAACATTAATCTGTATGTTTTATAGATTTACTATAAATCTGTAACTGTGGAGATACCATGCAACTTGGTAACTACTTAAATAGAAAGATTTAAGGGAATAGAGAAACTGCAATTAGAAGCAAAGTTAATTTCATATGTGCTTATGTGGAAATGCTATCAGTCTAAAGAAAAATCTATGTCTTCATGATTGATAATGTAAGATAAAGTTTAGATCCTATGCTTCCCAGTTACCTCAATAGTACTAATTAGTCTCACGAAAATCAATAGTTTAGATGTTGCCAGAAATTTCCAACCTGCTTCAAGAAAATTTCCATAACCAAGTTTCCCTCTTTACTTTGTTGTTGATCAGTTGCTAAGTTATGTTAGACTCTTTGCAACCCCATGGACCACAACACACCAGGTTTCCCTGTTCTTCATTATCTCCTGGAGTTTGCTCAAACTCATGTCCATGGAGTCAGTGATGCCATACTTAGGCTCCCTTAGACTCTGCAGATGGGAGTCAAATATGGTAGGTTCTCCATTTACCATATAAGGCAGTGGGTTTCTCTACTACCATTGCAAATAAATTGTATTGGCTTCTTTATTCTCATTTTTTGGTTATAGATTGGTCTACAATCTTCCAATTAAAAGTATAAGATGCTTATATAATGTCTTTAAACAGTTCAAGAGCTCACTATTTGGTATTGTTACAAATTCATGAACTTTAGTCAATGCAGAGAACAACTAACTGATGTCAATATAAAAAGTGGGGACCAGAAAAACTCCACTCAGCTTTAGAGTGGAAAACTTGCACAACAATGTTAACTGTCTTTGTCTTTCAGACAAAGAGACCCTGGAGAAGGGAGTGGCTATCCACTCCAGTATTCTTGCCTGGGAAATCCCATGGACTGAGGAGCTTGGTGGGCTACAGTCCATGGAGTTGCAAAGAAGTGGACACAACTGAGTGACTAACACTCTTTCCACACACTTTCACTTTTATTCTAAACGCTAGGTATTGGTTTGGAGAAGGCAATGGCACCCCACTCCAGTACTCTTGCCTGGAAAATCCCATGGACGGAGGAGCCTGGTAGGCTGCAGTCCATGGGGTCGCTAAGAGTCAGACACGATTGAGCGACTTCACCTTCACTTTTCACTCTCATGCATTGGAGAAGGAAATGGCAACCCACTCCAGTGTGCTTGCCTGGAGAATCCCAGGGACGGGGGAGCCTGGCGGGCTGCCGTCTATGGGGTCGCACAGAGTCGGACATGACTGAAACGACTTAGCAGCAGCAGCAGCAGTAGGTATTGGTTTATATTATGAATTTATTCCCAGAAAATAAAGAGTACTCTTAAAATGGCAGTATTTTCCCCTCAGGATTTGAGGGTTTTCAGGTCTCAGTACTGCTTTTGAAAACAAAACTCTTCTTTGGGAAAAATTTTAATAAAGAATCTATGCGACTTCAGGGTTTCTCCTTCCACCCCACAGGGCACAGGGTACTATATATATATTGCAAAAGATTTGTTTATGTCTTTCCTACCCAACACAAAATTTAGTTTAAAAATAACTAGGAATATGAGGGGAAAAATAAAAAGCAAAACAAACACACCCACATAAAATATACCTGTAATTAAATTTTTAAAGGAAAAAAAATAAATTTTCCTCTCCTATGGTTCATTTTCCCCAAAGTAGCTACAGCAGTATTGGAAGTGGGGAGAAAACAGACTTGGGCTGAACTGTAGAGCACTGGCGTTTTGGTCCAGTGGAGTGGAGTTCCCAGGGCTTCTCCTCAGGAAGAGCCTGTGTCTGCCCTCATTTCAGGCAGAACTTTTTTTTGCCTTCCAAATTCAACACTGGGTTACTGAGAAAAGCTATCTGTGCTAATAGCCTGACCTTTCTACAATTTGCTTTACATTTCTGCAGAGTAGGAACCATTGCAAATGTTTGTTAAGACCTAATTTTACAACATACATTATACAAAGCATTCTATTCCATTTAACTAAGTCACCTCTGTGTTCTCGGGTTAGCCAACTAGGACAGCAGGAAGCTATCAAGGTATCAGTAGTTCACATTATTGGCACCCAAAGATTTCCAACTGTGTTCTGGGTCACACACACAACTTAACCTTCAATTAAAACCAGGTTCCTTTCCCTGAAACAAAAACAAAAACAAAAAAAAAAACCTCTCTTAGTGGGATCTGTCATTTTTTACCTCTCAGCAATATCTTGATTGTTTTCTTAAAAGAACATGCAAGAGTATAGATGTAAATCTGTAAATTCAAAAACTATTTCTCATGGGAATCTGTAAGAGCTCTGAAAATTGCATGCAACTAAAATAGGAGAGGAGAAAAATAAGCTCTTGTTGATTTCTTTTTTCTTCAGCAGCATGACGGTATGCACATTGGAATGGAGCCTCTTGTGTTTAAATTGACGATCCTGATGTTTCAAGCCAAACCCATGAAATACTGTCTTTCAGTAATGATACCTCTTCCTTATTGATAAATGTTCAAATCTGAACGATCTTGCTTTTCCCTCCTTATTATTTTAAGTTCTTTGCTTCTGAGAAACTCTATGAGATTTTAAATATTTATTTCATCCATTAGGCCACTGTTGGTTTGCTCATTTGTTTGCTTGTTTTAGTAAAATATGCATCATAGAAAATTTACCATTTTAAGTGTATGGTTCAGTGTTGTGTAAACATCACTGTCATCCATCCTCAGAACATTCTCCCCAAACTGAAACTGCACCCATTAAACAACTACCATTCTACTTTCTGTCTCTGTGAATTTGGCAGTTCTAGATACGTTATATAGGTGGAATCATGCTGTTTTTGTAGTTTAGTGTCTGGTCTCTTTCATTTGGCCTAATGTTTTCAATGTTTCTCCATGTTGTAGTGTGTGAAAGCTCCATCCCTTTTTAAGTTTGAATACCATTTCATCTTATGTACCACATTTTTTAAACCTATCCATCCATTAGTACTCATTTGAATTGTTTCTATATTTTGGCTGCTGTGAATAATGTTGTGGTGAACACTGGAGTACAAATATCTGTTTGAGTCTCTGCTTTAAATTGTGTGTATGTGCCCAATTGTGTCCAACTCTTTGCAACCAAGGACTGTAGCCCGCCAGTGTCCCCTGTCCATGGGATTTCCTAGGCAAGAATACTGGAGTGGGTTGCCATTTCCTTCTCCAAACAACTGGAAATAACACAGTGATAGCTACAAGTCAGTTCCTTTTTTTTTTTTTTCACCTTTATCCCACCCACCCATACTTTATTAGACTCTACCTCTAATAAATCTTATTTTGAAAAGTAAGGAAGTGGTAGTTTAAAATTTTTACTTTGAAAAGCTAATAAAAAAGACTATTTGGTTTTGTAATTCCTTTTTTCCCTGAGAGCTGATATTCTGGTAGCCTTGGGCTTTCTGTCTGCTATTTTGTTATTATTGTCATCAATTTCCAGGCTAGAAATGAAAATATATTGTGCAAAGGTAGATAATATAATGATGCTGAACTTTACAATAATTGCTTTTATGTGTCCTTCATAGATCTTTCCCTCTAATATATATATAACCTAAGTTACTAAGATTTTAAAATGCAAAACCCCTTCTAGAAGCTCCTCATCACACTTCAAATAGCTTTCTGTTGATTAGCATGGAGACTGTTAGTTGAGCTGTCTTTGGTAGAAATGTTGCCAACTATGTATATTTGCTGCAGAATGGCCACAATTCATGAATAGCTTACCACCGCCCATAATTTGACACTTGGAATTGAGTAAAATCAATTACTTTTTTATAGTTCATGATATTTTAAAATTATTTTTGATGCCTAAGATTTTAAAAGCCATGTTAAACTAAAGCATATGTCCTTTTAAAATCCCAGCAATCTGTCATTTAATTGACTTGCTTGCGATTTTTTTATGCAAACAGCGAAAATGAATAAGAGGATGTGAGAGTTCTCTGCAGTATATCACATCATTTTCTAACATTTAATGGATGTGACTTTACAAATATTTTAGGACACAGTATAGCTTTTAACTTCACTTTATTTTGCTTGTACAATTAAAGTATAGAGCTGGGTGCACAATTTAATAATATTGCTTCTTCCCCTCTTGTAATCTCAAATTGGATGCCTAAATTCTTTCACAGAGTGGACATTTGGTCTATAAAACTGTGCCTGGAAGACAAACTCTCATGAGACTGTATACAAGTGATGTGGGTTTTAGATGCAATCTGGATATCATCGCTGCCTTTATGACTAGGTGAGCTTTCCTAAGCTCAAAATCATGGGTGAGCCTTCAGTTACACACCTAAATGGATACAGTTCTCAAACACCGAAAGCACCAGGAAAGGGAATCTCAGAGTCAAGTGGCAGTAAACACTCAAACTCTCTAAATCAGCTACTATAAGAAGCATGAGGATAGAGTCTGTGTCTAAACTGTGTTAGCTAATCATGAGATTTAGTATCGTGACTTGAGTGCAGTAAACACTAAAATCATAATATGATAGAGTTCTTCCCTTCTATCACTTAACAAAATACAATCCATCAAATGTACGGTGACTGTCTACTGTGTGTTAGGCACGTGCCCAGCACCAAGATGAGATGGATGATATAGAGTCTGCCATCAAAGGGCTCACACTTTAGAGAAAGAGACAGGCATATAAATAAATTAACTACGAATACGTGCTATGCGCTCCAAGAGAAGCAGGTAGAAAGTGCTATAGGTACCCAAGTAAGAGAGCAACAGGTTTTATCAGCAGCAGCAGCATCACTACCACTATCATTATCCGTGTTCTACATTTAGGAGTAAAAATTATCTCAAATATTTTAAGATTAGAATGTAAATTTATAGCTTTTCCAATACTTATAATAAGAAGGTCTGCATACACGCTCAAATACACTAGTGTGTGCTATTTTATATGGCACTAAATGTTCTCCTCATGCCCCTCTTGACTAGTGATACTTGTGGAAGATACAGTTGTGACAATTGTTAGTAAGATAGGTAACTGCTGCTGCTGCATCACTTTAGTCGTGTCGGACTCTGTGCGACCCCAGAGACGGCAGCCACCAGGCTCCCCCGTCCCTGGGATTCTCCAGGCAAGAACACTGGAGTGGGTTGCCATTTCCTTCTCCAATGCACGAAAGTGAAAAGTGAAAAGTGAAGTCGCTCAGTCGTGCCCGACTCTTAGCGACCCCATGGACTGCAGCCTACCAGGCTCCTCCGCCCATGGGATTTTCCAGCTAAGAGTACTGGAGTGGGGTGCCACTGCCTTCTCCAAGATAGGTGACTAGGCACCATTTAATACCCTAATCTCATGATGGGAGAGGTCATGTACTCTAAATAATGCACCCTTTCACAGAATATTCTTCCTGACAAACAGAAAAACTGTGACTATCCCTCATCTCAGCTTTTACCCATGAGAGTAGTACATGAAATACTCACAGATCATTTCCAGATATTACATTTTTAGCAGCTCAAGTTTAAACCATACAAGTAATTGCCCTGGAGGAAGCTCGATTCCACTTTGACTCAATAATTTTTCAGAGTTCAATTTTGGTTTCCTCATTACTTCACTTTTCTTTCAATCCAACCCCCTACCTCCCGTCAGCAACCTGCTGCTCTGATTCCAAGTGGTAGAATTTGGGGATTTTTTCAGAGGCTGCCATTATCACTCAAGATTAGCTTGGAAGCTTTTACAATCGGGTGAAATAATATTTTAACTCTCTCCCTGTCATCCTCTATTACCGTGATCCCAACTAGTGTAGAAAATGGCATTTCTCAATTTGATCAGGGAAGACAGAAAATGAGGCTAGAGACAGATTAAGAGTTATATAAACAGATTTAGAATATCATAAGTGGGAGGTAAGGTAGTTAGCATTTAACAAGCACCAAATAAGTGCCAGACACTGTGAGGAGGTATGTATATAGCACACATCACATTAAAAAATCTTGTGAGGTTAGAATTTGTGTCTATAGTCTAACAGAAGATGAAAATTGAATCTCAGAAAGTCATTAAGCTATTAAATGCTCAGTACAGGATTCAAAACCAATGAGAATATTGAATGAATGGCAAGTTCAAATGGAGTGATGTGGCATGTGACAGCTTGAAAAGTTTGAATCTGAACCTTGGGAAGCACAATATTAAAGTAAGAAACTGGTTTCAAGTAGATAGAAGTTGAGGAGAGAAATCACCAGTTGCTAGAGTCCTCTAGTTCTCTGACTCTTCTTTAAAATAGGATTTATGATGATCATAAATTAAAGAACCAGAGGAGGTAAGTAGCAAAGATGACAGTTCAGTGATCTACTAGATTGGGAATGGGGGAATTACTCCTACACAATATAGGTATGAGTTCCAGCAAAAAAAAAACAAACAAACAAAACTCATTCAGAAAACTAAGATCATGGCATCTGGTCCCATCACTTCATGGCAAATAGATGGGGAAACAGTGGAAATAGTGACAGACTTTATTTTGGGGGGCTCCAAAATCACTCCAGATAGTGACTACAGCCATGAAATTAAAAGAGGCTTGCTCCTTGGAAGAAAAGATATGACCAACTTAGCGTATTAAAAAGCAGAGACATTACTCTGGCAACAAAGGTCCATCTAGTCAAAGCTATGTTTTTTCCAGTAGTCATGTATGGATATGAGAGTTGAACTATAAAGAAAGCTGAGCGCCGAAAAATTGATGCTTTTGAACTGTGGTTTTGGAGAAGACTCTTGAGAGTCCCTTGGACTGAAAGGAGATCCAATCAGTCCTGCCTAAAGGAAACCAATCCTGAATATTCATGGGAAGGATTGATGCTGAAGTTGAAACTCCAATACTTTGGCCACCTGATTAGAGTTGACTCATTGGAAAAGACCCTGATGCTGGGAGGAATTGGGGGCAGGAGGAGAAGGGGACGACAGAGGATGAGATGGCTGGATGGCATCTCCGACTCAATGGACATGAGTTTGAGTAAACTCCGGGAGTTGGTGATGGACAGGGAGGCCTGGCGTGCTAAAGTCCATGGAGTCGCAGAGTCAGACACAACTGAGTGACTGAACTGAACTGAATCTGGCTATGAAGATATTTGTTAGCTTGGAGAAAAAAGGACACTAGTTGGTGACTATGGGGCTTCCCTGGTAGTTCAGACAGTAAAAAATCTGCCTGCAATGCAGGAGACCTGGGTTTAATCCCTGGGTTGGGGATATCCCCTGGAGAAGGGAATGGCAATCCACTCCAGTGTTCTTTTCGTGGAGAATTCCATGGACAGACCATGGGGTTGCAAATAGTTGGACATGACTGAGCGAGTTGGACATTTCACTCACTCATAATGAAAGCACCTGTGGATGACTGGTGTTAATGACTCAGTGGGTAGCCAAAATGGACTTTCTAAATGTGTAAGGAACAGTCATGCACACAAAAATCTTACAGAAATGAAGTGACCTTGATATGCTGGATTGGAAACAAAATTGGATTCTTCATTAATAAGCAACATCACAGACTTGCTAATGACCTCAGGCAAATCATTCAAACCCCACAATACTGTGTCCTTATCTGTACAACAGAATGGTTATATATGCCAATAATATATCACAGAGAAGTTGACTTTTAAAAAAAATCAATTATTTTACAAGGGGGAAACTTTCAGTATAAGATTTTTGCATCAGGTCACTGACTTTGTGATGATTAATCTTATGTTTCAATTCGGCTAGATTATAGGGAACAGTTGCTTAGTCAAACACTAATCTAGACATTCTGTAAAAGTATTTTTAATGCATGATTAACATTTACAATAAATTGCTTTAAGTAAAGCATAGTGTGGGTGGGCCTCATGTAATCAGATGAAAGCCAGAAGAGCAAAGACTGTTTCCTGAAGAAGAAAGAATTCTGCTTTCAGACTGTGTTTCTACCCTTCAAAGTCAAGGCTACAACACCAGCTTTTACTTCCATTTCCAGCCTGCCAGCTTGCCCTATGGATTTGAGACTTGGCAGCAGTCATAATCATATGATCTTCAAATCTCTCTAGATATAAATACATATATAGATATAACCTATTATCCTGTTGATGTTACTTCTGTATTTTGAGTTCTTTGCAAAGATTTTTTTAACTCACAGTACTCTGTTAATATCTTTTCCCCCTGATTTTATTAAGTGCTCTGCTTATGATGTTATTTCAGTGATCAGCAATTATTAGGACTATACGTAGTTCAAAAGAAAGTAAATAAAAATGAAGCATCAATTTTTATACATCTATGAATCAAATTTGAAATTCACAGAAACTCATGGAAATAGTGAGTACTTTATCATTTAAACAGAGAAGATTTAATCATGTATTAGAAGATAATATCCAAATGAATAAATTTTATTTTTGGCAAGTAAAATATTCCATAAAGTTTTGAAATAAAAAGTAATTTCCATTTTCTATTGAACAATGCCACATATCTAGCTGAAGATTTATATTACTGATGTCCCAAATGCACTAGCGAGTCTTTTGTTCACTCAAATATTTGCATCAGCTTGATCAACTTTACTTTCAGCTCAATTCTTCTTTGATTTAGCATATGAAAGGAAAACATCTTTTTATTTGATTTTAATGAATTTAAATTTGAAAGAATTGATTTCCTTTTATTCTTTAGAATTGAAAAACTCTGAAATGAGTTTTATTTGAGTCAAAATTATTCATTCATTCATTCATTTAAAAGCTTAATATTAGGGATTTCTCTGGCTGTCCAGAGGCTAAGAGTCTGCACTCCCATTGCAGGGGTCCTGGATTTGATCCCTGGTCAGGGAACGAGATCTCACATGTCACAAGAATTCACATGCAACAACTAAAGAGCCTGCAGGCCACAATTAAGTATAGCTAGGTCTTAAATAAAAATAAATATTAAATCAATAAAATTAAACAAATTAAAAAACTTAATAATAAGTATCTATTGCAAGTATTGGATCTAGAGGATTTTAAATACCAAGAGTGGGACCAAAAGTCCTAGGCTGTGGTTACTACCCTATAATGCTTATCCTCCCCTTGAGGAGACACTGCACACTTGTAGTCTAATAAGTAAGGAAGCTGCGTCTAATTAAATCTCATGATGAGATGTAGTATCAGTAAGTGCTACAGTAATTTGGAGAAGCAATTAATGCATGTTTAGTGTGAGAAACAGAATAGTATCCCCTGGCACCCAGGAGCTTGCCTGGTATGATCATGCTTTGGTTCTGTTATGAGTAATCTTTGCACTCACAGTAATGCATTGATGACCTCTTGCCAAATATAAACAATTTCACAGAACATTAACAGCACACAAGGCCACTCTACATGACTGTGATGGATCAGGACAAAACCAAGACCACTCTGCAAGCATGCCGAAACACAAGCAAGACACGAACATTGTCCAAACCACAAAAGTGACAAAACACTCCCCATCTGGCCAATATGAGTAACTATTATTTCCCCTCTCCTTCTTTTCTTTCATAATTTATTAAAGAAAGCAGGTGGTTTGTCCTGTAGAGCTTCCCATGATAGTTACCCCAAAAAGAGTGACTGTTGCTGCTTAACTGATTTCAGTGCTAGGCTTGAGCTAGCCTAATATCCTCCTAGAGAAGATTTATTAAGATAGTCAACCATAGCCCAGAACTTGTAAGTCTTTTCTAATGCCTTCGTTTCCCTTGCTGCTATGGTAATTAACCCAAATTGTTAATAATAATTAATGCAATAATGTATATAACACAGTACAAATGTGTTTATGGTGGTCTTTGGCTAGAGAGCATTGGAAGTTAAACTCAAGAAAATGAGGAAATGTGAGACTGAACTGAACAGATCTTCAACATGTGCCATGAAAGTGTAGACAGGAATGACAGGATATATTAGCAACAAAATTTGGAAAAAATAAATCATAACCATGGACTTCAACAGGGCATGTGGGCCTATTCTGAGTGGACAGTCAATTTCTGAAACTCACAGCACACGTGAGTTTTGGAAAAGGTAAGATGTCTACTACATAGGCCAGAGGCTTCAAACAGCAAGTCTCCCAGGTGTTGAAAGTGCCACATACAGAAGCCCAGGATGGACAAGAGCCTCTGGGCCTGTGGAGATTACTAAAAGTAAGGCGTCATGAGAAGCAAGTAATGTTAGTTATTAATAATTTACCAATGGTGAGGAAAACTGATGAGTGGGTTGCTTGGGAACTAGTCTATGAGTTGGTACTAAAGAAATTAATGAAAAGAGATGGGGAAGCGAGGGGAGGAGAACAGTGAGAACAGAAGCATGTAAGAAGCAGCTGCTCAAATAAATAGCAGCTATGATGGTTAATTTTATGTGTTAATTTAACTGGGACATGGGGAGCCCAGATTAAATATTATTTCTGGGTATGTTTTTGAGGGTGTTTCAGATGAGATTATACTTTGTGTTTGTTGTAGTTGTTTTGCTTTTCAAAAAAATATTTATTTTCCCCAGCTGCACTAGTGGTAAAGAATCCACTTGCCAATGCAGGAGATGCAAGTGGTGTGGGTTCGATCCCTGCAGTGGGAAGATTCCCTGGATGAGGGCATGGCAACCCACTCCAGTATTCTTGCCGGAAATAATCCCATAGACCAAGGAGCCTGGTGGGCTATAGTCCCTTGAGTCATAAAGAATCAGACACAACTGAGCGATTGATCACACACACACACACACACACACACACACACACACACATCTATTTGGCTATGTCAGATTGTAGTTGTGGCACACGGGATCTCTTGTTGCACATGCGGGCCTCTCTCCATTGTGGAGCACGGGCTCAGTAGCTGGGTGCAGCATGTGCGATCCTAGCTCCCCAACTAGCAATCGAACATGCATCTCTTGCGTTGGAAGGTGGATTCTTATCCACTGGACCACCAGGGAAGTCCTGAGATTAGAATCTGAATTGGTGATTCAAGTAAACTAGTATGTCCTCCCCAGTGTGGATGGGCATCATCGACTCCACTGAGAACTTGCAGAGAACAAAAGCAGAGGGAGGACATGACCCTTCCTGCCAGCCTGTTTGAGCTTCTCCTGCCCTTGGGCTGGGATTAACACCATTGGCTTTCCTGGGTCTCCAGCTTGCAGACTGCAGCTCATGGGATTTCTCAGCCTTTATAATCATGTAAGCCAATTTCTCATAATAAATCTCTTCCTGTACATAGCCCCTTGGCTCTGTTTCTCTGGAGAGCCCTGACTAAAATAAAAGCCTTGCTTATTCCTCTTTAAATCCTCAGGCTTCTCATCTTTAAATACAGATAATCTCTACCTTGCTGTGATATGAAGATTAAATATATACAGTAGGCTTTGAAAAATATGTTCATTTAATTATTCATCCACTCATGTTTGTGTTTAACAAATATTTATTAAACCCTGATTGTGGATCAGATGTTGTGCTCAGTAGGTAAAGGAACAACTGTGAAATAGCTTTGGGTTTGAACCACCTCTTTTTCCCACTGCCACCGTACTCCTTTACCTAAACTCCTAAATGATTACCATCCATCCTAACTGGTTTTCTTGCCTTTCATATCTTTACCTGCCCCTAGTCATTTCTAATGTTCTGATGCCAAAACAAAGTGCCAGCCATTGTTTCCCAGTTTGAACCCTTTAGAAGGTCCCCTCTGCCACACACACACACAATACAAATTCCTTGGCACAACATTTAGAACTTTCCACAGTTTCTCTCCAATCTATTTTTTCTAATCTTATTTCACTATGGTCCTTACATGGGACTCTCGTGAAATTAAATATGGCTTCCGAATATGTCACAAACTTTCTGGCCTCATATCTTATATGATTTTCTCTGCTTGGACTGTCCTCCCCTAGATTTGAATGTTCAGATTCTACCCATCTGTTACATGAAATTGTTCTTCATCTCTAATTAAGTCCTTCCTCCCTACATTGCTGCTGCTGCTAAGTCATTTCAGTCGTGTCCAGCTCTGTGCAACCCCATAGACGGCAGCCCACCAGGCTCCTCTGTCCCTGGAATTCTCCAGGCAAGAATACTGAAGTGGGTTGCCATTTCCTTCTCCAATGCATACATGCATGCTAAGTGGCTTCAGTCACCTCCCTATACTATAATATATATATATATTATATATATATAAATAATATATAAATACATATATAGCAGAATATATATATATATATATAATCAGAAAGATCATTCTTGTTTCAGTGTTTCAGTGAGGAGGCCACATTGCAGAGGTCAGACTTCTTTGAGTTTCATTGGTATATCATGCTTTAGACAACACAGAATTTGCATGTGCTTTTTTGTCTGCCTAGAGTCCTCTTGCACTTGTTTTCACAGTAATTAACTCTGATTTGGGGCTTCCTTGGTAGCTCAGTTGGTAAAGAATTCACATGCAATGCAGGAGACCCCAGTTCGATTCCTGGGCCAGAAAGATCCACTGGAGAAGGGAAAGGCTACCCACTCCAGTATTCTGGCATGGAGAATTCCACGGACTGTATAGTCCATGGGGTCCCAAAGAGTTGGACATGACTGAGTGACTTTCACTTTTCACTCTCACTTTCAAATCTGCTCTGCTCCAAATCTCAACTTATTCTTCAATTTCTTGACGAAAACCTTTGTTCACCCTGATAAATCAAATCTTTCTATTATCACTCTTACTGTGGTTATAACATTTGTCATAGTTTTTTGGGTGGTTATTTGTTTAAAATCCACTTTCCAAAAAAAAGTCTACCTTTCATCAAAAGAGACTATGCCTGGCTTTGTTAACAACTGTATGCTGAGTACCTAGCAATGTATCCTTATATGGTTCTTCATAAATACTTGTTGAAAGAACTAAAAAAATAATAATAAATTAATTCTATGGCAAAAAAAGGCACACCAAAAGCTTCTAGGGCATGCTCTGGGTCAATAGAATTTCTACATTTTAAACATAATGTTATTTGATGTTTACAATTATTAACCAGACCTACAGATAGATTCTGAATCAAAGAAAGATTTGATATATTTTCATTTATTTAAAAGCTCCTAGATTGGTCATATGTTCTAAGTATTTCTAAGTTAAATATAATACATGAATTATTACCATATTTTAAAAACATTTTCAATATTGAAATTGAAATAAAGATACTGTCTGCAATTTTAAACAAATATTGCCAACTGATCTTCACAATATATGTCAAGTTCAACCACTTCTTACTTTCTCTTGTGCCTCTATTTCAATCCAAACCTCTATTTACTCTTGCCTGGATTTCAGTGGAATTAACTAATCATCCTGTTTTCATTCCGTTCTCCTGAAAGTCTAGATCCCACTCAGTAGCATCTTTCAGAATATAGATCAGGTTTATCTTTTCCTGTTCTCAACTATTCTGTGCAATTCATCTATTGCTGCAAAATAGATAATCTAACCACTAGAGGTACAAAATAGCTACCATTTATTTTGCTCAGAAATTGTACTGGGCACAATGAAGATTGTTCAGCTCTGCTTCCCAGTGAGCCTCAGCTGTGGTCAGCTGAATGGCTGGAAGTGGCTGGAACAATTCTGCCAGGACCATATGTCTGGGGCCTTGATTCTTCTACATCTAATGTCTGCTGAGGCTGGATTGACCCAGATGACTTCTTCACTCATGTCTGGCAGCTAGGCTGGAATGGATAGAACAGCTAGGGCTGGCTGGACACCTTCCTATGTTCCTCCTCCCATAGAGATCTCTGCATGATTAGATTGAATTTCCTAACAACCTGATGATTCCAGAGTTGTCAGCCTCCTTATATAGCAGCTGGTAGGTTCCAAGGTATCCAGGCTTCTGAGCAGAAGCTGAAGCAGAAGCTCATGACCTGTTTTTGTTTCCAAACATCACTTCTGCAGCATTCTATTTAAAAAGTCACTGTGGCCAGCCCAGATTCAAGGGGAGGGAATTAGAGATCTCTCAATGGAGGGATTAGCAAATAATTTGGGGCCATTTTTAGTTGAGTACATTTCTCATTTTACTCAGAGTCCTTACTTTTCAAGGTTGTTTGATGCCCTGTACCACCTGTTTGCTGTTACTTTTCCAGTCCCATATTTTATTAATCTTCCCCTTGTTATCCTCCTATCTGTTTCTCAAATGTACCAGTTATGTTCCTGTCGAGGGCCTTGTCATTTCAGTTTTTTATTCATGGCTATTTCCTCTGCCTGGAGTTCTTGTCCCCAGATAACTGTAGAGCTTACTGCATGCTTCATTCAAGTGTCTACATACATGCTGTCCTCCCTACAGAGGGCATCCTTGACCACTTTGGCCACTCCATTCCCCAACTCCTGATTTTTCTGCACTGCATTTATCTATCATAATATACTTGTTGTCTGTATTTTGTATATCTCACTCTCTAGTGTGTAATTTTCAGGAGCATAAACACCCTTTTTATCGCTGTAGCCACAGAGCCTAGAGTAGTGCCTGATATTTACTAAGTGCTCAGTGAATACTTTTTTTCACAAAATAAATGAGTAACTCTTAAAACCAGCTGTCGATCTGATTAATAAAATCCTACCTTTATAGAGTATATACAAAGAGGCTTCCCTGGTAGCTCAGTCAGTGACGAAACTGCCTGCAATGCAGGAGACCAGATTCAATCCCTGGGTCAGGAAGATGGCCTGGAGGGAGAACCCCATGGACAGAGGAGCCTGGCGGGCTATAGTCCATGGGGTCCAAGAGTCAGACACAACTTAGTGACTAAACCACCACTGTAGAGTATATACTGATATATCTTTCAGTTATTATATATCTGTTGTAACTGAGACTATTAAGATTTGGGAGTAAAAGTGTCATTCTCAAGAGGCCAGTTGGAGCTGACACCAAATCAAAACTGGTCCCGAACAGACATGTGTCTTGGTTCTTTTTTTTTTATTTAATTTTAATTTTATATTGGGGCATAATTGATTTATAATGTCGTATTAGGTTCAGGTGTACAGCAAATGATGCAGTTATACCTATATCCATTTTTTAAAAATTCCTTTCCCATCTAAGTTATTACAGAATATTGAGTAGAGTTTCCTATGCTATACAGTAGGTCCTTGTTGATTATATATTTTATAAACAATAATGTGTAATTCTTAATCCCAAACTCCTAATTTATCTCTCCCCCTCTACTTTTCTCCTTTGGTAACCATAAGTTTGTTTTCAAAGTTCATGAATCTGTTTCTCTTTTGTAAATAAGTTCATGTGTATCATCCTTTTAGATTCCTCATATAAATGATATCATATGATATTTGTCTTTCTCTGACTTACTTCACTTAGTATGGGAATCTCTATAATTCATGTTGCTGCAAATGGCATTATTTCATTCTATTTTATAGCTGAGTAATATTCCATAGTATATATGTACCACATCTTCTGCATCCATTCCTTTAGGTCACTTCCATGTCTTGACTATTGTAAATAACGGTGCTATGAACATTGGGGTACGTGTATCTTTCTGAATAATGTTTTTCTCTGGATATATGCCCAGGAGTGGGATTGCTGGATCATATGGAGTTCTATTTTTAGTTGTTTTTTTAAATAAATTTCCATACTGTTCTCTATAATGGCTATACCAATTTACATTCCCACCAAGAGTATAGGAGGGTTCCCTTTTCTTCACATCCCTTCCACTAGTTATTGTTTCTAGAGTTTTTTGATGATGGCCATTCTGATCAGTGTGAGGTAATTACTCAATTGTAACTTTGATTTGCATTTCTCTACTGATGTTGCGTATCATCAGAATAGACATGTGTCCTGATTCTTTATCTGGTTCATTTAGAAAATATAAAATGCACTCTAATCAAGACAAATACAAAAGATAAAAAGTCAATATATTTTAGGATAGATGTCCTAAGGCATAATTATTCATGATATTAACAAAGAAAAAGATTTAATATACAGGAAAATCACTAATAATATGAGCCATTCTTGAAAAACATACAGCTATAAGGAGTAAGTTTGGTGATTGCTACATTAAAGAGTGTTCTTCAGAATATGATTCTAAAATACATTTAGAGTGCTGATTTTTAGAATGACATTCAATTGTGGCTCATCTTATTGGTTATTATTATTGCCTTTTAAATAACCACTTATATAGGCTAGAGTAATTATTTTGTGCAAGATCTCTAGTGAAGAAGTTTGATTCATTTTCATTTACTATTTACTTTTCTATGTTTTCTATATTACAAAACTACCTCTGAAAGAGTTATTGGGCAATAATCATTTGAGTCTTGTATGTAACCCTGTATTATCATTGAGAAGGCAGTATTCTGTTTCTACTCGGCTGGAAAAACCCTTTTACCATTACTCTACATGATATATTTAGCCCACATTGGACTGACCAGTCAGGAAATTGTTTATATAAATTCTATGGTCTCTAGCCTGAAGAAAGGGATCAAATTGATTATCTGTGCATTGTATTATACTGCACTGGGGAGAGATGTCTACCAAAAATATATAGGCTATTAAATTCTAGGGTTACTTGCAATTGATGACCTCTAATGTTGATAATATTAATACAATAGATATGTCCATGTCATTGAACTATGCTTGGGATAAAATCTAAAACCTTTTCACCATAAACCAGTGCCTTGAAAAATATAATCTTTGGATCACCTGTCTCAGAATTAGCTGGAGTGCTTATTTCAAATGCTCTAATTCAGTTATACTAAATTAGAATCTCTGGGGGTAGGAGCCACAAGTTTGCATTTTGACCACCTCCACCTCCATCAGGTAATTAATCATGTACCATTAAAACTACTTTAATATATATTCTAAAAATCACTACTGTATGCCAATGTAGAGATGAGATGGGATAATTTCCCAATGAGATGGGAAATTATGTTCAAACAAGAAGAGAATAAATATGAGTTTAAAAGTCATTAACATCCATCATTTCTTGTTTTCTCAAGAAAACTTTTAAGTATGTCCTTGCCCCAAGACTTAAAAAAGACAGAGTTGGGGGTAAAAGAGACAAGGAGAGGACAAGAAAGGGTATCATTTGTGGATTTCTGTATTTGGTAGGACAGTGCCCCCTGCCAGGTTGCAAATCTATTACAACATAGGGAACAGCATAATGTGGTGGGTCGAAGTCTTGACTTTGTAGTCACATCCTGAATTCAAATCCTGATTTTGACATCTGCCTTTTAACTTCCCCTTTTGCACTTTCTAATTCATTTTTCATACAGGAGGCAGACTGATACTTTTAAAATATAAATAGGATAATAATCACTATACCTTCTTACACAATCTTGGTGTTTTCTCATCTCTCTTAAACTGTTAGAAAAGCCCAACTCTCTTCTGTATATGACAAGACCTACTGAATGATCTGTTTGTTTCTTCAGTGCTATCCAAATCCTTTCTCCCATGGCTCACTATCTTCAACTCAAATTAAACTATTTTTATTCCTAGAAAATACCCAGCTCTTTCCTGCCTTAGAAACTTTACACATTCTATTTCTTCTGCCTGATATGCTCTACGGTAACTCTTTGTTTAGATTTTGTCCTTTTATCCACCTTGTCTCAGCCCAAACATTATCTTCTTAGACAAGCCTTTGCTTATCATACTACAAAAGTAAATTCTTCCACCTGAGAAAACATATTTTCTGCAATTGTCACCTAATGTTATATAAAGTGATCAATTCTGGAACCAGAGCACCTGCACTTAGAACTAAGGTCTAAAAAATATACTATGATTGTGCGTGTGTGCTCAGACATGTCTGACTCTTTGCAATCCCATCAATTGCAGCACGCCACATTCCTCTGTCCATGGAATTTTCCAGGCGAGAATACTGGACTGGGTTGCCATTTCTCCCTCCAGGCAATCTTCCCAACCCAGGAATCAAACTGAAATCTCCTGCACTGGCAGGCAGATTCTTTACCACTGATTCTCCTGGGAAGCCCATTATTATGATTACTATTGTTATTATCAATGTGTCACAATACGTCCTCAACTTGTATGTACATATTAGCTATATTTATTTGTTTATTACCTTTTAGTGTAAGCTTTCTCACCACAATAAGCTCCATAGAAGCACATTTTGGCTTAGGTTTGTTCACTGCTCTAAATTCTATTCCTAGCTAAAGACTTGGTAGATGCTCTCAAAATAGTTCTTAAAAACTAATACAATTATGTAAAGTTTAAAAATAAAATAAAATTTAAAAAAAAATTTAAAAAACAGAAGGAAGGAATGAAAGGAAAGGGGATTTGAGTGGTAGCTTTTGTTGGGGTTATTAGCCTAATCAGTACTAGTGCTATAAAATTCCATGTCATGTTATATTTGACTGAGTTTGAAATTCTACCTACACCTAAATGGGCTCCTGGAACATAGTGCTTTAATCATCTGGTACTGATGATTAAGTGCCAGGATATCGGGCACTTATGCAGGATACTGGGATATCCCAAGATATTGGGCAGATAGTTACTTAATCAGTGTTTATTGTTTGCAACAACATGCATGGACCTAAAGGGCATTATGCCTAGTGAAACAAGTCAGACAAAGATAAATCCTCTATTTTTCACTTACATGTGGAATCAAAAAAATAAAATAAATGAATATAACAAAACAGAAATGGACTCACAGACATACAGAACAAACTAGCAGTTAGCAGTGGGGGGAAGGAAGAGGGGGAGGCCAAGGTAGGGGCAGGGGATTAAGATATACAAACTACTATGGATAAAATAGATAAGCAACAAGAATATATAGTATAGCACAGGGAAATATAGCCATTATTTTGTAATAACTTTAAACAGAGTATAATCTATAAAAACATTGAATCACTATGTTTTATGTCTAAAAGTAATATATTATAAATCATATATAAACAATATATAATATATTAATATATAATATTATAAATCATATATAAATATATAATATTATAAATAATAAGCAAAATATTTTTTAAAAATCAGTGTCCGTTGGTTCAAATTGCTCAAAGAATAATGGAAGTGAGAGGGCTGCAGCCAGTAGAAAGAAAGTTTATCCTTTTATCCACATATAAAGCATAATCATGTTTTTCTAGAAATAAAATCGGACTACTAGAAAAAAAAGCATGCAAAGGAATAGATACCAATACATTTTGTGGGATTTTAAATTAGAAAAGATTCAACAGCTGATAAGTATGAACACAGTTACAGACAAATATATTATTAGATGGCGTAAAAATGTGAATTTTATAATTATTCACCATCAAGTGATGTGGATAATAGTAAGAATATTACTATTACAGAAGGATTTAAAACAGCAAGAACAGGTTACTATTACTAAATTGTTCTCACTAGCAGTTTTGCATTTAGTTAAATTATCAGTTAAGCCATGAGATCAAAACTTTCCAGCTTTCTGTTCTTCAATTCTCATATTAAATATTTGCCAAATCTTGTTCTTTTGACATTCTGAAAGCTTCCCTCAACTATCCTTCCTTTTTTCTTGGCTCATTCAGGTCCTCCTTACCTTCTTTCAGGCCCTTTCAAAGTTCTCCTTTCCTTTGGTCTCCCGCCCTCTTTAATCTGTAGAGCTCTCCTGTATGGCATCACATTACCACTAGACTCCACACACGTCATTGCAGCACCTCCCTGTTCATCATCCCAGGTCCCTGTTCATTACCTATCAAATGAGTGCCAACCATGAACCTCACTTTCCTCATCTATTCCCTATCACAACATACTTGCAATCCACTCACCCTCTGCTCTGTCCCATTTTGCCTTTCTACTACAGTCCTTTATGCTTTTTGTGCTTTGTAGTTTTAGTTATTATTTTCCCTCTGCCTGGAATTTTCATCTTTCCAAAGTACAGTTGTCAAAAGCCCATCTATCCTTCGAGACTCAAATATTACTTTTCACTACTGCCTTGTCAAAATTCCTTTGGTCAGAATAAGTCTTCTCCCTTCCATGTTTCTATACTGCTTAACAACCTCACTGTCTATCATATAACACAAGTAACTTTGTATAGCTCCTCTACTTGATTATAAGCTAGATAGAAACCATATATTATTTAGCTTGCAATAATCCACAGTACTCAGTTAAGTGCTCTGCACATAGATATTGGTCTGTTGATCAACAAATTCTATTTAAGCTGTAGTAATTCAATCCAATGTAATCATCTGAATAACACTTTTAGAACCCACATTCCAAAACTTATAAAATACCTGGACATGTGTACTATTATTTCAAAGTCAAGACAGGACATTCTTTTCATGATTCAGAAGATCATATCATTAGAATAGAATAGTGGCTTGGGAATGGAGAAAATTAATACACTTTAATTTTATGTTTCCTTGTTTATTCACCAAATTCTTATTAAGTGCCTATGATATGCTAGGGATAGGAAATACAATGGGAAACACATATGAAAATAGTCTCTGCCCTCAGAGGTCTGTAGTCTAATGAAGGAAAAAGAAAAGAAAAAGTGAAAGTTGCTCAGTTGTGTCCGACTCCTTGCGACCCATGGACTATACAGTCCATGGAATTCTCCATGTCAGAATACTGGAGTGGGTAGCCTATCTCTTTTCCAGGGGATCTCCCCAAGCCAGGGATCAGACCCAGGTCTCCATATTGCAGGCAGATTCCTTACCAGCTGAACGAGAAGGGAAGCCCAAGAATGTTGGAGTGGGTAGCCTATCCCTTCTCCAGCGGATCTTCCTGACCCAGGAATAGAATCAGAGTATCCTGCATTGCAGGCAGATTCTTTACCAACTGAGCTATTAGGGAAGCCCTGATAGCCCTGATAAGGGGAAAAGGCATCAATCAAATAATCACATAATTAAATCAAATAACCCATATCGTAAATACACAAATGTGGAAAGTTTTAAAACCTTAGGTACTTGGTATTATGAATAGATACAGTCAGAGTGGGGAGTAGGCTTCTGCATTGGAGGTGATAACTGGAGTGTTGAACTGATGTCCAACAGATAAAAAGGAGTAAACTAGTCAAGAGATAAGGCTAAGTCTGAGGGAAAAGCATCAGCAAACTATAACAGAAGAGAGCTCTGAAGGAAGCAGAAGGCAAGCTTGAGTGGAGTAAGATATAGAGAAATCCAGGCATATGCGAAGGGGTCCAAGTTTGGAGGGCCATGTCCCGGATTTTGGTCTTTATTTTTAAAGTATAAGAAAGCCTCTAGAATGCTTTAGGAATAAAAAATGTGGGGTAGGGTGAAGGAAATGAGAACAATTCAATTTGAATTTTAGAAAAGAATTTTGAATTTTAGAAAAAGATTTCTCAAAGATCCATTTTAGATATTTGATTTTCAAAATGGAGCTGGATCCAGCTTGAGATCCACTATTCATGTCTAGGGAATCTTCCCAATCCAAGGATCAAACCCAGGACTCTTGCATTGCAGGCAGATTCTTTACTGTCTGAGCCACTAGAGAAGCCCTGCTGCTGCTGCTAAGTCGCTTCAGTCGTGTCCGACTCTGTGCGACCCCATAGACGGCAGCCCACCAGGCTCCCCTGTCCCTGGGATTCTCCAGGCAAGAACACTGGAGTGGGTTGCCATTTCCTTCTCCAATGCATGAAAGTGAAAACTGAAAGTGAAGACGCTCAGTCATATCCGACTCTTAGCAACCCCAAGGACTGCAGCCTACCAGGCTCCTCCATCCATGGGATTTTCCAGGCAAGAGAAGCCCTAGCCTCCCCTTTCTATTTGAACCAAAAGCTCTTCAATCCAGCTTTCACAATCCTCTCTGATCCTGGTTCAACTCTATCTTGGCCCATTCTTTTTTCTCATCACCTCGAATTTTCTACCCCATTCAGCTGGGTCTCCTGACTGCTTCCCACAAAGACTGTGCAGACTTCGTGTATCCAGTCACCATTCAAAACTGACATAATTTTTAGGTCCAGCTTGCTCTTATTTGTGCATGTGTCACTTTTCCCTGTCTCTATCAACTCCTGTAACTAACATCAAGAAAACAAAGCATGACCTCACATTATTTCACATGTTACTATTTTATTCTTTCATATGCAAACTATTAACTTTCCACCATGCTTATTACCTCCTCAAGGGAGGGATTGGATCATGAGACTGATTTTTTAGTCCCTTGCAGTTATTAAGAAAAACTCCATGAAAATAGTAGATATTCAATACATACTTGAACAAGTCTTACTTGAATGTTCACAGTCCACTACTGGTTCAGTTGAGTTCAGTTCAGTTGCTCAGTTGTGTCCGACTCTTTGTGACCCCATGGACTGCAGCATGCCAGGCTTCCCTTTCCATCACCAACTCCCAGAGCATGTTCAAACTCATGTGCATAAAGTCAGTGCTGCCATCTAATCATCTCATCCTCTGTCATCTCTTTCTCCTCCTGCCTTCAATCTTTCCCAGCATCAGGGTCTTTTCCAATGAGTCAGTTCTTCACATAAGGTGACCAAAGTATTGAAGTTTCAGCTTCAGCATCAGTCATTCCAATGAATAATCAGGACTGATTTCCTTTAGGATGGACTGGTCTGATATCTTTGCAGTCCAAGGGACTCTCAAGAGTCTTCTCCAACACCACAGTTCAAAAGCATTGATTCTTAGTCACTCAGCTTTCCAACTCTCACATCCATACATGACCACTGGAAAAACCATAGCCTTGACTAGATGGACCTTTGTTGGCAAAGTAATGTATCTGCTTTTGAATATGCTATCTAGGTTGGTCATAACTTTCCTTCCAAGGAGTAAGCGTCTTTTAATTTCATGGCTGCAGTCACCATCTGCAGTGGTTTTGGAGCCCCCCAAAATAAAGTCTGACATTGTTTCTGTTGCTTCCCCATCTACTTGCCATGAAATGATGGGACCGGATGCCATGATCTTAGTTTTCTTTTTTTAAATTTTTTTTTTAACTTTACAATATTGTACTGGTTTGGCCATATATCAACATGAATCTGCCACAGGTATACACATGTTCCCCATCCTGAACCCTCCTCCCTTCTCCCTCCCCGTACCGTCCCTCTGGGTCGTCCCAGTGCAGTTTTCTGAATGTTGAGCTTTAAGCCAACTTTTCACTCTCCTCTTTCACTTTCATCAAGAGGCTTTTTAGTTCTTCTTTGCTTTCTGCCATAAGGGTGGTGTCATCTACATAGCTGTGGTTATTGATATTTCTCCCAGCAATCTTGATTCCAGCTTGTGCTTCATCCAGCCCAGCATTTTGCATGATGTACTCTGCATTTAAGTTAAATAGGCAAAGTGATAATGTACAGCCTTGACATATTCTGTTTCCTATTTGGAACCAGTCTGTTGTTCCATGTCCAGTTCTAACTGTTGCTTCCTGACCTGCATACAGATTTCTCAGGAGGCAGGTCAGGTGGTCTGGTATTCCCATCTCTTTCAGAATTTTCCACAGTTTATTGTGATCCACACAGTCAAAGGCTTTGGCATGATCAACAAAGCAGAAGTAGATGTTTTTCTGGAACTCTCTTGCTTTTTCAATAATCCAACGGATGTTGGCAATTTGATCCCTGGTTCCTCTGCCTTTTCTAAATCCAGCTTGAACATCTGGAAGTTCAGGCTTCACATATTGTTGAAGCCTGGTGTGGAGAATTTTGAGCATTACTTTGCTTCCATGTGAGATGAGTGCAATTGTGTGGTAGTTTGAACATTCTTTGGCATTGCTTTTCTCTGGGATTGGAATGAAAATTGACCTTTTCCAGTCCTGTGGCCACTGCTGAGCTTTCCTAGAAGGTAACTGGGGAGGACTTTAGAACAAGTATGGAAGCACTCTGGAAGATTTGTTTAAGGAAGGTGAATGCTGTTGGAGGTCAACATGGGATGGAGCATGAGTTTTAGAGTAGAATTAAGAGACAAAAAAAAATTTTTTTTTTTATTTATTGCTGTTGTTGTTGTTTAGGTGCTAAGTTGTGTCTGACTCTGTGACCCCATGAACTGCAGCACACCAGGCTTCCCTTTCCTTCTCTGTCTCTTTTGGGTAGGGAAATTTATAATACAAATTTCTTCTATATTAAATAAAAAAAAAACTTATTTTACTTTGAAATGATTTCAGGCTTACATAAAAGTTGGGGAAAAAAAAACAGTTCATAAAGTCCCCATTTACCTTCACCCAGTTTGCCTTTAGAGATCATGCAAATATACATTGTCCCTCAAACTTCCATTTGTCATCCATCTATGGACCTTCCCCTACAACAGTTGTTTGCCCAATGATGACTTTCCCTTTTTTCATTCCTTCTGTATTTATTAACTTGGATGCTTCTGTAAGCAGTTTTTCCGTTTCCTCTGCTTTCTTTATCACTGTCAAAGAAAAAAGCTACTATGGAAGAGAACCATTACTCCTAAAATTTGCTGTCTGCTTTTGGTGAGGCCTCATGGTATATATAAGTTTAGACTCTTGGAGATCCTCTATTATTGAAATTGGCACTCAGTCACGGTCAGACTGAATGGTCTCAGGTGACAGGACAAGGTCTCATAACTTGCTTTGTGGGTGACAAGCATGCTATGGTACTCACAGAAGCTTAATCAGCATTTACAGATGATATCTGACAAGTAGACACTGAGTTTGAAATACAGACTAAATAGCAAAGAAGTACTTAGAATTAATACATAACATTTGAGTGACCTTTCTCAGGTGTAATCATTTGGAGAGGCAAATAATTTCCCTCTTGCTACAATACTAATAGTGAGCTTACTTGTGAACATATGCATTGCTCTTCTACTCAAATTTCATGTCTATGCCCTATTTATGTTTGTTGAATTATGAAATTAGCAAATGGGTCAAATATTTGATCTATATATAAAATGACAGCTAGTGTTCTGCATTTAAAATTTCAATACGTTTTTACTTACACCATTGCCAAAGAAGTAGAAAGCTATTGCTGTCTTCATTTTACAGGTGAGAAATCAGGTAAAGTAATTAATTGACTTGCCTGAATTTAGGCTCCTTGTTCCTTCCACTGGGCCACTATATGAACTTATCGTCACATTTATTCTCTAGCTCACTGCATCAACAATTTTAACAGCCTGCATAACAGTTTAATTTGTCCTAAAGCACTGAATAATTGCACTCATCTCACATGCTGTTAAAGTAATGCTCAAAATTCTCCAAGCCAGGCTTCAGCAATACATGAACCGTGAACTTCCAAATGTTCAAGCTGGTTTTAGAAAAGGCAGAGGAACCAGGGATCAAATTGCCAACATCTGCTGGATCATGGAAAAAGCAAGAGAGTTCCAGAAAAACATCTATTTCTGCTTTATTGACTATGCCAAAGCCTTTGACTGTGTGGATCACAATAAACTGTGGAAAATTCTGAAAGAAATGGGAATACCAGACCACCTGACCTGCCTCTTGAGAAACCTGGATGCAGGTCAGGAAGCAACAGTTAGAACTGGACATGGAACAGACTGGTTCCAAATAGGAAAAGGAGTACATCAAGGCTGTATATTGTCACCCTGCTTATTTAACTTATATGCAGAGTACATCATGAGAAACGCTGGGCTGGAAGAAGCTTAAGCTGGAATCAAGATTGCTGGGAGAAATATCAATAACCTCAGATATGCAGATGACACCACCCTTATGGCAGAAAGTGAAGAAGAACTAAAGAGCCTCTTGATGAAAGTGAAAGAGGAGAGTAAAAAAGTTGGCTTAAAGCTCAACATTCAGAAAACGAAGATCATGGCATCCGGTCCCATCACTTCATGGGAAATAGATGGGGAAACAGTGGAAACAGTGTCAGACTTTATTTTGGGGGGCTCCAAAATCACTGCAGATGGTGATTGCAGCCATGAAATTAAAAGACACTTACTCCTTGGAAGGAAAGTTATGACCAACCTAGATAGCATATTCAAAAGCAGAGACATTACTTTGCCAACAAAGGTCCATCTAGTCAAAGCTATGATTTTTCCAGTGGGTCATGTATGGATGTGAGAGTTGGACTGTGAAGAAAGCTGAGCACAGAAGAACTGATGCTTTTGAACTGTGGTGTTGTGAAGACTCTTGCGAGTCCCTTGGACTACAAGAAGATCCAACCAGTCCATTCTGAAGGAGATCAGCCCTGGGATTTCTTTGGAAGGAATGATGCTAAAGCTGAAACTCCAGTACTTTGGCCACTTCATGCGAAGAATTGACTCATTGGAAAAGACTCTGATGCTGGGAGGGATTGGGGGCAGGAGGAGAAGGGGAAGACAGGGGATGAGATGGCTGGATGGCATCACCGACTCAATGGATAGGAGTTTGAGTGAACTCTGGAAGTTGGTGATGGACAGGGAGGCCTGGCATGCTACAATTCATGGGGTCACAAAGAGTTGGACACAACTGAGCTACTGAACTGAACTGAAAGCATTTGCACTTATAGTAGGACCATGCTTTTGCACTGACCCAATCATGAAGAAGATCAAGCTGGTTTTGTTCAACACTACCAAGTGCTACAAATCCAGATCTCCAAGCTCTTCTGGGGTCCACAAATGTCCTGTGTCACTGGAGGTGGAGGGGATGTTTCCAAAGTCACAGGCGTCTTACACTTGGGGTGCTCTGTGGATCATGTGCTGGCTTCTGTTGAGGAACGCTCTCACCAGGAACTAATAACAGAATTGTTAGCTTAAGCCTAAGGTGTGGGGTCTGAAGTGCCCATGGGAGTGGACAATAGGCCACTGATCAACACTGATGCCGCTATGTCCTCACTCCCAGTCACCCCAGACTCCTCTGTTTCCTTATTTCCTCTCTGATTTTCAGTCTGGCAGAAGTGGAGTAGGGGACATTTGTTTCTTACTCTTGGGATTTTATGATTCACCTACCATAGTTCAGTTCAGTTCAGTTCAGTTGCTCAGTCGTGTCCGACTCTTTGCGACCCCATGAATCAAAGCACGCCAGGCCTCCCTGTCCATCACCAACTCCCGGAGTTCACTCAGCCCTTTGCATTTCCTCAGGATATAAGCTTTGAGATTTAAAGTCAGGAAAAGACTCCTCTCCCTCTGCTACCTTTTTACTGTTGTGTTTTTTTAGCTTCAAAATGAAAACAGAATGATCTGGCTGCCCAAACAGAGGAAAGGTCTGAAAGTTAAAGGAAAACACAAGAGGAAATCTGTTAATATTTCATGAGAATTCACTCTCCAAATACTACTATCTTACTGACTTTCTGCAAGACAAGCCAGGAGAGATCACACCACCAAAAGTAAAATGAATAGATCATCTGTTGTGTGACCACATTGAAAGGAATTTGACAACTCTGAAGGAAAGATTTGGGAATGAAATAATGGTACCTACACAGGAAACTAAACAGACAAAATATAAGGTAATTACTACTAAATAGGAATACAAAGTATGTAGCTCAACTATAAACAGTATTTACATACTAAAACTATGATAAACACTGAATACTAATTAAGCCACAGTTGTGATATACATAAAGTCACAGGCGTGGAGTAATTTGGTGGAAGGTGAGTCAAGTAGGAAAAAAAAAAGTTGCTCAGTCATGTCCAACTCTGGGACCCCAAGGACTGTAGCCTACCAGGCTCCTCCATCCATGGGATTCTCCAAGTAAGAATACAGGAGTAGGTTGCCATTTCCTTCTCCAGGGGATCTTCCCGACCCAGGGATCAAACTGAGGTCTCTCGTACTGCAGGCAGATGCTTTACCCTCTGAGCCACCAGGGAAGCCCAAGGCAAGTAGAAAAGACAGACTCTAAACCTTCTGTGGATAAAAGTCAGTAGATAATGCCCAAAATAAAATCATTGACAAGTATCAATATATGCATGTTATTTCATAATAAATAGGTGTAATAAATATCCAGTATTATTGCTGACATAACAGAATAATCTTTCCCCGGGAATAAGAAGAGGCAAAGCCAGGGACTTAGGTTTTTCATAATAAGCTTTGTAATTTTTTAAACTATAGGCATTTGTTCTTCACTAAAAATTAATTTTAAAAGTATTTCAAATATAAACTGAAGAACTGATAGAATCTGAGCTAGCCATAGTTTTGCAGTCTCTTAATCTTTTGTTTTCTTAAAACAAAAGTAATATATGTACTCGAAATGAAATTAAAAATTAGAGAAAAGTATAACTTGGAAAGTGAAAGCCTCCTGGAATTCCACACCACTCAGAGAATGCCAGTGCAGCCAGTTTAATGGGTAATTTCTGCAAAGAAATTGTTTACCCGAAAAAACAATTGTACTGTGGAAACTCTGCAACTACCTTCTTTATTCTCTAAAAGATCCTTGACATCCTTTTATATCAGTGTTTATGGTTTTAATGGATATACAATATTTCATATTTGGGTACATATCACACACAAAATATGTCATTGTCTGATCTACTATAATGTATTAAATTATTTGTCTGTTGACTTTTCCCGTTCTTCAACAGTATTTAAATGACTATTCCATACATATTTGTTGTTTAGTTGCTAAATCACGTCTGATTCATTTGCAAACCCATGGACTGTAGCCCAAAAGGCTCCTCTGTCCATGGGATTTCCCAGGCAAGAATACTGGAGTGGGTTGCCATTTCCTTCTCCAGGGGATCTTCCCCTATTCAGGGACTGAACCCATGTCTCCTGCAATGACAGGCAGATTCTTTACCACTAAGCCACCCAGGAAAGTTCATACGTATATTTTTGTGTAATTCTAAAAGTGCTTCAGGAGTAGAAATTTTTAAAGTGAAAACAATTGCTCAAAATATATGAGCACTTTACATTTTAATAGACATTGCTAAACAGTCCTTCAAAAACAGTTTTGGGTAGTTGCACAAACACTGGATATGAATGCCCATTATATTTATGCTATGGGTCTTTATGTTCTTTATATAGGACACTAATAGAAATTAAGAATTTTTATTTATGATGCTAGGGACTCAGCTGTGTCTGGAATTTGTATATTTAAAACCTAATCTTCAATGTGATTATATTTGAAGAAAGGGTGTATGAAGAAGTGGTAAGAGTTAAATGAGGTGAGAATGGGGCCTGATCCGAAAGGGCTGGTGTCACCAGGGCTGTTTCTCTGCCATGGATACATTGAGAATGTAAACATCTGGCAAACCTTGTAGAGAATTCTCACCAGAAACCAACTCTGCTGGACCTTGGTCTTGGATTGTCTAGCCTCTAGAACCATAAGAAAATAAATTGCTGGTATTTAAAACATATGTTTGTGTTGCTTTTTGTTGTTGTTGTTGTTATGCCCGTCCAAGCAGACCAATAGATACGGCATTTCACTTAAAACTCGTATGAGTGTGGTACCACTATTTCCAATTTACAGATGAGAAAACTAAGAACTTGCCCAGGTCAGAGAGTTTTTAACTGGTGCTACAGGAGATCAGCCCTGGGTGTTCTTTGGAAGGAATGATGCTAAAGCTGAAACTCCAGTACTTTGGCCACCTCATGTGAAGAGTTGACTCATTGGAAAAGACTCTGATGCTGGGAGGGACTGGGGGCAGGAGGAGAAGGGGACGAGGGGATGAGATGGCTGGATGGCATCACCGACTCGATGAACATGAGTTTGAGTGAACTCCGGGAGATGGTGATGGACAGGGAGGCCTGGCGTGCTGCGATTCATGGGGTTGCAAAGAGTTGGACACGACTGAGCAACTGAACTGAACTGAACTGAACAGGAAGTAGACTGTAGTTCCTTTGACGTATAGTCATGTAATCCTTTTCACTAGAAAAGAGTAGTCTTGTTTATTACAATTCCAGCTCACCCAGTAACTTCTACTGTTGGAAACCTAATGAAATCATAAAATGATTGAGCTGGAAAGTTCTTTGGAGATTGTCTAGTGCAGCAAAGGAAGTGAGGCCCTGAAAGATAGAGTAATTGACCCAAAATCACACAGCTAGCTAATGGAAAAACTGGGATTGAAATTCAATTTGACTTCAGTTTAGTGTTCTTTAATTCTGACACAGTCATATTTCAGTTACATTTTTTAATGTACAAATTATTCCTTGCTATGGAAAAATCTATAAATATAGTTATTTTGCAGGTCACAGATTTTATCTTATAAAATAGAGGTTGCCCTTTAAAATCCCAACTGGATTTATTTTGATGCCCTTTGATAAAATTCTGTAGTATGTAATGGCTAATACTTGTTTCAATTTAAAAAAAAACACACACACAGTCAGGACTATATTCTTCTATATATGGTTGTATTACAGGACTTAGGGGGCTTACCTGGTGGCTCAGTGGTAAAGAATCTGCCTGCAATGCAGGAGACCCTGGTTTGATCCCTGCGTCAGAAAGATCCCCTGGAAAAGGGAATGGCAGCCCACTCCAGTATTCTTGCCTGGAGAATTCCATGGACAGAGGAGTCTGATGGGCTACGGTCCATGGGGTCACAAAGAGTCAGACATGACTGCGCTACTAACACTTTCACTATTATAGGACTTAATTCATTCAGGGACTGAGGGCTTCCACATCTCATTTCCGTGCTAATTAAGACAGTGATTTCTTCAGTCTTTGGATATGTGCAACAGGAGATGAGAGTTGCATCTGCTTCCTGTGTATCAGGGACGAAGCCCAATATTCAGAAAGCAATAGACTAATTTTCTGGTGATGGAAATCCCCACCAGGACAAAAAAGAAAGAGTCTCCACTGGGAGCCAGAAGTGCTCAAAATTAGCAAATTAAGAGTTACTTTTTGAAAATAATTATCTTCCTTTACAAAGTGGTATTGTTGTTGTTGCTGTTATTGTTTAGTCTCTAAGTCATCTCTTTTTGACCCCATGGACTGTAGCCCACCAGGCTCCTCTGTCCATCAGAATTTTCAGACAAGAATACTCAAGTGGGCTGCCATTTTCTTCTCCAAGGGATCTTCCTGACCCAGGGATCGAACCCAAGTCTCCTACATTGGCAGGTGGATTCTTTAACACTGAGCCACCACAGAAGCCCCATCAATTCAGTTCGGTTCAGTTGCTCAGTGATGTCCGACTCTTTGCGACCCCATGAACTGCAGCACGCCAGCCCTCCCTGTCCATCACCAACTCCCGGAGTTCACTCAAACTCACATCCATCGAATTGGTGATGCCATCCAACCATCTCATCCTCTGTCATCCCTTTCTCCTCCTGCCCCCAATCCTTCCCAGCATCAGAGTCTTTTCCAATGAGTCAACTCTCCGCATGAGGTAGCCAAAGTACTGGAGTTTCAGCTTTAGCATCATTCCTTCCAAAGAACACCCAGGACCAATCTCCTTTAGAATGGACTGGTTGGATCTCCTTGCAGTCCAAGGGACTCTCAAGACTCTTCTCCAACACCACAGTTCAAAAGCATCAATTCTTTGGAGCTCAGCTTTCTTCCCAGTCCAACTCTCACATCCATATATGACCACAGGAAAAACCGTAGCTTTGACTAGACGAACCTTTGTTGGCAAAGTAACGTCTCTGCTTTTGAATATGCTATCTAGGTTGGTCATAACTTTCCTTCCAAGGACTAAGCGTTTTTAATTTCATGGCTGCAATCACCATCTGCAGTGATTTTGGAGCGAAGCCCCATCGATTTCTTTAAATTATTATTTTATTTTTCCAAACTTAATTTTCACATTTAGTTTCATAGACTATCACAGTTGACTTGAAATGACAAAGAGAAGTCAATCACTTCAAGTCTTTTCTACCTCCCTGCAGTATAGTGCATTCAGTAGCTTGGTGATTCAGTGGAATATATGGTGTATAACGGTGGCATTAGGAGCAAAACTAAAAAGTAATATTGATTCACTGAATGTTTCCAAGATTCAGTAGAACTTTGGACTAGAAACAGCCTGAAGACAACTGACTCATGTTTTTTGTAGTGTCCAGGAGAAAAACTGAGCTTTTAAAATATCTTTTAACAATAACATAAGTATTTACTCAATCAACAATGAGTTGCACTTATATTTAGTGAAGTAAACAGAATCATAATATTACTTCTAGTAACATTATCCACAGGAAACTGATTATCAAACTATTTCATTGTTCAAAATGCAATGCTTTTCTCCACTCAGAAGAGCATACAACAGAAGAAAGGCAACAGGAAGCAAGAGAGTGAAGGGAAGAGAGAGTTGGAAAAACCCTCCCTGCACATCACAGTCACTTGTCTGGGAGCGAGCTTTTACAAAATGCAGGTACACATAGTCCCCAGAGATTCTGATTAAACTGGTGTGGATGGAGACTAGGCATGAATTTCATGCTCAGCTTAGGTTGAAAACTGCTATCATACGAGAATGAACAAACAAACATGAAGGCATATAAAATATCTCAATGACCTTGGGAGAACTGCAGAGAATAGGCACCTCTGTTATCTTAGGAGTGGCATTGTTCTAAGGACAGGGTATCCTATCCCCAAAGACAGATGATGATGATCTCCAAGTCTTGGAAAGGAAACAATTGGCTGTACTGCCTGCTTATTTTCTGAGCTTGAGCAAGGTACTTAACAATTGAGTTGGTGCCTCAATTTTCTCATCTGAAGAATAGGAATTGTAATACTATCTGCCTTATCAGGTTATCATTAGGATAAAATGAGATCACATAAATGGTTTTGCTCAGTGTCTAATACATAGTAAGTTCTCAGTGCATGTTATCTATCCCACTGGGGAAAGTAAGGAGATCATTTCTTTGCCTTTTAATTATTTATGAGGCAAAATATTTACCAAAATTAAAGGCTCAACCAAACCATGGTACATATATTATAGAATAAGAAAAGCAAGTAGAAGTGGTCATCTAATGATGAAGCCCCCTAGTCACAGGTGCACTCAGATTGCTGCAGAATCCCTCATGCAAGCCATGGCAAAGAGTGTGGATGGTGCAATAATGACTTCTCTAAGAGAAAGAGTAGCTAAAGCAAATGTGTGCATGTGTGTGATGTTACTGCTGTTATCTAAGTTGAGAAAACTTGAGTAGATCTATAGACTGAAAGGAAAGAGCCAAATGGTAGTGGGGAAACCGAAGATGAGAGGTATTTGACGGACCAAGAACCTTGAAGTTGCAGGAACTCATGTGGCAGGATCAGCCTCTGATGGAGCAGAGCACAGTCCTCCACTGAAGTGGAAGGAAAGAGCATTAGAGCCATAAAAGCAGATAAATACGTAGGCAGGGCAGGTGAGTGAGCTGAGCGAGTTCTCCCTTAGTGGTCCTTATTTTCTCTGTAAAATATGAGCTGAGGTAGTCAGCAGAGGTTGGAATGGGAGGAAAGGAAGGGAGCAGGGGAGCTTTAAATAGCTGCTGGGGAGGTCCCCAGAGCCCCAAAATATCCCTTACTGCAATAAGTCATTTAGATGGTATTCCTGATTTGTCTTCTTGGAAGATTCTTGAAAGTTTGCAGCCATTGAGAGATAATTAGTTTTCCAAATAGATCCCATTCTGGGAGAACCAATATTGCATTATTTTAATGCAGGCTTTTATAAATAGCAATAAAACATTCTGCCATCTAACCATAAAGAGAGATGACATAAAGTCCTCTGTTCATTGAAATGGGAGATGTTATCTTCTAAAAACTTTGCTGCAAAATACTGTTGCCTTCATACATTGTGAGTTCCTTCTAAATAACTGTCTTTTGGTGGGGGAAGCAGAGGTTAAGAGCTGCAGTTTTTAAAACCAAGATTTTATTTCTGTTTCTAAATAATTAAACTTGTTTCTCTTTTGAAGTGGAACAAGATTTTTTAAAAGGAAAACAAACTACACAAGAAATACAAAAATAGAAAAGTCAAAAATGTAAAAAAAAAAAAAAGCCACCCACTTTTGCCATTTTTCTGACTTAACCCTTAGTCAAAAAAAAAAAAAAAGAAACATGTATTTCATGTAGTTTGAGCTAATGAATAAAAGGTCAAAGAGCTGAGGAAAAATAATAAAAAGCATAAAAACAATTGAGAGCTATGAAGAACGCATTGGAGCAAACCACTTTGCAGATAGAATTTATGCTTGAAGGCCATAGGCAAGCCAGAACTGGAAAATATAGCTGAAAGCCTAAAAGGTACAGTGATAAGAAAACATAGCAAAGGCCATGAAACAGCCCTTCAGGGGTCTAATCTCAAGTTCCTGAGAAGATTAGAGCTTTAACAAATAGAGCACTAGTTCCAAAGCCAGCCAAAACAAAATGAAAGTGGTTGCCTCCAAAAGGAATCAGAGACTCACCTGATCTGGGGGAAAAAAAAAAGAAAATTATAATAAATTATAATAAGAATGAATAATAATTGCTTTTTTATGTATCAGCACTGAGCATCTCTCTAATATCTGTTGCTACATTTTCCATTCATGTCATTATGGAATTCAATTCATTTCAATAAAAATATCTACATTACTTGAACTCAGGCTGTGAAAATATATAGAGGTATACATAGATATGTGTATGTGTGCTCAGTTCCCCAGTTTTTTCAATTCTTTGTGACACTATGGACTGTAGCCTGCCAGGCTCCTCTGTCCATGGGATTCTCCAGGCAAGAATACTTGAGTGGGTTGCCATTTCCTCCTCCAGGGGATCTTCCTGACCCAGAGATTGAACCTGTGTCTGTTGTATTTCCTGCATTGACAGGCAGATTGTTTAGCACCAGCTCCACCTAGGGCTTCCCTGGTGGCTCAGAGGTTAAATTGTCTGCCTGCAATGTGGGAAACCCAGGTTCGATCCCTGGGCTGGGAAGCTCCTCTGGAGAAGGAAATGGCAACCCACTCCAGTATTCTTGCCTGGAGAATCCCTTGGAGAGAGGAGCCTAGTAGGCTACAGTCCATGGGGTCGCAAAGAGTTGGACACGACTGAGCGACTTCACTTTCACAGCTCCACCTGGGAAGCCCATATACACATGTATGCATGCATGCTAAGTTGCCTTGGTCATGTCTGATTCTTTGCGTATCAGTTCAGTTCAGTTCAGTTGCTCAGTCGTGTCCAACTCTTTGCAACCCCATGAATTGCAGCACGCCAGGCCTCCCTGTCCATCACCAACTCCTGGAGTTCACTCAAACTCACATACATTGAGTCAGTGATGCCATCAGCCATCTCATCTTCTGTCGTTCCCTTCTCCTCCTGCCCCCAATCCCTCCCAGCATCAGTCTTTTCTAATGAGTCAACTCTTCGCATGAGGTGGCCAAAGTACTGGAGTTTCAGCTTTAGCATCATTCCTTCCAAAGAGCACCCAGGACTGATCTCCTTACTAATTCCTTATTTTTGTTGTTGTTGTTTCATTTGAAGGATCTCTACATAATAATCCATTAGTAGATTGTATTATTGTTCAAACTGATGGGCTGCCACTCCCTGAAGGTGGATCATACTTTCTCAGGACACTGATTTCAAGTTTTACCATATGGCCTGCTCTGTCCAGTGAGATGAGAGCAGAAGTGACATGTATCTGTGCAGAGTTAGCACAGCAGGCCTGAGGCCATTAGGCTTAGGAAGGCCCACTTTCAAGGCTCGCACTTGGTTGGTGTAGGGGAGCTTGGTTTCAGAAAGGTTCCCATCATTCTCTCGTAAAAAGAGCGCACTGTACCTAAACTATTGGCTCAGTGTGGTTTATGGAGTTCAAAACTGAGGTATGTGCTAGGCACAGAGTGCCTATGTGACTATCCTCCAATCAAATCCTTGGGTGGTGAGTCTCTAATGAGCTTCCCTGACAAACAACACTTCAGATACGTTTGTACGATTTGATGCTGGAAGAACTAAACCCACCTGTGTGACTCCACTGGGAGAGAATTCTTGGATACATGTGCCTAATATTCTCCACAGTTTGCATCACGCACTTTTTCCTTTGCTGATTTTGCTTCATATTCTTTCATGGTAGTAAATCACCACAGGAGTACATGCTGTGGGTTTAGTGAGTCCTTCTAGTGAACCACTATATCTAGGGGTGATCTTGGGGACCCCAGACACAGTGTCACTTCCGGGAAGTCCTTCATGGCTTTTTCTCCCCTCTCATGACAAGTGTCACTGCTCCAGCTAGAGGTGGTTCTGCCTTCTGGGTCTCAGACTGCAGATGACATGACAGAGCCGGAGCCAACCTAAAACTGACTGACATGAGGCTTTAAGATTTTGGAATTTCCATTTACACGACAAAACCTAACCTTTTCTAACTGATCTATAATTCCAGCAATACCTTTGCATAGTCCTTTCTTGCTCCCAAACCTTGTCTTATATAAGTTACTTTGACCATCCCCAAACCATAGTAGTGATATTTCTGTGCTAGAGACCAACTGGGTCCTTATCTTTTTCCCCAATAACATATGACATTAGGCAAACAAATCTCTACTCAATTTGAAGCAGAGTTGCATGGAGTTGACTGTGTAAGCAAGATGAATAGCAAATTAGTCACTGCAGTCTGGAACACTCATAGTTATAACTTTCTATCTGAGGTTCCTATTAGTGTTTATTATTATTATTATTATTTTGGTTTTTGGCCTTTTGTTTTCTTCTGTCCACAGCACCTTAATAGGCAGAGGTGTGTTTCCAGGCCTCTGGTCATCCATCAGTTTAGTCTGTTCTGGTTGTTAAATTTCTTTGAGATGATATTGTAAAACTATTAAATTAGATATGATTTATGTCACATAGTTTATATTTTAAATCATACTGAATCAAACATAATCAACCTAGATAGCATATTCAAAAGCAAAGACATTACTTTGTCAACAAAGGTTCGTCTCGTCAAGGCTATGGTTTTTCCTGTGGTCATGTATGGATGTGAGAGTTGGACTGTGAAGAAGGCTGAGCACCGAAGAATTGATGCTTTTGAACTGTGGTGTTGGAGAAGACTCTTGAGAGTCCCTTGGACTGCAAGGAGATCCAATCAGTCCATTCTGAAGGAGATCAGCCCTGGGATTTCTTTGGAAGGAATGATGCTGAAGCTGAAACTCCAATACTTTGGCCACTTCATGCGAAGAGTTGACTCATTGGAAAAGACTCTGATGCTGGGAGGGATTGAGGGCAGGAGGAGAAGGGGACGACAGAGGATGAGATGGCTGGATGGCATCACTGACTCGATGGATGTGAGTCTGAGTGAACTCCGAGAGTTGGTGATGGACAGTGAGGCCTGGTGTGCTTCGATTCATGGGGTTTCGAAGAGTCAGACACGACTGAGCGACTGAACTGAACTGAACTGAATCAAACATAAATCTCAAATTTGCCAGTATTCAATTTATTAATTATCTATCGAAAGTGAAAGTCACTCAGTCATGTCTGACTCTTTGCAACCACATGGACTATAGCTTGCCAGGCTCCTCTGTCCATGAAATGCTCCAGGCAAGAATACTGGAGTAGGCTTCCATTTCCTTCTCCAGGGGATCTTCCCAACCCAGGGATCCTACCTAGTTCTTCTGCATTGCAGGCAGACTCTTCACCATCTGAGCCACTATCTATTGCTGTAATAAAAAATTACTCCAAAATATATTGGCTTAGAATAAGAATGAGCATTCATTATCTCATACAACTTCAATTCATCAGGAATTCAGGAAAATCTTAACTGAGTAGTTCTGGCTCAGAAAACTAATCAGTTTGCAGTCAAGATTTGACCAAGCCTTCTGTCCTCTTCAGGCTTGACCAGGACTGGAGGATCTGCTCTTATGGTGGCTTGTTTGCATGGTGGATAAGTTAATGCTGTCTGTTGCCAAGTTCCTCACCACATGTGTTCTCCACAGGGCTGCTGGAGCATCCCCAAGATGTAACAGCTGGCTTCCTCTAGGGAGTAATCCAAAAGAAAATAGAGAGAAATCCACAACGCTTTTTATTATTTTACCCTGGAAACCATAAATCATTACTTCTACCACATTTTATTCCTTTGAAGTCCATCACTAAGTCTAGCTCATATTCAAAAGGAGAGAAATTAGATTCCACCTTCAGAAAAAAAGAGTGTCAAAAAATCTGTGAACATATGTTTAAAATCATCACATCCATGTGAGTCATTATTGCTGCTCATCAGTATGTTCAGTTCTTCCTGACTCTGGGCACACTGAAAACAGTGAATTAATTTCCTGCTCCCTCATGTTGGGTGGGGCCATGTGACTAGATCTGGCCAATGGGTTTTGAATAGACTATTTAGTAAATACTTTTGGAAAATTGGCTATTTATGTGGAAAAAGATAAGTCATTCTTCATGCCACTGCCAAAAATAAAATGCAGATGAGTTAAAGAAGTAAAGAAGAAAATCAGTAATGTGAAAACTTTAAAGAAAGTTTATAATAATTCATGATATTGGAGAAGAATTTCTTCTTCCATATGTTTGTGTTTCAAGACACAAATATATAAAGATAAAATTTATCTTCAACAAAAGACTTAACCAACAAAGTGAAAGGTAAGACACAAGTTGGAAGAGGACATATGTAACCCATGTAATCAGCAAAGAATCCAGAATATATACAGAAGTCATAGAAAAACCATGCAGAAAAAATAATGGATCAGTATACAAATAAATAAATAAACAATGATACAATAAGACAAATCACAGAAGAGGAGATGGAGATGAATGATGTTCAATGTCACTAGTTAACCAGGAAAATGCAAATGAACTACAATGAGATAACATTTGGCACATGTCATGTTGCAAAAATTAAATCTGAGAGCAGAAACTCTTAACCAGGTAGTGCAATTGCTGGTGCAAATGTTAATTAGTACAAGCATGATGAAGAGCAATAGAACAAAAGCCAATAAAATTTAAAATATAGTATACAACCCAGAAGTTCCACATCTATTTCCACCTTCTTGACCTTGGAGAAGCACAGGGAATATGTGCACAAGGAGACATTGTGAAGATGCTTCCTGAAGCACTAGTTAGAATAATAAGAACCTGGAAATAGCTTGACAATTTCTCAAATGTAAAATGGAATATTATTCAGCCATTAAATGAACCAGATCTCCATTTACCAGCATGGCAAATGTACCATGTTGGTAAAATCTCAAAAATCAATAATGAGTGAAAAAGCAATTTGCAAAATGGCATGCATAGTATGATCTAATTTATGTAAATTTCAAAACATGTAAAACAATGCCACATAGTGTTATTGAATAAAGAAATCAGAAGAAAAGATTAAAAACCCTGTATGCATTTCAAGGTTGAGTTTACTACTAGGGAAAAAAATAGGCAAAGGGACTGGGGAGTAGAAGAGGAGTAGTTTGCTGTATCAGGCAATTTTTTTCTATTTTCTAGAAAGAGATGTGAAGCAGATATAGGAAAATATTCCCGTTAGCTTAATACTTGTTACTGAATGCATATTATTGCTATTTTCCATAATTTCCAGTGTGTTTGAAGAAATTTCAAATTTGAACACTAAAATTTTGCTTTAAGAAAACCACTGGACTAGATTATCTCAGTTTCTTGTTATATTAAAATTTGTGATTCTAATGGGTACAGGGATAATCCATAAATCATGATGAGTGACATAAGATTCTGGGCTTTAAAAATCAACCTGCACTAGCAATTCCTGTAAGATGATTTCTGTATATGACATACCAAATCCACGGTCCCTGGAGCAAGACTCACTGATGCCTCTGGCCCAGGAAAGTCCACATGCTACCTAAAGTTCTGTCACTTTACAACAGGTTGCTGCAATTATTTCATTTCTGGAAAATATCTTTCAAATCATTTATCTGTATATCCTCAAAAGAAGTAAAATGGTTTGCACTCTACTGCGTATTTCCAACTAATAGAAAAAAAAGTTTCTGTTTCAAAAGAAATAGGTTCAAGGTATTCAATTTCCTCTTTCCCAAAAAACCAATCCAATCACATTTGAATTTATTAGGAATGAAAAACACACATAATCTGCATCATGTCCTAATTTCCAAAGAAGTTTTTGAGAAGAGTGGAAAACATATGAATTATACTTTGATTACAACTGTCACTTCCTGGACACAGCTGGATTACAAAAAATTGTGAAATTGCTTAAATTAAAAAAAAAAATCCAAACATTCTAGTTTTGCTGACAAGAGAAAAATCTAACTTTTTCCCACAGGAAAGAATCTTATTATGTTTCTAATCACATTTGGGGCTGGATGGGACTAAACAGTGTAGATAAGACTCCAATGTTCCAGATGCTTATCCTGAATAAATCTCCAAACTTTGAAGGGACTGCCTGAAAGTTAATCTTTTTCAGCTTTGAGCTTGAGATGGCCAATAATGAACAATAAAATATAAAGTTGATCCATTTTCCAGTCTTTTCCATCATTATAGTACAATATCAAGAGCTAATTTAATCCATAGTGTTTCTGCACTGGGTGTGACTGCATATATATGAATGAGTATGTGCACGTAAAGCATTGTTTAAAAATATCTTCTCCATCCAAGGACTAAGAATTACTCTCTCTCAATAGCAGAGGTTTGCAAGTCTCCACACTATGGACTGTGTTTTGGATTTGGGCTAAAAAAATAATCAGGAAAAAAATTATTGAATTATCCTAATCATGAATTGTCTGTTCTAATTTGTCAAGATTATTTCTTTAAACCACTTTATTCTGTTTGTCTACCTTTCATTCATTCAATAACACATCAGTGTTTTCTGAGTAGGGAGTTGGTGATGGACAGGGAAGCCTGGCGTGCTGCGATTCATGGGGTCGCAAAGAGTCGGACACGACTGAGCGACTGAAGTGAACTGAACTGAACTCTGAGCATATTCTTTACAAGGCATTCCACAGTCAAGCCTATGAAATTATAAAGCAATATGTCATTTTCTGTTTTCCATATCAGTTAAGCTGTAGGAAAATTAAGTCACAAAATTCTTAGTGAAAGGTATGATTTCAGTCCTATTTTCTGATCCCTGGCAATACTGGTGGTGATGATTCTGTACCACTGCAGTCAATGTACAGCCAGTAACTCAGCAAAATTAGACAGAATGTGACTACAAGAGGAAATCAAAATGATTTGTGAAGCAAGAATTTATCACATTTTCCAGGAAAAACCACACAGTACCCCGAAATGAAAACCATTAGAAGAAAAATGCATTTCATTAGCCTGGTTTTCTAAGGATGATTGGGTTATAAAACTAGTTTGCCTTGTTTTAATCCTGTCCTCCACCCTCTGTCATACATCCTTACATTGTTATGAGTGTTTCATGATTGTCTTGGGATCTTTATGAGAAGGGAGAAAAAGAAAACACAAAACATTTTTTTAGAATATTGTTAGAAAGAATGGATTATTATATCAGACCCTTCAGTTAGTTTCTTTCCCTAGGAAATTTCAACAGAAACCCCAACCTCTATTACCTCACAAACACTATATGAGTCTATCTTCAGGACCATATGATGGTGTTAATTCTCAGACTGTCACTAGACCCATGACACAAAGAGTGGAAGACTGAAAATTTATGTGTCTGTGTGGGTGTGCATGTGTGTGTCAGCGTGTGTGTTTCCATGCCATGCATGTAGAGAGAAAGACACAGAAAAAAAGAGAAAGACTGGAAAATAGGAAAACTAAAAGAGGGGAACTATTTGAAAGAAAATAAAACAGCAGAAATCCTTCTTGAATTACTATAGGCCAATTAAAATTTATGATAGAAATTTCACCATGAGGTAAAAAGAGAAAGGGCTGGAAATGACTCCTTTTTTTAAACAAATGAACTGAACAGAAAAAGAACTGGTGGTTCTTGTTAACATGGCAATGGTTTTGCAACTATCAATAAAGTTAAAATTCTATAAATAAAGTGGTCTGAGAGATGAACTGTACGGTTTGGAACAACAACACTGCCAACACTGGGGAGGGGTTCAGCATGTTCTCCTCCCATAGTCAGTCCTCTGTATGCTCAGTTCTTCATCCAAGGGTTCAGCTATGGATCGAAAATACTAAACATTTTTTTTCAAAAAGTTCCCCAAAGCAACACTTGAACATGTTACAAGCCCAGCAACTATTTATATAGCATTTACAGTGTAGCAGGTGTTACAAATAATCTAGAAACGATTTAAAGTATATGAGAAGATGTGTGTAGGTTATGTGCAAATACCAAGCCACTTTACATAATGGACTTGAGTCTCTGAGGATTTTGGTATCCATAGGGATGTCCTGGAAGCAGTCCCTGGCAGATACCAAGGGGTGACTATATTTTAAGGTTATATTCACAGATATCTGAAGTCTATACAGGCTCTGATTTCTGATTCTAAAATACCAGAACAATGAAATTAAAACATCCAGAATCTGCAAGTTAAAAGGGAATATACACCCTGGTGGGAAAACTATAGAATAACCAATACTGTAACACAATTTGGTAAAACTATTGGCTTCCATTGGAAAAGACTGATGATGGGAAAGATTGAGGTCAGGAGGAGAAGGGGTTGACAGAGGATGAGATAATTGGATGGCATCACCAACTGAACGGACATGAGTTTGAGCAAACTCCGAGAAATAGTGAAGGACAAGGAAGCCTGGTGTGCTGCAGTCCATGGGGTTGCAAAGAGTCAGACACAACTGAGGCACTGAATAACAATTAGCCTTTGAGACTGAGAATGCACTACCATCCAGGCCCAAAAACAAGCTACTAAAGGTTGAATACAGCCTGCCCTTGGATTATCAATAAAGAATTTTCATATTTTAGATGATAGGGAAACTATTATATATGTGTATATTTATGTATGTGTGGAAAATATCTAAAGGATATGTAATGTGAGCCTGGTAGGCTGCAGTCCGTGGGGTCGCTAAGAGTCGGACACGACTGAGTGACTTCACTTTCACTTTTCACTTTCATGCATTGGAGAAGGAAATGGCAACCCACTCCGGTATTCTTGCCTGGAGAATCCCAGGGACAGGGGAGCCTGGTGGGCTGCCATCTATGGGGTCGCACAGAGTTGGACACGACTGAAGCGACTTAGCAGCAGCAGCAGCAGCAGTGATATTGTACTGGTGATCTTTGAGAGTTGAAAATGTGATCCTGTGGGTTTTGTTTTTTTTTTTTAATTTACTGCAATGTGTATGTATTGCTTTGTAGTATTAAAATGTTATGAAAAATAAAAATAAAATAGCAAAGTCATAAAAAAGAGATAAGAAGATAGTGGAGCACACTCAAAGGAAACAAGACACAAGAAAATTATATGAATAAAATAGCTTGATTTTAAATCAACAGACATTTATGTATTTTGAGGAGAAAACAGAATTACAAAACCCAAAAAGAAAACTCAAGAAATAATTGAACCAGCCATGTAAAACTGAGGGACGGTAAGCTTTGTAATGTTAAATAAATTACAGATACAGAATGTAATGATACCAGTGTTATAAAGTCAAATTAAAAGTTATAATCTAACTAAAAAAGCTTAGGAAGTAAGCTCCAGAAAACAGGAGAAAAAAGCCCTGAGATTTCTTCATCTTTCATGGGGTAGAGTCAGAAGCTTCTAGCTGTGGATGATGAAGTAACAGTAACTTAAAGATGTTTAAATGTATAAATATACTTCAAGGAAAAGCAAAATAATAAAAATATAGATAACCAAAGAAAGGTTGATAATACCCCCAAATTACTTTAGAAAATTATAATATAATCAGAATTTTTGTAATATACTCAAAGCAATACTCAGTGGAAATTTGTACCATGTTATTCAAGACTAAATACTAAAAATAAGTTAATAAAGGTAAATAAATACAGAAAAAAATCAAAAGTAAAAGTAATTTTTTTTCTATAATATAAATAAAACAAGAGAAATCATGAGCAAAACAAGAAGGGTTCTTGGAGCAGTGGAGAAAACAACATGAAAACAGGTGCAGTTCAGTTCAGTCGCTCAGTCGTGTCCGACTCTTTGCGACCCCATTAACTGCAGCACAACAGGCCTCCCTGTCCATCACAAACTCCCGGAGTTCACCCAGACTCACATCCATCGAGTCAGTGATGCCATCCAGCCATCTCATCCTCTGTCGTCCCCTTCTCCTCCTGCCCCCAATCCCTCCCAGCATCAGAGTCTTTTCCAATGAGTCAACTCTTCGCATGAGGTGGCCAAAGGACTGGAGTTTCAGCTTCAGCATCATTCCTTCCAAAGAAATCCCAGGGCTGATCTCCAGAATGGACTGGTTGGATCTCCTTGCAGTTCAAGGGACTCTCAAGAGTCTTCTCCAACACCACAGTTCAAAAGCATCAATTCTTCGGCGCTCAGCCTTCTTCACAGTCCAACTCTCACATCCATATGTGACCACAGGAGAAACCATAGCCTTGACTAGACGAACCTTTGTTGGCAAAATAATGTCTCTGCTTTTGAATATGCTATCTAGGTTGGTCATAACTTTCCTTCCAAGGAGTAAACGTCTTTTAATTTCATGGCTGCAGTCACCATCTGCAGTGATTTTGGAGCCCAGAAAATAAAGTCGGACACTGTTTCCACATCTATTTGCCATGAAGTGATAGGACCAGATGCCATGATCTTCGTTTTCTGAATGTTGAGCTTTAAGCCAACTTTTTCACTCTCCACTTTCACTTTCATCAAGAGGGTTTTTAGTTCCTCTTCACTTTCTGCCATAAGGGTGGTGTCATCTGCATATCTCAGGTTATTGATATTTCTCCCGGCAATCTTGATTCCAGCTTGTGTTTCTTCCAGTCCAGCGTTTCTCATGATGTACTCTGCATATAAGTTAAATAAACAGGGTGACAATATACAGCCTTGACATACTCCTTTTCCTATTTGGAACCAGTCTGTTGTTCCATGGCCAGTTCTAACGGTTGGTTCCTGACCTGCATATAGATTTCTCAAGAGGCAGATCAGGTGGTCTGGTATTCCCATGTCTTTCAGAATTTTCCACAGTTTCTTGTGATCCACACAGTCAAAGGCTTTGGCATAGTCAATAAAGCAGAAATAGATGCTTTTCTGGAACTCCCTTGCTTTTTCCATGATCCAGTGGATGTTGGCAATTTGATCTCTGGTTCCTCTGCCTTTTCTAAAACCAGCTTGAACATCAGTAAGTTCATGGGTCACATGTTGCTGAAGCCTGGCTTGGAGAATTTTGAGCATTACTTTACTAGCGTGTGAGATGAGTGCAATTGTGCAGTAGTTTGAGCATTCTTTGGCATTGCCTTTCTTTGGGATTGGAATGAAAACTGACCTTTTCCAGTCCTGTGGCCGCTGCTGACTTTTCCGAATTTGCTGGCATATTGAGTGCAGCACTTTCACAGCATCATCTTTCAGGATTTGAAAGAGCTCAACTGGAATTCCATCACCTCCACTAGCTTTGTTCATAGTGATGCTTTCTAAGGCCCACTTGACTTCACATTCCAGGATGTCTGGCTCTAGGTCAGTGATCAAACCATCGTAATTATCTGGGTCATGAAGATTTTTTTTGTATAGTTCTCCTGTGTATTCTTGCCACCTCTTCTTAATATCTTCTGCTTCTGTTAGGTCCATAGCATTTTTGTCCTTTATCGAGCCCATCTCTGCATGAAATGTTCCCTTGGTATCTCTAATTTTCTTGAAGAGATCTCTAGTCTTTCCCATTCTGTTGTTTTCCTCTATTTCTTTGCATTGATCGCTGAAGAAGGCTTTCTTGTCTCTTCTTGCTATTCTTTGGAACTCTGCATTCAGATGCTTATATCTTTCCTTTGCTCCTTTGCTTTTCACTTCTCTTCTTTTCACAGCTATTTATAAGGCCTCCCCAGACAGCCATTTTGCTTTTTTGCATTTCTTTTCCATGGGGATGGTCTTGATCCCTGTCTCCTGTACAATGTCATGAACCTCATTCCATAGTTCATCAGGCACTCTATCTATCATATCTAGGCCCTTAAATCTATTTCTCACTTCCACTGTATAATCATAAGGGATTTGATTTAGGTCGTACCTGTATGGTCTAGTGGTTTTCCCTACTTTCTTCAATTTAAGTCTGAAAACAGGTAACTGCCAGCAAATTTAAAAAAAAAAAAAGGAAGAAATTACAAAATTGCAAAGTTAAAAATAATAAGTGGAAAATGATTAGCAAAAATATTTTGTAAAATTCTTCCTATAAATTTGACATATCTGGATAAACTAAATATTATTTCTAAACAATTTCAGAAAAATATTACTAAAATTAACTCAAGAAAGCTAAAATTGACTAATTAGTGTTCAAATCTTGGAGAAGGCAATGGCACCCCACTCCAGTATTCTTGCCTGGAAAATCCCATGGACGGAGGAGCCTGGTAGGCTGCAGACCATGGGGTCGCGAAGAGTCAGACACGACTGAGTGACTTCACTTTCACTTTTCCCTTTCATGCATTGGAGAAGGAAATGGCAACCCACTCCAGTGTTCTTGCCTGGAGAATCCCAGGGACGGGGGAGCCTGGTGGACCGCCATCTATGGGGTCGTACAGAGTCGGACACGACTGAAGCGACTTAGCAGCAGCAGCAGTGTTCAAATCTGATTATATTCTGATGAGTCTAATAAGAACTTGCCTTCTAGGGAGAAGAGTCCAGAATGTTTTAAAAAATAAAAAAAGTTGAATATATCTGTGAATGGGAGAGATCATTTCAATGTTATTTACAGTGTTCCACAAATAACTAGTAAAAGAACATCTCAAAATACTCTTTCCCAAGGCAGCATAATGTCAACACTCAATCTCAACAAAAGAGCCCACAAAAAGGACAACAGATCAATCTCATTTATAATGAAAACAATGAAAAATATTCCAAGTAAAACTTAGCAAATACATTTCAGTAGCACATTTAAAGATCAATACACCATAAACAAGTAAGCAGGTTTTATTCAGAAACATAAGCATGATCTATGGAAATCCATCATAGGAACCATTTAATAATAACTCGTCATTACAGATAAATTTAAAACAAGTTATCATTTCTGTATATAATAAAAATACTATTTAGTAAAATTCAAAAATTCCTGCTACATTTGGAAGGAGCCTTTAATAATTGGTATAGAATTGATAACAGATTTACTAAGCAAAACATCTTTTAATGGTTAAACATCAACAGCTTACCCATCAGGTTAAGAACAAGGTAAAAAATTTTTAGTATTATTCAACATTGTTCTGAAAATACCAATCAATTCAATTACCTAAAAGGGAAAAGATAAGAGTTTTAGAGGAAAGGAGTAGCAAAACTATCTATAGATGACATAACCGTCATCTGAACAACCCTAGAGAATCAAAAGAAAGAAAACATGAAGGAATGAAAGAGAGTGGGTGGGGAAAAAAAGAAAGAGAATGAGAGAAAGAAAGAGTGAAAGATACAGGAAGAGAGAGGGAAAGGAAGGCAGCAGGAAAAGGGGAAGGGAGAAAGGGAGGCAGGGAGCAAAGAAACTACAAAATATTTCAGTTAGTTGTTACAAAACTGGTATCCTAAAAATCCAGTTGTTTTCCTGTATAAAAACCATAACCATTTTAAAAATAGCAGTGTAAGACAAGATCGTATTTGCCAACACCAATACTCATGTAGACCCAAATATTCATGTACAACTTGGTAATAAAATAAGAAATGGATAGGGAACCTCACAATTTTCTTAAGAGTCATAAAAATATGAACTACTGGAAATATATATGGATTCAAAAGTAGAAATAATAATTACTTTATAATCTCCTCTCCATCTCATTTTGTAATTTTATCACTTTGGCTTTCAGAAAGATTAGATTAACTTGAGATTCCTTCACATTTTTCCAAAATGCTATAGATGGAAGGCAAAAATCACATAATGAGAGGGCTTTACAACTCCACAGCATTTGTGAATTACTGAAGTGTGATCTGTAAAAAGCTTTTACTTCATGTAAGGAAACCACATAGGACTGGGTCTCCAGGGAAGGTGGCAGGTACAGGTTGGCTAAAATCATGGAACTTTTGTTAAGTTTCTATACTTATCTGTAAACAGGTCATATTACATTGTTCAAGATAATGACACATTTAAATGTCTTTGAATTGAAAAATAAAATGTCAAAAACAAAAAAAGAATAAAAAAAATAAATATTCAATAATTAGCTGACTCTTTGGAAAAGACACTGATGCTGGGAAAGGTTGAGGGCAGGAGGAGAAGGGGGTGACAGAGGATGAGAAGGTTGGATGGTATCACTGACTCAATGGACATGAGTTTGAGCAAGCTCCAGGAGACGGTGAAGGACAGAGAAGCCCGCAGGTGTGCTGCAGTCCACAGGGTTGCAAAAAGTCAGACAAGACTAAGCAACTGAACAACAAATAAATATTACAGTTTTCTATAAATTAATCTAAACACATGGTGTGATAGCATTTTTTTGGTAAAGAGACAAACTATTTTTGAACTTTAATTGCTGAAAGACATTATGCTAAGTGAAGTAAGCTGGACACAAAAGAACAATATCACATGATCTCACTTATATGTGAAATCTAAAAAAGTTGATTCACAGAAGCACAGTAGAACAATGATTGCCAGAAGCAGGGAGGTGGGGGGAAAGGAAGATATTGATCAAAGGGTACAGAGTTATAAGTTGTGTAGGATGAATAAATTCTAAAGCTTTAATGTGCAGCATGGTAACTAGTTAATAATACCATATTATTTACTGAAAATGTGCTAAGAGTAGATATCAGGTACTTTCACCACAAGTTGAAAAGAAAGTGTTAATCACTTAGCACATCCAACTCTTTGCCACCCCATGGACTATAGCCCACCAGGCACCTCTGTCTGGAATTCTCCACATACACACAAAAAATTATAACTATGTAAGGAGACTGATATGTTAGTTTCACTGTACTAATCATTATTGGGGCTTCCCTCATAGTTCAGTTGGTAAAAAATCTGCCTGCAATGCAGGAGACCTGGGTTTGATCCCTGGGTCAGAAAGATCCCCTGGAGAAGGAAATGGCAAACCTACTTCAGTATTCTTGCCTGGAGAATCCCATGGACAGAGGAGCCTGGCAGGCTAAAGTCCATGGGGTCGCAAGAGTCGGACACGGCTTAGCAACTAAACCAACCAACCAGTGGACATGGATTGGGCAAACTCTGGGAGATGGTGAAAGAGAGGAAGGCCTGGTGTGCTGCAGTGCATGGGGGGTCACAAAGAGTTGGACATGACTGGGCGAATGAACAACAACAGTAATCATCTTACTATATACAACAACAATTTACAATGCGCAATATATATAAAGACTTCATGTTGTATACTCCAAATATACACAATTTTTAGTTTAAAAATAAAATTTTAAATAAAGTTTAATTGGGAAAAAAATATATATATAAGAATAGCCAGAAAATTCTGAAAAAGAACAGTTATGAGAGGGCAGGGGTGGAGAGCAGAGGGAACCGTAGGTGGCAGCCAGATTATGGAATGGTTACAAAGAGCCCCGAAATATAAACTAGTTAGCTACAGTTAGCTTTTTAAAGAAAGAGTAAAGCTGAAGTCTTCCTTCAATCTTCATATGAAAATAAATTTCAACTGGTTTAAACTTTGAAGGAAAAATAATGAAATTACAGCCATAATAAAGAATATTTTTCATAATTCTGAAGTTGAAAAACTTTCTTAATCAAGACTAGAAAATTCAGAGCCATTACAGAAAATGCTGGTAAATTCCCCTCATGAAAACTTAAAACTTTTGTGTGGCTAAAACCAAATAATATAAACAAAGACAAAGTCAAAATAAAAAAAAAAATTGAGGGAGAATATTTGCAATATATTCAAAAGTAAAAGGCTAGTCTCCTTAAAATATAAAACTGTCCTAAAAATCTATAAGGAAAATACCCAAAATCCTTTAGAAAAATGTGGATTAATAAGCATTTCACTGAAAAATAAACACATATGGCTTATAAGCAGATGGAAGGATGCCCAATCCTTTTCATAAATAAATGTAAATTAAAGCAAAATAAAGATAGCAGTTTTTAGCTTCCAGATTGGCAATAGTTTGATAGTATACAATTTTTGCAGGGTTGTGAGGAAAAAAGCATTATCACACACTGGCAGTGAGTGTACACAGTGTCATAACTTCCTTAGAAGGCAGTTTGACAGTGTCTATGAAAGCTAAAAGTTTGCATATCCTCCAACTCAGAAATTTGATCTTGAGGAATTTATCCTATACGTAGAGTTTCACATGTGTGTAACTGCAAATGTATCCCCCAAAACACTTTGGAGCATAGTTGGTCATATTAAAAAATAAAAACAATTAGGAACAACTGAACTACCAATCCAGTTAGAGGGTTTTAGTTCAGTTCAGTTCAGTTCAGTCACTCAGTCGTGTGTGACTCTTTGCGACCCCATGAATCGCAGCACGCCAGGCCTCCCTGTCCATCACCAACTCCCAGAGTTAGAGGGTTTAGTCGGTACTAATTCTGGGACTCCAGTGCCTAGGCTATTATTTGGGTGGCTCCAAAATTTCCTAGCTCTGTGACCCTGAAGAAGCGTCTTAATCTCACTGTGCCTTCATGTCCTCATCGGTAAGGTGTTGTTAAAAGAAGTATCTATTTCATAGAATTGTTGTTGAGAATAAATGGGTTAATACATATTAAGTGCTTTTGACACAATATGTATCACATGGATATAAAAGTATATGTGATATTTGTAATATTTTAATGTCATATTTTCATTATATTTGCAATAATATTTTAAAGTTATAAAAAATTGTAAGTATTTTAAATTGTCATATTTTAAAATTATTTTAAAACAATGTAAGTTCATTGTATGAAAAAATCTACAGGATATATTGTTACACTCAAAAAATATGAGAAATAACAGAGTGCATGTTATGCTTGGAGGTATGTCCAAAGAGATACGTGTTCACATAAATCTCCAAAACAATATGTGAACATCTAAATGCATCCCACACTTCTCACAGGATGCACAAGAACTGCTGATGGTTGTTGCCCAAGGGGAAAGTGTTCACGATTTGAGGTCAGAAGCAGATATTTTAGTGTATACTTTTGCATGGCTTGACATTTTTACCTTGGAACTACATTAATTTTACAACTTAAAAATCTAGGTTGTTATTTTTTAAAGAAATTGAAACAGAGAGCTAATTAAAGAGGTCCTGATATTAAATTATAGTTCTCAGCCTTATTCAAGAATAATGTTACAGTACATAACCTCCTTCTTCTATCGGATGCCCTTCTGACTTATGATTACATGGTCCAGCAAACTCCATAAAACAGAGCAACTGGCATAATGAAAACACCAAACTGTTTTGTGACTATAGTGTTTTGTGATTAAAATGCTTATCAGCAGAGATAACCCCCCCAAAATTCCAAGCTTGAAAATAGAAAGCAAGAATTCTCAGCACAAATCCTCAGCCCACTCAACATCCCACAGTTGGTTCCTATATGCAATGCACAAATGTGCACAAATGACTTGTCTTTCCATGGGCTTCCATTTTTACACATGATTAAAAGGCTATTTACTAGCAACCTTACATGAGCTATTAAAGTTTATTAAAACTTGAAATCATTTTAAGTTACATAAGTACAATTCTGTTAGCACTCAGTTCAACAGGGAAATGAAAATGAACAGGACCGGCAGGACACAACATCTATATTCATTTCTATTGCTGTGTAACAAAGACTCCTCCCCAAAAAACAATAGACATGTATTATTTCACAGTTTCCCTAGGTCAGGATTTTGGACACAGTCGAGCTGGATCCTCTGTTCAGGATGTTATACAGCTGCAGTTAAGGTGTCAGCTGGACCAAGTTCTCATCTGGAGCTTGGGCTCCTTTTCCAAGCTGATTCAGATTGTTGAAAAATGTAATTCCTGGTGGTGCATGATTACGGTCTTGCTGGCGGTTGGCTGTATACTGCTCCCAGCTCCTATAGGACTCCCTAGGTCCTTGCCTCGGGTCCTTCTCCATACAGTGTCCCACTGTATTCAACTCACCTCTTTCAGGCCAGCAGGAGAAGCTCTCTAGTCTGCTAAGAAGGACACTTATTTTAACCTCACATAATCACAGGAGTGACATTCTAGCACATCTATCATAAGTGTAACCTAATCTAATCAAGGAATTGACAACTCTTTGCCATATTCTATTGGCCAGAAGGAACTACAGGTCCACCTGCTTTCAAGGAGAAGGATTAAAAGAAGCTGTGATTTCCCAAGGTCATCTTAGGATGTGCCTGCCTTAGCATTCCACCTGAGAGGCCAGTCAGGAAAGTTTGAGAATTCCTATTATTAAAGATATTATAAGGGATAAAATAATTTAATGTGATATACTTAGATATGAGTACATCAAGGATGTATATTGTCACTCTGCTTATTTAACTTATATGCAGATTACATCATGTGAAATGCCAGGCTAGATGAATCACAAGCTGGAATTAAGATGGTCAAAAGAAATATCAATAACCTCAGATATGCAGATGATATCACTGTAATGGAAAAAAGTGAAGAGGAACTAAAGAGCCTCTCAATGAGGGTGAAGAGGAGAGAGAAAAGGCTGGCTGAAAACTCAACATTCAAAAAACTAAGATTGTGGCATCTAGTCCTATCACTTCATGGCAAATAGATGGAGGAAAAGTGGAAACAGTGACAGATTTTATTTTCTTGGGCTCCAAAATCATTATGGATGGTGACTGCAGCCATGAAATTAAAAGATGCTTACTGCTTGGAAGGAAAGCTATGACCAACCTAGACAGCACATTAAAAAGCAGAGACATTACTTTGCTAACAAAGAGCCATATAGTCCAAGCTATGGTTTTTCCAGTAGTCATGTACAGATGTGAGAGTTGGCCTATAAAGAAGGCTGAGCATCAAAAAACTGATGCTTTAGAACTGTGGTGCTGGAGAAAACTCTAGCGAGTCCCTTGGACAGCAAAGGAGATCAAACCAGTCAATCCTGAAGGAAACCAAGCCTGAATATTCATTGGAAGGACTGATGCTGAAGCTTAAGCTCCAATACTTTTTGGCCACCTGATGCAAAGAGCCAACTCACTGGAAAAGACCCTGATGCTGGGAAAGATTGAGGGCAGGAGGAGAAGGGGTTGACCAAGGATGAGATGGCTGGATAGCATCACCGACTCAATGGATATGAGTTTGAGCAAATTCCAGGAGACAGTGAAGGACAGGGAAGCCTGGTGTCCATGGGGTCACAAAGAGTCAGACACGACTTAGGACTGAACAACAGCAACAACTTACAGATGAAAATGATGTCAACATCTGGCAGAGCCTCTAGTGTGACAACATTGGTTAATACGCTATGTGGTAGTTAGAAAATGTAAGTAAATATTTTAGGGGATGCAAAATACTTGAATGGCCAAATCAAAGTGTTTTGATTTTTGCCTTCTAACCTATGCCAGCAGGTAGATTTTAAAATAAACACACACATACAAAAAAGGCCATGCTTCCAGAAAGTATCAATTTTCTACTGCAAGTCACGCCTGACATTTGGATATAATCCCTCTGGGAAATTCTTGGTGTTTTTTAAAATGTTATTTCTTCAAACCCTGACATTCAGAAGATAGCAGCCACCTGTTCAGAAATAGGTCGGGAGATAATACCCAAAGGTATAGGTGCTTGTAGGCTAGTGAGTCTCCCTCTCCCTTCCCCATTTCCTTTGTAGTCACCTCTAGAGACATGCCCTTTTCTCCAGTCACTGAATTTATTTGAAAAAGATTAGAACTATCAAGTTCAATCGAGCCCCAGAGAACGTGATTAGTCATCTTGCCAGAGTATCACTTTTTTGCTTACAAGATGGTTTAAAAATAATGATTAAATTCATTTTCTGTAAGAAATTATTATAGGCTGGTTAATAATGTGTATTTATTTATAAGTATGATTTAAATATGTACATAGCTTACCCTTGAGAACTATAGAAATCACAGGCTGAAATAGGCCAAGCGTTTCAAACAGGGATATGAAGAAAATGCACACAAATTTCAGTGAATGAGAACACTTCCACATGTGACTTTTCTTCCTGCCCTGCTTTTGCAAAATTGAACAAAGTCTGGGAGGTAAGGGCTATTTGAAGTCCCCTTAATATCTGAGATCAGAGGATCCAATCTATATGAATGCCAACTTATCACTTATACAAAACAATGATTGTGCTTTTAGAAATGACATTGACATTTGAGTGTAATCCCAAGATAAAGCTAAGACACTAGCTGTACCTAAATTATGTTTAAATAATTCTTAAGTAAAATTCAAATGCTAGGATTGCCTGTTCCTAGATCTTAGACAAATGGTAGCTTGTGGCCTGAAAATGCCATTTTACAATGACTTTTCCTCACAGATCCCTTCTCATACAACTTGAGTTAAAACTGAACTCTTCCCCATTAGCCTTTCGACCTTGGGCAGGTTACTTACAACCTGTAAAATAGGGGTAATTGTACAATCTATAAAGTTCTCTAACATTAAAGAGATATGGTATGCAACTGTTTTTAACAAAGTGCCTCGTAGGTTCATAGTAAGTGTTCCTTAAATGCTATTATTAATAACACTATATTAGAAAAAAAGATTGCCAGGATCTTGCATGGACAAGTCTGTTGTCTCATTAACAAGACATATGCAAACCTTGTGGGTTTTGAGGAGGGACAGTTTGAGTCTTGAAATACAAGATAACATAATGCTGATAGATGTAAACATTTCTCTACATGCTAAAATTATGCTGTTCCTCTTTAAAGGCTGCCTGCATTTTACAGAATTGAAAAAAAAAAATTTCAGAAGGTTCTTGTTTCATGAGTGCTGCAAAGGTCCAAAGAGAATTTTCAAGGGATAATATATTTGAGTCAGAGAAGCACACACAGGCACCTCTTACTCTTGGTGAGAAAACTGCTATCTCAGCATTACTAATTATTGTCAAATAAGAGAAGTTTGATCTGCTGTCTTCTTAACCCCATTTTGCATAGTTTGCGCTCCTCTAAGGGCCTTTCTCCTCTCTGTTTCTTCCTCTCTGTGTTCCTGTACACTCTGAATACCTCCCTCTTCCTCACTTTCTCCCTGTGTCTCCCTCTCCCTCTCCTGTCTCCCTGCCTTCCCTCTCTCTCCTCTTGCTGTCTGGAGCTGAGTGGCGGCTGCTCCACAAACTCCATCCTCTGTCTTTCTCAACCCCTATGGATTTGATAATCTCATTATTGAAATTCAGTGTCTTTTGTTCACATCTAAGGCAGATATTAACATTTTTATTGAAAACCAAAGTAATTCACTTACTCTGAATTCTCTGCTGCTGTAAATGACAGAAGAGACCCCCTTGCCAAGTGCAGTCATTTCAGAGGTTTTATTACGTTCAAGAAGGAAAAGGTCCAGGTTAAAATGAAGTTAACAGATTTGCTGAAGGGCATGTTTCTACACACAAGAAAGTATTTTTCTTTCTAACATATTTCTTTCCTGAACTCTGTGATCTCACTCTACAGAGCTGCCTGTCATAAGACGAAACTCCAGATCTGAATTCTTGGTGGTGCCTTGGAGCAACAGTTTTGGGGTTCCAAACTAGAAAGTCACCCTTTATGTACAATGCTCAGGGCAATGATCAATATTCTACTTCCTTCAGCTGGATATTTTTCTGAGCCCAGGGACAATCAGGAAAACCACACTCCAGGTTTATTGTCAAAATCAAAGGGCCCGATCACAGGGCATTTGTGAGTCTCTGGGAGCACCCAAATCCTCTCTGCATGGCTCCCACCTTTCAAGAGGCTCCACAGACTTCCCTGCTCTGAATTAAATAGTGACAAAGGCATCCTCAGTACCATCACTAACTTAAGGGGTGTCAGTCTTAATGAAATGAACCTGGACACATGGGGAGCCCTTGGATATTAGGCCTATCTCAGGAACCCCCACTGCAGACCAGCTAAGGTAACTTAAAACCTTAAGACCTTCCTCCTCTTTTCAATAGCTTCCCTAGTCTAGTAAGCAGACTGAACTGGAATTCAGGAAACTCAGGTTCTAATATGCCAGATCACTGCCTGGCTTTGCACTGTGCATCCTCTGAAGCTCAAGGTTCTCAGTGGAAATATAATGACTATAAAAAAGGAACATATACAGCAATCACCAGATAGTGTTTGTCTAGTAAACCCTCAGGAACCATTCCTAAGTATGAGGCATTCTTTCTTGTATCTTTGTATAACTTATATGTCTTGATTACCAAACCCATCTATTTGAGTGCTTATAAAGAGCAAATAAGATAATGCATAAGAAAACTTCTGATAAAATGCAAACACCATATGAGATTTTTCAGTCCACACTCCAAAGCCCTATTCAGGATCCAAAAAGCACTTGAGAGCCAGGAGATCAGCCCAGAGTCTCCTCATCATACCCACCAGGCATACCCATGCACCCAGAAATACCGGCAGAGGTTCTGAGCCCCACTACAGGAAAAGCAGGCAAAGTTCTCATCTGATGCCTAATCTAGAGGTAGATGATGCTGGTGGTCTAGGAAGAATTTATGAAAAGAGAGAAGGTAGGGATATGATCAGAATACATAGTCTATTCTTTCCCTTATCTTTTGCAATTCCTACAGACCATTATACATCTCAATCCTGGTCTCTGGAGTTATGAAGATAAGACTTAACAGTCATGTCAATCCCAACAATCTAATTCATCCCACCCTCTCCCCATGTCCACATCACTGTTCTCTACATCTGTGCCTCTGTTCTTGCCCTGCAAATAGGCTTCTCTGTACCATTTTTTAAGGCTCCATATATATACATTAATAGATGGTATTTGTTTTTCTCTGACTTACTTCACTCTGTGTGACAGTCTCTAGGTCCATCCATGTCTCTATAAATGACCTAGATGAGTGGGACTGGGAAGAAGGATGGGAGGGGGATCCAGGAGGGAGGGGATGTATGTATCCTTATAGCTGATTCACTTCATTGTACAGCAGAAACTAACATAATATTGTAAAGCAACTATACCCCAATTAAAAAAAAAAAAGACATAACAGCTAATTTCCCTCAAAGTTAGGTTCCTGGACTCAGATAGAATACATATACATTTGATTTTTCTATAAGATATGACTCTTTTCTGAAAATAAATGCAAGTTAGAAGATGTGGGAGATCCAGGAAACAGAAGATCAGACTTTTCTTAAGGGAAATCTACCAAACATGCAGAAGATGGAGGCTTCAATATCAGAGTTCATGCTTTAAAGATGCTTAGTCCTGTAATGAGACTTAATGAAAGATTAGTCCTTGAATGGAAACTATTTCCCTTGCAACTCAGGGCATCTGTGTTTATTTAATGACTTTGCTGATTAAAAAACATCTCAGAAGAGACCACATCTCTTGCTCGGTTTCCTTTCATTACCAGAGGTGTACATACCAACCTTAATGAAGCAATCTATAACTTTGATGGTCCCCAGGACCCTCAACTCTCTATGTACAGAACTGCACTCTTTATGTCTCTTATCCCTCTCATACCTTCCACTTCTGATCACCACAAACCTTATTGACTCCTTTATCATACTTCCAACAGCCCAAATGAAAAAATTAAAATAGGAAAAATAATCAACTTCTTTCTCAATTTCATGTTTTCAAATGCAGTCATCAGATACTCATGCTCTAAACTCCAAAATACACTTTAATTTCACATCCACTTTTCTTCATCACACTACTACTATTTTAGTTAAGATGGCAGTCATTCCTGACTGCTTATTGGAATCTAAGCTGCCATGCTACATAAACTGCACTATGATTTTTTGTATCATTGAGAAAGAAAGTAAAAGCTTCAGGTTAATCTAAAACATGCCACCAATGGTAAGGTAAATGCAGACTTCAGAAATAATAAAATGTGGGGTAAAGAATGTATTATAGAACTAGCAAACTGCAGTACATTGTCACCTCCTAACGTCTCTCCTTTCAGTCATTCCTGGCCTCCATTCCGTTCACATTCCATCTACACTGTTTCTCCAATCACAGGATCATGGTGCTTTCTTGCTTAACACCTTCAAATTATTCTCTCTATATACAGGATAAAGTCTGACAACTTTCATGCAATATAAAAAGCTCTACTGATTTCTCCATCTCTCAGCACTCTTCTCTAAACACCAGCCATGCGGAGCCAGTTACAGATTCTGAAAACAAAGAAAAGTTCTGTCCAAACTTCACATTTTGCACATACTCTTCCTTCTACTGAAATGACCTTCTCAACCCATCCAACCCCTACTCAACCTTCAGGTCTCAGCCAACTCAAATGTCATTTCCTCCTGATGCTACTTCTCACTTCCAGAACAAGTCTGGGTGTCTCTTCTATGTTCCCATAATATCCTGTGCTTAACACATATCACACCCATGGAATCTGCCTGTTTATCTCTCTGTCTCTCCAGAGAATCCTTGCGATCAGGGATTGTGTCCTCTACACTGACACATCCCTGGCACCTTAAATGTGACTGACACCTAGATATTTGTTTAAAATTGACAACACATGAGGAACCAGTGAGAGGTTACCAGCCAAATAATTACACCAGTTGTAGGATTTTTCTTCAAAAAATTCACAGTTGGTTAGATGTCTACTACCTGAATCAAATATCAAATCTCTACCAAAAGTTTCTCATCAATGAGGACTTCTCTGATGGTCAAGGGAAGATGGTCAGGAGTTAAGATTTCACACACCCAAGGCAGGGAGCATAGATTTGATCACTGGTTGGGGAACTAAGATTCAACTTGCCACATGGCGTGGGAAAAAAAAGTTTCTCATCAATGGATTAAATACACTGTGAATTCCAATCATATGTCCAGCTAGAGTCAGATCCTGTTGTGTTTTTAGGGCGACCATCCGGGGTTGGACAGAGAAAGCTAAAAAATTAGGGTGCTAGCTTGAAAAGAAAACAGAAAAAAGCAATACAGGATAGTGTAGAAGAGCCTAGTTTATGTGGCAGATATGCTCATTGTTGGAACTGAAAACTGTATCAGTCATAGAAGGATTCATTGAGGAAAACAATCACTCTTGAGCAGTCTCTAGAATGAAGTGCACAACTCAGACTGATCACATTTAGGAGGAACTCTTGTGGACTACCAAAAGGAGGTTCAGCTGTCATTTTATTCCGTTTATACTATCTTAGTGGATTAAATGAATCTTCCTCAAAGGGATTAGAATCATAGATTTTGGGAAATGTCTGTGTTACCCACTCAGCTAGTTGCCCTTTGCTACCCCATGGACCATAGTTCACCAGGCTTCTCTAACCATGGGATTTTCCAGGCAAGAATACTGGAGTGGGTTGCTACTTATCCAACTATTTGTGATTCCATGGACTGCAGTCTACCAGGATCCTCTGTCCATGGGATTTTCCGGACAAGAATACTAGAGTGGGTTGCCATTTCCTACTCCAGGGGATCTTCCCAACCAAGGGATCAAACCCACATCTCCTGGTCTCCTGCATTGGCAGGCGGATTCTTTACCATTGAGCTACCTGGGAAGTCCAACTTGAGATGAATCTATTAAATTCTCAAGCAGATTCATTCTTCTCCCTTCTCACTCTAACGTAGACTTTCTATTCCTCCTTCATTATTTTGCTATTTAGTTTAGGGGGAAACCCACATAAATTCTGAGGAAGTCTAAGGATGATTATTCTGAAAGTAGAGAATTTAAGCAACACTCCACAGAAATATCTGCGCAGCCAGCAATTGCCTGTTTCAGCCAATGTTAGCAACCCATCAATTTCTCCTACAAAAGTCACAGTGACCTGCAATTGAAGAGTCACTTTGCGCCACTTAATCAAAATGACAAGCATGTCCTTGATGACATGATGTTAGAGTGGTTGACCATGAGTTTGCTGAGGTGACAGCCCATGGGTCGAATTGAAATGGCAATTCCCCCCCAAAGAGCTTTTTTTATTTTATTTTATTTTATTTTTAAACTTCAAACACTGTATTAGTTTTGCCAAACATCAAAATGAGTCCACCACAGGTATACATGTGCTAAAGGCTGCTTTCATCTCTGTCTCCACGTTTCTCTATTTTTTTCTTAATGACAACACTTGAGTTACTAATATAAAACTCTACCTTATCTTACTTTGTCAAGCTTATTGCTTACTAGAAAACAGTTACCATGAACTCAGAACTGGGCCCACCATCACCCTGGAGCTGAGATAGTGAGTAAAAGTCAGGTAGGAGACCATGGCTGGGGTGAAGTTCCTGCCGGGATAATCAGCAGGTGTGTAGGTGATAAAAGGTTTCAGTTCAGTTCAGTTCAGTCGCTCAGTCGTGTCCGACTCTTTGCAACCCCATGGACTGAAGCATGTGCCAGTCCTCCCCGTCCATCACCAACTCCCAGAGCTCACTCAAACTCATATCCATTGAGTCGGTGATGCCATTCAACCATCTCATGCTCTGTCGTCCCTTTTGCCTCCCGCCTTCAATCTTTCCCAGCATCCGGGCCTTTTCTAGTGAGTCAGTTCTTTGCATCAGGTGGCCAAAGTATTGGACCTTCAGATTCAGCATCAATTCTTCCAAAGAATATTCAGGACTGATTTCCTTTAGGATGGACTGGTTGAACCTCCTTGCAGTCCAAGGGACTCTCAAGAGTCTTCCCCAATACCACAGGTCAAAAGCATTAATCCTTTATCACTCAGCTTTCTTTATAGTCCAACTCTTATATCCATACATGACCACTGGAAAAACCATAGCCTTGACCAGACAGACCTTTGTTGGCAAAGTAATATCTCTGCTTTTTAATATGCTGTCTAGGTTGATCATAACTTTTCTTCCAAGGAGCAAGCGTCTTTGAATTTCATGGCTGCAGTCACCATCTGCAGGGATTTTGGAGCCCCCTCCCCCAAAAAATAAAGTCTGTCACTGTTTCCACTGTTTCCCCATCTATTTGCCATGAAGTGATGGGACCGGATGCCATGATATTACTTTTCTGAATGTTGAGTTTTAAGCCAACTTTTTCACTGTCTTCCTTCACTTTCATCAAGAGGCTCTTTAGTTCTTCTTCGCTTTCTGCCATAAGGGAGGTGTCATCTGCATATCTGAGGTTATTGATATTTCTCCCAGCAGTCTTTCCTGTCATGGTGGCTAACATGTCATCCTTGTTAATATACCTTTAGTTTTCATTCCAATCCCAAAGAAAGGCAATGCCAAAGAATGCTCAAACTACCTCACAATTGCACTCATCTCACACGCTAGTAAAGTACTCCTTAAAATTCTCCAAGCCAGGCTTCAGCAATATGTGAACTGTGAAATTCCAGATGTTCAAGCTGGTTTTAGAAAAGGCAGAGGAACCAGAGATCAAATTGCCAACCTCTCTTGGATCATGAAAAAAGCAAGAGAGTTCCAGAAAAACATCTACTTCTGCTTTATTGACTATGCCAAAGCCTTTGACTGTGTGGATCACAATAAACTGTGGAAAGTTCTGAAAGACATGGGAATACCAGACCACCTGACCTGCCTCTTGAGAAACCTGTATGCAGGTCAGGAAGCAACAGTTAGAACTGGCCGTGGAACAACAGACTGGTTCCAAATAGGAAAAGGAGTATGTCAAGGCTGTATATTGTCACCCTGCTTATTTAATTTATATGCAGAATACATCATGAGAAATGCTGGGCTGGAAAAAGCACAAGCTGGAATCAAGATTGCTGGGAGAAATATCAATAACCTCAGATATGCAGATGACATCACCCTTATGGCAGAAAGTGAAGAGGAACTAAAAAGCCTCTTGATGAAAGTGAAAGAGGAGAGTGTAAAAGTTGGCTTAAAGCTCAACATTCAGAAAACGAAGATCATGGCATCCGGTCCCATCATTTCATGGCAAATAGATGGGGAAACAGTGGAAACAGTGTCAGCCTTTATTTTTTTGGGCTCCAAAATCACTGCAGATGGTGATTGCAGCCATGAAATTAAAAGATTCTTACTCCTTGGAAGGAAAGTTATGACCAACCTAGACAGTATATATATATATATTTTTTTTTTTATTTCTCTAGAAAATTCTTTATTTTTATTTTTTATTTTTTTTAATTTTATTTTTAAACTTTACAAAATTGTACTAGTTATGCCAAATATCATAATGAATCTGCCACAGGTATACATGTGTTCCCCATCCTGAACCCTCCTCCCTCCTCCCTCCCCATACCATCCCTCTGGGTCGTTCCACTGCACTAGCCCCGTGCATCGAACCTGGACTGAAATAACAGAGACATTACTTTGTCAACAAAGGTCCATCTAGTCAAGGTTAGGGTTTTCCAGTGGTCATGTATGGATGTAAGAGTTGGACTATAAAGAAAGCTGAGTGCTGAATAATTGATGCTTCTGAATTTTGGTGTTGGAAAAGACTCTTGAGAGCCCCTTGGACAGCAAGGCAATCCAACCAGTCCATCCTAAAGGAGATCAGTCCTGGGTGTTCATTGGTTGGACTAATGTTGAAGCTGAAACTCCAGTACTTTAGCCACCTGATACAAAGAGCTGACTCATTGGAAAAGACCTTGATGCTGGGAAAGATTGAGGGCAGGAGGAGAAGGGGACGACAGAGGATGAGATGGTTTGATGGCATCACTGACGCAATGAACATGGGTTTAGGTGGACTCCGGGAGCTGGTGATGAACAGAGAGGTCTGGCGTGCTGCGGTTTGTGGGGTCACAAAGAGTCGGGCATGACTGAGTTACTGAACTGAACTGATGCATCATTTCTGCAAGCATCTATTTTTAACAGAATTTCCACTCCTGTGGTCCTTAGCATCAACCTCTCATCATTATCAATAACTACATATTCTTCATTAGACTTAATTTTATGTATTGTTTTTTAATAACCCTATTCTCCAGGCTCATTGCCTCTAGAAGCTGTTTCAATGTTCTCACAATACCATCTTGATAGCTAATATATCAACTATTGACCCTTACCCTGTCCTTTTGACATCTTCTTTCCTTCTTGTACTCAAATTTTGTGATCAATTATTATAATCACCTCTTTGCATACACTGAGAAACCTTTATCTTCAAACAGGTTTGTTGGTGATATATTCCAATTCCTTTCAACTTTTGTCCAGTTGAAAATGTGTTTATTTCATCTTTATTTCCAAGAAACTATCTACTGGATATAAAATCACAGTTTGAATAATTTTTACTTTGAAGGTGTTTTTAGTGTCCTATGGCTTGTAATAGTCAACAGTAATTCCTTGTTTTCCTATATGTAATGTGGGTTTTTTCCCCTTACCTTTTTCCTTTAAGGATTATTTTCATCACTAATTTTCTTCTTCTTTTTTGATTTTGGTATCCCTTGGTGTGGTTCTCTATGTGTTATCCTTGTAGTTCCTTGATATTAAATCAGTCAGTTTATAATTTTCATCAAGTTTGGAAATGTTTAAGCCTTTTTTATTCAAATATTTTTTGCTCCCTGCCCCCCCCTTCCCATTCTGAGATTCCACTGACTCATATCCTAATCTGCTTTATTTGTCACATAGGTCACTGAGGTTCACTTAACTTTTTTCCCCAGACATTTTGCTCTCCATAATTCACTCTGGATAATATATAGTATATATCACAATGTCATCAAGTTCACTGATATTTTTTCCTACAGTGTTTACCTCTTTTAATCCAAGCCAGTGAATTTTTCATATATGATACTGTATTTTTTAGCTCTATGGTTTCCATTTGGGTCCTTTTTCTATTTCTTTCATAATTTAATAGCTTCCCTCAAAGCCCATCTATTTTTAAAAGTCTTAGTCTATCTATATTTACATCTCCAGTATTCTGTGTCTGTTTGTAGATTTGATTTTTTTCTCCTGGTAATGCATCATCACATTTTCTTGTGCCCTTTTTTTTTTTTTTTGGTGTGTTTATTATATTCTGGACATTTTGAAGGTAATGCTCGAGTGCTAAATTTTGTCTTCATTCCTAAAAAGGTCTGAACTTTTTTTTTTGTCAGGTAGTTAAGTTACTTGTGAATCCACTTCATTACTTTGAGGTTCTTTTTAAGTTCTGCTATGGTGGTTTTAGTTTAGACCTACCACTAAGACATGAGCTTTCTTGGGTCTTTATTGAATGTCCCAGGTGTTCATTGAGGTCTCTCTTCTTTGGCTAACTGGAACCGAATGTCTTCCATCATGACATAATCTAAGAGAACTGCAGCTTAGAGCTTTCTATCTCTTCCTTTTCTAGCATTGTTTATGGCGGAATATTCAGCAACAGAATAAAAACAATCCCTAATCCTTTCTTGAGTTATTTTTCTGCTAGTTTCCCTAAAAATGCCAGCCACCTCCACCTCCCTCAGCTCTTCAATCTTTCTCTTCTCGGCTCACAGAGAAACTGCAGTGTTATGGTTGGATCCCTTCCCTTCCCAGGTGACACTAGTCATAAAGAACCCTAGGAGACATAAAAGACATGGGTTTGATCCCTGGTTCAGGACGGTCCCCTGAAGGAGAACAACACACTCCAGTATTCTTGCCTGGAGAATCCCATGGACAGAGGAGCCTGGCAGTCTACAGTCTGTAGGGTCATGAAGAGTCGGACAAGACTGAAGTGACTTAGCACTCACATGTAAGCACTCTTCTGTCCTCTGGTCTAGAAAAGCCTCCAGGCCAAAATCCAAGGAAAATGTAGGGTTCATCTCACTTGTTTCCTCTCTCATGGTGATAATTTCTCCACATTTCCTGATGCCCAGTGTTTACAAAAGTTTCATTTATTTCTTCTGGTTTTCCTGTTGTTCATGGTAAGGTTTCATTCTAGTTACTCTAACATGTACAGAAGCAAATGTTCTAGGTATGTTCCTTTTGAAAGTAGGGGCTTAGAACAGTGCCACAATTCAAAAGCTGGGTGGCCTCATCCCCAGTAAACTGGTCAGGAGGAATCATGAGGTTAGAGTTGAACAAGTCTGGGCTTGAACTCTGGTTCCACTATTTACAAGTTGCGTGATCTTGAACAAGATCCTTAACCTCTCTGTGCTTATGTCTCTTTTATTTTGTCTCCTCTTCTCTATAATAGCAGTAATAATGACTGCGATGGTGGATAGCTATAAGATTTAGACAAAATATTACACATAGAGAGCTTATGGAGATTGTTCAACTTTAACTTCCTCAATGAATGACTATGACTGTTTCAGTTTTCAGTGTCTCTCTTTCTTCTGTTTGCTTTTTCTCTAATTGTTTTGTTTTCAAGCTTGCTCCCTAATTGTATTAGTTTTCCAAGGTGGTCTCCCTAAAAAACACCACATCCAACTCCAGGTAGACATACGATTGGAATTCAAGATATATTTAATCCACTGATGAGAAACTTTTGATAGAGATTTGATATTTGATTCAGATAGTGGACAGTAGAATTCACCAACTGTGAATTCTATGAAGCAAAATCCTATGGCTGGTGTAATTGTTTGGCTGGTAACCTCTCACTGGTTCCTCATGTGTTGTCAACTTTAAACAAATATCTAGGTGTCAGGCACATGTGAGGCCCTAGGGATGTGCCAGTGTAGAGGACACAATCCCTGATCTCAAGGATTCTTGGGAGAGACAGAGAGATAAAGAGGCAGATTTCATGGGTGTGATGTGTGTTGAGCACAGGATGTTATGGGAACACAAAAGAGACACCCAGACCTATTTTGGAAGTCAGAAGTAGCATCAGGAGGAAATGACATTTGAGCTGGCTGAGACCTGAAGGTTGAGTAGCAATTAGAAGGGTTGAGAAGGTCATTTCAGTAGAAGGAAGAGTATGTGCAAAATGTGAAGTTTGGACAGAATTTCTTTTCTTTGCTTTCAGAATTTGTAAGTGGCTCTGCCTGGCTGGAGTTCAGAGTAAGAAAAGAAGAATGTCAAGACATGGAGAAATCAGTAGAACTTTGTATGTTACACTAATGTCATCGGATTTTATCCTGTATGTATAGATAATAATTTGAAGTGCCTTAAGCAAGAAAAACAAAAAGATAGCTTCAAAAGATCAGGCCTCTTTGTCATGATGTAGCTCAGATGTCTAGAACAGCATCTGACACAAAGTTATGCTCAAAAGAGATGTGCCGGATGAATGAATCTATCTGTACATCAATTACAAACTTGGAGCCTTTCAATATCATTACCAAGACAAAATTGATTTCAAGCCCATAACATGTCAGCCCTATTCTACAATTTTTATGTTGCCCATTCTCCCTTAATCTTCATTTCAGCCTATATTCTACCCATTTGGCTCACACTGATCTGTTCTAAGAATTTCCTTCTCCCTATTTTCTAAAAACATATGTTCCTTATCTTGGAAAAACCAGAAATTAAATTACCAATCTGTACTATTTGAGATAGTTTCATTATAATCCATAGGAACAAATGTATTTTGTCTTAATTACCATTATATTTGTCTTCATAGACCATGGTATACCCTGCTGCAGACTGCTCAAAGTAAAAACCTAGTGAGCAGTTTTAGCAGAGGTTCTCAATCTGAATTCTTAAGGATATAATGATAGATTTTTAAGAATGGTAGTGCCCTACTTTGATTTCCGTATCATTTCTTACCACCTGTCACTTTAAAATTCAGGTTGCCGAGTAGAGAGTTCCCTGAGGGGAGAGGCTGTTATTTCTCATCCTTCTGTCACTAAACCCCATCATACTGCCAGACACATTGTAGATGCTCAGTACATGTTTGTTGAATGAAAGTTAAACCATCTAAACTTATTTGCCAAAGGCCCTCCGAGAAGGTAATCTCATTCAGTAGCCAGGACACACACATGAAAGAAAAGCAATATGAAACAGTAAAGCCTGGAGATGCGGAGACTGTCCCCAGAGTATTAAAACTGTCCCAGTTAGCTGTACCCTGCAGGACCCCAGGCTACAATCACACTTTTAGAAAGGTGAAATATTAGGTATGGGTTTTTTTTTTACTTATTTACATCTTGAACATTCTAGGGAATAAAACTATTTTTGACATATAGAATTAAAGAAAAGTGGGAAAAGAAAAATATTTAAAAATGGATTTTACCTGCTTCTATTTCTTATCTAAAGGCAGAGTTTCCTAAAACTTGTTAATCAAAACAACATAAATGATAAGTGAAGCAAATGCCAGGTGGGTTATTATTTAGCCATAGTCTAAAAAGCATTATTATGAATATGTTTCTAGTGTTCTCAAAGCAAAGTGACCTTTTAACTCCATCTTTCTTTATCATGAAATTTTCAGAGAATGGCACCTAGAGAAAGAACTTTGGACCTGGATTGAGAAGAGTTGAATTGTAAGCCCAGTTCTGCTTAATCTAGAGAAATGGTATTGATGGACCCATTTGTAGGGAAGAAATGGAGACACAGATGTAGAGAATGCACTTGTGGACGCAGTAGGGGAGGGAGAGAGTGGGACAAATGGAGAAAATAGTATCAACATAAATATTGTGTAAGATGGATAGCTGGTGAGAAGTTGCTGAGAAGCACAGGGAGCCCAGTCTGGTGCTCTGTGATGACCTGGCGGGATGGGATGAGGCAGGGGACGGAGGGAGGGTATGGATGTATAATCATGGCTGATTTGTGTTGTTGTATGGCAGAAACCAACACAACATTGTAGGAATTAAAAAATATACTTAAACTTCAAAAAATGAAAAAAAATAGCTTTATGTTTTGGGGTCTTTTTACTGAGGGCTTTGGTTTCTTAGCTATAAAATGACAGTATATTCCTAGATAATTACTAAGTTCTTTCAGGGACTAAATTGAATGACAATCATTCTATAGGTCCACCATTGACTACTATAAAGCAAGTTACAAATAGAATGTTTTAAAAGAGTCAAACTCCAAGTGAAAGACATTTCGATTCATTATGTCTTTAGGAATTCTGTTCCTTCTCCATATAATCAAAAGTGAATACAGCCTGAGGGATAAAACAGAAAAATGCATCATAATTACTGTGATTAAATAGAAAAAGCCCCAGAGCTGGCATGCTGCTGTATAAATCACAAATTAAAACTTTGTTATGGACATTCATATTCCAAGAATAGGCTTCTCCCATAGGATATTTCTGCTGATTACTGATCATTGCATGTAGAAAAAGAGACGTGTCTATTTTAGTGGATGTTGTATCAGTCAGTTGTTGGTTGCATACAAGAAGAGCACACTCAGCTACCTAATCATAAAGTGGGAAGGACATTGGGGGTTCCCAATGCAAGGCTTAGGGAGCAGGCAGAACCCTAAAGAGGTCTGAAGGTTTCATAGTTTGGACCACAAAGGACCCATGCCCTTTGGCAGGAAAAATCTGGTTCCCAAAACATTATTTTCATCTTGAATCACTCAGGAAACAGCTCCAGGAGCAAGTGCCTCCTGCTCTTGGCTGAACCAAGGACTGGCCCCTCAGATTAGGGGCAGAGTGGAAGTCTGAATCCAGAGAACATCCATCCTTCCTGAACTAGATATAATAGAAAAGTTTCACTAAATGGACATGTGGCCTATTATACAGAGTGAAGTAAGCCAGAAAGAAAAACACCAATACAGTATACTAATGCATATATATGGAATTTAGAAAGATGGTAACAATAACCCTGTATACGAGACAGCAAAAGAGACACAGATGTATAGAACAGTCTTTTGGACTCTGTGGGAGAGGGCGAGGGTGGGATGATTTGGGAGAATGGCATTGAAACATGTAAATTATCACATGTGACATGAATCACCAGTCTAGGTTTTATGCATGAGACAGGGTGCTCGGGGCTGGTGCACTGGGATGACCCAGAGGGATGGTACAGGGAGGGAGGTGAGAGGGGAGTTCAGGATGGGGAACACGTGTACACATGTGGCAGATTCATGTCAATGTATGGCAAGACCAATACAATATTGTAAAGTAAAAATAAATAAATAAATACATAAAACTCAGATTAAAAAAAAAATGGACATGTGGGTCCTATAGGCATGTGTTGGGAGAAGGGAGGAGGGGAAAGGTATGTGCACAACAGTAAAAAAAAGAAACAAACTCTATGTATTGTTTATATATCAATATAAGAAAGCAAACTACACATGCGTACTTTTGTTTAGCGGATTAGGTAACAAGTCATAAACATAGAGTTAAAAGCAACTGTAAGTACTTTAACAGGATTTGTGGATTTTTTGTGTTTTAGTTACATAAGTAAAACATGAATAATTCAGTAAAAAGTCAAATATTACTTAAATATATAGAGTAAAAGTTAAAAACTTAAAAAGTAAAAAAAAAATTCCCCCAATATAACTTCTTTTCCTAAAGGTAACCACTACCATCCATTCACTGTTTTCTGGAATGTATTTCTATTTATAAGTATATACCAGTGAAAATATAATTTATATGCATACATGCATCTATATATACACAAATGTGAAATAATATATTACATGCATAAGCATGCAACTTTTTTTTTATTTAAAATATATATTGAAGTGAAAATCACTCAGTCGTGTCCGACTCTTTGTGACCCATGGACTATAGCCTGCCAGTTTCCTCTGTCCATGGAATTCTCCAGGCCAGAATACTGGAGTGGGTAGCCATTCCCTTCTCCAGGGAGTCTTCCCAACCCAGGGATGGAACCCGGGTCTCCCACATTACAGGCAGATTCTTTACCATCTGAGCCACCAGGGAAGATGTATCCAAATAAATCCATATAGATTTATCTTATTCTGTTTAACTCTTGCCTAGTGTTCCATTGTCTGTATATACTGTCTTCAACTATTCCCATATTGGTAGATTTTTAAATTAATTCCAAACTCTAATTCAAATATGAGTAAAGCACTAAACAGTTATTTTAAAGTACTTGGCAGGATGTGTGCATGTGTCTGTGTGTGTATTCCTTCTCCTTAAAATGAAGCAATATGTGGGGCAGGAGTGATTATCAACGCTCTGTTTACCCAAGTAGCAACTGTCATGTTTCTGAGTTATTTGTCTCCTATAGGAAGGAGAAAAGATTCATTTTGAAATCTGATTATAAGCTGAATCAGTTAGCATGATCTGAGCTGTAGGTCACAGAGCTCCAAAAACAAGGAAAAAAAAAATGGATAAAACAATTAAGGAGTTTATTGCCTCAAAACAAGAAATTCAAAAGTAGCTATTTTAAGGACAAAATAATATCGACCAGGACCCAAGCTACCTGTCTTTCTCAGTTCTTTCAGATGACTTCATTCTGCTACCACAGCAACATGGCTGCACCAGTTCTAATGCACCAACATTCAAACAACCCCCTCCTCGAGAAAAACAAAGAAGAAAAGCCCATGCCACTGCTCTATATCCCTTCTTACAGATTAAGCAAGCATTTCCCCCAAAGCTCCCCAGTGAACTTTTGTTTGTATCTAGTCAACTACAACTGTATCACAAGTCCATGCTGACACCCATCACAGGCAAGAGGAACAGAATCATTACAACTGACTTAGACTAGAAAACATGCACTATTCCTAGTCCCTGAAACTGGAGAAGAGCGCAGGAAACATAGCCACTCAGTACACTGAGTTTCTTGAGCAAAGAAACAGCTGAGGTAGAGCAGATGACTGCTCTGTAAGCAAAGACTGGTCCACCGACAAACTGCTCACTTTCCCTAAGACATGTTCATAACGCACGCCAGTGAAGGTCTTGGTGAAGTGTGAGGCATTAGTATGTCACGTGACTCATTTCTTCTGTCCTGACCAGTACAGTTGCCAAGCCAAAGTGACAGTCCTACAGACAAGTCAGGTGTGATTAGGAGGAAAATGGTAGCTCAAAGACTCACCCCAGACAAGGAAAGAGCTAAAATTTCCTGCTTGTCTCTAGCCCACCCTTTCTCATCACTTTTTATTTCGCCTACCCCATCAATCACACTTTTTCTGACATAGAATACTGGAGGATAAAAACACATGTTTCTTTGAAATAGCAGCTCTTCCTAAGGAAAATATGCACCTAACTAAAATGTATGTACATTTATATTCATGTATATGTGTATATATAAATATGTGTGTGCAAGCGTGTGCTTTTATACTACAAACAAAACATTTAGAAAATAAAGGCAAAGAAAAAAGGAAAAATTTTAAATCTTCCAAAATCCTCCAGCCAAAAATAACCACTGTTGATACAAGATTACACCATTTTGTAGTTAAAAATTCCTTTTCACTTCAATATGTAGTCCATCAAAGAAAATTATTCCACAATATAGATTTTTTTTTACATTGCCACAGACTCAATTCTTAATGTATTTTCTAAACTTAACTATTAAAAATGTTTAAATGTCTTCTTTATCAAAATTTCCACACAAGCTTCATCACAATGCAATGGAGGCAATCAAGCAAAATAAAACACAAATGGTTCCTCTGTATTGCAGTTTCGGCACTACTCTGACACTGTGTGAGAAAGTCATTATGAAATTCAAGTTTTGACTCACTGAATTTTATCACCCCATCTATGAGGATCAGAGCCTTCCCCAAAGCAGCCGTATTTCTAACCCAGATGTTCTACTGGCGTTCTTTCATCCTGGTCTGCTCTAGGATTGACTGGCACCTTCTCCACCCGACTTGTGGGCCAACCCACTACCAACCCAGCAACAATGAGACATTAAAGAGGGATGATACCCCGCAGTACTCTTTTGAAAATGGAAATGAGAGTCTTCATTAATTTGTAAAATCCAGGACTGCATATGAACATTTTCTGCAGTAATTCCCCTCCCTAATTAAATCAATGACTAAAGCAGTGCTCACATCCATATTATCCAGGCCATTTGCTTGGATCACTTCCTCTGGCTAAAAGCAAGCATTTGTGCTTTCATGCTCAGGGTCGGAAAGGTAAAGAAGTAAGTTTAGATTCAGATGAGTAATGCTCAGTTCACACTGAGATGGAGGAGAATTCAGTTCCTTATGGTCCAACTGTGTGGCCCTGAGCAGCACATAAATGCTGGAAAGAGAACAGGCAATACTGCTGAAGGAGGCCTTGGCCCAGTTTCATAGATGTGGTGCCTTCTATATGTCCTGTTAACTGCTGACATCTGTTCATTGGCCATGTCCTTGCCAGAGCTCCAGTATGAGGGCATTTACAATAAGGATATGTAAACATGGCACCCTGAAGCCAAAATTTTTATCTCCACTGAAACACAACCTCATAGATCATTTTGGAAATGTAAAAAAAAAAAGAGAAAGATGGGGATGGGGTTAAAAGAATCTGCTTTAGTGAAATGGGAAACAGATAAATAGTTTTAAAATTCCTCGACTGCCACAGTATTAAGACTAATAAGTGGTGATAAAGCCCAGTGTGGCTGACCATAAAAGTAAGTTTTAAAACACAGAGTCTGAATAATAAGTACACACATTTGTTTATATCTATATGAAAGCTGTCCTCAGTGTCAGGTTCGAGGTGTGAGGTGGCAGGGTTGTCTGTAATTCATGCCTCACAGCAAGACAGGTCTTGAAACCAAATGCAAGATTACCTGTTCTTTTAAACATCAACGTGGCACCTGGCACCTGAATTTAAATTGTGCATTATTCATCCATGGTTCAACAATCTGACTATTTTTAGATAGGAATTTAAGGTAAAATGACACCTGGGTGTATTGAGAGTGGCCTGCAGCTGGAATCCAACTATCACAGGCAGTATTCTGGCATTTGCTTGAGGAAAATATAATTTTCAAAAGGCAGGGGTCAGCAGCAGCAGGTCACTGAGAACTGCTGCAGGAAGTCACTGATTCCTGGAAGCTGTGACTGGTGTCTTGGCACCCTGGAAGTTTTCCCAGATAACTTGGCTAAAGCAGATAAAGCTCCCTTGCTCATATGTTTTTCCTTATTGATGGTGGAGGATGGAAACAAGGGAACACAGTATCTTGGATCTGACTTTGCAGGGAACAGAACAATACTTGATTCATTCAGTAGGTTATCCAACAAATATTCACTGAGTATTTACTATGTACCCAGCATTGTATTTGATGCTATACAATGGTGAGAGAAAACAAATGTTACCATGTCTTCATGAACCATAAGGCTCAAAGGGCAGGATTAACATTAACCCAGTAATCATGTAAATATAGAATTTCCACATGATAAATGCTGCCAGTGAAAAGTCTATGATACTATCAGGGTAGCCAAGGGGAATTTGGTATAACCAAGGAGATAAGACAGGATATCCCTAGATGGGAGGCAATTTTCAAGTCTGCAAAATGAGCAAAATTAAGTTAAGGGAGAGGGAGAACATTCATACACTTGGAATAATATGTGCAAAGGCCCTGAGGCAGAAGGAGCACACACATTTGGGGGACTGGCAGATCAGTGTAGCTGACACAGAGAGCGAGAATGTGCTGTTTTGAGATAAGCCCAAAGAGGTAGGAAGTGGATCACCATAAGGCTTCTAAGCTCTACCAAGTGTTCATATTTTCAGTCATGCAGACAAAATTGGTGTAACCATACTTTAAAAAGAAGCAACAGGTGCGTATAAAAGATTAAAGCCAACATATATTGATTTGCTAGCAACAACACTAGGCTCTGAAAAAGATGCCAAAGGAACAAAACTGTGTCCGTAACACACAAGCAACTAACAGATGGTGGACTGTGTCCCATGTTGTGAGAGAACATCTTTAAATAATATAAAGATTTACTAGAGGAAGAGATCATACAAGATGCTAAGAGAAAATGGAATCTGGGGAAAACTTCACAGAAAAAGCTCAATGAACAGTCAACCAAATTTCTACCGGAAGAAACAGAGTGCCTGGGGTTGGTACTATTGATAAAGGCATCAAAGTGAGCAAAAAAAAAATCCAACACTAAAAGCAGACCATGTTCTTCACCTTTAGGAAAAAGGGTAGAAACTCCAGGTAGGTTGTGTTACAGGCTATGCTTAGAGATGTTACAACACCTTTATTAAGCTCTTTAAGTTAAATCTCAATGGATCTTCAAAATAATACTACAAGAGAATACTAAGCTTTAGCAACGGTTTCTATTTTACTGAAATCTAAGAGAGAATAAACCATTTGGCCAAGAACACACAATCAGCTATGATTAACCCAGGTTTAAAACATAGGTCACAAGTTTCCTTCATTGATTCACAAATTGCATTCATTCAGAATCTGTATAATTTTGAGACATCTGCCCATCACTTTACTGTTACACACTTAACTGTTTCTCTTTCAATCAACTTATTCTTTTTCCTTAAACAAATTTTTGGAAGGAAATTTTATATCATTCCTTTAAATGAAAAACCAGTATCATTTGTCGCAAATCAAAGGAAACCATAAACATAAAAACTTTTAAAAGAAAATAATTCTTTAGATATTATTGTCTTTAAAAGAGCACGAAATATGAATATTCTCTCTGTTAAAATAGAAATTAGCAAATATTATAAAGGTGTTAAAAAAAAAAAAACCATGCTGGATGAGGATATGGAGAAAAAGAAATACTCAAATGCCCCAGCAAGTGGGAGTATAAACGGGAATAACTACTATGGAGAGAAACTTGCCAATATTTACAGAATGCTTGTGTGTATACATGATACATGCATACACATATATAATGTATATAAATATATATATACATATATAAATACATGTATTATATGTATATATCTATATATATATATATATACGTATATATGCATTATTTTGAACACAGAAATTCTATCTCTAGATGTATACCCTAGAGCAGGGGTTAGTGAATTTTTTTCTGTAAAGAGCCAGATAATAAATATTTTAATCTTTGCAGGCCATACAGTGCAAGCCATGCACTACATCTCTGCTGTAGTAATGTGAAAATAGTCATAGATAATAAGCAAACCAATGGACCTGATTGAGCTCCAACAAAACCTTACTTATGGACACTAAAATCTGAATTTCATAGAATTACAGGCCATGAAACACTACTCTTTTGGTTTTTCTCAACTTTTTTAAAAATGTAAAAATCCCTTCCTAATTCACTGACTTTACAAAACAAATAACCAGCTGGATGTAGAAGCCTGGACTGTGTTTTGCTGACTCTGCCCTAGAGTAATTCACCTGTATGTGGATAAGAGAAATGTACAATTAACTACAGTGTGTCTGTTACAGGCATGCTTTGAATAGCAGCCCTAGTTTAGGTTCTCAAGAATAGATCCCAAAACAAGGATTAGCATTCACATAGTTTATCTGGGAGGTGATCCCAGGAAAAACAAGGCAGAAAAACGAAGGGTGCATGATCAACAAAATGCCACCACAGCCAACTGAGGCAAATACTGGTGGGAAACATCCCCTCAGAGTTCTTCACAGAGGTATGAAAAGAGCTGGGGCATTTATCCACTAATTCCTGCTCTCGTTGAATGAAGACTGCTTTAGGCTCTCTGGCATTTCAGCTTGCTCTGAGAGTGGGCTGCATGTGCTCTCAGTGTATCAGAACAAAACCCCTCCAGTGGGGTGTCACTGGAAGCAGGCTTCAGCCTAAAGAAGTAAATGCCAAGGGCAAAAACTAAGCATACACTAAAAAGAAAAATTTATAAACAAACCTGAAAATGAATAAATTGCCATTTGCTCTCACAAAGGAATATTACATATCAAATGAACGGTGTAGATCTATATTAGTCAAGAATGGATACATTTCAACACAGGACAATGAGGAAAAATGGAATTTCTATCATAGTAATTACAATATGCAACATTTTTATAAAGCTTAAAAGAATGCAAACTGTAGCAAATTCAGAAATAGCAGGTGCATTTGGAGAACAGGGGGAGGAAAAGAAGTTACCCAGATGACCACAGCATTACCTCTACTCTCTTGCTTACAAAAAAAAAAAAAAAAATGGTAACATGTTTCATATGAAAAATCTGGGTGTGGTTACATATGTATTCATGCTAAGATTTCTATATTTTTCTTTGTGTGTTTGAGATTTCATTAAAAAAAAGCTTTAAAGAATTGAGTTAACCTATAAACCTGAGTTTATAGTTATAACTATAGTTAACCTATAAACCTGATTGGAGAAGGAAATGGCAACCCACTCCAGTGTTCTTCCCTGGAGAATCCCAGGGACGGGGGAGCCTGGTGGGCTGTGGTCTATGGGGTTACGCAGAGTCAGACATGACTGAAGCAACTTAGCAGCAACCTATAAACCTGAGTTTATAAACCTGAGTGGTTATGTATGGATGTGAGAGTTGAACAGTGGAGAAGGCTGAGTGCCAAAGAATTGATGCTTTTGGACTGTGGTGTTGGAGAAGACTCTTGAGAGCCCCTTGAACTGCAAGGAGGTCCAACCAGTCCATTCTGAAGGAGATCAGCCCTGGGATTTCTTTGGAAGGAATGATGCTAAAGCTGAAACTCCAGTACTTTGGCCACCTCATGCGAAGAGTTGACTCATTGGAAAAGACTCTGATGCTGGGAGGGATTGGGGGCAGGAGGAGAAGGGGACAACAGAGGATGAGATGGCTGGATGGCATCACTGACTCGATGGACGTGAGTCTGGGTGAACTCCGGGAGTTGATGATGGAAGGGAGGCCTGGCATGCTGCGATTCATGGGGTCGCAAAGAGTCGGACACGACTGAACGACTGAACTGAAGTGAACTGATAAACCTGAGTTGGTCTTGTCAAAAGAGCAAACCTTTAGAAGAAGGGAATGAATTACTTGTGCAAAAAAATAAAATAAAACTTTGAGAGTGTTTAGTGTAGAAGTTTTCAATATTCAGTATTTTCAGAAATATCATTGACTTTGGTAGAGAAGAACAGTATGGATATGAAATAGGTAAATAGCTTTCATAGTAAAATAGCTGGGAAGATTAAGAAATAGCTAGCAAAGTATCTTGAAAAAAGTGCTCCACAATGTAAACTAATGTAACTATTACTGAAAGACAATGACATATTGAAATGTTCAAATACTTGGTGTTAGTTATTGAATATTTATGAAAATGACTGCCTTATCTTTTGTCAAACCCAAACAAATTCCTTTTTCTCCTTTTATCATCTTTATTATGATAGCATTTCAGTTTTTTACAAAATTTCATGCATATTTTAATCATTCAAAAGTATCAAAAACTGAAACTTTTAAAATACTGAGTGTTTATGCTTTGTAACTCATTATTTATGACAAAGAAGCAAAAATAAGTCCAACAGATATCAACTGTTTACAGTTAACTAGCAGTATGCCAAGTGCCTTGAATATATAATCTCATATAATCCTTACTCAACCTTGTGATATAGACATATTACCATCCCTGCCCGGAAACAGCTCAATGCAACTTGCCCAAGAATATAAATTTAAGACTTGTGGCAGCTAGGCATTTGAAATGAGTCCTTTTAGTTCATTCTGCATCTTTACCCATAGTCACTTAGCCACAATGCATCCCCAAAGAAAAACATTTATAAGTTTTTATAAATTCTATCATACAAAGCAAGGAAATATCAAATTTTATCTTGACATATTTCACAAAAAAAAATAGCCATTACTAGATTTTAGAAATCTTCTCAGTCATCAGCTCCATTATCATGATTCATTGCAATAAGATTTAAATATTTGCCATAATTCACTTTCGTATAACCCATTGCAGACTTGTAAAGTTCACAAGTTAAATTATACTATGCAAGAGGGCTAAGATAACACTATATTCCTGCTGGCCATGAATTTAAAAGAGGCTCATTTTAAGAAAATTCTTTCTCTGAATATACAGATTGTGAGTCCTGGGATTCCCCCAGAAAGGATGATGCCGCTTCTGGCATTCACAGAGCACTTCAGCACCCAGCCAGTGTCTGACCGTGTCCTGTTCCTTGCCAGACTCAAAAAGTACATATAAACGGTGTAAGTGAGAAGCCTGACTGTCAATATTAAGTTCAGTGCAGTTCAGTTCAGTCACTCAGTCATGTCCGACTCTATGCAACCCCATGAGCTGTAGCACGCCAGGCCTCCCTGTCCAAACCAACTCCCAGAGCCTATCCAAACTCATGTCCATTGAGTCGGTGATGCCATCCAACAATCTCATCCTCTGTCGTCCCCTTCTCCTCCTGCCCTCATTCTTTCCAAGAATCAGGGTCTTTTCAAATGAGTCAGCTCTTCATATCAGGTGGTCAAAGTATTGGAGTTTCAGCTTCAACGTCAGTCCTACCAATGAACACCCAGGACTAATCTCCTTTAGGATGGACTGGTTGGATCTCCTTGCAGTCCAAGCAACTCTCAAGAGTCTTCTCCAGCACCACAGTTCAAAAGCATCAATTCTTCGGTGCTCAGCTTTCTTCACAGTCCAACTCTCACATCCATACACGACCATTGGAAAAACAATAGCCTCGACTAGACAGACCTTTGTTGGCCAAGTAACGTCTCTGCTTTTTAATATGCTATCTAGGTTGGTCATAACTTTCCTACTAAGGAGTAAGCATCTTTTAATTTCATGGCTGCAATCACCATCTGCAGTGATTTTGGAGCCCAGAAAAATAAAGTCTGACACTGTTTCCACTGTTTCCCCATCTATTTGCCATGAAGTGATGGGACCAGATGCCATGATCTTAGTTTTCTGAATGTTGAGCTTTAAGCCAACTTTTTCACTCTCCTCTTTCACTTTCATCTTTAGATGGCTCTTTAGAGGCTCTTTAGTTCTTCTTCACTTTCTGCCATAAGGGTGGTGTCATTTGCATATCTGAGGTTATTGATATTTCTCCCAGTAGTCTTGGTTCCAGCTTCTGCTTCATCCAGCCCACCGTTTTTCATGATGTACTCTGCATATGAGTTAAATAAGCAGGGTAACAATATATAGCCTTGACATACTCCTTTTCCTGTTTGGAACCAGTCTGTTGTTCCATGTCCAATTCTAAGTGTTGCTTCCTGACCTGCATGTAGGTTTCTCAAGAGGCAGGTCAGGTGGTCTGGTATTCCCATCTCTTTCAGAATTTTCCACAGTTTGTTGTGATCCACACAGTCAAAGGCTTTGGCATAGTCAATAAAGCAGAAATAGATGTTTTTCTTTGAACATCTGGAAGTTCACAGCTCATGTATTGCTGAAGCCTGGCTTGGATTACTTTACTAGCATTACTTTACTAGCATGTGAAATGAGTGCAATCGTGTGGTAGTTTGAGCATTCTTTGGCATTGCCTTTCTTTGGGATTGGAATGAAAACTGACCTTTTTCAGTCCTGTGGCCACTGCTGAGTTTTCCAAATTTGCTGACATATTCAATGCAGCACTTTCACAGCATCATCTTTTAGGATTTGAAATAGCTCAACCGGAATTCCATCACCTCCACTAGCTTTGTTTGTAGTGATGCTTCCTAAGGCCCACTTGACTTCACATTCCAGGATGTCTGGCTCTAGATCAGTGATCACACCATTGTGATTATCTGGGTCATGAAGATCTTTTTTGTACAGTTCTTCTGTGTACTCTTGCCACCTCTTCTTAATATCTTCTGCTTGTCAGGTCCATAGCATTTCTGTCCTTTATCAAGCCCATCTTTGCATGAAGTATTCCACTGGTATCTCTAATTTTCTTGAAAAGATCTCCAATCTTTCCCATTCTGTTGTTTTCCTCTATTTCTTTGCATTGATTGTGGAGGAAGGCTTTATCTCTACTTGCTATTCTTTGGAACCCTGCATTCAGACACTTATATCTTTCCTTTTCTCCTTTGCCTTTCACTTCTCTTCCTTTCTCAGCTATTTGTAAGGCCTCCTCAGACAGCCATTTTGCTTTTTTGCATTTCTTTTTCCTGGGGATGGTCTTGATCCCTGTCTCCTGTACAGTGTCACAAACCTCTGTCCACAGTTCATCAGGCGCTCTCTATCAGATCTAGTCTCTTAAATCTATTTGTCACTTCCACTGTATAATCATAAGGGATTTGATTTAGGTTATAACTGAATGGTCTAGTGGTTTTCCCTATTTTCTTTAATTTAAGTCTGAATTTGGCAATAAGTTTATGATCTGAGCCACAGACAGCTCCCGGTCTTGTTTTTGCTGACTGTATAGAGCTTCTCCTTCTTTGGCTGCAAAGAATATAATCAGTCTGATTTCGGTATTGGCCATCTGGTGACGTCCATGTGTAGAGTCTTCTCTTGTGTTGTTGGAAGAGGGTGTTTGCTATGACCAGTGCATTTTCCTGGCAAAACTCTATCAGCCTTTGCCCAGCTTCATTCTGCACTCCAAGGCCAAATTTGCCTGTTACTCCAAGTGTTTCTTGACTTCCTACTTTTGCATTCCAGTCCCCTATAATGAAAAGGACATCTTTTTTGGGTGTTAGTTCTAAAAGGTCTTGTAGGTCTTCATAGAATCATTCTTCTTCAGCATTACTGGTCGGGGCATAGACTTGGATCACCATGATATTGAATGGTTTGCCTTGGAAACAATTAGAGATCGTTCTGTTGTTTTTGAGATTGCATTCAAGTACTACATTTTGGACTCTTTTGTTGACTATTATGTTTCCAACAGGTGAATGAGTGTTGGGCTGACTCAGCACAATTCCACAGGTTTCAGAGAAGCTAATCTCAAACTTTGACTGCTGTCCTTGCCTCTTACCTGAGATATGACCCTGCAAGCTGTCTTGCCAAGCATCTACTCAGAACAAATGGTGTACTGTTTAATTAACAGTTTGTGGTCTAACAACCCTAAAATCTTTGTGGCTTACAAAAATATTTATTCCTCAGGGGTTCAGGTCAGCTGCAGGTGTATTGATTATATAAGTAACCAGGTATGGGCCTACTTAGTCTAAAATGGGTTCATTGGGCCAGCTTTGTATGTCTACTCATCTTGAGATCTAGCCTAAAGGAACAGCCACTGCCTAGGGCCTTGTGTCCCCATGATGGAGAGCAGATGGTTAAGGGTGGACAGAGAAATCATACAAGCTAGTTTAAAACTTCTGTTCTGACATGGTTTGCACCCAATCCAGATATATTCCAGTGACCAAAGCATGTCACATGACCATGGCCAAAGTTAGTGGAACAGGGGTGCACGCTCCTCCTATAGGAAAGATACTGAGAAAACTGTGGCAAAGGATAAGCATGTAAAATCCTTCCTAATAGGAGGAAGATAGTAATTAGGAACAATAGTTTAACAAACTTCAGTAGGAGAAAATATCAAAGAAAAAGGAACAGAAAAAATATTCACATATAAATGGGCTTCTGAGGTGGCTCAGTGGTAAAGAATTTGCCTGCCAATGCAGGAGATGCAGTTTTGATTCTTGGGTCAGGAAGATCCCCTGGCGAAGAAAATCCGCTCAAGTATACTTACCTAAGAAATCCCATGGACAGAGGAGCCTGGCAGGCTACAGTCCGTGGGGTCGCAAAAGGGTCAGACATGACTTAGCAACTAAACAACAACATTTACATATAAATTTATAAGTTATTATAGTAGTCACCTTTTCAGCTAAAAATTAAAGCCATCAAAAGTATAATACTTGGGGGAGAAACTTCATGGAAGGACTTCCAGCCTCTTTCAACCCCATCATTCATTTCTCCCAGGAAAGGGAACGATAGGTGCATTTAGAAGGGTCAGTGGGGGACTTTTTGGGGGTCTAGTGGTTAAGACTGCCTTCCAATGCAGGGGATGTGGGTTTAATCCTGGTCAGGGAGCTAAGATTCCATATGCCTCGTAGCCAAAAGGCAAAACATAAAACAGAAGGAATATTGTAACAAATTCAATAAAGACTTTAAAAAATGGTTCACATCAAACAAACAAACAAGCAAAAACATGTGGATCCTTAAAAAAAAAAAAAAATGTATCTGGGAATTACACTCGAGTACCAAGTACTTGGGCTCCCTTGGAGCAGCCCTCCTAGTGGGAGAGTATCCAGTCCAACCTCTTCCATGGTGCAAGGTGCCTGGCCCCAGCCAGCTGTACCAGTTACTGGACAGGTAGATTTTACTTAGAAGGGAATTAGTAGCAAGCCCACTGTAGCCCTTCACCTAGTCATGACTTCAGTCCAGTGGTGATGAGTAATTTGAGGTCCACCTTTCAGACTTCTATGTCCATTTCTCACAGGCTCCTCTCTTAGGCAGGGAAGAATAGTGTTCTTTTATTGACTTTGCCTCAAAACTCTAGTAATGATAATAATAGTAGGCAATATTTGTAAATACCTACAGCTTAAATGTATGATTTCATTTAATTATCACAATAAGCCTGAAAATTGTTAAGTCCATTTTAGAGTTGAAGAAATGAAGCCTCAGAAGAGCCACATGATCCTCTCAAAGTTACATAGCCAATAAATGGGTACACGTGAGTTTCCATGCCAGGTTTATTGCAAGCCAAAACTTAGAAGCTCTGTCCTAGCCCTGAGTGCCTCTGAGGGTGGTGGAGAAGAGCAGGGAAGGCATGATAATGCAGGGCGTCTGAGGGGTTACGTGTTTTTTATTTTCTTGGTTTTCTTATCTCTTTGCTAATTATATTGTTAATAATTTAGACATGTTTTACTCTAGAGCCTTTTCATTTTAATATGAGTTTTGGTAACTTGTAGGTATAGCTCTGATTTTGTTAGAAGACAGTGACAAGTTAGGGTTTGTGTGTGTGCTAAGTCACTTCAGTCATGTCCAACTCTTTGCAACCCTATGGGCTGTAGCCTGCCAGGCTCCTCTGTCCATGGGATTCTCCAGGCAAGAATATTGGAGTGGGCTGCCGTGCCCTCCTCCAGAGGATCTTCCTGAGCCAGAGATCAAACCTGCGTCTCTTATGTCTCCTGCATTGGCAGGCAGGTTCTTTACCACTAGCACCTCCTGGTTTAATTCAAAGAGATTTTCACTTGGTGTAATTTTACAAATATATGCCTATTCTGATATAAGGATATACAATACTATTACACAGAAGAACAATGACCTTTTATAGACTTTCATTCAAGGAGAGCCACCTGGATCTTGTAAAGTCTCCTACAGTGCTTAAGTCCTTCAGCTACTGACTACATGTTTTCAATTGTGATAATTAGATCTGTGACTTCTGTCTATATCATTATAGAGGTCTGGATCTAGCCAGATCTAAGGTAAGAAATTTTTCATCAGTTACAGATGGTGAGATTTGTGTTCTTTACTTGATATTTTGATATTTACTTGATCCTTTAAAAAGGATATTTACATTTATTTTTAGGCTTACTGGTTTTAATTGATGATAATATGATTTCATGTCTTTTTTTCTTTCAGCCCTGAGATTAATAAAATTTATTCCTGGAAACTTCCCATTCATATAATTGCTATTATCTCAAAATCTTCATATAGGGAAAAACCCCACAAACCTCAATTCCTTCTGCCCTTTTCTCCGTGTTACTTGTCAAACCGTTATTGGAAATGAGCTTCTGACCTTTTTTTCTCCCACACTATTTCTAATAAAGATGCTGCCACACGGCTGTATCCTAGTAACTAGGTTTTACAGTGAGAAAGATGATTAAGAAACAGTCCAAGATAGGGTGATTTTGACCATCAGCAAAGGTAATTTGCTAGTCTTGTTCTCTTTTTCAATTTCCTTCATTTAGATGGATAACTGATCTACGCTCAATGTCCTTTCTGATAAAAAATACTGTCCTATAGGCCCAAATTAGTATATTTTCTTTTGATTACCTTGCAGAACTCTTATTTGCTCTCTTTTCTGAAAAGCTTAATAATTCATAGAAGGCTCCAGAGGGACAAAATCACTATGTGTGGCTGAAAAATCCCTGCTGAGGATAAACGGCAGGCTTCAAAGAATTTTTTGAATAAATAATCAAGCTAGAAACTCCTATCTTGCCTTTGAACTGCTGCATAAGCATTTCCTCACTCATTTGAATTTGCAGAGACAAAAAAAAATTAGTAGTCATGAAGGCAGGTACTAGAGACCAAGACATTTCCACTTTTTACATGGGAGTCCTTTCAGTGGAGGACTGCTTCATAGCCTGCTTCTCTGCTCCTATATCAAGAACATGAAATTGGATGAGGGGACCAAATGTATTCTTCTCAGACAGATTTGAGGAGCAGAGAGGTAGGAATGTACAGGTAGCTGAGAGAAGGACCCTCTGCCCTTGGAGCTGTCTGTTGGACAGAATAGGAGGGGCTTGGGAGGAAAGGCCTGAGAGAGCTTGTGGCTGTGTCATGACCAGACATTTTTGCTGTCTAGTCACAGAGGCAGATGGTCACCCTGACCCAACTCTTACTTCCTCCCTGCCTGAGCTTGGCTTGTCTCTGTCAACTTGCGTTTTGAAAGCCATATCCAGGCAGAGTCCAGTAGCATTAGGTTGCAAACACAGAGGTGGGTCTTCGAACACCACTCCTCTCGTGTCTGTTGCCCTTTCCAAATTCTAGCAGCCTTCATGATGGGACTCACTGCGCTAACAGTTCCATGAGAGTCAGATCAGACATCCAGTTAGAATATGTCATCACGAGAATCACACTTCTCCAGAATATTCTTTACCATAATGTACCTAAAATTAATTTCTCAGAACTGCTGCAAGTCTTTCCTGGAGATACACTTTTCAGTTCTTTGGTGGTGGTTGTTTCTCTTCTTTCAGCGGAGTCAGCCCGCCCCACAGTAACGTGGGATACGGAACCCCCTGTTGGCCAGTATTTCAGCTACAGTGACATTCCCTTCCTAAATGCTTCAGGCATCTGCTTCTTTGCTTTCTTCCTTTACTGCAAAAGGGCTCCATATGTCTTGGTTTATCACAGTACATTTGCAGCCACAACAGATTAAACAATGCCAGTTGAGATCCATATGGCAAAATAGGAAAATTCAAATCAAATTTATATCTCTATAATGCCATTTTTTCTGAACTTTGGACTTTTACATAGCATCATCCTGCTTTTTGTCATATCTTCCACCAGCACTGTGAGTTATTTGAGAATTTTTACTAAACTGACTCACATTTCCACTTCTGAAAATTAATTTCAAAGGAAGTTTCCATAAGTGTTCTTGCCTGGAGAATCCCAGGGATGGGGGAGCCTGGTGGGCTACCATCTATGGGGTCGCACAGAGTCGGACACGACTGAAGCGACTTAGCAGCAGCAGCAACAATCATTCACCATAAATAAAAAGTAAATATGAAATAAATACGTAATCACTAGAATTCAATTTTTTTCATTTCCCTGGAAATCATCTTGTGAACTAAACCAGTTTTGAAAACTTCTGGTACGCAGGCTTACAATTTACATATTTCTCTAGTATATATTGTTTTATCTAATGTTCACAAAAATCTTATGAAATTAGCTAAGTAGGTACAACAATTCTCATTTTGAAGATGAGAAATTGGTATTGGCTTCAAAAAATAGAGTTCTCATGCTGAAAGAGACCTTGCTATTGTTTTTATCTGAAGCTCAACTTTTCTGATTTCTCGCAGTTGACATGTGACTCCCGGGATCATTTGTGATCTGAGTCTAAAAGTCTAGGCTTTAGATTTTTTTTTTTAATGTCTGTATGAAATGGTTCCACGTGGACCATTAAAAAATCCTTATGACTGTCCACATTTTGAATGTGCCAAAGCTCTTCCAAAATGATACAGCTGAAACAACTGATAATTGATTGAACACTGAAAAATTCCTCATAACACCAAAATTGTATTTGGTAAGACAGATGGCATTTTTCTTTTCATTTTGTGGATTAAAAAAAAAATCAAGACACATTTAAATAATTTGCTCCAAATAAAATATTTTTTCTCAAATTAGGAACAAAAACAGTTAAAATGGAACTTAAGACTGTTCTTTATAAATTACATTAGAAAACAGGACCACTGTGTGAAATTCCTCATACTAAAAAATATAAACTATTTAACTGGTATAAAATTCCTTAATGATTTCATTATTAAATTAATGAAGACGTAAATTGGTAATCATCTAAAGCAAACAGTGAACCTAAAATTTCAGAGAGATATTTAAAAAATATGAGACAGCAGCTACCCTACTTACTAGTCAAATGAAATAGAAGACATCACATAGATGTTCAAACAAAAATTTCCATAAGAAAAAGACTTGTCATTATTATCATGCCATTGAACAGTACATCAATTCATTATACAAATAAATAAATGAATAAAAATAAATATGTTCTTAACAAATGCCCATTACTTCTATAAATCTAATTTTTATAAATATGAATGTCATTTCTCCTTCCCACCTCCCTTTCCCTGGTTTCCCTTTCTACTTCTGCATCACAGAGATAATCACTGTTAAATTTCTTTTATACTTTCCAGAAAAATTTGAGGTATATTTATATTCTTTGGGGTTTCCCATCTGGCTCAGTGGGTAAAGAATCAACCTGCAATGTTTTTAGGCAAATAAAATCTTAAAATATTTTTATTCACACTATACTGATTCATTTTTGCTTGAAAATCACATATCTTTTCATATCATCTATACAAATCTTCTGTGTTCTTTTAATTGTAACAGAGCGCCCTGTGCAACAATTTAATCAGTGGTTGGCAAATTTTTTCTGCAAAGGATCATATCATAAATACTTCAGGTCTTGTGAGCTATATGTCTTTCACAGCTACTCAATTCTGCCACAAGCAATACCTAATTGATGGGTGTGGCTGTTCTCCAAAAACACTTTATATGCAAGCTGGATTTGGCCCATAGGTCAAGGTTTGCTGACCCCTGATTTTTACAATCAGCCATGATGTGGTAGAAACGGTTATTTCCTATTTGCTGTTATTAAGAACACTGCTGATATGAAACTCCATAATGCAAACATGCTTGCTTGATCAAGGTAGAATGAATCTACTACAGAACATTTAAAATATTGCTTTAAAAGTGAGAAGACAATCTTATATATTCTGGGCTTCTTTCCATCGAGTCCGTATGGTTTCTCTATGGACAAATGGATATTTTTCTGTCTGGGTCCTTTCTTTGTCAACCTGGCCTCTTTCCTTCCCTAATGATGGGTAAGTGAAACTGCAGAGACTCATATCTATTATTGTAACTGTTTCCTCTCTGCCCTGATTTGTGTTTTCTAGAGGTTAGTGACAGAGTGATATCCCTTTGGGAGAGAATTGTCTAACTTAAAGGTAACACATAAAGGGAAATACCTGGAGCAGAGCTGAGTGGAGACAGAATGCAATGCCTGTCTTTCTCTTTTCTTTTTTCTTTCTGCTTCTTTTACTATTTTTTCCTTTTTTTATTTTTATTTTTTTTATTTTGAGTCTCTTTGTGACTAGTTGAGCTTTAACCAGAATAGTTCCATAAAATAGGAAGATGCTGGAAACAGCTTTTAACATTTAAAGACCTCAATGACATTTCTATAAGTGGCTTCAAAGGATAAATAAGTTAATACTCTCAACTAAAGGGTATTTGGGAAAACATCAGATCACATGTTATCAGTGGACAGTGGGCACAACAGCTTCTGCCTCCATGAGTTAAACATTTATATGTAGTAAAAAAAAGTTTATACGATGTCTGGCAAGACTAGAGTTAGGAACTTCTGTTCCTGCTCCTCAACAAATGGTCTCATGATCAGCCCTAGCAGACATATGAATTTTAACCCATTTTTGCTCCCTTTATCCCTGAAGTGCTCATCGGGGATGTCATTACTAATTAGAGCATTTTTATTTCCACTTTTCACCACTGCTTGAAAATTTTAAATCCCTGAGTCTTTGATTCACCATCATCCCATCAGACTTTCAGGCTGAGGTTTTCAAACAAATATCTTTGTGCTTAGAATTTACTGAGTTCATAACTAAAGGTCTCATCTACAGAGGGGAACACTCACCATCTGAAGAAGATCCCAAATGACTGAAGAGGATGTAAGCACCATGAAGATTCAGTACTGAGACAGTAGTTAATATTAATCTGGGTCTGAAATTTAGCTTGACTGAAATCCAGTCTGGTTTATTTGATGCAGGCAATGTCATGATGTACATGGTTGTGCCTTTTGTAATGAACTAACTTATCTTAAACCAGTGTTATCTGGATGGAGGTTCATGACACTATAGAGGAGGCAGTGATCAAGACCATCCCCAAGAAAAAGAAAGGCAAAATGGTTGTCTGAGGAGGCCTTACAAATAGCTGAGAAAGGAAGAGAAGTGAAAGGCAAAGGAGAAAAGGAAAGATATAAGCATCTGAATACAGAGTTCCAAAGAATAGCAAGGAGAGATAAGAAGGCCTTCCTCAGCAATCAATGCAAAGAAATAGAGGAAAACAACAGAATGGGAAAGACTAGAGATCTCTTCAAGAAAATTAGAGATACCAAGGGAACATTTCATGCAAAGATGGGCACAATAAAGGACAGAAATGTTATGGACCTAACAGAAGCAGAAGATATTAAGAAGAGGTGGCAAGAGTACACAGAAGAACTGTACAAAAAAGATCTTTACAACCCAGATAACCACGATGGTGTGATCACTCACCTAGAACCAGACATTCTGGAATGCAAAGTCAAGTGGGCCTTAAGAAGCATCACTACAAACAAAGCTAGAGGAGGGGATGAAATTCCAGTTAAGCTATTTCAAATCCTGAAAGATGATACTGTGAAAGTGCTGCACCCAATATGCCAGAAAATTTGAAAAACTTAGCAGTGGACACATAATTGGAAAAGGTGTTTTCATTCCAATCCCAAAGAAAGGCAATGACAAAGAATGTTCAAACTACCACACAATTGCACTCATCTCACATGTTAGCAAAGTAATGCTCAAAATTCTCCAAGCCAGGCTTCAGCAGTACATGAACTGTGAACTTTCAGTTCAAGCTGGATTTAGAAAAGGCAGAGAAACCAGAGGTCAAATTTCCAACATCCAGTGATCATCAGAAAAGCAAGAGAGTTCCAGAAAAACATCTACTTCTGCTTTATTGACTATGCCAAAGCCTGTGACTGTGTGGATCACAACAAACTGTGGAAAATTCTTAAAGAGATGGGAATACCAGACCACCTTACCTGCCTCCTGAGAAATCTGTATGCAGGTCAAGAAGCAACAGTTAGAACTGGACATGGAACAGACTGGTTCCAAATCGGGAAAGGAGTATGCCAAGGTTGTATATTGTCACCCTGCTTATTTAACGTATATGCAGAGTACATCATGCAAAATGCCAAGCTAGATGAAGCAAAAGCTGGAATCAAGATTGCCAGAAAACATATCAATAACCTCAGATATGCAGATGACACCATCCTTGGGGCAGAAAGCAAAGAAGAACTAAAGAGCCTCTTGATAAAAGTGAAAGAGGCGAGTGAAAATGTTGGCTTAAAGCTCAACATTCAGAAAGTTAAGATCATGGCATCTGGTCCCACCACTTCATGGCAAATAGATAGGGAAACAATGGAAACAGTGATAGACAGACTTTATCTTTGGGGGCTCCAAAATCATTGCAGATGGTAACTGCGGCCATGAAATTAAAAGACGTTTGCTCCTTGAAAGAAAGCTATGACCAACCTGGACAGCATATTAAAAAGCAGAGACATTACTTTGGCAACAAAGGTCTGTCTAGTCTAAGCTATGGTTTTTCCAGTAGTCATGTATGGATGTGAGACTTGGACCATAAAGAAAGCTGAGCATTGAAGAATTGATGCTTTTGAACTGTGGTGTTGAAGAAGACTCTTGAGAGTTGCTTGGACTTCAAGGACATCCAACCAGTCCATCCTAAAAGAAATCAGTCCTGAATATTCATTGGAAGCACTGATCCTGAAGCTGAAGCTCCAATACTTTGGCCACCTGATGCGAAGAACTGATTCATTAGAAAAGACCCTGATCCTGGGAAAGACTGAAGGCAGGAGGAGAAGGGGACAACAGAGGATGAGATGGTTGGATGGCATCACCAAATCGATGGATATGAGTCTGAGCAAGCTCCAGGAGTTGGTGATGGACAGGGAAGCCTGGCATGCTACAGTCCATGGGGTCACAACTGAGTGACTGAACTGAGCTGGACTGATCTGGTACATCCTACCTATGAAGAAGGTTAAAACTCCTTTTAGTTCATTCACCCTGAGCCCCTCCCCCATCTGGAGAATATCTGTATTTTCTCACTAGCGTCTCACTCCCTTCTCATAAGTCTATGAAGCCCAGGGGTTTCATGCAAACAAAGAAGGTCAGTCCTAGTTACTAATCAGAGAAAAGGCATCAGAAAGTCTCACTAGTCCCCTTAATTGTATTTGCTACTGTTGCTACTAAAAGTCAGAGTCCAGTCACACTTTAGTGATTCAGGCATGAGCTACACAGAAACTAGGTTTTCTGAAGGCAGTTTCTCAGAAGAGAGCAGATAAAGGCAAAAATTCCCTTCCCAATATTATAACTACCTCTGGTCTCTTCACACAAAGCCTTATGTTAAACTGGAGACCATCTCCCTAGGGGATGGGCTCTTTGTGCTAAAATTGTGCAATTATCACCAAAGGAAATCAAGCAGATATGGGGAGGGGGAGAGTGAAATGTATCTGTTAGGTTCAGTTCAGTTCAGTCGCTCAGTCATGTCCGACTCTTTGCGACCCCATGAATCGCAGCACGCCAGGCCTCCCTGTCCATCACCAACTCCCGGAGTCATAACCAAAAAAGAAGAGGGTGAGCCAGTCTGTAGCACCTGGATAGACACCCCAATGAGCCTGTAGTCAGACATTGCTAGCAGTCCCTGTTGCTAAAAACACATATTAGCTCCTTCAGAAAACCCCAGAAGGGATTTTTGGATAGGTTCCTAGGTTGACCCAAATAATCAGTTTTGGATATGGATTGGAAACATCTAGTTTGACAATGGATATACACACAGAGAGAAATCACTTTTATTATATATAACTGCTCCACACAAATTGTCACAAAGCAGTTGCCCCTATTGTCATCTGGAACAGGCTGCAGGTGATGAAACCACTCTTTCCAGATACTGTCCACCCAGCCTGTGCTGTGTGCTGTGCTTAGTCACTCAGTCATGTCCAACTCTTTGCAACCCCATGGACTGTAGCCAGCCAGGCTCCTCTGTCCATTGGGATTCTCCAGGCAAGAATACTGGAGTGGGTTGCCAGGCCCTCCTCCAGGAGGTTTTCCCAACCCAGGAATTGAACCGGGGTCTCCTGCATTGCAGGTGGATATCCACCCGGCCTGCCTACTACATAGGGGAGAAGTCCATAATCAACAGCGCATCACCCTTAAGGATATTGAGGGACACAGACATTGCCAGGACTTCAGTAAAGATGAAAATATGTGACTAAGGTAACCTGGGGTAAAAGGATGCTACTTTTGCCTCATTCTGTGACATGTGCATGCACACACACACACACATACCAGACGTCTATATGATGTCAGAAACGCTGTGATTTGGGCTGGCTCTCTAGAACTTCTTGAAAGCCTGCAATATCAGTTCAGAATTCAGAATATGGTTTTCCTTCCAGTTGGTTTCATCTCATGACTAGTGTAGGCAAGGCCACCCCAGTACATCAGACAGAACTTAACAACTTTCTAACCTACAGGAAACCTATCAAAACCTAGAGCACCGTGTCTTTGGAAGGTTCTTTAATCCGTTGACAAAGTTACCCATCTCTTCCCCAGAAAATTTGAAATGGAGACAGGAAATAGAATCCAGAACAGTCAGAGGAAGGATCCTTACCTTACACCTGCATTAGCAAAAGGAGCCACTCAAGTGGTCTTCCCCCCAAAATGTTCTTCTCCAGAGTGTCCTGAATATCCTGCTCTCTAGGAACTTTTATGACAACAACTCTTATTAAATACATACATATTTTTAAAGTTCTACATCTCCAGGCATTCCATTACACAGTGAAGTAGTAAAGATATTTAGTTATCTATTTGAGCACATGATTCTATAATAAATGAATTAAGCTAGCCGAGAAGAAACTAAAATTTCTACCACTGAGTTGGTTCATCATCCATATTGAGTCAACAGTACACAGCTAACAACTCTATGATATTTGTTTTGGAAATACTGAGAGCATAAATATATGATTTCTGCTTTATATGGAAAGTTTAAATAATAGATTTCTCAATTTTCTTCTGACCAGTAATCTCAGCAGTCATCAGGTATATTCCCTTCCTGCTCATCCTCCTCAAGACCTTGCATCTAGCATCTCTGCCAAGGGTCCCTCCATTGAGAGCCTGAGTCATTGAAAGCAGTTATGTTCAAAAGCTTCTCTTACCTTGAGCCCCAATACCCCTTATTGGTATCTACATTTGTCTTTGTTTTCACTTTTGGGTTCACCCAAAGTATAATCTCACCCTCAGACCACAGCCATTTTGAGTGTTGGCTGGGCAGCTTCCCCGGTGGCTCAGTGGTAAAGAATATACCTGCCAAGTAGGAGATGCAAGGGACACTGGTTCAATCCCTGGGTCAGGAAGATCCCCTGGAGAAGGAAATGACAACACACTCCGTTCTTCTTACCTGGAGAATCCCATGGACAGAGGAACCTGGTGGGCTACAGTCCACGGGGTCATAAAAGAGTCGGACGTGACTGAGCGACTTAACAACAACAGCAGGCACCTCCTAGGTGCTTCATAAACTTTACTTCTCCAGGTTGAAGATCTCTTGACTATTTCAACGAATCATCATATAGTACAGTTTTGAGTGACTCCACCACCATTTTTTGCTCTCTACCTGTGTTAAAGAAACGGAGGTATACTAAAATTTTTAAGAGCATATTTAAGCAAAGATTAATTCAAATAAAGCAGCACCAAACTGCAAGTGATTAGAAGCCCAGGAGCTAGAAAAGGACTTACACAGAGAAACGGCAGAAACAAAGAAAATAAATTACTGATTGGCTGTAGCTTAAAGCCTAGTTGGCTATTTGTGATTGGTTGTCCTTACTGTTTTGATTTTTGTAACTTGGAGACATTTATAGGCCGAGAGTGTGATTTGCTTACATAGGTCACCATGCCATTAGAGCCTTAGTGGCAAATACTATTCTTCTAGGGTATTCCATATGTTGATGATAATAATAATGTTTATGAGAACAACAACAATATGTAACAACCACACGCAAGGACTGCTCTGAGTGATTTACATGCCCTTACTACCTCAGTAATCCTGAGGCAGTTGGAGTTCTCCAGAAGCAGATGCTGGGAAAGAGTTTGAGAAAAGAAGGCAGATGGGCAGTAAGGTGTTTATTAGGGATCAAAAGCCATAAAAGGAAGGAAAATCTGTAAAAGGAAGCACAACTGCACAGAGAGAAAAATTGAATTGCTACACAGGTCTGGCAAAACCTCAGCCAATCTAGCAGGGGCTCTGAAGCAATGACTCAGTGAAACCATGAAATTCAATGAAGCAATGAAAGTTATCTCTAATGGGACCAAATGGCCATCCTTTATACAACCTGCACACACTGCTCAGTCACTGGATACAGACCACCGGGGAAAGGGTGGGGTCTCAGGTGAGGGAACTCTGTAGCTAGTCGTGTCTGACTCTTTGCGACCCCGTGGACTGTAGCCTGCCAGGCTCTCCATCCATGGGATTTTCCAGGCAAGAATACTGGAGTGGGTTGTCATTTCTGCAGCTGAGTCAGATCCTAAAGGTGGTCCCTGCAGCTGGGCCACACGTGCCTCCCAGAAGGAGATCTGGACAGCACATCTCTATATCCGCCACAAACCTATACTTTCATTCTTTCTGTTTTACACATAAGAACACTGACGTGAGGCAGGTTAAGCAATTTACCAGGATAATGCCACTGGTAACTGAAAAATACGGATGACAGCATTCCCTCTATAGCTAAAATTATAATTAAATGCACTCACACTGAACAGCTAGTTCACTCCTCTACACTGTGCCCGGCAAAGCCCTAGATAGTGAAGAAACTCAAGAACAGTGAAAGGTCTGCAATTTTCCCCTACTTTCAAGCTAACAAATTAGCCTACCCCATTTCACGGATGTTTGGCAGAAGATACAAGACCCTGGGCTCGAAGAAAAAGGCCTGATTACTCACAGCATGGCAGGCAGGATGAGCTTCACATTCACATCTTTCTTCCTTCCTTCTTCAGCCCAAGCTGATGGCAGGTGATGTGGAAGGAAGCCCTGGTGGATGCTGTGCACACGGTGGGTTTGTGTCACAGCTGAGGAACCTGGAGTTTAGGCAATCCCATCTTTTAAAGGAGGTTGCTAGAAATCTACTCAACCTTTGCCGCATGGGAGATATCTTTATTATCCTGCTCAGAAAAACATCCTCTCTCTGCCCCTCAGGGCATGTGAGACACAGAATGTTCCCAGGCTGTTTGCTATACAAACATCCTTGAAAAGACAGTCCCTGACAAAAGTTGACACGAGACAGAGAAATGCTGTGGAAAGCTGTCTCCCAAAAGATAGAGGAAAGTGGCATGACCCTGGCCCTCCATCCATCTAGAAACAAAACCAAAATATTATTATATAATACTGTGAGAATTGCTATAATAGGGATAGGAGTAGGAAGTGACTGGAACTTGAAAGAGAAGACCTCAACAACTGGTTAATTCTGGGAGAGCCTTTATATACGAGGTGATTTTTTCAATTGGGTGCTATCAACCAGACTCTGAGTTCACTGAGTATGGCAGTCATCATGATTGGTGTTTAATAGTGAAAGTGAAAGTGAAGTTGCTCAGTTGTGTCCGACACTTTGCGACCCCATGGACTGTAGCCTACCAGGTTCCACCGTCCATGGGATTTTCCAGGCAAGAATACTGGAGTGGGTTGCCACCTTCTCCAGGAGATCTTCCTGACCCAAGGATTGAACCCAGGTCTCCCACATTGTAGGCAGACGCTTTACCTGCCTGAGCCAAGTGTTTAATAAGTTTCTAGAATTGAATAACATTTGCAGAAAATAGGAAGGAAGGATAGGATACTTAATGACCATAAAAATTTACCAGCATGTGAAGGGTATGAACTTTTGTGTAATGAAAATTTGAGTCCTAAAGATTTTAAACTTTGGCAGAATGATGGAGATAGAAACATTTGTAAAATAGCTTTAAAAATTCTAATAACCTTCTTCCCCTCATTTCTTTTATATCAAATGGTAATGCCCAGTAACTGTAACAACTATACACCATCTTTGACATTCAGATTAATATATCTGAATGCCTATTGCTTTTCAGAATACATTTTAGATGAATAATTATAAATATATAACATGAAACATGCATTTCACCCAGTCTGCTGCATTATCCAACAGATCATTACAACTTGTTTGCAACTTTAGCACTGAATATGTTAATTTGCTCCACATAATCACATTTTATAAATTCCAAGTTAAATCTGTTATTTTATCTTAGTTTATCCTGTTTTGTCTTCTCTGGAACAAGGTAGCACATAGAGGAAGATCTCTGACTCATTGAGTTTCAGTCTTGGCACTTTAGAAAACCGAGTCAAGATACTTTTGTTAGATTAGAGAAGAACAAGCTGCATTCATGATATACAATGATAACTAAGAAATAAAGGAAATGAAAGCGAAACCAGAGAGGAAAATTGAAGTTTAAAATCTTTTCTGCAATCTTTTTGAACCCCAAGAGTCCTCTAAGCAGGGAGCTATAAAAGGGAATGCAAAGACTGAAAATGCTTGCTCTTAAATCACTCACTATCCTTTTCTTTTAAATACTGAAGAAGAAAACTACCTTCTTGATATTGCACATACTTTGCAGAGCACATTAAAAGAAGCATCTTCATGTGTGGACCAGTGGCATGTACTCCATGTACCACTGAAGCTAGTTTATAGCTTTATGACCCTGTGTTCTCTTCTCTATGTCTGTCTCATTCCCATCAATGACCAAGCCTAGACTTCATGAAGAAGACAGGGACCCTGGGCATGAGCTCAATTCAACTGAACAAATGATGATTGCATGCTTATCACACGCAGTACTGTGCTGACTGCAAGCAATTCAAAGACAGGACATAGACCCTGCATTTAAGAAGCTTGCTTTCCCACCAGCATCATTTCTTCCACCTAGACATTTATTCCCATCCATTCCTTTCTTTCCTCTTTCCTCCATTCTGAGCTTGCCTGAGACCAATCCTTCACCCAGAACTCGGAATTTATATTCTTCCCTCACTCCCTTGTCTATGACTCCATCTGATTGAACCTTATAAACCTCTTACTTTTTACTGGCTAGGATCAAAATTAGATAGAGGTACAGATGAAACAAGAATGACAGAATATTGACAAATTTTGAAGCTGGGTAGTGAGTTCATGAAGGTTAATTAAATCATATGCTTAGTTTGCTTGTGTTTGAAATTTTGCATTTAAAAAAGTTTTATAAAGAGCTATGCCAACCAGAGAACCACCTGAGTACTATAGACTTTTTTTTATCTCTCACTGACCCTGGTCATACTTAATGTAAATATTCAGTTTTTTTCTAAACCTGTGCTGGTCCCCTGTTGTGGCTGATGCTAACTCTGGGTGTAGAAGGAAATCTGAAAGGAAGCAAGGAGAGTAAATCAACACATATCTAATTACATCTCATCTTGTTAAAACTCCTTTGTTGGCTCTTTGGCGAAAAAATTCAAGTTCTTTAAAATGACATTCATGACTTTGTATAACTTCCCACTTTATCTCACTTATGTTCAGCTCCACCTCACTTAATTTTTGTTTGTATTATCAATATGGGCATTATCAACTTCTTGCACCTAATGAATTTTCCATGAACTCTTATACCTTCTTGACCTTACAAATGCTAATCTCCTCTGTCTGGAAAGACATCTTTATCATCCGGGTCTCCTGGCTAATTCTTACTCATCTTTATCACTATACTGAAACACTACAGATCTGTATTATCTCACCAATCTTAACACTCTATTGTATATGTCTGTTACTCACATGTTTCTCTACTAGACATGAGCAGCTTGAAGGCTGAGATTGTGCCTTATGTATTTTTTCCTATTCTTATCACCAGCCCAATGATCGCAACTCAGTAGATGTTAACAATTTTTGTTAATTCAACCAATGAATAAAGGTACACAATATGCTAAAGACACAGTCATATTATATACAAATATAAAGATAAAATTAAGAAGTACCAGAAAAAATGTGTTCCAATGACTCACTTGAATTTCTTTAAAAATCCTATAGTGCCTAATAAGACACTATTTTAGGGCACAGGGTAATGATGAAACAATGTCTCTGGGCTTACATAGCTTGAATTCTGTTTAGGGTACACAGATAATTAAAATAGAGAATATAGTATCAAGTAGTGGTAAGTATTATTAAAAGATTAAGGCAAGATCAATGTTGGTGGGGGATAATAGACTACATGAAGAACCCAGCATAAGCTTTTCTGGGGAGATGATATTTTTGCAGGGACCTGAATGAAGACAGGTGAAAAGCTAGCTGTTAATTAGGAAGAGGAGCAGTCTGAGCACAGGGAGCCAAAAGTGAAAAGGACTAGGACTGGGAATTTCAACAACTAGGAAATCTTGTGCCAAAACCTGAAATTCTACCTCCAGAAAGATGTATCCTTTGGGATCCTACAGGCTTTTCTTTCTTCACTATTTTTCTATTAAAAATCAAACACCGCTAGGAGCAGTGACATTTCAAGTCAAGATTAATTAACAACCTGCAGAGAATAAAAGAAAAGTAGGAAGGGGAAGTGAATTGCAGAGCAGATCCTTGAAAGGAAAGACCAGAGGGCACTAAGCCTTGCCTGTGTCACTGCTGCATCTACACGGGTCCTCGATAGAGATGATGATGGACTGAAATCAGCTAGGTACAGGTGAGATGGGAAACAAGGAGAAACTGCTGTCTCCTCGCCTCCCAGTTGTGCTCACCCGTCTCCTCTCAGCCACACTGTCCAATTAGAAGGCAACCTTTAGACAGCACCAGGTCAGTGATAGCAGGGTCTGGTAAACTCTGAGATCTGATCAGTCACTATAAAGAAAACAGAAGAATCAATTTTGTGTGACTTTGAGCAAATGACCCTGCTATGGCAAGACAGAAAAACATGGTCCTTAGGACTCCAAGAGGCTGTTAGGTTCATAGCAGTGACTTTGCCACTGATACCGCTTAGCTGTGGCAGTAACTAACAGAATGGTCAATAACACAGGCTCAGGAGGCCAAGATCACTGATCCTGTGCAAAGAGGAAAATGTGATGCTCTTGCAGACTCTTCAAATAATCAACAGAGCACTAAGAGGCAAATAAAGAAGTTGACAGGTCTACCCAACAGCAGAGAGGCAGGGACATCAGCCAAGAACATGTGTCACAGAAGGAAAGTAACTTACCGTGCACACCAGTGAGATAATCAGATTAAGCTTTCTACTCATGTGTTAACAGAAACAGCCTCAGCACCTACTGTCCCACCACATACAAAGCACTATGCCCAAAGTGTGTTCTAACATTTTTTCATTTCATTCTGACAAGCACGTACTCTATCATGCATAGTTTGTACACAAGGAAACAGGCTCAAAGCCACATGCACAAGTGGTACAGCAAAAGCAGACACCTAGATTCATTTTTAACTGACATACAAGGTGTCAAGTGTACAATATAGTGATTTGACATGAATATACATTACCAATTGATTGCCACAATAAGTCTTTTATTTATTTGGGCCCTCTTTTTTTCTTGATAAGTTTGGCTAAAGACATCAATTATGCTTATCTTTTCAAAGAATCAGCTCTTAGTTTCATTGATCTTATCTACTGAATTTTTTTAGCCTCTATATTATTTATCTGATGTTTAATGTTTATTATCTCCTTCCTTCTACAAATCTTGGGCTTTGTTTATTCTTTCTTTAGGTGTAAGTTTAAGTTATTTGAGACGTTTCTTATTTCCTGAAGTAGGCCTGTATCGCTCTAAAGTTTCCTCTTAGAATTGCTTCTGCCATGTCTCATAGATTTTAGAATGCTGTGTTTTCATTTTTATTCGGTTCAACGTATTTTTATTTAACCTCCCCCTTGATTTCTTCAGTGATTCACCGGTTGTTTAGTAGCATATTGTTTAGCCTCCACGCATTTCTGTTTTTTCCAGTTTTCTTTTTCTAACGGATTTTGTTTCATATAATTGTGGTCAAAAAAAGATGCTTGATGTCACTTTATTCTTCCTAAATTTATTGAGACATTTCATAATCTAACGTGTTATATTCTGGAGAATTGTTCCATGTATACTTGATAAGAAAGTGTATTCTACTATTTTGAGGTAGAGTGTGCTACATATATCATTTGGTGTAAAGTGTTCCTTACAGCCCAGGTTTTGATTGATTTTTGTCTGCGTGATCTATCCATTGATGTAAATGGGTACTAAGTTCCCCTACTATTACTGTACCACTGTCAGTATCTCCCTTTATGTTTGTTAATATTTGCTTTATATATTGAGGAGTTCCTATGTTGGGTGCATAGATATTTATAAATGCTTTTCCTCTTGTATTGATCCATTTATCATTATGTAAGCCCTTCTTTGTTTCTTGCTAGTCTTTGCTTTAAAGTCTGTATTGTTTGATATAAGTATTGCCACCTGGCTTTGTCTTTCCATTTGCACGGAATATCCTTTTTCTTTCCTTCGCTTTCAATTTGTGTGTATGTGTGCATCTGAAGTGAAGCTCTGGTCTTATATATGTAGGCCTTATTTTTTTATCCATTCAGCCATCCTATGTCTTTTAATTGAAGCATTCAGTTCATTTACATTTAAAGTACTTATTTACAGATACCTACTTAATTCCACTTTATTCATTGTTCTGGTTGTTTTTGTCATTCTCTGATCCTTTCTTCTCTTGTTCTCTTTTCCTTTTGATTTGATGACTTTCTTTAGGGTTATTATGTATTCTTTTTTTGTGTGTATGTGTATCTGTTATAGGTTTTTGGTTTATTGTTATCATAGGTTTATATATAACAGCTGATGTAGAGAGCAGTCTATTTAAGGTTACTTAAGTTTGAGCCCATTCTAAAAGCACTACATTTTTATTTTACCCCTATGTTTTTGGTGTCATATTTTATATATATTTATATTTTGTATATCACCTAATATATTATGTCAGATATAGATAATTTCTGTACTTTTGTTTTTTAACCTTCCTACTAACTTAATGGCAACCCACTCCAGTATTCTTGCCTGGAGAATCCCATGTACAGAGGAGCCTAGCCGGCTACAGTCCATGGGGTCATGACTAAACCACCACCAACACTAACTTTATAAGTGGTTGACCACTACTTTTACTATATTATTTTTCATGTCTGAGATTTTTTTCTTTCATAATTTTCTTGTTTCTAGTTATGCCTTTTTCTCTTTAAGGAAGTCTCCAACATTTTTTTAAGGCTAGGTTAGTGGTGATGAACTCCTTTAGCTTTTGGTTCTCTGATGATCCTCATCCAGAATGAGACCAAACAGGGTGGAGAATTCTCCACCTTCCTTCTCACTTTGCCCCTCTTCTACCCAATTCTTTCCCAGCCTTGTTCCTTTTCTTCTCCTCTGTTTAGAACCATCCTAGCAGAGTGTTTTTTCAGCTTGAGCAGTAGAACCAGGATGCCTAGATCCTAGCTCTACCACCTACTCCCTATGTGACAATGGACAAATTACTTAACCTCACTGTGTTTCTGCTTCCTCCTCTGTAAAATGAGAATGTTAGTATCTCATAGTACTTAAGCAGGGCCAGCTCTCCATAATGAGAGCTCAGTAAAGATTGCTATTATAGTCACATTTCTTTCCCCTATCATGCCGGGCAAGCACTGGTTGACTGGATCGTCCACTATCCCAAATCCTCCTTGTCTTGTTTCTCGCTTCTGCACCAATCTCCCTAAAATCTCCCCATAACCTTGCCCTCAGCAAATAACCACTTTATTCTGTCTCTCTTTCCTTTATTTCTGTGTTCTATCTGCCACTGCCTCAGCTAACAATGTCCAGGACAGTCTAGAGTTAATGCACCTGCTGCCCTTGAAGCTGGAAGAACTGATAGAGCCCCCAATCCTTCCTGGAGATAATTAGTTCAAAGACACATCCTGTGAAACTCTTGCACAGTAGGAAGCAGGAGGGCTTTGCAGAGAGATTACAGAAGTCAGAGAACACAGAAATTCATAGCAGGTTCCATTTCTTTAGAGGCCAAGGACTTCACTCAGGAATAATAATGAGCTCTGGCCTAAGCACCCATATTTACATGACTGCTTGGAAGCAAAAGAAATCTATGCCAGCTAGTGTTTCAGGCTGATTAAAAGCATGTTCACTTGCCTTATCCATATGCACTATACCCCTTTCCACTCACCCAGACCAGAAAATGTAGTTTCCCTTTGAACCAGGCCCCTTCAGTCAGAAGAGCTCTGTCATCAGGCATACAGTCACACATAAACGCAGGCTCGTGCACACACACACACACCCTCTGACTGTCCCAGGTCTTGGAAATTCTCTCTAAAAGAGCCACATCTTTGATGACCCAGACTGTGAAAGGTGGTGAGTCAGTCATGCCCAAATTGAAAATGCCTTTCTTCAAGTGACTCTTTAATAAGATAATCCAATTCTTTTCTAAAAGATAAAACATTGAAAAAGTAAAACTCCCTATATCTCACTCACTCTTTCTCTCTCAACATAAATATTATGAGACCTTTTATAGTACAAATCTTTGAAATGATTCCCCTCTCTAGGGAGTTACACTTGGCACCTTCTGCATCTTATGCTGTGAATTAACGCAAAAAGTAAAATGGTAAATCTGAAAGGAAAGAAAGGAGAGGCAAGATGGAGCACAACTGAATTAGTTTCCTGTTAGCCCAGCATATAGTCCTGCCATTAACACACCCTAGGGTTACTGACCGTATTCCTTGATACTACATGACAGGAAATATTATACTTCTAAACTCTGACAACATTTCTGTATGATCAGAGCAGAAGAAGTCTTGAGGGCTGGGCCGTAGGTCTTTAGTACCCAAGCCCTGTGGAACCCAGCAGAGTGACTTCCACCCTGTGAAAGCTCAATAAAATCCTAACTAGGGTGGTGATTCCTAGTTTCATGAAGATCTTCAACAATGAGTATGCACAGAGACTTCAAACTCAAATGGTTATTGGAGCCAGAAACTAACAAATATGAGTAAAATGGGAGAGGTGAAAACTGTGACAAGCTGGAGCACTCATAGCCCTCCTAAAGGCAGTTTTGCTACTCTGTACCAGCTGATGCTTCTGTACAGGAATGCAAGTCTAAAGCTGCCAGATACTCAGGTATTTTTTTAAGAAACAGGAAATAGGATCTATTGACAATTAGTTCAATTTTTAAAAAAATCTTCATGCAAATAAAAAAATCAGAAGTTGAGTTGTAGGCCCTCAGCTTGCAACCTCTTACCATAAAACGTCCACGTGCTTATCTTAACAAGGATAAAGTTATTTATTGTCTTGGTACCTCTAATTCTCTAACCATAAAATGAAGATAATACCTTCCTAATGTGATTTTTTTGGAGGATCAAATGTATTACTTACTACATGGTATTTGGCACATAATAAGTATCATGACTGAAAATTATATTTTTTACACATTTCCATAGATCCATCTAAATGAAATATGTAGTATGTAAGTCATAAGTCCCATGTTTGATTGTATAATCTCAATAAAGAACCTGTCAAGCTGTGTTGGAAGAGTATCCACTCATTTTCACAATATGTGACTGTAAAAACTGAGTCAGAAAGGAGACAATTTGCTGTTCACTAAGAGTCACTGGAAGGAACAGGAAGAGTCTCACTGTCTCAGGATACACTTCACAGGAATGAACTCTGTTATGAGTCAGCAATTTTCCTCATGGTTCTCCATATCAAAAAGACAAGGTTTGTAAAGGTGATGAACAACCTCAGCTTGAAAGCAATCTTTAACTGTGGTGTTCAGTTTGTTATCTTTCAAGATAATTTGCAGAGTTTCACAATAGACATTCCACTTAGCATCACTTAAGGATACGTTTTTAAATTGGATCTAGCTAAAGTCACACATAGTCAGACACGACTGAAGGGACTTAGCAGCAGCAGCAGCTAAAGTAAAAATCCTTGAAAAATAGGAATGCACATGCCAGAGTCCATTCTAAAGCATGGGTATTCAAACTCAATAGCCCCTTGTATCTCAAAGTGTGGTCCTGGGGTGGCAGCATCAGTATTACCTGGGAGCTCATTAGAAACACAGTATCTCGGGCCTCACCTACTCACTGAGACAGAATGTTCACTCCCAGGGGATCTACACACAAAATAAAACCTGAAAAACATGATTAATTAAGTTATTCCTATAATGTCCTGGAATTCGTGTGTGATCAAGGAAAGGGATAGGAAGGAAGATGAGGAATTTCACCTTCAAAATTACAGGGATGGTTTTTACTGTTTGATAACCCTCTCAAGGGAAAAAAAAAAACTTGAAAGCCATCCCTCACCATCTGTTCAATTATAGACTTATAAAGATTCCAAATATTCCAAAGAAACTTAAAGGTTTATCCTAGACTGAGGCACAATTTGGTGGGAGCTGCTTTAGGCCGAGACTCTGATTGGGGTGTTACCATCCTTCAGCCTTGCTGCTGGGACCTGCTGGTCACCCCTCCAAGGATAGAAAGTGAGTCCAATGCTTTGTTGGTGTGGCAACAAAATCAGGGCAAGGGACCAGGTCCAGTTTGCCAGGAAATACCACTGACAGCCTTGTTCATTCCCAAGGGATGACCAAAGTAGGTAGGTAAGTCATACTTTTTCAAAAATGAAGAAAGGGAGGAATGAGGGGAGAGAAGATGAGAAGGAGGGAGAAGGAATGAAGGAAGAAAGGAAACAAAAATCGTTGTCAGGATATTTACTTGCCTCTCCATTGCCATCTTTCCTTTTTTTCCCCTAGCTGTTGAAAAGCCAGTGCTTCTATAAACCATCCTGGGCTAATCATAAATAAGAGAGATATGCTGTCAATGAACCTCCTGAAAGTAGCTCAGGAGAGACATAGGGCTTTATTTGTGAGCTGGAGACCCACCTCGCGTGTAGGAGAAGTCAGCCACATTTATTCCTCCTCCTTGTGTAGACCCTAGGCAGGCAGACACTATTCATTTATGAGGCTGTTCCCTGCCAGCCTAATGTTCAGGCATGGAAGGGGTAGGTATTGGTCCACAGTTTAGCTTCCATTCCCTGACGATTCCTTCACTGTCTTGTCAGCATGGCTGCCTATTAGTGAATACTCTCCAAAGGCTCCATAGCACGTGACCAGCCATCAACATGGCCCAGTGGCTCTTACTATAAGCACAATGCTAAAATCCACTCTTTAGAAGAAACAGGTTGTAAAATCAGCTCATAATATTTTATAAATTGTCTTACATTTTCCTCTAAACCGTCTGTTTTTGTGGATAATACAGATATTCCTGAAAAACAGCATGTGTGCACACACATCTCTTGTTCGAAGAAATCTCTCAGAGAAGAATTCATAAAAATATAAGTTTACTAGTAACTCGCCCAACAATGGTATAGACAGGCTGTAGCACATTGGTTTAATTCTTCAAGTTCTTCAGGTTTCACAATACACAACAAATACTTTAAAATATCATCTATGAGTCTAACATCCTGCTAATTAACCCAAATCTTCATAATTCTTCTTGGAGGAAAGAATCAATTAGCTATGTTAACTGTATGTTATTATTTGATCAGTATAGGAGTGCCTCGGTATAAAACTAGTTCAGTATCGAACACATATGTGTATGAAAAACTAAAAACATAACACATCCTAGCTGAGAGTCATTTTTCTTTTAATAACAGAGCCTTCAGGAACATTTGCACAGAAGGCATTGTCTCTGTACCATAAGTCTTTGAATCGAAGGAAAGCTTTTTGTCAGCTCAGCAGAGCCCTGGCATGTAGGAAAGCCAAAACTCTGTCTGGGAGTCAGAGAGCAAACCATCAGGGTCTCCAGAGAACCTTGTTGTACATAGACCATCATTTCATTTTCTAAAGCAACTCTTTTGGATGATTTCTGATCTGAGCATGAGGAGGGGACCCCTGTTCACACACCCCCTGAAAAGGAAGCAGAAGGAACAAGTGTGGCTCCCTCAACTCTCCCCTGCTGGTTATTCCCTGTCTCAGCCCCCTTGGCTTCTCCTTAGCCGAGATGACAATTTGAAACTATTTTACTTATGTGTCAGCTTGTTTGTAATTTATTAGTGATTATCATCCTCCATCCCCCAAACTCTAGGAAGGTAGGGCTCATACCGCTTTACTTCTTTATATCCAATGCCTAACACAATTCCCAGTCCATAAGAGGAGTTAATCTTTTTTAATTAAAAAACAAAAGTTTTGCCAAAGCAAATCAATGCTGACACAGCGAGGCTGCACCCCCAATCTCACATCACCTGTGTCTCACTCCTTCTGCTGGCCAAGACTCACGCTTGTTGTCAGGGTCTCTGAAAAATGAGACAGACGCCATCTCCACTCCCTAATGAGATGCTTGTTTGTAACCCTGCAATATCACTGCAGTGAAAGCTGAGAAGCCAGAAAGTTTCCAACAGGAATGACACCTCAAAAAGATAGCATTATCAAATGCACTTCTTACACATTTACAACGAGTAGCACTTCTTTTGTGGTTTGGGAAGAGCAAGGAAAGAACAGCCCTTAGGTATCATTCTAAAACTCACAGCATTCCTTTCCCTAAAGAGCCTGTGTCATCCACCTTGCAGATGGTGAGCCAGGTTAGATTTCCAAGGTAAACCCTGAAGTTGTGCACTGAAGCAAGGTACCCCCATTTGCTCATGGCTCGAGCAGCTGGACCAGCACCCAGCACGGAGGGCATCCAGGGACACTTGACTGTTGATGAGCAAAAAGGAAGCATTTCCTTAATACTTGACTATGTAATTAACTTGTAAATGCCTAGAAGTGAAAATAATATCGGGAAAAGCTACAATTTAATACATCCAATAAAAAGTTTTTAATACAAAGTATTTGTGGCAAGAAAAACATTGAGTCAATAAATTGGGGGAGCAGATCCAAAAAAATTAAACTCATGGATTTTTAAAAATCTTGTAAGAATAAATGGTATATAAGGACTTACCAAAGATTATTTGAATGTATACATTATCATGGGCTTCCCTGGTGGCTCAGTGATGAAGAAATTGCCTGCAATGCAGGTGACAAAGGAGACCCAGGTTTGATCCCCAAGTTTGGAAGATCCCCTGGAGGAGGGCATGACAACCCACTCCAGTATTCTTGCCTGGAGAATCCCATGGACAGAAGAGTCTGGCAGGCTACAGTCCATAGGGTCGCAGAGTCAGACATGACTTAAGCAACTTAGCACACATGCATGTTATCTATCACATATTCCTTTGAAGTCTTGATTTTTATTTATATAAAATACTGAGAGTAATTTCTCACACTGGACCAGACTAGCTGTGTTTTCTTTTCTAGTTTCTAAATGGAATTGAATGCTTCAGGAATTCATTTTTGTTTTTCTGCTCTACCTTGGCCCTGGATCTCTGGTTCTCTTTGGGTCAAGTTACTTCTGTAGCCAAAGGGAAGCTCGTCATGTTCTATAAAGCAAAGGGATAAGTATTGCAGATAGAATGGCTGGATGCAATAATTTATTGGATGTAAAAGTATATGAGTCTTTTGATAATGCATTTAAGTGACATCCTACCAGTGTGCTGGAAGGAAAAATATACTAGATGAGCAAAAGCATCACTAAGAAAGAAAAGAAAAATGGTGAGTGGTAGACCTGACTCTCTTGTTCCCAGGTGAAAAATGGACAAAACAGTCCAGAAAAATACCTGATTGGCTAGGCCACTGAACTGGGGAGTAACCAACAGAATCCCACTAGTATTCTGTGATCATCCCACTAGTATTCTGTGATCATCCCATCCACTGTGGAGATGGTCCTCCTCTCTGTGACTTAGAGAGCAGATAAGTGCCCTGACAAGAAGTTAAAACCTCTTAAACATAGTCACATCCTCCAATACATGATTTTGTGCTAGAATAGTGCAGTTTGAAATACCAGTATTCTCAATCTCTTGCAAACAATGAACATCTTTACTAATTTCTCTGTGCCTTGTTTCTCTAGTCATAATGGGGGGATATTATTAGTGATGACTTCATTGAGTTATTGAAAAAATTAAATGTAAAGCTTTTAGATGAGTCATTGGCATGTAGAAAGCATGATATGTGCCTGAGATCAAACTGATTATGATGATGATGATAACAACTATGATGATGTTTTCCTTTTCGCATAGGAAGGTACTTCCCTAGCAAACTTCAGTGACATAAAGAGATAATGCATTGCTTTTTCAATGCTAGTCACTGTGTAGGTTTGTACTATTGACCTCAATTCTTCACCTCCTCTCTATAGTCATGCTTTACTTACTTATTTTGGCCAAAGGGATGGGGTGTTAGAAATGACCTTGTGTTGGTGTGACACTCAGGCCTTAAGGAGCCTTGAATGTTTTGCTTGCCCTCTTGCACTTCTAATACTGCCATGACACAGACATGCAGTGGGAGTCTGCTGGGCCAAGGGGACTAAGATATATGAAGCAGACCAGAAGATCTGGAGTGCGTCTTGTGTCTACTATTACGTGCCATTGAGATTCTCTAGTTGTTCATCATGCAGCAAGTTAATTCAGGCATACTCCATACATTAGAATTAACAGAAATAACAATGACAAGAATATGCAATAACAGGGGATTAGACGCAAACTTCGCTTTATTGAAGTGTGCATATGTATGTGTGTGTGTGTGTCAAAACTTAAGGAATTTTATAATATCGGTCAAATATGACAATTCCATATGGTTCAACCTAAATATTCTACAGTTTGTACATTGTGGCCACTATTTAAAATACATTCATATGTAACATATACACACTACTACATGTTAAATAATCAACAAAGACTTACTGTGTAACACAGGGAATTCTATTCAATATTCTGTAATAATCTAAATGGGAAAAGAATCTGAAAAAGAATAGATATATGTATATGTATAACTGAATCACTTTGCCATACACCCGAGATTAGCACAACATTGTAAATCAACTACACTTCAATAAAAAACAAAAACTTAAAAATAAATAAATAAAACTATGTAAACAAGGAAAGAAAAAAATTTTAAATACATTCATTTATCAGTTGGAAGGAGAGGTTCTTAAAATTAAATGAGGGGGATTTCAAACAGCTTATCACATAACTGACATTCATTAAATATTTACTGGAAAGGTTCTTGAATGAAGACAAGAAACCAGACTATACTTTGTATTTGCATCCTATTTGAAGGAATTCTCTAAGAGCTTTATAACATGGACATATATTTTTGGGATCCTGAGCAAGCTTTGCTCAAGAGCAGAGAAGCTTCTAAAACCCAAGAGTTCTGTGTCCATTGGCTACTCAATATTTTCCTTTTGGTTACATCAAGTTCAAGTATAAATGTATTGAATACTGAGAAGTAAGTGCTTTCTCCTCTTCAGAAAGTAGATCAAATAATACAAATCAGTGTTCTATATTGTCAAAATGGGGAATGGATCAAAACATCAATTTTCTTTCATAAGATGTATTTGTGCCTTATGGATATTCTCAAAATAAAAACTCTTGTGGTGATATTGGAGAACAATTTAGTAAATGGAGTTATAGTTTTCTGTTACTGTCTATTTGTGGGATTAGTGCTATCATCCCATTATCTAGATCCAATCCAGGCCTAATAAATATACTAAAGAAAAGCATCTTGTTCCACTTCTCTACACCATTTGTGCCATGCTTACATCACAATGTTTCCTCATTCAAGTACTCACGTCTGAGTGTTTACCAGATTTTAACATCCCATTCTTTAGCTTAAGAATCTTATCATGTTGTTTAGCTTAAATGGATAATTCAGGCTGAAATAAGTTGCTTACAAATACAAGATGACTCTTCCATTTTTAACTGCCATGAAGAGTTTTACTATTGTGAAATGAGCAACTGTTGTCAAGCTGCTTCCTCTCATTGAGTATAAAATGACCCATTTTAGTAACCATGGTTATCACCAAAATTCTATCAGTCTGAAGCAAATGCACGTCCATTGTTGAGGGAAAGGGCTGAAGAGCATTCACTTCCATGCTTGCATTCCATTTTTAATCCAACAATGCCTATTCTAAAAACAGGCATTGATGTACTTTTCACCTCATAGTCTGCCACTAGCTTTCTCTCCTGCTCTGGTCAGACAGGACTAACAACTGGGAACATACACATAAACACACACGTGTACGCGCACACACACACACACACACACATTTTTATGTCCCTAGTGATGAGAAAGAATAAAACTCAAACCAGTTTTCTCCAAGCTCCTAGATAGCTGGATGATCTTCAGCTATTTCCTGGCAGGTACGTGGAAAGCAATGGCAAATTAGAATGTAGCTCTGAGATTAAGAAGGTGCCACTCTCCCCAAATCAAGGCATTTAGCTTTCCTTTCCTCCGCTCTCTTTCCCTCACCACAGAAATCAGGGGTCCTTTACCAAACTGGCTACCATGCAGCAGGGACTGGGTGAGCTATGGTCATGTGTGGTCATGGAAACCATATAGCAAGCGTGTCATTCCACACTTCAGGCAACAATCACCAGGAAGCAAAATATACCAGATGAGCAGAGAGGTAGAGAAGCTGTATGTTTATTCCAAAAAAGCAATTGAGATCCTTTTTTTAATTTCTTACTATACCAGTTTCTAAATCTAGGCACTAAAGCTGATATCTTTATCCACCTGAGGAAAGTTGTACATTCCTGATGATGGTTTAAGTACAATGCTTTAAGGATCTATAGTCCTTTACTAATTGTAAACACGTTTAGAAACCCGATCTTATTTTGTCCTTGCAACAATCCTCAACAGCAATTTCTGCAGAAGGTTGGTACCTTTTATAAATATAGAAGCTGAGTAGCAAACATCAAATATTTTCCAAGATCAACTTCCTAACTCTCAAAGCAGTGTTTTTCTATCCTGCCAGCACTGCATTGAGTCTGTAGAAAAACAATCATGTGAGATCCTCCATGAAAAGGGTACACAACATGTATTCTTAGCCTAAAGTCTTGAGAAAGCCTAAACTAAAAATTCCTTAAATGGTTTAACTCAAAAGTTCCTTAATTTATTGTGCATAAAACCCATTTGTTGTTCAAATTTTATAAGCATCCAAGAATTACCTCTTCGGTCATTTTGGAATTTTATGAGTTTCTCAAAGCAAGGACTATATTTTATTCAAGAGTGTATTTGAGTGATGTTATGGATTGAATGATTATGCCGGCCCCTGCCCCCGTCATTCCCCATTCATATATTGAAGTCCTAACCTCTAATACCTCAGAATGTGACCTCCTTTTTCAGGAGGTTCGTTGCAAATGTAATCAGTTAAAATAAGATCATACTGGAGTATATTAGTGGGCTCCTAATCCAGTATGACTTGTGTCCTAGTAAAAGGGAAATTTTAGACACAGATACACACACAAAGAAACACCACATGAAGATGAAGGAAGAGATCAGGGTCATGTAGCAAAAGTCAAAGAACATCAAAGACCACCAGAAAACCACCAGAATTGAGGAAAGAGACACGGAACAGATTCTCTGTCACAGCCCTCGGCAGGAACACATCCTGCCGAAGTCCTGATCTTAGACTTCCAGCACCCAGAACTGTAAGACCATGAATTTCTGCTTTTCTAAGCCTTCTTGATCTGTGTTCCTTTGTTACAGCAGCCCTAGGAAACTAACAGAGGTAATAAGAACAGAGTATAGTGATTCATTTCCCACATTCAACAAATACTAACAAATTCTCAGGGAGGATAAGCAGTCCCTGTCCTCACAGAGGTGACATTCTAGTGGGGGAGACAAAGTAAATAAATGCAAAATGCAATTTATCTCTATTTACAAGAGGAAATTGAGGCTCAGAGATTGATATTTTGTCCAAAATATAGAGTCTTATCCATGAGTACCATAGGGAATCCCAGAAGATGAATTCCCAGTAGCATGTCACTCTGTGTACATCCAGTGCTCAAAGCCTCATCTCTAAATTGTATTGCTAAATAACATGAAATTCTCTTTCCTGGCTCTCATTTACCAAAAAGTATGAGATCATGGCAGAGTGAAAGTACTGGATTTGAAGTCAGGGAACCTGGGCTGAGTTTCTAAGTTGCTTTCTGTGCAATCCATTACATTATTTTAAACATAGAGTCTCAGCTTTCCCATCCACAAAATAGTACCTACTCCATAATTTCCCAGGTGGTGCAGTGGTAAAGAATCTGCCTACCAATGTAGGAGACCCAAGAGATATGGGTTTGACCCTTGGGTCAGGAAGATCCCCTGGAGTACAAAGTGGCAACCCACTCCAGTATTCTTGCCTGGAGAAACCCCAAAGACAGAGGAGTCTGGTAGTCTCTTTTGGGTCGCAGAGTTGGACGCGACTAAGCACAGCACAGATATCTTTTAGTATACCATTTTAACTTCCTTGTTGTACCATATGTTTATTGTGAAGAGTAACTGGTGATTAACATCCAGAATTTAATTCTTCTGAATCTTATGTTGTCTCAATCTCATAGATTCTAGACATCTCTCACATAAATTTGTAGTGTTTATGCTTTGCTTTTGTGTTTCTGTTCTTTGTTTGGTTTTGGGTTTTGGCTCCGGGTTCCTAATTTATCTACTCAGAGGTTCTGAGCTTGTAACCACATTTGGATTTCAAGGCCAGAAGTTGTTATCGGTTATGTTCCATGAAGTGTATATTAAAGTGCCAACTACCTCTGTATTCCCACTCCTCTCCCCACCATACACACATTAAACAGATAATTGAGTTAACACCCCTTTTCCCCTGGGAGTGACTCATTATTACTACATGGGGAAAATGTGGAAACAGTGTCAGATTCATTTTCTTGGGCTCCAAAATCAAAGTGGATGGTGACTACAGCCATGAAATTAAAAGATGCTTGATCCTTGGAAGAATATCTATGTCAAACCTAGACAGTGTTTTAAAAAGCAGAGTTGTCACTTTGTCAACAAAGGCCCATATAGTCAAAGCTATGGTTTTTCCAGTAGTCATGCATGGATGTGAGAGATGGACCATAAAAAAGGCTGAACACCGAAGAACTGACGCTTTCAAACTGCTGGAGAAGACTCTAGAGAGTCCCTTGGACAGCAAGGAGATAAAACCAGTCAATCCTAAAGGAAATCAGTCCTGAATATTCATTGGAAGGACTGATGCTGAAGGTGAAACTCCAATACTTTGGCCACCTGATGGAAAGAGAGTTGACTCATTGGAAATGACCCTGATGCTGGGAAAGATTGAGGGCAAGAGAAGAAGGGGATGACAGAGGATGAGATGGTTAGAGGGCGTCACTGACTCAATGGACATGAGTTTGAGCAAACGCAGGGAGACAGACAGTGATGGACAGAGAAGTCTGGCCTGCTGCAGTTCACAGGGCCACAAAGAGTCAGACATGACTTAGTGACTGAACAACAGCAACATGGTAGGGCTGATGGAAGGTGAAGGTTGTCTGAATAACAAGGACCCCACACATATATTTATACATGCAATATCATCTGCTTTTCCCAACTTCTGCTGTTTCCAAATATGACATCCATCAGCCAGTCCTAAAGAAATAGAAATGAAAACCTAAAGCTAGCAGAAGAAAGGAAATAATAAAGACTAATGCACAGATAAATAAAGAATTTTTAAAAAGAGAAAATCAATGAAATCAAAAGTTTGTTCTTCAAAAAGTTCAACAAAATTGACAAACTTTAACAAGATGGACTAAGAAAAAAAGAGAGAAGACTCAAATTATTAAAATCAAAAGAGAAAGTGTAGATGTTACCTAGATTCTACAGAAATAAAAAGGATTATAAGAGACTGCTACGAATAACTGCAAACCAACAAACTGGATAACTTAGATGAAGTGGACAAATTCCTAGAAACACAAAATCTACTGAGACTAAATCACAAGAAATAAAAAATCTAAATAGACCTATAACGAGTAAGGAAATTGAATCAATAATCAAAAATCTCTGAAAAAAGTAAAGCCCTGCACATGATTGCTTCAATGGTGAATTCTACCAAATATCTAAAGAATAACTAATACCAATTTCTCAAACTTTTCCCAAAAATTAAAGAGGAGGGAAGATTTTTCTCATTCTTTGAGGCGAGCATCACCCTGATTCCAAAGTCAGATGCTACATTACAAGAAAATGAAACTATACCCCACAACATTTATGAACATTGATGCAAAAATCCACAACAGAACACTAGCAAACAGAATTCATCAGCATATTTAAAGGATTTTCTAACATAACCAATTGGGATTGATTCCTGGAAGGCAAGAATTGTTCAGTACACGAAAAAAATCACATCAACACAGTGAAGGGAGGAAAAATATGATCATCTCAATTTGACAAAATTCAGCACCCTTTCAAGATAAAACATTCAGTTAAACTAGGACTAGAAGAAAGCTACCTCAATGTAATAAAATATATGTATGAAAAACCCATAGCAAATATCATATTCAATAGTAAAAGACTGAAAGCTTTTCCTTTAAGATGAAGAACATGCAAGAATGTCAGTTTTCAAACTTCTGTTCAACCTTGTACTAGAATATCATAATAGCCAGAGCCATGGGGGAAAAAAGAAAGAAAGAAATCCAAACTAGAAGCTGCTAAGTCGCTTCAGTCGTGTCCGACTCTGTGCGACCCCATAGATGGCAGCCCGCCAGGCTCCCCCATCCCTGGGATTCTCCAAGCAAGAACACTGGAGTGGGTTGCCATTTCCTCCTCCAATGCATGAAAGTGAAAAGTGAAAGTGAAGTCGCTCAGTCGTGTCCGACCCTCAGCGACCCCATGGACGCAGCCCACCAGGCTCCTCTGTCCATGGGATTTTCCAGGCAAGAGTACTGGAGTGGGGTGCCGTTGCCTTCCCCAACTAGAAGAAGAGAAGTACAATTATCTCTATTTGCAGGTATCTCTATTGCAAGACATTTATATATCTTATATGCATAAAATCCTAAAGATTTCAAATAAAAAGTTTTTAGTACTAAGTAGCAGTATACACAGTTAATACACAAAAATCAGCTGAATTTCTATAGACAAACTTTGAAAAAGAAAATTGCAAAAACAATTCCACTTACAATAGTATCAAAAAGAAAACTTAACAATTAACAAAGCAGATGAAAGACTTGTACAATGAAAACTCAAAACATTGCCTAAAGAAATTAAAAGAGGCATAAATAAATGGAAAGACATCCCATGTTCATGAATTAGAAGATTTAATATTGTTAAAATACTACCCAAAGCAACCTACAGATTCAGTGTAACTGCTATCAAAATCCCAATGATGCTTTTGCAGAAATAGAAAAACCCATCCTAAAGTTCATATGGAATCTCCAGGGGACCTGAATAGCCAGCATAATATTAAAAAGAAGAACAAAACTCGAGAGTTCACACTTTATGATTTCAAAACTTACTACAAGTCCATAGTAATAAAACAATGTGATATTGGCATAAAGATATAGATAGATATAGATAGATGTAGATATAGATATAGATCAATGAAATAGAGTAGAGAGGCCAGATAGAAATCTTTTTTATATGTCAAATTATTTTGGACAAAGGTACCATGATCATACCGTGAACATACAAAGGCACCATGAACTTCCTGATGTTCAAGCTGGTTTTAGAAAAGGCAGAGGAACCAGAGATCAAATTGCCAACATCTGCTGGATCATGGAAAAAGCGAGAGAGTTCCAGAAAAACATCTATTTCTGCTTTATTGACTATGCCAAAGCCTTTGACTGTGTGAATCACAATAAACTGGAAAATTCTGAAAGAGATGGGAATAACAGACCACCTGACCTGCCTCTTGAGAAATTTGTACGCAGGTCAGGAAGCAACAGTTAGAACTGGACATGGAACAACAGACTGGTTCCAAATTGGAAAAGGAGTTCGTCAAGGCTGTATATTGTCACCCTGCTTAGTTAACTTATATGCAGAGTACATCATGAGAAATGCTGGACTGGAAGAAACACAAGCGGGAATCAAGATTGTTGGGAGAAATATCAATAACCTCAGATATGCAGATGACACCACCCTTATGGCAGAAAGTGAAGAGGAACTAAAAAGCCTCTTGATGAAAGTGAAAGTGGAGAGTGAAAAAGTTGGCTTAAAGCTCAACATTCAGAAAACAAAGATTATGGCATCTGGTCCCATCACTTCGTGGGAAATAGATGGGAAACAGTGGAAACAGTGTCAGACTTTATTTTGGGGGGCTCCAAAATCACTGCAGATGGTGACTGCAGCCATGAAATTAAAAGACGCTTACTCCTTGGAAGGAAAGTTATGACCAACCTAGATAGCATATTCAAAAGCAGAGACATTACTTTGCCAACAAAGGTCCGTCTAGTCAAGGCTACGGTTTTTCCTGTGGTCATGTATGGATGTGAGAGTTGGACTGTGAAGAAGGCTGAGTGCTGAAGAATTGATGCTTTTGAACTGTGGTGTTGGAGAATACTCTTGAGAGTCCCCTGGACTGCAAGGAGATCCAACCAGTCCATTCTGAAAGAGATCAGCCCTGGGATTTCTTTGGAAGGAATGATGCCAAAGCTGAAACTCCAGTACTTTGGCCACCTCATGCAAAGAGTGGACTCATTGGAAAAGACTCTGATGCTGGGAGGGATTGGGGCAGGAGGAGAAGGGGACGACAGAGGATGAGATGGCTGGATGGCATCACTGACTCGATGGACGTGAGTCTGGGTGAACTCCGGGAGTTGGTAATGGACAGGGAGGCCTGGCGTGCTGCGATTCATGGGGTCGCAAAGAGTCGGACATGACTGAGAGACTGAACTGAACTGAACTGAACTGAACCATGATCATTAAATGGGAAAAGTGTTTTCAAAGGAATGGTGCTTGGAAAATTGGATAGCCACATGCAAAAGAATGAAATTTAACTCACCTGATGCCATATATAAAACTTTACTAAAAATAAATCAAGGTGTTAATGAAAGCCCTAAAACAATAAAATACTCAGAATAAAATGTAGGGAGAAAGCTTCAGGTCATTGTATTTGGTAATAATTTCTTGGATATGACACCAAAGGTTCAGGTAACAAAAGAAAAATAGACTAACTGGGTTTCATGAAAATCAAAAAATTTTTTGCATCAAAAGACACCATCTACAGAGTAAGAACACAACTTGCAGAATGGGAGAAAATATTTGCAAATCATATACTTGATAAGGGATTAATAAGCAGAATACATAAAGACTCATTAACCACACACACACAAAAAAAGTGATTCAACAATGAGCAGAGGACTGAAAATAGACCTTTCTCCAAAGATATATAAATGGTCAATAAGCACATGAAAAGATGCTTATTTCCCAAATAATCACTAATTATTAGGGAAATACAAATTAAAATTACTATGAGATACCACATCACACCCATTAGAATTGGTACTATCAAAAAAAAAAAGAGAAAACAGCAGATGTTAGCAAAGTTACAGAGAAATTAGAACTCTTGTATATTGTTGGTAGAAATGTAAAATGGTATAGCCTCTGTGGCAAAGAGTATGACAGTACCTCAAAAGATTGAAAACAGAATACCCATATAATTCAGCAAGTTTCCTTCTGGGGATATGCCTAAAGGAATTGAAAGCAGAGTTTCAGAGTGATATTTTTAAACCCCTATTCATAGCAGTTATTCACAATAACTACAACACGGAAGCAAGCCAAGAGTCCCTCAACAGATAAATAGATAAACAAATGTGGGATATACATACAATGCAATAGCATTCGGCCCTTACAAAAGAAGGAAGTTCTGACTCGTGCTACAACAACATGGATGAACTGGAAGGGCATTATGCTAAGTGAAATAAGCCTGCCACAAAAAGACAAGAACTATATGATTCCATTTATAGAAGGTACTTTGAGTAGTCAAAATCATAAAGACAGAAAATATAATGGTGGTTTCCAGGAGCTGGGGTTAGAGGAGAAATGGGAAGTTATTGTTTATAACATTTCAGTTTTACAAGATAAAAAGAGTTATGAGGATGGATAGTGGTGATGGCCACACAAAAATGTGAATGTATTTCATACCACTGAACCAGATGCTTTAAAACGGCTGATGGTAAATTTTGTTGTTTGTATTATACCACAATAAAAAAATGTATAATTAATGATTTGTCTGATTTTCTTCATAATATATAAAAAATTGTTGTTTGGTAATACTATTGGAGTGTTAAGAGAACTCAGAATTACCATATTTGTAATTTATTTTAGTAGAGTATGAGTTTCTTGAGTACTTGAAATTTTCTGAAAATTTTTTAAAAAGAATTAGTGACATTTTTATTATACTACTATTAACACATTTATATTTTAAAATGCTTGGGATAACTTTAGTCTCTAAGTCGCAAAAGATTTTTTAAAACCTCTCTTAAAAGTAATTGCTGAAATGTTCCAAATTTATATGTAGAATCATATTTTAAGTAAAACTGAAACATTTAATAAAAAATTAGATTCATCATATGATTACTTTAATACATCAAAGGTTAATTTAAAAATTCAAGTAACCCCTAAACAATCTTTATTGTTTGTATGTGTTAGTCACTCAGTCGTGTCCAACTCTTTGCGACCCCATGGACTGTAGCTCACCAGGCTTCCTCTGTCCATGGGATTTTCCAGGCAAGAATACTGGAGTGGGTTGCCATTTACTTCGCCAGGGGATCTTCCCAACCCAGGAATTGAAACCAGGTCTCCCACATTGCAAGAGGGATTTAAAAAGCTGTTTTCAAGGCCACCAAAATAATCTGATTAAATGTATTTATCATTTTTCATGATTTCTCCATACACGTTTTTAGAATAACCTATCCACTACCAATTCTGAATACCTATGATAAACTTTAATTTACAAATTAGGCACAGAAAGAAATTAACAATAGCTATCAACAGAAGCATAACAATATACTGTAATAAAAATTATTTTATAACTTTTCTCTCTCAAGATACCTCATTATACAAATTTAATGCCTTTTCCCTCTTAACCAAGTACTTATGCACTGTGGCTGTAATTTTTGCTGTTTGAGATGTGACAGCAAAACTAACATGAATTTCTTTTTCCTTTTTCACAATTTCATAGACAGAAGAGTCATTTTTCATATAGATCTTAGCAATCTCAGCCTATGATTTATTTTTTCTTTCCTTATTAAGTGGAGAACTATCACTTTTTCACTTGAAGGACTTCACAACTTCTCTTTGGGATGTCTAAATTGAGATTTGGACATTACTGCTCTCATGCTTTGGGGCCATTATTAAGTAAAATAAGAGTCACTAGAACGTGATACCACCACAGTCAACCTGATAACCAAGAGAAGTTCTAAGTGACTAACTGGCAAGATACGCTGGACAAAGGGATGATTCATGTCCTGGGAGGACTGGAACTGGACCTGAGTAATTCCGTCGCATTACTCAGAATGGTGTGCAATTGAAAACTTACAAACTGTTTATTTCTGGTATTTTTTTCCATATAATGTTTTCAGACTGTGGTTGATCAAGGGTAACTGGAACTGTGGAAAGCAAAGCCAGGGATGAACAGGGACTATTGTAATTTTTTAGCACTTTCGATCTGCCAGCACAGTTCTTCATACGTTAACTATTTATGGACTATTCAGAGCTATTGATTTAAAAGCACTAACTTTATCCACTCATTTAGAATTTCTCCCCTCAGCAAGTGTTTCAGGCAGAGTATTTCAAAGAATCAGAGGATAAATAAAATTCCACAAAGCAAATCTGTATATTAGGCTGACCAGAGAAAGAGTACATGACACAGTCAGCCTGGTGATTATTGAGGATCATGTGTACCTAGTTAAGAAGGCTAAAACTGAAAAACACACCCTGCTATTATCATGATGCCCAAGTGGTCACCGTGACGCAGATCCTATCTATGATAATGAAACTGAACTCAAACTTGCTCTTTCTATTCAGAGGAGTCATTTCTCATTTATTCTTCCCTCTGCCCTCCGGAAAAAGAGAGCTCAGGAGAATTTCTGTGTCCGGAAATGAAAAATGCTCTGAAATTTCCTGTGGATTGAAAGATATTTATCTAACCCATGGTTAACATCTAGATGGTCAATCTGGACTTCTGGAGAATGTGAAAGTGTTAGTCGCTCAGTTGTATCCGACTCTTTGCAACCCCATGGACTATATATAGCTCATCAAGTTCCTTGGTCCATGGAATTCTCCAGGCAAGAATACTGGACTGGGTTGCCATTCCTTTCTCCAGAGGATCTTCCCAACCCAGGGATCAAAGGCATTTGAAGGCAGATTCTGGCATTGAAGGCAGATTCTTTTATTTTTTTAAGAGCACAAAATACATTATTCACATAACACATTTCATCAACTGTTAAAATATGTCAATGACAAGTTGAAATCCAGCAATATTACTTACCAGTGGTAGAATATTCTGCAGATTCTTAACCACCTGAGCCACCTGGGGAGAATGTTCAGTTCAGTTTCATTCAGTCGATCAATCCTGTCTGACTCTTTGAGACCCCATATACTGCAGCAAGCCAGGCTTCCCTGTCCATCACCAACTCCTGAAGCCTGCTCAAACTCATGTCCGAGTTGATGACGCCATCCAACCATCTCATCCTCTGTTCCCTTCTTCTCCTGCCTTCAATCTTTTCCAACATCAGGGTCTTTTCAAATGAGTCATTTCTTTGCATCAGGTGGCCAAAGTATTGTAGTTTCAACTTCAGCATCAGTCCTTCCAATGAAAAGTCAGGACTGGTTTCCCTTAGGATAGGCTGGTTGGATCTCCTTGCAGTCCAAGGGACTATCAAGAGTCTTCTCCAACTCCACAGTTCAAAAGCATCAATTCTTCACTACCCAGCTATCTTTAAGGTCCAACTCTCACATCCATACATGACTACTAGACAAACCATAGCTTTGACTACATGGAACTTTGTTGGCATAATGTCTCTGCTTTTTAATACACTGTCCAAGTTGGTCATAGCTTTTCTTCCATGGAGCAAGCATCTTTTAATTTCATGGCTGCAGTCACCATCTGCAGTGATTTTGGAGCACCAAAAAATAAAGTCTGTCACTGTTTCCCCATCTATTTGCCATGAAGTGATGAGACCGGATGCCATGATCTTAGTTTTCTGAATGTTGAGTTTTAAGCCAACTTTTTTACTCTCCTCCTTCACTTTCATCAAGAGGCCCTTTAGTTCTTCTTCACTTTCTGACATAAGGATAATGTCATCTGCATATCTGAGGTTATTTATATTTCTCCCAGCAATCTTGATTCCAGCTTTTGCTTCATCCAGCCTGGCATTTCGCATGATGTACTCTGCATATAAGTTAAATAAGCAGGGTGACAAAATACAGCCTTGGCATACTCCTTTCCCAATTTGGAACCAGTCTGTTGTTCCATGTCGAATTCTAACTGTTGCTTCTTGACCTGCGTGCAGATTTCTCCAGAAGCAGGTAAGGTGGTCTGGTATTCCCATCTCCTTAAGAATTCTCCACAGTTTGTTGTAATCCACAGTCAAAGGCTTTGGCATAGTCAATGAAGCAGAAGTTTTTCTGGAACTCTCTTGCTTTTTTGATGATCCAGTGGATGTTGGCAATTTGACCTCTGGTTCCTCTGCCTTTTCTAAATCCAGCTTGAACATCTGGAAGTTCATGGTTCACATATTGCTGAAGCCTGGCTTGGAGAATTTTGAGCATTATTTTGCTAGCAAGTGAGATGAGTGCCATTGTGCAGTAGTTTTAACATTGTTTGGCATTGCCTTTCTTTGGGATTGGAATGAAAATTGATCTTTTCCCATCCTGTGGCCACTGCTGAGTTTTCCACATTTGCTGGCATATTGAGTGCTGCACTTTCACAGCATCATCTTTTAGAATTTGAAATAGCTCAACTGGAATGCCATCACCTCCACTAGCTTTATTCATAATGTTGCTTCCTAAGGCCCATTTGACTTCACATTCCAGGATGTCTGGCTGGAGGTGAGTGATCACACCATTGTGGTTATCTGGCTCATGAATATCTTTTTTGTGTAGTTCTGTGTATTCTTGCCACCTCTTCTTAATATCTTCAGCTTCTGTTATATCCATACCATTTCTGTCCTTTATTGTGCCCATCTTTTCATGAAATATTTCCTTGGTATCTCTGATGTTCTTGAAGAGATCTCTAGTCCTTCCTATTCTATTGTTTTCCTCCATTTCTTTGCATTGATCACTGAGCAAGGCTTTCTTATCTCTCCTTGCTATTCTTTGGAATTATGCATTCAAATGGGTATATCTTTGCTCTTCTCTGCCTTTTACTCCTCTACTTTTCTTGGCTATTTATAAGGCCTCCTCAGACAACCATTTTGCCTTTCTAAATTTCTTTTTCTTGGGGATGGTCTTGATCACTGCCTCTGTACAATGTCACGAACCTCCATCCATAGTTCTTCAAGCACTTTATTAGATCTAATCCCTTGAATATATTTGTCATTTCCACTCTATAATCATAAGAGATTTGATTTAGGTCATACCTGAATGATAGAGTGGTTTTCCCTACTTTCTTCAATTTAAGTCTGAATTTTGCAATAAGATTCATAATCTGAGCCACAGTCAGCTCCTGGTCTTGTTTTTGCTGACTGTATAGAGCTTCTCCATCTTTGGCTGCAAAGAATATAATCAGTCTGATTTTGGTATTGACCATCTGGTGATGTCCATGTGTAGAGTCTTCTCTTGTGTTGTTGGAAGAGGGTATTTGCTATAACCAGGACATTCTCTTGGCAAAACTCTGTTAGCCTTTGACCTGCTTCATTTTGTACTCCAAGGCCAAATTAGCCTGTTACTCCAGGTATCTCTTGACTTCCTACTTTTGCATTCCAATCTCCTATAATGAAAAGGACATCTTTTTTGGGTGTTAGTTCTAGAAGGTCTTGTAGGTCTTCGTAGAACCATTCAACTTCAGCTTCTTCAGCATTACTGGTCAGGGCACAGACTTGGATTACTGTAATATTGAATGGTTAGCCTTGGAAACAAACAGAGATTCTGTCGTTTTTGAGATTGCATCCAAGTACTGCATTTTGGACTCTTTTGCTGACTATGATGGCTACTCCATTTCTTCTAAGGGGTTCCTGCCCACAGTAGTAGATATAATGGTCATCTGAGTTAAATTCACCCATTCCAGTCCGTTTTAGTTCACTGATTCTTAAAATGTCAAAATTCACTCTTGCCATCTTCTGTTTGACCACTTCCAGTTTGCTTTGATTAATGGACCTAACATTCCAGGTTCCCATAGGTGAACAATATGATACTGGAGATCAGTGGAAAGAGAACTCCAGAAAGAATGAAGAGATGGAGCCAAAGCAAAAACAACACCCAGTTGTGGATATGACTGGTGGTGGAAGTAAAGTCCGATGCTGTAAAGAGCAATATTGCACAGGAACCTGGGGGGATTCTCCAGACAAGAATACTGGAATGGGTTCCCATGTCCTCCTCCAGGGGACTCTCCCTCATCCAGGGATCAAAGCTGTACCTCTTAAGTCTCCTACACTGGCAGCTGGGTTCTCTATCACTAGCACCACCTGGGAAGCCCCTGATATGACTACACCCTGTGTTTGTTTACCCTCAGGTCCAGTCCCACACAGGTTCTGTAGCTGTGATTTGCCCATGTGTCTTAAAGAGATCTCACTGATTATATCCACCAAGGAAGTCCGATTATATCCATCGGGTTAAAATACCATCCCAGTCAGGGTTGCTTTACAGAAAACAGAAATTACTTTCCAAAGAAAGCAGTTGAAGAAAAGAGATTCAGGTACTTAAAAATCAATGGCAGAGCTCTAGGTTGGACTTTGAGGAATGAATCCCATCAAACCACTTCAGAACTGACCTGCCAAGAGCACAACCAGAAAATGGAGCAATCAGAAAGCTGCCCCTGGGGATTCTGACTTCAAGAATGTCTTAGTGATGCTCCAAGCCCTACCTCTCAATGACTGGACAGGAAAATTCCAGTGCCTCCACAACTCTGTTTTCCAGAAGAAAACAAGAGGAAAGTAAGTTGAAATGTAGCCTCTAATTTCATGTAAGTGCATTTGATTGGCCAAATCTTATCATATATATATCCTTATCAAAGGAGTTCAGGAAATGAAAATTTTAGCATTCTAGTTGTTTTACCAGGCAGAAAGGCATATTAGAAGAGCATTTTCAAATTCTACATTGCAAATTATTTGTAAGTCATAAAATCAATTTATTTAATGGGCCATGAAATAAATTGATTTTTAATGAAATGGAATAGAATATATTCCTATGTAGTAATGGAAGATTGTTTTACAAAGTCTTTTATTTCAGAGGTGTGTATGTCCTTGGTTGTGACATAAAAAGATCACATGGATCATATGGACTAAAGCCAAAAGTTTGAAACCCACTGCAGAGCAAAGAAGGTAGGATAGATTTTGAGCGCTAACATACCAACATCTAACATAAATTCTATGAAGAATTTATATCTAAACTAACTGTGTTGTTTTTCTATGGCTGCTATATCAGGCTATCATAAATGTAGAACTTAAAATGACACAAATTTATTATCTTAGCCAAAATGGACCTCGCTAAGCTAAAGTCAAAACATTGGCAGGGCTGTAATCCTGTCTGGAGCCTCTAGAAGAGAATCCAGTTCCTCCTGTTACCAGCTGCTAGAGTCTGCCCATATTCCTTGGCTTGTGGCCCTCTTTTTCCATCTTCAAAGCCAGCAACACATCAGGCCAGGTCTTTCTCAGGTTGCCACCTCTCTGGTTCTTTTTAGCCTCTGTCATCCCCTTTTAAGGACCCCTGTAATCACATTGGCTCCACCTCAATACTGCATGACAATCTTCCTATCTTAAGGTCAGCTTATTAGCAGCCTAAATTCCATCTTCAACTTTAATTTCCCTTTGCCACATAGCCTAACATGTTTGCAGGTGCCAGGGATTATCACATAGACATCTTGAGAGTGAGGCGTCATTATTCCATGTCACCCACTAACCAAAACAAATTAAAGATCAGGGGAATGTCTATGCATCCTCTATGGTAAGAAAGAAAGGTGCAACTGATCTTGTAATGCAGAACTCTCACTTTTCTGTGCTTTTAGAGCTAAGTTGGATGAGAAAAATGCATGATTTTCCTATAAGAAAACATACAAATATACATATGTATGTATATATGTGTGTGTGTGTGTGTGTATTTGTATTCCCTTCTCAAGAGGATCTTCCCAACTTGGGGATCGAACCCAGATCTCCTGCATTGCAGGCAGATTCTTTACCATCTGAACTACCAGGATAGCCCATATATATACATACATACATACACACACACACACACACACACACACACACACATATATGTAATTTCATTAGTCCTCTCTTTTTAGGATCTTTCTATTGGTTCCCTAGTAGGAAAAACAGTAAAAATAGCTGGTTAACTTTAATATTTCCTCCCCTCCTTCTCCCCAGAATCAAATTTGAAATGCAATTTTACTTTAATACTAATCAGTCCATCAGCAAATTTATACTGCATCTTATATATGTAGTCCATTCTTCTTGAAACATTTCTTTGTGCCAAAGCCCCCAGATTTAGCTGTCATTCTCAGAGACGCCTATGGAGCTTCACACCCTAAAAGGCAACATGTTAATTTCTGACTGCTCCCTGTGTCTTCTCTGCTCTTCTATCACACAGTTGCTTATATGGCATAATTCTTATTGTTATTATTGGTTTGCTGTTTGGTTTTAGGACTTTATGGAGTGTTTCACTCTTCATTTTTTACAGAGGCATCTGTCTTTTTTGTTATTTGTAGTAGTGGTGGTGTTTATTTACCTTTTTCCTAATTTTTGAGGGGAATTTAGGGATATTCAAAGGCTATGTCATCACCATCTTGTTTTTTCTCTTGTTATTTAAACTGCACATAAAGAACACAAAGATTCCTTTTCATTCACCAGTATCGCCCACAAGACCCCATATCAAAACACATCCAGAACCACAATGAGATACTATCTTACACCATTAGGATGGCTATTTTTTTTTTTAAATAACAAGTGTTGGCAAAGATATGAAGAAGTTGGAACACTTGTAGACTGTTAGTGGGAATGTAAAGTGAGCAGCACTTTTATCTATCCAGCCACTCAAGCCAAGGAGGGTCTAAGAGTCATTCTTGATGCTCCCTCTTACACCTAATCCATCATCCCTGTCATTCTAGATAACTCGTAAATCTACCCACTTCTCTCCACTCCATTGCTTTTATCTTAGGGCTCTCACCTGCACTATTTGTCTTCCACCAAAGTTTGTAACAATCCAATCACCATACTTCAGCCAGACAGAGATGTCTAAAATGGAGAGCACATTGCTTTACTTCCTCAAGAAAGTCCAAATTCCTTAAACAGACTTACAGGCAAGGACTGTATAACCAGATCACTGGCGATCTCCCCAGCTACATCTCTCATCACCCAATCCATGCTACATAATACTATATAACACTTTTCATTATGTTGTATTAGTCATACTACAGACCCTGAGGCTGATCTGGGTTCCAGGTGAGTCAAACCACTCATGGATTTGAGAGACATTCATACAGCTCAAGGCTATCGCTCTTCTGCCCTCTTGCACTACTCAGCTATAATCTTCATTAAATGCTTTTTGATTTGTGCTGCAAAGTCTTTGGCCATGATTCACCAGGCCAACCAAGTACATTAATATCACGAAAGAAGATATAATGGCTTTTAACAATATAATTCCCCAGAAAAAAAAAAAAAAAACACAGAACATATTTCAGTCTCTGAAATGTTCGTCTTTTTACGATGCAGTAATGAAAAGGTAATTTGAGCTTTCAAACATTCCAATCACATTTTTCCATAATCTGCCTTCTCATGCACTCTATTGGCCTTATTCTCTCTTCATATATCAGGAACAAAAAATAATAATAAAAATTTCATTCCTCATGCACAATTCCACATTATTCTGGCTGAGAAGGCTTCTTTTGAAACTTTGTCTTGCTTTCTTAGGTTTTGCATTTTTTCCTCTTTCATCTTTGCTCCATTAATCTCCAAGTCTTCTCCTTAACATTGATGCCTCAACATTAATGAGCCTCAGGATAGCAAGGGAACTAGGCCACCTGACCCTCCCTGTTCTCCTTTTGACCCAGTTGAGATGCTATCCTCTGCTTTTTGAGAGTAGAAATAAAGAGAAAAAAATATATCAAATAAACCAGGGAATTGTTTACCATTGCCGGGCAAACAGAAACTCCTAAACTCAATAATGAACAGTGGATTTACATATAATTTCTTTTTTCAGACAGCACTCTTATGAGAACTGACAGTTTATAGTTAAACTTCCTGCTTTTTCCTCCCTAATTCCCCATTCTCAGAGATTCCATCCAATCCCAAAACTCAACTTGAAACTCCACCCTGCCAGTTCACAACTCTTTATCATTGGGCCTGACATTTCATCCAAGACCCAGTATTTCGAACCATAGTTAAGGTCTTTCTATATAAGGTTCCTGCCATTTCCATAAACACAGAATTTCTAAATGGCATTCCTTCCACATCTAAAGCCCGCATTTTTTGTTTATAATATTACTGTCTCCCCAGACACTGGGGTACAAGTTACTCTACTGAACCCCTAATATTTGTCTCTGTGATATGTTCTGGGTCCATAGAATGGGGTATAATCCTCACCCCAACATGCCCCCAGTCCATCCAAGGAGAGTGACAAATAAGCCAAAGGGTAGGGTAGGTGCCAAAGTCTGAAAAGGTCACCCTGTGATCACAATTTACTTTTCTCTTTCCTTCATCCTTGATATTCAACTTTTCTCCAAGTGATGCTGTATTTTAAGCCAATGTTTATAAGATTCATCACTGATACCAGCCTTTTTCCAACTTGAAATCTTTAAGTTGTGTTTTGCATGTTTTCCAGCATTCATTCAATCTGTACAATCCAAGCTTCTTTGGTTTTGTCTCACAACACCCTACCTTTGCCCCTCAAGCTCTCTCCCTTTTTTCCCCTAGCACCTTAAGATTTTACCTTTTCTAACAAAAACATGTTCTTGTGGAAGAATTTCATCAGAAAGAAAGAGAGCTGGACTAAGACCTGTGTTCTGGTGCCAGTTCTAACAGAAGGCGTCAGTATCAAGAGAAATCACCTCAACTCTGTGCCTCATTCTCTTTGTCTATGAAATAAGGAAATCAAACAAGATTGAACTCTGTGTTCAGTCCTCCTATTTCTAACATTTTTATATTCATAGTATTATATACAAGGTGATTAATTAACCAGTGGTTAATAAATAAGTCTTAAATTGTTACTTCTTCTTGAAGCAACTTTATTTTAGCAGACCTAAAACTTTAAGCAAAATAAATTAGCCTAACAATTATATTTTCTCCTGATATTCTAGAGAAAGAATTTGAGAGAGGGAAGAAAAGGTGAATGCTGAACAAAACAGGTTCCTTCTTCCTCATGTGGTCAACCTGGCTGCCCATAATTATCACTTCATGGCAATAACACAACTATAAGATTTTTAAAAGTCAAGCATTGGTAGTTCAATCACATAAGAACAAGAATTCAAGCAAAACCTTCATTTCAAAGCATCCATTGGTCTGACTACAGTTCAAAGTTATTTCTGCGTCCAATAAATAACATTACTGGTTGAGCAAAGGCATTTCTGTGATTCTTTTTCAAAAACTGTTTGAGGGCTTCCTGCCATGTCATGGGGGTTATAGGAGCTTGCTAATTACTGGTCCAAATAACCAAGAGGTCAGGAAGTTGAAAAAAGAATCCTGAACAGAAATGTAACAGTCATTTTGTCTTTTCAAAACACCAGAAAAGGCCAGTGGAAGCAGATGTTTGGCCTTTGAAGAACAGCTTCCAGAGAAATCATAACCCAAGGGCTGAGTAATACCTCTTGGAAAATGAAAGACTCAGTAACCCACAGGGGAGAACCCAGATTCAACACTCCAGCCTGAAGGTAAAGGGCAAAATGTTGTGCATTTCATTGGAGTGACGGGTATAGCTACTACCTAGAAAAGCCATCTTGTTGAATCAGGTCTTTCTTGATCTTCTCTTATGTTACAGGGGTGAGATCTTGAGCATAAAACAAAGGAAATCACAGGAGAATATTTTCAATCATGAAGCACCCAGTGAAGCATATAATCAAGTGGGAAACTGTCAGGGATTGCTTATTGTATCTGTACAGGACAGTGCACTGGTTTAATGGCTTTATATAAATAGGGAAAGACAACTTTGTAATTGACTTAGTACAGCAGTAGACAATGTAGAAAAGATACTTCAGGAGGCAACAGGGCATTGAATACAATCTTAGGGATGCTGAACACTTAAGGGTACTGAACACTGAAGAGTATAAAGAGTTGATCAGAAGTTATTCTTTAAATGATATATGTATTTTAAAAGGACATTGCTTTTCTAGAGTTTATAAAATTGGCTGACCTGATAGCAAACAACTGAGTCTATCTCTTCTCTTTCCAAGAAGAAGCCACTTTTTCTTCCTTGTAGAAGAGTCTGAAGCAAGTTTCTCTGGACAATCTTGCAAAACAAGAAGCAAAGTGTTAAAGGAGAGCAGGCACTCAGGAAAGGCTTGAAACCTAAGACAAGTGTGTGCATGCCCCCCTCTTCAGAAACAATATAAATACCACTTTGCCCTGCAAATTAAATCCCCATAACTCAAAAGACAATGGAAATTTTGTAATGTGATTAGGAATTTTATTGTGTCTAAGCCTACCTGCAATAAACAGGTCATTGAAAAAATTTCAATGGAAATATTTTATCATTTAGAAGAACTTGTAACATGAGGCACTGAAAACTCTAACTTCTCTATACTGTCTCAAACCACAGAGAAAGAAAAAAACCGAGGGACATCAGGACTCAGTACCAGAATGTGATGACGCCGTGCTTCAACCTTCTGTTCCAACCTAAGAGGCAACAATAAAGCACAGAAGGAGAGTGTTGGAGCAAGAGTAGTGGCAGAAGGCGGTGAGCAAGAATTGCATTTTTGTATCATGGGGTTCCCTGTCCTTTCTTCCTCCTCTTCCTTCAAGATTTCTCCCCATCAAACTTTTACTCCAAATGCCAAAATTATCTTATCTTAGTCGTATTGGGAATAAACTCACACAGAAAAGAAACTGTTAAGGGAACGTGGTAGGACCCATTTCTTCGCAATAAGAATCCATTTTGTAGCAAACAAGGGCAGAGAACTAGCCAACCAAGGAACAGAAAAGATCGTGTAAGGTGAGAATTTTTGTTAAGTTACTCTTGGTCCCTTAATTTCACCACCTCTGTTTTTCCTTTATCTTCACAGTGGGATGGAAAAAAGCAATGTTTACTCAACAAAATTTTCACTTTATTATTGTTATTATGTGTGAAACACTTTGGTCATTACCAAGATGAAACATGGACTTCCCTAAAGGATTTGTACTTTAATAATAATAAAAAAAAAAATCCAGACTTCCTTCCTGAACAATTTTGTCTTCTGGACTCCATCACATCACCCTCTTGCTCTGTTCTCACCTTTCTAAGAACATTATTTCTGTGTCCATTTTGCATTTCCATTAGGTTTTTCAAATTTCACAAATTACATACTGTCCATTTCTAAAACTTCAACAATATTTTTTTGCAGTTTACTCACCAATCTAGAATATCAGAACCCAGCTATTTATTAAAATAATTCCATTTCCTTATTTCAGTTGCATTCTGGACCATCTCTAGGTGACTACCCCAAAGGCATGTACCCCTCAAAATGTCTAAATCAGAATTTATTTTCCTTTTCCCCCTTTCCCTTTACCCTTTTCTATCTCTTAGTTTTCTTTCTTCCAGAGGCAAATCCCAAGACAAGAATTCCAGTGCAAATAGTTTATATGAATCGTGATCCAAGAAAGACTACTCAAGGATTAGAGCAGTGAGACCAGGAAGAAAAGGCAGCCAAAAAGGCTGAGTTGTCAAGCAAGTTACCAATATGGGAATCTAGAGCCATATCCCATTGGGGAACTCTGGGAGTAGAATATAAAACTCAGAGTACCCCACCTGTGGTGCAAAGGTGCCAAGGCATTTACCCCCAATGGACTTCCCAGGTGGCACTAGTGGTAAAGAATCCACCTGCCTGCAGGAGACACAGGGGACATGGGTTCAATCCCTGGGTCACAAAAATCCTCTGAAGTAGGAAATGGCAACCCACTCAAGTATTTTTGCCTGGAAAATCCCATGGGCAGAGGAGCCTGGCGGGCTACAGTTCATGGGGCAACAAAGATTAGAACACAACTGAGCAACTGTCAAACATTGGTTGAGGGGTGTTATCAGAACATTAATTTTCCAATCCCATGGTCCCATGTCCTTTGCCTCTGCCACCAGAGGAGACCTTCAGGTACTGGAAACACACTTCAGCTATCAGGCTGTGCTCTGCTTTTTGGTCAAGGCACCACACCACAAGAGATTCCAGCTAGAAACCTTTCAATCATGCAGGATTTCTCCATTTTCTTTATCCCCCACTTTTACTTAGACCCCCAAGTCCCATTGATTTTACTCCTATTATGATGTTAACTTTGTTGGGCCTTCTCAATCCTTAGGCTATTGCCTTAACTCAGTGTGTCAATGCCTTTCTTATAATATTGCCATCAATGGATTTCTATCTAGTCTTTGCCCTCCAGTCCCTTCCTTAGAGCTGCCAGCAGAGTCATATATCTTTTATACTATTCCTGGAGAGATAAGAAGAGTAATAACAGCCAATAATACTAAATGTTCTTTCTTTCTATGCCAGTTACTGGACTAAGTATGTTACATGCATTATCTCACTTAATCTTCACAATGAATTTATAAGACTTTGCCAACAAAGGTCTGTCTAATCAAAGCTATAATTTTTCCAGTAGTCATGTACAGATGTGAGAGTTGGACCATAAAGAAGGCTGAGCATTGAAGAATTGATGCTTTTGAACTGTGGTGTTGGAAAAGACTCTCGAGAGTCCCTTGGACAGCAAGAAGATCAAACCAGTCCATCATAAAGGAAATCAACCTTGAATATTCATTGGAAGAACTGATGCTGAAGCTGAAGCTCCAATACTTTGGCCACCTGATGCAAAGAGCTGACTCATTGGAAAAGACCCCGATGCTGGGAAAGATTGAGGGAAGAGGAGAAGAGAAGGGTGTGACAGAGGATGAGATGGTTGGATGGCATCTTCAACTCAATGGACATGAATTTGAGCAAACTCTAGGAGATAATGAAGGACAGGGAAGCCTGGCGTGCTGCAGTGCATTGGATCCCAAAGAGTCAGACACAACTAAGCAACTGAACAACAACAAAAAATGTGTTTTATCCTTATTCTTCGGAGAAGACTCTGGAGAGTCCCTTGGACTGCAAGGAGATCCAACCAGTCCATTCTGAAAGAGATCAGCCCTGGGATTTCTTTGGAAGGAATGATGCTAAAGCTGAAACTCCAGTACTTTGGCCACCTCATGCAAAGAGTTGACTCATTGGAAAAGACTCTGATGCTGGGAGGGATTGGGGGCAGGAGGAGAAGGGGACGACAGAGGATGAGATGGCTGGATGGCATCACTGACTCGATGGACGTGAGTCTGAGTGAACTCCGGGAGTTGGTGATGGACAGGGAGGCCTGGCATGCTGCGATTCATGAGGTCACAAAGAGTCGGACACGACTGAGCGACTGAACTGAACTGAACTGATCCTCATTCTAACAATGAGGTCACTGAGACTTAGAGAAGTTAATAAGGTCAGAGCTAATAAGATCAGAGAAGGAATCCAAACCCTGGCAGAGTGTCTCCAGAATTCTGGTGCTTAACAACCACATGATATGGATATCGCCACTGTACTCAGTCATCCATTTAAAATGCAAATCTAATTATGACATTCCCCCCCGCCCACAATTAAAGCCCAGCCCCATGAATGACTTTCTAACACTTTAATGATCAAAGTCTTAACTTTTAGACGTGACACCGCATCGTGTACTGGCCTCAGGTTCTTGCTTGTCTATCTCCACCTGCACTTAACATCACATGATGCTAGTTAATTAATCCGAGCCACAAGGAACAGGAAGCAGTGTGTTTGATTAAAATATGGAGTGCTTTAAGAAGAGGCATAGTTAATAAGCCTGTATTCATATCACAGAGGCCTTCTATAAATCACTAGATCAAAGGAGTTCTATGTCCCGCCAAAAGGCATCCACCTGCCTCAGCCATCAATGGTTCTAAAAAGTGGTCAGGACTTTCAATGTCACACCATGGCCTGAGCCAGCTGGAGTACTAGTGACCTACAAACATGTCCCCTAAGTCCTTACAGTCACCAGCAGGTGTTGTCTGGCTTCCTGCTGTTCCCTTCCCCTGCCTACCCACACCCTGCCCTTCTCTCCATGGCCATTCCAATTGTTTCTTTCTCTACTAGGCCTTTGCCTGCTGCCCACATCTCTCTTACTCTGCTCTGAACTCAAAAGACTCAATGTCTGTCAACCAGCACTGTCTTGTATTCTTATGAGGTCATTTCATTTTCTCCTGAAAGTGGAGCCTGAGTACATAAGGGGTTAGAAAGTGTCTTGTATTTCACTGAATGCCCTCCAGCACCTAGCATGAAAATGATTTTCAATAGACAGTTGAGTGAATAAATTAGATGGTCTATCAAGATTCTTTCCAAGCCTGTGATGTTTTAAATCCTAACATTCTCACATTTTGAATGTATCTACCATAGTATTAATAAACTATACATATCACTGTTGAAAGAATATTGAATTCTGAAGGTCAAGTCAGGTCTAATTAATAATAAGCAATATTTCATATATGAAAGTGACCCACTATCAGTAAAACAAACATTGTGAAAGTTAAATATTCACAGGGCTGTGTGTTATCAGACTAAATGGTGTCATGGGTGGTTAATATTGCACAGGACAGTTCTGTTATCCTTTTAACAGGACACTGATCAGCCACCACACCCCTGCCAGTTCCCCTGCTTCATCTCTTCTTTATGATTCTGTAGGTTAGCACTGAGGAGACAGACACAGTGAGATCTATTTCCCTGACATGGAGTAAAAATTTCCAGTAGGTAAATAAGAAAATCACACATTACAGAAGAATTCATTTCCCAGTGTCAAAAGCCTATGCAGATCACTGCAGTTTGGGGTCTGTTCACACTGCTAATACCTTCATATGAGATGATGAGAACTTTCTCTTCTCAGGAGAGAGATGGATGTGGAATTACATTTTCAGCATGAAGTCAGCATTTTGCCATCAACGCGGCCAGAAGAATTATGTTACGCTAGAGGACAAATATTTCTACTGTGAAACATTATGCAGCAAAGAGGTGGGAGAAATGGAAATTGACCCTCATTAGAATGATGCCAGCATGTGGCTGGAGACAGAAGGCAGCTGTCCTACCCAGCAGAGAACTTCACTGATGAGTGGGAGGAAGAAGCTCTTGGTGGCCAACTCACAGTAGTCCAGAACAACATGTTAAATCAGCGCTAAGTTTCCTTGGTTCAAAATCGGTTTTAAAGAAAATTCTGTTTCAGTGAAGATAGCTCTATTCCCCTGTGATATTGCTGCTAACATAAAATCCAGCACCAAAAGACACACTTAGTTAACCAGAATGGGTGATTCTCTTTTAAAGTATGATAGGGCTTCCCCTGTGGCTCAGCTGGTAAAAGTTTGCCTGCAATGCAGGAGGGACCTGGGTTTGATCCCTGGGTTGGGAAGATCCCCTGGAGAAGGGAAAGGCTACCCACTCCAGTATTCCGGCCTCGAGAATTCCATGGACTATACAGTCCATGGGGTTGCAAAGAGTCAGACAGGGCTGAGCGACTTTCCCTTTCACTTTCTTTCACTTAGCCTCAAAATTCTTAATCATTGGGCCACCAGGGAAGCCCTTTTTTCTCTTCTTTTATAGTGTGTGTGTATTGGAGAAGGAAATGGCAACCCACTCCAGTATTCTTGCCTGGAGAATCCCAGGGACGGGGGAGCCTGGTGGGCTGCTTAGCAGCAGCAGCAGCAAACTCTGTATAATATTCATGAAAATGGTAAAAGTTTGTCTAAGAAAAATTAAAGGGAGAAAGAAAAGGAAAGCATGACAATATCTTAAATAGCTTTTATAGGCTGGTGACAAATACAAACTAAAAAATTATTTTGAAGCCTAAAAATAGCCACTAATTGAATGATGTATACTTTCCAAATAATTGCTGAGATTCAAGTAAATAAATCATAGTTTATTTAGAAATTCATTTGAAAAAAACATAGAAATAATAAGCACTGATAAAATATTTATAAATAAATTTCATACCATGATCTAGCAACTTCATTTTCAGGAAACCAACTAAGAAAACAATCACTGATGCAGAATTGTTGGGAAAGATTGGAGGAAAAAAATCTATTCATATGATGGACTATCATGTGACCCTTGTGGGGACCATTAAAATGTTTTCATAGACCTCCAATTCCAGAAAATATAATTGTGCAAGGGTCAACCTGGCTGCTGCATTCTGACACCCACTGTTCCACCTGCACTGAAGCCATCCCTCCCAAGGCCTGCTCCCCCACTACTGACCAAGAGACCAAGGACTAGGACAGACTCATTCCTGGTCAGCCTGGCATGGAGGTATGATGGCTATCCCAGTATCATCTGACTCCTTTCCAATCTTCTCTACCACAGGCATTTCAAATAAAATCCTTGCAGGTTTAATCACACCTTGGCATTTGCTCCTCAGAGGACCCAGACTAAGACACATGAAAAGACAATTTGAAAAGATAATTTAATTTCATACTCTAATATTAAATTGGTGCTAGAGAAAACTCTTGAGAGTCCCTTGGACAGCAAGGAGATCAAACCAGTCAATCCTAAAGAAAATCAACCATGAATATTCACTGGAAGGACTGATGCTGAAGCTGAAGCTCCAATACTTTGGCCACCTGATGCGAAGAACGGACTCATTGGAAAAAACCCTGATGTTGGGAAAGACTGAAGGCAGAAGGAGAAGGAGACAACAGAGGATGAGATGGTTGGATGGCATCACCAACTCAATGAACATGAGTTTAAGTAAGCTCTGGGAGCTGGTGATGGACAGGGAAGCCTAGCATGCTGCAGTCCATGGGGTCACAAAGAGTTGGACATGACTGAGCAAATGAACAACAAATTTTAAATCAAATGCTTCATTAAATAGTACATTTTTTAAAGTAAGATGCAAACTCTATGCCCCAAATTAGCCAGTTATTGTGGGAGAATAAAAGACACACTCATATGAAGATACATAGAAAATAGAATAAGTAGAAATATACCAAAGTGTCAAAAGTGGTTATTTTGGGGTAGTCTTTTTATAGGTGATTTTAATTTGATTTTATGGATTTTTCTGAATGTTGTAAGTTATCTAAATGATTGTTTCATTTTTAACTTTAAAACATGATATAATATCATAATTTAACAAAATATAGATTCTATAGAAAATACAAAATAAATAATTTGGCTGCTGTAAACTGAATGTTATGTCCCTCCAAAAATTCATATCTTGAAACCTAATCCCCAATGTCTTGGCATTTGGAGGTGAAGCTTTTGGTAAGTTGATTAGGTTATGAGGGCAGAGTCCTCATGAACAAGATGAGTGTCTTTGTACAAGAGACCCCAGAGAGCTCCTTTGCCCCTTCTACCATGTGGGGAGACAGGAAGATGATCATCTGTAGAACAGAAAGCAGGCCCCCAACAGACAATGAATCTGTCCATGATTTGGTCTCTAGAACTGTAAGAAATAAATTTCTGTTGCTTAAGCCACCCAGTCTGTGGTATTTATAGCAACTTGAATGGACTAAGATACTGGCTAAGCATTTAAAATGGCTAAATTGAGACATATGATGCTTCCCTAAAATAATCTATGTTTTTTTGTTGGTGGGTTTATTTTAAATTGGAACTTCAAAGACAAAGTTAGGTTTCTTGATTCCTCAGTACTTTGGTGAATTTCAATATGTGGGTTGAAATCATTGTCTTCTTAATAAGTGCTGTGATTCATGGGGTCGCTAAGAGTCAGACACGACTGAGCGACTGAACTGAACTGAACTGATCAACTATCTGTTTAAAGCTTATGAACAAATGTGCCACTAGTGGGAGAATCTCTAGAAAAGCAAAAGGAGACATGTAGTCCCATACTTCCTTTTACAAGCAAGTAAATGTTGTCCTTGATTTAACTTATGGTAAAATAGAGCCTTCTACCCAGTGGCTCAGTAAAGAATCTGCCTGAAATGCAGGAGACCTGGGTTCAATCCCTGGATCGGGAAGATCCCCTAGAGGAAGGAATGGCTACCCACTCCAGTATTCTTGCCTGGAGGATCACCATGGACAGAGGAGCCTGGTGGGCTGCAGTCCATAGAGTCGCAAAGAGTGAGACATGACTGAGCAACTAACACTTTTACTTCACCAGACTTTATGATGAGTCATATGGATGACTTGTTTCTGATTGCTTCAGAGGTGGAGGCAGTGGAGAGAGAATGTGTATGCATGTGATGGAGAGAACTAGTTTATGTTTGGTGTGGGGCTGGTATGGAAAACAGAATTTTATCCTCAAGTCAACTCTGAGAGATTGGCAGTGACTACCTTTGTTGGAGAGGATTCTGAAGCAGCATCTAATTTAGCTGGGAACATGGTATGATCAATGAATGATGTCTGCCTAGGTGTGGAAAGGAAGGTACTTATCATCTCTGGGATAACATGACAAGCAATGTACCATTAATCTAGCAGTTTTTCTGTCGATACATTATGTGACTTCTTTGTAAAAACTGTATTTAAGTTTTGTCAGCCTGTTATTGATCAAAAGCATTATGCTTTTGTGTTTTACTGAAAGATGCAGAATTTTAGGTTTGTTTGTAATACAGACTCATGTAGTTGAGGATGGGATGATATTCAGTAGGAGATTATTGGTTGTAACCCATAAACAAGCTGAGAATAATAAACACAGGATACTAATGAGCTACATTTTGGAAACCGGTCATTTTTATGAGGGAGGAGGGAATTAGTTATATACTATCAAATTTTAGTAAAAATACTTTCTGTATTTATACAGCACACTACAATGTTTAATGTAATGTTAATTGTTATACTGCAGTTGTATCATCCGAATTTTTAATATAAATCATAGTTCATTGTACTTATTTTTAAACCTAACACATTGATGTACCATGAGTATATTTCGTGAGTTATTATTATTCAGAATGGAATTTAGAAGGGTTAGCCTACAATCAAAATCAAGATGGGATCTCTAGCATTTCACAGTGTGGAACATGGGCTAGCTGATGAGAATCAGATGAGGGACTTCTTGACAATGCAGCTGTATGGTCCCCACTCTCTACTTTCTCATTCAAAATCATTGGGTTTTGATACAACATTCTATAATTATACAAGACTGTTTTAAGTTGCTGGTCTCTTAATTTCAAATGCATTTCCAATATCCTGCATTTGACTTCTCTTCTCATGATTTCTGGTCTTGATATATTTGTGTGTGGATGGTTTCCTACCTTTACCTTATGTTTGCTTTTACCAGTGAGCTTTTGCATTTGTAATTTTGTTTCTATTTGTGGCCTTTTCTTTTCTGCCTAAAGAAGCTCCTTTAGCATTTATTATAAAGCTGGTTTGGTGGTGCTGAATTCTTTTAGCTTTTGCTTGTCTGTAAAGCTTTTGATTTCTCTGTCAAATCTGAAGAGCCTTGCTGGGTAGAGTACTCTTGGTTGTAGTTTTTCCTTTCATCATTTGAAATATATTGTGCCACTCCCTTCTTGCCTGCAGAGTTTCTTTTGAAAAATCAGCTGATAATCTTAAGAGGATTCCTTCTCATGTTGTTTGTTGCTTTTCATGTTTTCTCTGTCTTTAATTTTTGTCATTTTGATTAATATGTGTCTTGGCATGTTCCTCCTTGAGTTTGTCCTGATTGAGATTCTCTGTGCTCCATTTCCTTTCCCATGTTAGAGAAGCTTTTGGATATTATCTCTTCAAATATTTCTCAGGCCTTTTCTCTCTCTCTTCTCTTTCTCGGATGCCTGTAAAGTGAATTTTGGTGTATTTAATGTCCAGAGGATCCTTAGACTGTCCTCCTTTCTTTTCATTCTTTTTTCTTTATTCTGTTCTGCTGCAATGATTTCACCAATCTATCTTCCAGCTCACTTACTCATTCTTCTGCTTTATTTATTGGTTGATTCATTCTAGTGTATTTTTGTTTTGAATTACTGTATTATTCACCTCTGCTTGTTTGTTTTCTAAGTCTTCTAGATCTTTAGCAAATATTTCTTATATCTCCTCTGTCTGTACCTCTATTCTTTTTCTGACATCTTGGATCATCTTTACTCTCATTACTCTGAATTCATTTTCAGGTATATTGCCTATCTCCACTTCATACTTCTGGAGTTTATATTGTTCCCCCATTTGGAACATATTTTTCTGCCATCACATTTTCTCTAACTTGTGGTCTCCATTCTGCAGGCTGCAGGACTACATTTGCTCTTGCTTCTGATGTCTGCCCCCTGGTGGGTGAGGTTGGTCCAGGGGCTTGTGCAGGCTTCCTGCCCACAGGAAAGGTGCCTGCCCACTGGAGGATAGAGCTGGGTCTTGCTCCTGTGATGGGCAGTGCTAAGTCACTCTTAAATCATGTCTGACTCTTTGCAACCCTAATGGACTGTAACCCACCAGGCTCCTCTTTCCATGAGGTTTTCCAGGCAAGAATACTAGAATGGGTTGCCATTTTCTTTACCAGGGGATCTTCCTGACCCAGATATCAAACCCATGTCTCTTATGTTTCCTGAATTGGCAGAGAGCTTCTTTACCACTAGTGCCACCTGGGAAGCCCAAGCTGTTTCAAAGGGTGTGTTTAGAGGTGGCTGTGGGCTCAGGATGACTTTACACAGCCTGCTTGCTGATGGGTAGGCTGCATTCCCACCCTGATGATTGTTTGGCCTGGCACTGAAGCCTGCAGGCTGTTGGGTGGGGCCAGGTCTTAGTTCCAAAATGGCGACCTCTAGGAGAGCTTACACCAATGAATATGCCCTGGAGCCCCTGCTACAAGTGTCTCTGTCCCCACAGTGAGCTAGAGCTGAGCCCTATGCCCTGGGAGACCCCCCAAGACCCATAGGTGGGTCTAGCCTAGGCTCCTAGGGAGTCACTGCTTTGCCCTGGATCCTGGTGCACACAAAATCTTATGTGCATCCTCCAAGAGTGGAGACTCTGTTTCCCCAGTCCTGTGGAACTGCTGCACTCAAGCCTTGCATGCATGCATACATACATGTGTGCTAAGTCACTTCAGTCATATCCAACTCTTTGTGACCCCATGGACTGTAGCCCGCCAGGCTCCTCTGTCCATGGGATTCTCCAGGCAAGAGTACTGGAGTGGGTTGCCATGCCCTCCTCCAGGCCTACTGGCCTTCAAAGCCAAATGCTCTGGGGGCTTCTTCTCCCAATGCCAGGCCCCCAGGCTGGGGAACCTAATGTGGAACTCAGAACCCTCACTCCTGTGGGAGAACCTCTGTGATATAACTATTTTCCAGTTTGTGGGTCACCCACCTGGTCAGTTGGAGAAGGAAATGGCAACCCACTCCAGTATTCTTGCCTGGAGAATCCCAGGGACGGGGGAGCCTGGTGGGCTGCCATCTATGGGGTCACGCAGAGTCGGACACGACTGAGGCGACTTAGTAGCAGCAGCAGCAGCATCTGATCAGTATGTGATTTGATTATATCATGAAAGCACCCGCCATACCCCTCCTACTGGCTTATTTGTCTTTGGATGTAGGATATCTTTTTCCCTAGGTTCCAGTCTTTTTCGTCAAATGGTTGTTAGCAGCTAGTAATTTTGGTGCTTTTGTGAGAGTAGGCGAGCTCAAGTCCTTCTACTCTGCCATCTTGTCCTCTACTTCTGCTTCAGCAGCAACAACTCTGTCAAAGTGTCCTCATCAACCAAATGAGCAATGCCAATGTGGGGCCCACAACTACTCACCCAGTGGAAGAATCCCAGGTTTAGGCAGGGGATAGGCAGAACGCATGTAATATACGGATATTGCTTGACCCTTTAGAGACTGTTCTCAATGGATTTCCTTTTTTGCTGAGTTTCAGTGCTTCCAAGATCTTGGCAGCTGGTAAGTGAAGAATAGAGGGAGGGAGCAGGGGGCAAAAGTGCCTGGGCCTGTGCCCATAGGGTGGCTCTACCTATGGGACCCCTCAATCAAAATCACTGGGGACTAGCTTCTAGAAATCTATATTTTTAAGACACCCCAAGTGATTCTCATGCATACAAATTTGAGAACTACTGATCATTCCCAGGCACTCTCCCTACTTCCCCATCACCACCATTACCCTCATCTTAAAACACCAACAGCACCTAGATTACTCTCTGACCCAAACATAATTCTCTAGATCAAATTCTAAGAAATAAGTATACTTATTCCTAATCCTGAATACTAACAATCTTCCAAAAAGACGTTGTCAGTGTGCCCAAAAAACCTGAAAAAGTGTTGCTGGCAGGTTTACTTAAAATGGAGGATTCTTCTATTCTTGTGTTCTTACTTGGGTAACCTATATTCTTTTGGAAATTAAGGCATCTTTCACAATGTGAAAGTCAATTCAGGAGCATTTCCATTACACTGCATAATACTTTTTATAAATCTGACTTGAAAAGCAGTAGCAGCAGTAGGAGTAAGAACACTAGTAAATAAGAGTCGACTATATCAAATGCTTTTCCTTTATCAAGCCCTATGTACTTTATATTCACATATCCTTAGACTTATAAGTGTCTGAGTTAGTGGTTATATTTAGACTTTCTTAAGACTTAAACCACTTCTTTCACATAGTTGCATTAGTGCTTTACCCCAAGCAAAATGCTGTTCCTTCATATCTTGCCCCTCACTCTTCCTCTCAAGCTGCAAAATATGAATTTGGAGAAGCCTTCCTATTTACAAAGTCTCAATTGAAGTATAATGAACTTTAAATGACACCAAAGGAAAATTCCTAAAAGGATATATCACCTAAGATGATTTACGGCACTGATTATTCTTGGCTGAGCTAGGAAGACACATGTAACGAGAAATGCCTACCATGTGCTGTTTCCATGGCAGCAGATGCACCAAGCTTCTAGGGTTGTGCCAAGACTCTTTCTTCCACTGTGAACCATGTGAATTTCCTACTAGATAGAGACTAAAATTTGTAAAGATTTTGGTCCTTTGACACAGGGGAAAAATATTATTTAAAGTTTTGAACATATACTATCTCTGGTAAAAAGACAGATGGCTCCATAAAATGTGCAATAAAAGCACTCTCTAGGGTCTTTTGAAAGTTAAAATATGTGAGAAATCATTGTAGTGCCATTTGGCCCCCGAGGTTGTGAGTCTGTCAGCATTTACTTCCTAACTTCTGCATTTTTCTGTCCTATTTGGGCAACACTAGTGGCCTACATCACAAAAAGGAAAGCTCTGTTCAGAAAACCATCTTTTCCAAAAAAGAAAAAAATTGCTTTCATCTAGGACCACAATTATTTTTTTTTAATTTTATCTCTTAAATAAGACAAAATGCTTCTTTTGAGATACTTGGGGGGTGCTTTGAAATTGTGTATGATGGGGAGATGTTGAACACTGTATTAACATATTCGTTTTAATCAGGAAAATACCTCACTAACTCCATATTTGTCTCTAACAACTCTGGCAAATAAATTCTTATCTCTTCTTCAGAAAAAGTGCCTATTAGACCTTACATGGAGTTTTCAGGCCAAAGGATAGACCAAAGATGGGACAGGGTTTAAAATAAGAAATAAGCCAGTGATAAAGGCACAGACCTGAGAATCAGGAATTCTGTGTTCAGGCTCTGCCATTAACAAGTCATGGAATCCTAGGCAAGACTGTGGATGGATCCAACCAAAATCTCATCAGCTTTCCGGGGGTGGAATGCTGCTGTAGAAACACAGACTGCCAACTGGCAATATTACAAAACAATCAGTGTCCCTCCTCAACTAAACCCTCACCAGTGTTCAGTAATATTATACTACTACAGAGACGGAAACTTTTAAGACTTCAAATGAAAAAAGAAACAGGGACAGATGGGTTATAAAAGTGGATGAGCTGTCAAAGAGAGGCTTGGTCAGAGACCATGACCTTCACTACACTGATATGTGAAGTTCACCTCTTCTGCCATCGATCCTGATGTCTGTTGTAGACCTAGTGGAGTTCTCAACCAGAGGGGCTCCATGGACATGCATCCGATGGCTGTGCATCCCCTGAAACTGTATGGAAAATTAGGGGCTTATGTGTCTTCTCCTGGGAAGAGGAATCATCGCTTCCTTAAGTTGTCCATAGAGATTTATGACCAAAAATGATTTTTACATACTAAATAAAGAAAAGCACATAATCCTGAAGATGATCTCCACTCCAGCCTGAAGATGGTCTACTCGTCTTTGAATCTATAGTTCTGTTCATGATATACCTCAAAAACATTTTCATGAAAGAATGAATGGATTAATGAATGAACAAACAAATGCACAAACCCCATTTGGGGATAAGTTGCTGGGCACTGAGAAGCAACCTGCCTCTCAAGTGGCACGCCTAATCAGAAGCCTCAATTCCTCAAATGAGCTGTGATCTCTGCTTCCCTGCGGCAATTTGTGAACAACATCCCTCTGCTTTTGCTTAGTATTATTGCCCACAGTCAATTAGCTTCAATGGAAAAATGAAATCCATCATAATATTCATTTTTCTAATGGAAAAGTTAGAAGCAATTTTCTCTGAAATAGGGACACATGATAAAGGACTTACTGGAATAGAGTTGAAAAGGAGAGCATGGAGGCAGGAGCCAAGATGGCGGAGGAGTAGGACAGGGAGAACACTTTCTCCCCCACAAATTCATCAAAAGAACATTTAAACGTCGAATAAATTCCACAAAACAACTTCTGAATGCCGGCAGAGGACATCAGGCACCCAGAAAAGCAACCCAAGTCTTCAAAAGGAGGTAGGAAAAAATATAAAAGACAAAAAAAGAGACAAAAGAGGGAGGGATGGAGTTCCATCAAGGGAAGGGAGTCTTAAAAAGAGAGAAGTTTCCAAACACCAGGAAACCTTCTCATTGCCAAATCTGTGCCGAGCTTTGGAAGCACAGAGGGCAACATAACAGGGAGAAAAAAATAAATAAACAATTAAAACTCGCAGATTGTGAGCCCTATGGTAACTCCCCCAGTGGAGAAGCAGCGCAGACGCTTGCACACGCCATTAGCAAGGGGGGGGCTGGGCAGGGAGGCGCGGGCGGGCTGCATCGCTTAGAGTAAGAACCTGGCCTGAATACCCTGAGCACTATCTGAGCGAAATAATTTGGGCTAGCAAACCAGACTGTGGGATATCTACCACGCGAAAAGCCAGCCCTAACCTAAGACACCGCCAGGCCCGCGCACGGAACAAAGGACTGAACAGAGATAGCCAGCTGCAGACCTTCCCCCTCTGGTGACAGGCAGCCAGAGCCGAAAGGGGGCAATCGCAGCCCCAGAGAGACATTATCTATAAAACTGTAAGCAGGCTTCTTTGCTAACTAAAACTTCTTGGGGGTCTGGATGGTCAACATCTGCCTGAGAAGGTGCGCCAGTTTTACACCCAGATAACCGAGTGGCGGGGAGGCGATAAGTCACAGCAATGGCACGTGCCAAACACCTCATCACCTGAGCTGCTCGGACCTGGGAAGAGCACAAAACGCAGGCCCAACCGAGTCTGCGCCTCTAAGGACTACCCGAGTGCCTGAACCTGAGCAGTTTGGACCTGGGAGGTGCACGCAGCCCAGGGCCGGCCTCGGATGGTTCCCTGCGGAACAACCTAGAGCCTGAGCAGTGTGGGCAGGGAGGCTACACGTGCTGTGAGCGGGGGCACACCCAGTGTGGCTGACGCACTGCGAGCACACGCCAGTGTTATTTGTTTGCAGCATCCCTCCCTCCCTCTCCACAGCGCGACTGAACAAGGGAGCCTAAAAAAAAAAAAAAAAAAAGTGTCCTCCACCGTCCCCTTTGTGTCAGGGCGGGAACCAGACACTGAAGAGACCAGCAAACAGAAGAAGCTATAACAGAGGGAAACGCCTTGGAAGCTACAGGCAATAGATTAAAACCCTGTGGTTACTACAGACTACATAGGAAGGGGCCTATAGATCTTGAGAAATATAAGTCGGACCAAGGAACTAGCCAAAAATGAACTGAACCCACAATACTCACAACAAAACCAGAGAAAGTCCTAGATAAAATACTCACAACAAAACCAGAGAAAGTCCTAGATATATTTTTACTATTTTTATGATCATTCTTTCTTTCTTTTTTAATTTAAAAAAAAAAATTTTAAGTCCTCTATTGTTCCTTTAATTTTCACTTTTATAACTTATTACTTTGCAAAAAAAAAAAAGACCCTATTTTTTTCTTCTTCAGCAAACTTCATATATATATTTTTTATAATTTTTTGACCTTGTTTTTTTTTTTTCTTTTCTTCTTTTCTTTAACATTGTATTTTTGAAATTCCAAACTCAACTCTAGATTTTTAATTTTAGCTTTTTGGTATATGTTATCAATTTTGTACCTATAGTTTTTTTTTTATAATTTCTCTGACTTTTTTTCTTTTTTCTCTGTGTCTTTCTCTTCTTCTTTTATATAACATTGTATATCTAAAATTCCAAACTCTACTCTAGATTTTTAATTTATGCTTTTTGGTATTTGATATCAATTTTGTACCTGTATTTTCTTTATAATTTTTGCGATATTGTTTGTTTTTGTTTCTTTGTTTGTTTTCTCTCTTTATTTTTCTTCTTCTTCTTTTTTAACATTGTATTTTTAAAATTCCAAACTCTACTCTAGATTTTTAACTTTTTCTTTTGGGTATTAGTTATCAATTTTGTACCTATATTTTCTTTATAATTTTCGCGACCTTGTTTGTTTTTGTTTGTTCGTTTTTTCTCTCTTTCTTTTCCCTCTTCTTTTCTTTAACATCATATTTTTGAAATTCCAAACTCTACTCTAGATTTTTAATTTTTGCTTTTATGTATTTGTTACCAATTTTGTACCTTTAAGAACCCAATCTTCAGTACCCATTTTTCACTAGGGAGCAAGAGTACTGGCTTGACTGCTCTCTCTCCCTTTGGACTCTCCTTTTTCTCCACCAGGTCGCCTGTGTCTCCTCCCTAACCCCTCTCTACTCTACCCAACTCTGTGAATTTCTGCGTGTTCCAGACGGTGGAGAACACTAAGGGAACTGATTACTGGCTGTATCTGTCTCCCTCCTTTTCATTCCCCCCTTTTATCCTTCTGGCCACCTCTGTCTCCTGCCTCCTTCTTCTCTTCTTTGTATAACTCCGTAAACATCTCTGAGCGGTCCAGTTGTGGAGTGCACATAAGGAAGTGATTACTGGTTAGCCCACTCTCTCCACTATTGATTCCACCTCATCTCATTTGGGTCACCTCTAACTCCCTCCTCCCTCTTCTCTTCTCCATGTAACGCTGTGAACCTCTCTGAGTGACCCTTACAGTAGAGAAACTTTTCATCTTTAATGTAGATGTTTTATCAATGGTGCTGTATAGAAGGAGAAGTTTTGAAACTACTGTAAAAATAAGACCAATAACTGGAGGCAGGAGGCTTAAGTCCAAACCCTGACTCCAGGGAATTCCTGACCCCAAGGAACATTAATTGACAGGAGTTCATCAAACGCCTCTATACCGACACTGAAACCAAGCACCACACAAGGGCCAACAAGTTCCAGGGCAAGACATACCAAGCAAATTCTCCAGCAACAAAGGAACACAGCCCTGAGCTTCAAGATACAGGCTGCCCAAAGTCACCCCAAAACCATAGACATCTCATAACTCATTACTGGACATTTCATGGCACTTCAGAGAGAAAAAATACAGCTCCACCCACCAGAACACCGACACAAGCTTCCCTAACCAGGAAACCTTGACAAGCCACCTGTACAAACCCACACACAGTGAGAAAACGCCACAATAAATAGAACTCCACAAACTGCCAGAATACAGAAAGGACACCCTAAACTCAGCAATTTAAACAAGATGAAGAGACAGAGGAATACCCAGCAGATAAAGGAACAGGATAAATGCCCACCAAACCAAACCAAAGAGGAAGAGACAGGGAATATACCTGATAAAGAATTCCGAATAATGATAGTGAAACTGATCCAAAATCTTGAAATTAAAATGGAATCACACATAAATAGCCTGGAGGCAAGGATTGAGAAGATGCAAGAAAGTTTTAACAAGGACTTAGAAGAAATAAAAAAGAGTCAATATATAATGAATAATGCAATAAATGAAATTAAAAACACTCTGGAGACAACAAATAGTAGAATAACAGAGGCAGAAGATAGGATTAGTGAATTAGAAGATAGAATGGTAGAAATAACTGAATCAGAGAGGATAAAAGAAAAACGAATTAAAAGAAATGAGGACAATCTCAGAGACCTCCAGGACAATATTAAACGCTACAACATTCGAATCATAGGGGTCCCAGAAGAAGAAGACAAAAAGAAAGACCATGAGAAAATACTTGAGGAGATAATAGTTGAAAACTTCCCTAAAATGGGGAAGAAAATAATCACCCAAGTCCAAGAAACCCAGAGAGTCCCAAACAGGATAAACCCAAGGCGAAACACCCCAAGACACATATTAATCAAATTAACAAAGATCAAACACAAAGAACAAATATTAAAAGCAGCAAGGGAAAAACAACAAATAACACACAAGGGAATTCCCATAAGGATAACAGCTGATCTTTCAATAGAAACTCTTCAAGCCAGGAGGGAATGGCAAGACGTACTTAAAATGATGAAAGAAAATAACCAACAACGTAGATTATTGTACCCAGCAAGGATCTCATTCAAGTATGAAGGAGAAATCAAAAGCTTTTCAGACAAGCAAAAGCTGAGAGAATTCTGCACCACCAAACCAGCTCTCCAACAAATACTAAAGGATATTCTCTAGACAGGAAACACAAAAACGGTGTATAAATTCGAACCTAAAACAATAAAGTAAATGGCAACGGGATCATACTTATCAGTAATTACCTTAAACGTAAATGGGTTGAATGCCCCAACCAAAAGACAAAGACTGGCTGAATGGATACAAAAACAAGACCCCTATGTATGTTGTCTACAAGAGACCCACCTCAAAACGGGACACATACAGACTGAAAGTGAAGGGCTGGAAAAAGATCTTCCATGCAAATAGGGACCAAAAGAAAGCAGGAGTAGCAATACTCATATCAGATAAAATAGACTTTAAAACAAAGGCTGTGAAAAGTGACAAAGAAGGTCACTACATAATGATCAAAGGGTCAATCCAAGAAGAAGATATAACAATTATAAATATATATGCACCCAACACGGGAGCACCGCAGTATGTAAGACAAATGCTAACAAGTATGAAAGGAGAAATTAACAATAACACAATAATAGTGGGAGACTTTAATACCCCACTCACACCTATGGATAGATCAACTAAACAGAAAATTAACAAGGAAACACAAACTTTAAATGATACAATAGACCACTTAGACCTAATTGATATCTATAGGACATTTCATCCCAAAACAATGAATTTCACCTTTTTCTCAAGCACACATGGAACCTTCTCCAGGATAGATCACATCCTGGGCCATAAAGCTAGCCTTGGTAAATTCCAAAAAATAGAAATCATTCCAAGCATCTTTTCTGACCACAATGCAGTAAGATTAGATCTCAATTACAGGAGAAAAATTATTAAAAATTCCAACATATGGAGGCTGAACAACACGCTGCTGAATAACCAACAAATCACAGAAGAAATCAAAAAAGAAATCAAAATTTGCATAGAAACATATGAAAATGAAAATACAACAACCCAAAACCTGTGGGACACAGTAAAAGCAGTCCTAAGGGGAAAGTTCATAGCAATACAGGCATACCTCAAGAAACAAGAAAAAAGTCAAATAAATAACCTAACTCTACACTTAAAGCAACTAGAAAAGGAAGAAATGAAGAACCCCAGGGTTAGTAGAAGGAAAGAAATCTTAAAAATTAGGGCAGAAATAAATGCAAAAGAAGCAAAAGAGACCATAGCAAAAATCAACAAAGCCAAAAGCTGGTTCTTTGAAAGGATAAATAAAATTAACAAACCATTAGCCAGACTCATCAAGAAACAAAGGGAGAAAAATCAAATCAATAAAATTAGAAATGAAAATGGAGAGATCACAACAGACAACACAGAAATACAAAGGATCATAAGAGAGTACTATCAACAATTATATGCCAGTAAAATGGACAACGTGGAAGAAATGGACAAATTCTTAGAAAAGTACAACTTTCCAAAACTGGACCAGGAAGAAAACAGACTCATCACAAGCACGGAAATTGAAACTGTAATCAGAAATCTTCCAGCAAACAAAAGCCCAGGTCCAGACGGCTTCACAGCTGAATTCTACCAAAAATTTAGAGAAGAGCTAACACCTATCCTGCTCAAACTCTTCCAGAAAATTGCAGAGGAAGGTAAACTTCCAAACTCATTCTATGAGGCCACCATCACCCTGATACCAAAATCTGACAAAGATCCCACAAAAAAAGAAAACTACAGGCCAATATCACTGATGAACATAGACGCAAAAATCCTTAACAAAATTCTAGCAATCAGAATCCAACAACACATTAAAAAGATCATACACCAGGACCAAGTGGGCTTTATCCCAGGGATGCAAGGATTCTTCAATATCCGCAAATCAATCAACGTAATACACCACATTAACAAATTGAAAAATAAAAACCATAGGATTATCTCAATAGATGCAGAGAAAGCCTTTGACAAAATTCAACATCCATTAATGATCAAAACTCTCCAGAAAGCAGGAATAGAAGGAACATACCTCAACATAATAAAAGCTATATATGACAAACCCACAGCAAACATTATCCTCAATGGTGAAAAATTGAAAGCATTTCCTCTAAAGTCAGGAACAAGACAAGGGTGCCCACTTTCACCATTACTATTCAACATAGTTTTGGAAGTTTTGGCCACAGCAATCAGAGCAGAAAAAGAAATAAAAGGAATCCAAATTGGAAAAGAAGAAGTAAAGCTCTCACTATTTGCAGATGACATGATCCTCTACATAGAAAACCCTAAAGACTCCACCAGAAAATTACTAGAACTAATCAATGACTATAGTAAAGTTGCAGGATATAAAATCCACACACAGAAATCCCTTGCATTCCTATACACTAATAATGAGAAAACAGAAAGAGAAATTAAGGAAACAATTCCATTCACCATTGCAACGGAAAGAATAAAATACTTAGGAATATATCTACCTAAAGAAACTAAAGACCTATATATAGAAAACTATAAAACACTGGTGAAAGAAATCAAAGAGGACACTAACAGATGGAGAAATATACCATGTTCATGGATTGGAAGAATCAATATAGTGAAAATGAGTATACTACCCAAAGCAATTTATAGATTCAATGCAATCCCTATCAAGCTACTAACGGTATTCTTCACAGAGCTAGAACAAATAATTTCACAATTTGTATGGAAATACAAAAAACCTCGAATAGCCAAAGCGATCTTGAGAAAGAAGAATGGAACTGGAGGAATCAACCTACCTGACTTCAGGCTCTACTACAAAGCCACAGTTATCAAGACAGTATGGTACTGGCACAAAGACAGAAATATAGATCAATGGAACAAAATAGAAAGCCCAGAGATAAATCCACACACATATGGACACCTTATCTTTGACAAAGGAGGCAAGAATATACAATGGATTAAAGACAATCTCTTTAACAAGTGGTGCTGGGAAATCTGGTCAACCACTTGTAAAAGAATGAAACTAGAACACTTTCTAACACCATACACAAAAATAAACTCAAAATGGATTAAAGATCTAAACGTAAGACCAGAAACTATAAAACTCCTAGAGGAGAAAATAGGCAAAACACTCTCTGACATACATCACAGCAGGATCCTCTATGACCCACCTCCCAGAATATTGGAAACAAAAGCAAAAATAAACAAATGGAACCTAATTAACCTTAAAAGCTTCTGCACATCAAAGGACACTATTAGCAAGGTGAAAAGACAGCCTTCAGAATGGGAGAGAATAATAGCAAATGAAGCAACTGACAAACAGCTAATCTCAAAAATATACAAGCAACTCCTACAGCTCAACTCCAGAAAAAATAAATGACCCAATCAAAAAATGGGCCAAAGAACTAAATAGACATTTCTCCAAAGAAGACATACAGATGGCTAACAAACACATGAAAAGATGCTCAACATCACTCAGTATCAGAGAAATGCAAATCAAAACCACTATGAGGTACCCTTTCACGCCAGTCAGAATGGCTGCGATCCAAAAGTCTACAAGTAATAAATGCTGGAGAGGGTGTGGAGAAAAGGGAACCCTCTTGCACTGTTGGTGGGAATGCAAACTAGTACAGCCACTATGGAGAACAGTGTGGAGATTCCTTAAAAAACTGGAAATAGAACTGCCTTATGATCCAGCAATCCCACTGCTGGGCATACACACTGAGGAAACCAGAAGGGAAAGAGACACGTGTGCCGCAATGTTCATCGCAGCACTGTTTATAATAGCCAGGACATGGAGGCAACCTAGATGTCCATCAGCAGATGAATGGATAAGAAAGCTATGGTACATATACACAATGGGATATTACTCAGCCATTAAAAAGAATGCATTTGAATCAGTTCTAATAAGGTGGATGAAACTGGAGCCTATTATACAGAGTGAAGTAAGCCAGAAAGAAAAACACCAGTACAGTATACTAACGCATATATATGGAATTTAGAAAGATGGTAACAATAACCCTGTGTTCGAGACAGCAAAAGAGACACTGATGTATAGAACAGTCTTATGGACTCTGTGGGAGAGGGAGAAGGTGGGAAGATTTGGGAGAATGGCATTGAAACATGTAAAATATCATGTATGAATCGAGTTGCCAGTCCAGGTTCGATGCACGATACTGGATGCTTGGGGCTAGTGCACTGGGACGACCCAGAGGGATGGTATGGGGAGGGAGGAGGGAGGAGGGTGCAGGATGGGGAACACATGTATACCTGTGGCAGATTCATTTTGATATTTGGCAAAACTAATACAATTTTGTAAAGTTTAAAAATAAAATAAAATAAAAAAAAAATAAAAGAATAGGACCTTTAAAAAAAAGAAAAGAAAAGGAGAGCACAATATTCTTGAGCCGCCATATTAGGGTTGTAGGAGCCAACACTGAGCCAGAGACATTTGTCCATCAGTCTATAAGCCAAAGGCTTTGGGTTTCAAGTCTGCCCATAATTTGAGCAGTCATTAACTACTTTGGCTCCTGCGCATAACCCAAGAATACCTACAGGTGTCTTTGGCTTGTGTACTGCACTTGTTTTTCTCACTCTGGTCCCATTCCAACCAGGAGCTATCTTTTTCACATTTCTATTGCTGACATTCCGTTTCCCTGACCATTTTCCAGGCAGGCCCCACTGATAGAGCTTTCAAAGCTGCCTTGTAGATAAGTCTGCCTCTCCAGTTTCTTCAAAAATCTTGATGCTTATTATGCATAGAAATGTCAAGTTTCTGCCTCCATCTTCCAACCCACAACACAAGACCAGGAAACTGGAAAGTTCCTGGGGCTTCTGTGAGGCTGTCATGAGACTTCCATTACAGGACGGCAGGTAGAATCTACAAAGCTCTTTGGCTTCTCATCTGCTGCTTCTCTGTATACACCACCTTTAAAATTTTAAAGTTCTGTCTTTCAGGGCAGTTGTGCTTAAAAGACTGACCTTGGGCAGGAGTATTCCCTCACTCCAGCCGAACTGAGGCAGGCCCAAAGGACACAGCTCCTTGAAGGTTCATGCACACATGCTCAGTCATGTCCGACTCTTTGTGACCCCATGGGTTGTAGCCCGCCAGGCTCCTCTGTCCATGTTGAAGGTTCAACTGTGGTCAAAAATATAGGTTCTACACATATGAACTAACATACAATGTTAGTTTTTCTCTTCCTGACTTACTTCACTCTGTGACAGCCTCCAGGTCCATCACGTCTCTATAAAGGACCCAATATCATTGCTTTTTATGGTGGAGTAATATTTCACTGTATATATGTGGAATCTAGAAAAATGGTACAGATTACCTATTTGCAGGGCAGGAATAGAGACGAAGACATAGAAGATGAACAGGTGGACACTGTGGGGGTTGGGGTGGGATGAAGTGGGAGACTGGGATTGATGTATATGCAAAACCATAGCTAATAAGAACCTGTTGTATAGCACAGGAGCTCAGTTCAGTGCTCTGTGGTGAGATAGGTGGGACGCCAGGAAGAGGGGGGTGGAATCTAACGGGGGGATATATGTATACATATAGCTGATTCACGTTGTTTATACAGCAGAAATTAATACAACATTGTAAAGCAACTATGCTGCTGCTGCTGCTAAGTCGCTTCAGTCGTGTCCGACTCTGTGCGACCCCATAGACAGCAGCCCACCAGGCTCCCCCGTCCCTGGGATTCTCCAGGCAAGAACACTGGAGTGGGTTGCCATTTCCTTCTCCAATGCATGAAAGTGAAAAGTGAAAGTGAAGTCGCTCAGTCGTGTCCAACTCCTAGCAACCCCATGGACTGCAGCCTACCAGGCTCCTCCGCCCATGGGATTTTCCAGGCAAGAGTACTGGAGTGGGTTGCCATTTACTTCTCCAAAATACTCCCCCCCACCCACAAAAAATCATAGGTTCTAGGTATAGGACTCAAACCAGACTTTCATGGGTATGATGAATGAAGAGGTAATCTAGCTACCTCCAGCACACACTTGGCATTTGGGAATACTCACTTTATATAGGCTAAGGTATTTGAGTGGGGTACCTCAGCTCAGCCTAGTTTATCTCATCCTGCCTAGATCATTCAATAGCTGCCTATTGAGTACCTATTTTTTATGCCTGTGTTATTTTAAACATTAGGAATAAAAGTCCTTACACCAAGGATTTTACAGTCTAACAAGACAATGAGATAAGTGTGATTAAGAAAAAAGTTTATTACAATGAAGTGTGTTCTATTAATATTTTTCTAAAAAAAGATTGGCCATTGTCATTAAGCAAGAGAAATAAATGAGGCAAAAAATAGAAAGGAAAATACAAAATTATCATTACTTGAAAATGATATGGTTTTATAACCATAAACCCAAGAGACATAACTAAAAAGCTATTAGACACAAAGAGATAATGCAGTAAAATCTTTGGTTACAAAATTAATGTCCCCACATTGATTGCTTTCTTATATACAAATTATTACCGCCAAGAAGATACAAAGAAAAGATAAAACAGTTAAAAAATATAAGAAGTATATTGGGTCTATGTGAAAAAAATTTTAATTCTACTAAGAGATACAGTACAATATGAATTGTATGAAATAAAAAGATACCTGTTCATAGAGAAGCAAAATAAATATTATAAATATATCAGTTCATCAGTTATTCTTATCATAATGTATACTATTAATGAATTACTATTTTAAAAATACTGTATTTTTCTCACCACACTATGAAACTCACATTAAGATGTTGGTATTGACACAGGAGTAAACTAACAGATCAATAGAACAAACTTGAGAGTTCAGAAAGAGATCAAATATATTTTTAATTTAGCATATAAAAAGTAAAAGTATTTTATATCATCAGGGAAAAGATAGATTTATCCCCAAAAAAGTAGATGGCTAACTCAGTCCTTCAACCAAAATAAATTCAAGATAAATCAAAAATATAATTAACAAAAAACTAAAAAACTAAGAGATAACAAAAGCCAAGACTCAGAGAGGTCCTCAGAGGACAAGTACAGTATGTGTACATGGGGCAGTGGGGAGCTGGCAGTGAGGGATGAAACAATGGGTAAGACATGGTAGGGAAATGCCATACCTTATTAAGAAACAACCAATTAGAGGTTAATAGAATAAACTAACAGGTCATTGAGAATGGACTAGCAGTTTCAGCCATAACATATAAAAAACTTAGAATCTTTGCCCCATCCTTACAACAAGAAAAAGCTGAACAAGCTGAAAAAGCTAATAAGTTTTCTTAAACCCATGAAAGAACTGAGCTTTGCAGGGCAAACCACCACAACCAAATCTGAAGAAACTGGCAAATCCAAGGGGTCACAGTCAAAATCTGCCTAGCTATAGCAGAGACCATTGGAGCTATAAACTAGTAACATTTGTGTTTCTAGTAGGAGGAAAAGAAGAATCCTTGTGAAGTACATCCAGAATCTTCTATATAACAAAGGCCTCCTGCTGCTGCTAAGTCGCTTCAGTCATGTCCGACTCTGTGCGACCCCATAGACGGCAGCCCACTAGGCTCCTCTGTCCCTGGGATTCTCCAGGCAAGAGTACTGGAGTGGGTTGCCATTTCCTTCTCCAACAAAGGCCTACTCCCCCAAATAAAAGATTACCAGAGCTTGTTTCAGAGCCCTGGGACTCCAGCCCTGACAGCCTTCCTGTCTCATCTAAGGGAGGTAGGGGAAAGAGGAGAAGCTATTAAAAAAAATTTGTGAGTATCCCACGCCATAAACATAGACCCATAAAATATCATATCAGGGATTCTCAGTGTGATATCAGCAGATTATAGCTGAAAAGCTGCAATACACAAATCCTCTAGGAGGAGGAGGACTTAGGGAAATGTAAAGTCAAGAGGGGAAAAAAAGCAGGGTACCAGAGGAACTTAAAGTGTCTGGCACCTTTATCAAGAGCAAATACAGCCCAACTCTATGTTAACATATATTATCACAGTGAAAGCCTATTTCCCCCAGCTTCTATTATCCAATAAAACATGTACAGCTTCCAACAAAAAATTCCAAGGTGCACCAAAAGGCAGGAAGGAATACTCTGAGGAGAGAAAGCAAGCATCAGAAACAGACTTAGATATGACACTCATCTCCTAAAAGAAATGGAAGAGGAGGGAATAGTTGTTAATTCATTCTATGAAACCAGCATTACTGTAATACCAGAAACACAGAAAGATGGTACAAGAAACAAAAACTACAGACAAATATTTCTCGTGAATATAGAGATAAAAATCCCCAACAAAATATTACCAAATTGAATCTGACAATGTTTAAAAAGAATTCTACACCATAACCAAGTGGTATTTATTTCTAGCAGGCAAAGCTCGTTCAACACTTGAAAATCAATCAATATAATCCACCTAATAAATAGGCTACAGAGTAAAAATCTTGTTATTATGCCAACTGACACAGACGGGCATTTGACAACAATCCAATCCATTCATGATTTTAAAACATTCAGCAAACTAGGAATGAAGGAGAACATCCTCAATTTGATAACATCTTCCAAAAACATATGATAATGTAATATTTAACGGTGAAATAAATACTGGCTACTCGTTCCCCAAAGCTGAAAATAAGACGAGGACTTCTCTCTCATCATTTCAATTCAGTATTATCCAATAAGTACTAGCTGGTGGAATAAAACAAGAAAAAGAAATAAAAGGTATACAGATTGAAACTATCTCTATTCACAGATTATCTGGGCAGAAAATCTCAAAGAATTATCAAAAAACTTCTGAAACTAATAAGCAAGTTTGGCAAAGTCACAAGATATGAAGCTAATGCACAAAAGTCAATTACTTTCCTTTATACATACCAGAAATAACCAATTGGAATTTGAAATCAGTAAGACAGCACCATTTAGAGTAGAATCCCTCCAAGATTAAATACTTCAATTTAAATCTAACAAAGTCTGTGAAGGACAAAAAAATGAAAGAAGATCTAAGTAAATGGAGCAATAGTCCATGTTCATGGACTTGTAGACTCAATACTGTTAATTAGGATGTCAATTCTTCCCAACTTGATCTACAGATATAATGCAATCCTAATCAAAATACCAGCAAACTATTTTGTAGATATCAACAAACTGATTCTAAAGTTTATACGGAAAGACAGAAGACCTGGAACAATGAACATAATACCAAGAAGGAGAGGAAGAGGGAGAAGAGGAGGAACAATGTTGGAGGACTAACATTACTCTATTTAAAGACCTATTTTAAGGACACAGTAATAAAAACAGCATCATCTCAGCAAAAAGATATATAGCACAATGGAGTAGAATAAAGCCCAGACTAGACCCACCCAAATATAGTCAACTGAACTTGGTCAAAGGAACAAAGAGAATTCAATGAAAAAGAGCAATCTTTCCAATAAATGGTGCCAGAACAACTGGATGTGAATATGCAAAAAAATAAATAAACCTAGAAGCAGATCTTACATTTTACACAAAAAGTAACTCAAAATATATAATAAATCTAAATGTAAGATGCAAAATTATAAAACTTACTGAAGAAAACATGGGAGTTACTGCACAATGTTAGGTTTTTTAACACAGCACCAATAGCATAATCCACAAAACAAAAAGCTGATAAAATGGGCTTTATTAAAATTAAAAGCTGTATCCTTTGGTGAAGACACTCTTAAGAGAATGAAAAGAAAAACCACAGATAAGGAAAAAAATACTTGCAAAACATGTATTTGATTAAGGATTTGTATCCAAAATATACAAAGATGTCTTAAAAGCCAATAAAAATGCAAAACCCTGAGTCAAAAAAATGGGAAACAGATCTGAACAATGCCCCAAAGAAAATTACAGATGGCAAATAAGCGCATGAAAAGATTCTCAACATCGTTCTTCATCAGGCAAATTCAAATTAAAATGACAATATGATACCACTAAACATGTATTAGAGTAACTAAAACCAAAAGCTGGCAATACCAAGGAGTGGTGAGGTATGGAGCAACAGGAACCCTCATTCATTGTTTAGGGGAATGAAAAATGGTACAGCCACTTTGGAAGACAGACTGGCAGAGAGTTCAGTTTCCCACAAAACTAAATGTAGCCCTACCATGCAATTCAGCAACCTCATTTATAAGCATTTTCCTAACTGATTTGAAAACGTTGTTGTTACCTTTCAGTTGCTAAGGTGTGTCTGACTCTTTGCGACCCCATGGACTGCAGCATGCCAGGCTTCCCTGTCCTTCACTATCTCCCAGAGTTTACTTAAACTCATGTCCATTGAGTCAATGATGCCACCCAATCATCTCATCCTCTGTCGCCTTGTTCTCCTCCTGTCCTCAATCTTTCCCACAATCAGGGTCTTTTCCAAAGAGCCAGTTTATGTCCATGCAACAAGTACATATGAAAGTTTATATAGCTTTATTCATAATCAATAAGAACTGGAAGCAACCAAGATGCCTTCTATTAGCATAGATAAACAAACTAGTATACATCAAATGGAACGTTATTCAATAATGAAAAGAAAAGAGCTATCAAGCCACTCATCTCACACGCTAGTGAAGTAATGCTTAAAATTCTCCAAGCCAGGCTTTAACAATACGTGAACCGTGAACTTCTAGATGTTCAAGCTGGTTTTAGAAAAAGCAGAGGAACCAGATATCAAATTGCCAACATCTGCTGGCTCATTGAAAAAGCAAGAGAGTTCCAGAAAAACATCTATTTCTGTTTTATTGACTATGCCAAAGCCTCTGACTGTGTGGATCACAGTAAACTGTGAAAAATTCTTAAAGAGATGGGAATACCAGACCACCTGACCTCCCTCTTAAGAAACCTGGATGAAGGTCAGGAAGCAACAGTTAGAACTGCACATGGAACAACAGGCTGGTTCCAGATAGGAAAAGGAGTACATCAAGGATGTATATTGTCACCCTACTTATTTAACTTATACGCAGAGTACATCATGAGAAATGCTGGGCTAGAGGAAGCACAAGCCAGAATCAAGATTGCCAGGAGAAATATCAATAACCTCAGACATGCAGGTGGCACCACCCTTATGGCAGAAAGTGAAGAAGAACTAAAGAGCCTCTTGATGAAAGTGAAGGAGGAGAGTGAAAAATTTGGCTTAAAGCTCAACATTCAGAAAACGAAGATCATGGCACCTGGTCCCATCACTTCATGGCAAATAGATGGCGAAACAGTGGAAACAGTGGCTGACTTTATTTTTCTGGGCTCCAAAATCATTGCAGATGGTGACTGTAGCCATGAAATTAAAAGATGCTTACTCTTGGAAGGAAAGTTATGACCAACCTAGACAGCATATTAAAAAGCAGAGACATTACTTTGTCAACAAAGGTCTGTCTAGTCAAGGCTATGGTTTTTCCAGTGGTCATGAATGGATGTGAGAGTTGGACTATAAAGAAAGCTGAGCGCCGAGGAATTGATGCTTTTGAACTGTGGTGTTGGAGAACACTCTTGATAGTCTCTTGGACTAAAATGAGATCCAACCAGTCCATCCTAAAGGAGATCAGTCCTGGGTGTTCATTGGAAGGATGATGTTGAAGCTGAAACTCCAATACTTTGGCCACCTGATGCGAAGAGCTGACTTATTTGAAAAGACCCTGATGCTGGGAAAGATTGAGGGCAGGAGGAGAAGGGGACAAGAGAGGATGAGATAGTTGGATGGCATCACTGACTCAATGGACATGGGTTTGGGTAAACTCTGGGAGTTGGTGATGGACAGGGAGGCCTGGCATGCTGCAGTTCATGGGGTCACAAAGAGTCGGACACAACTGAACAACTGAACTGAACTGAACTGAATCAAGCCACAAAGAGACACAGATGAATCTTCAATGCATACTGATGCATATAAAAATCAATCAGAAAAAGCTAAATACTGTGTGATTCCAATTATATGACAGCCTGAAGAAGGTTCAGTTCAGTTCAGTTCAGTCTCTTAGTCATGTCCGACTCTTTGTGACCCCACAGATTCCAGCATGCCAGGCTTCCCTGTCCATCACCAACTCCTGGAGCTTGCTCAAACTTATGCCCATCGAGTCGGTGATGCCATCCAACTATCTCATCCTCTGTCATCCCCTTCTCCTCCTGCCTTCAATCTTTCCCAGCATCAGAGTCTTTTCAAATGAGTCAGTTCTTCGCATCAGGTGGCCAAAGTATTGGAGTTTCAGCTTCAGCATCAGTCTTTCCAATGAATATTCAGGACTGATTTCCTTTAGGATTGACTGGTTGGATCTCCTTGCAGTCCAAAGGACTCTCAAGAGTCTTCTCCAACACCACAGTTCAAAAGCATCAATTCTTCGGCACTCAGATTTCTTTAAAGTCCAACTCTCATATCCATACACGACTATTGTAAAAACCATAGCTTTGACTAGATGGACCTTTGTCATCAAAGAAATGTCTCTGCTTTTTAATACGCTGTCTAAGTTGGTCATAGCTTTTCTTCCAAGGTGCAAGCATCTTTTAAGTTCATGGCCACAGTCAACCATCTGCAGTGATTTTGGAGCCCCAGAAAATAAAGTCCATCACTGTTCCCACTTTCTCCATCTATTTGCCATGGAGCAATGGGACCGGATGCCATGATCTTAGTTTTTTGAATTTTGAGTTTTAAGCCAACTTTTTCACTCTCCTCTTTCACTTTCATCAAGAGGCTTTTTAGTTCCTCTATACTTTCAGCCATAAGGGTGTTGTCATCTGCATATCTGAGATTATTGATATTTCTCCCAGCAATCCTGATTTTGGCTTGTACTTCATCCAGCCTTACATTTTGCATTATGCTAAATAAGCAGGTTGACAATATACAGACTTGATGTACTTCTTTCCTAATTTGGAGCCAGTCTGTTGTTCCATGTTCAGTTCTAATGGTTGCTTCTTGACCTGCATATAGATTTCTCAGGAGGCAGTTAAGGTGGTCCAGAATTTCCATCTCTTGAAGAATTTTCCACAGTTTGTTGTGATCTACGCAGTCAAAGGCTTTGGCATAATCTGAAGAAGGTAAAATTATAAAAATGGTAAGTGGCCAAGGACTCAGAGGGAGGAGGTGATTGAATAGAGTTACTTTTTAGAGTAGTAGAACTATTTTGTGTCATACTGTAATGCTGAATGCAAAACATAAAGCATTTGACAAAAACCATCGAACTTTATAAGGGCTTCCCTGGTGGCTCAGAGGTAAAGAATCCACCTGCCAATGCAGCAGATGCACATTCAAACACTGGGTTGAGATGATCCTCTGGAGAAGGAAATGGCCACCCACTCCAGTGTTCTTGCCTGGAAAATCCCAAGGACAGAGGAGTCTGGAAGGCTACAGTCCATGGGGTTCCAAAACTTAGCAGCTAAACAACAACATGGAACTTTAGAGCATAATGAGAAAACTTCAATTTATGTACAATTGTTTAAAAATCAATTTAGGAGGTAGTAGGATCCAACAGCAGAGAAGGCAATGGCACCCCACTCCAGTACTCTTGCCTGGAAAATCCCATGGGCGGAGGAGCCTGGTAAGCTGCAATCCATGGGGTCGCGAAGAGTCTGACACGACTGAGCGACTTGACTTTCACTTTTCACTTTCATGCATTGGAGAAGGAAATGGCAACCCACTCCAGTGTTCTTGCCTGGAGAATCCCAGGGACAGGGGAACCTGGTGGGCTGCCGTCTATGGGGTCGCACAGAGTTGGACACGACTGAAGCGACTTAGCAGCAGCAGCAGCAGCAGGATCCAATAGAGATTAAAGGATGTGGCAAAAGAATCTAAATGTCTTACAAATATATGAAGTAACTTCATTATATGAAGCAACATGAGTAGGGGAATAAAGTGCCAACCTAAATAATTCTGGAAATGAATGGAGTCTGTAAGGCTTAAAGATCATAGAAACTGTACGTACCATTAGAGTATGGGTTAACAATTCTGAAAGCACAGTATGTGAATGCCAGAAGTGAAAAATTAAGTAAACAGATGACAGAAGGGGGAAGTGAAACCTTAGAGATAAGCAAAGGGAGAAAACTAGAATGATCTATGAAATAATAGAGTCTGAAACATCAGTATGAACTCATTAGATCAATTTTATCATATAGATACAGTTGGTTACATACACAGTGGTTTTCTGACAGGTGTATATATGTAGATTAGAATACACACATTAATCTCCTGTTCTTTCAGCTGTGAGAGCCAACTGCTCCTTGGGGAACACATTCAGTGCCCAGATATTGCTTTTAACATTGTCCTTCAGAAAAAAGAAAAAAAAAAAAAGCAATAGGGCCCCTGGAAGAAATGGCTGATTCTAGGATGGGGCAGGAAATATACAAGATGAGCCTGGAATATCTTGTACTATCAGCAAGTAAGGAAATGCTTTACAGAAGAAAAGAGTAATAATAAATAACAATCATGTAGGTATGTCAAAGGGATCTAGGAGCCAAATAAAGGGTTCCCAATAGAACTTTGAGCAACAAACCTGGAAAAATTTGAGCAACCAAATTAATAAAGTACTATTAGTTTATAACTCAAAATATAAAAATGCATGAGCACACACGAATCCCTGATGATGTAAGTGACTGAATAAAAAAAATAATTTGGGGAGAACAGACAACTTTTCCTAGAAGAATTCCAAATAATATGTGCAGATATGCAGCGGTCAAGGAAGTGGAGCCTAACAACTCACCCCTTAAGTTCGAGCTGCCAATAGTGATCTCTTTCCTTTTTTTTCCACAGTATACAGAAAGAGGGGTGGGAGAGAAAGGGTAACTTTACAGCATAAGAAACCTGAATGCACAAGGCAATTTCTAAAATTCATTTCAAAAAGCCATAGCTGGTTATGTATTTTTCCCAAATGTACTTTTTCTGGATATGAAGATTACTTTTTATGTCTTTGAAAAGTACCAAATATCTGTGCACTTCTAAAAATGTTTTTCTAATGAAAGAGACAAAATATGAAAAACACGGCAACCTCTCCCACTGCCCCCACATTCTCTTAATACCCAAGCACACCCACAGAACAGTTGTAAACCCTAAAAGAGATGATCAATACCATATGTCTCTAGATTCACCACTGAGTAGTGAACTGGAAGGATAAAATCTTGTCCTTAATCTGGTTAAGGAAGAAATGCAATAAATATAAATCCCTTCCCTGCTTAAAAGAAAAGAATATTTTCGTTTTAATATTTATCCAACAACTATTTAAAGAAAGGAAATTAAATTAGAAGTACTGGGTTTCCATGAGCTTCTCTGCCTAGAAAATACTAATTTATTCAGTATTTTATAAAATGAAAGTCTTGATGAATTAAAATATTCAGAATCATATATTTATCTTGGGGAATGGAACCCCCTCCAAAAGTTAGCAAATACGTGTCACTGCTATGTTTTTCCTTTGTGGGATCAGTTCTACTCTTAAAATGAAATTTTCCTTGACTTTATATGACTTCCTATGGACAGACATACTGTTTAGCGTTGAAACTGTTACCCAGGTAGAATTTTAGTACATTCTGTCTCTTTTTAGGGGATGACTCAAACTGAGCCAGAAATCCAAATGTAATGGCAAGAAAAATACTAAGAGATACTAAAGGAGGTCAAGCAGTAATGTTATATTTCATATCCTGCAGAATCTGTTTTCAAAGTTCCAGCTCCCTATTGAGTCCAGTGCCCTCAAACTAAAATATAAAATCCCCTTAGAGAATGGTAATACAGTAGTAGTTATTTCAGCTGATATTTCTTGAATACTTAGTATGTGCTAGGCACTACTATAAACTTCAGCTGATAACACTGCTATGATGTTAGTATATTTATCATCCCCATTTTACATCTTGGGAATGGAGAAGCAGAGAGATCACATGGTCGGCCTAAATTCACACAGCTAGTGAGTGACCAAGTCAGGATCTGAGCCAGGCAGCCCAGCTCAAGGACCCTGCCACCTGCCCATCAAGGTCCTGTGGTCAGCAGACCTGAACCTGGATTCCCATTCTGCCACTCTCTGTTTAACCACTCAGATCTCCTCTAATCTGGCTCTTTAATTGAATCTATCACTGCCTACTCCTCAGGCTCTGATGGGAATTTGAGAAGGCCAAGTAAGTGCCTTGCCACAAATTCAGGTCAATGGGAAGCATCTGATTACAATTAGACAGGCACAAAGCTATGAAGATGCTTATGTCAGCTCTCCTGTCCTTGAGGAGCTCCCCTTTGAGAGGAGCAGAGGACCTGTAATCCCTCACTGAGGAGACATGGAATTGTCTCTATGTTTTTCTCATAACTGTATGCACACTGCATCCCTTGCTTTGTTTTATGACTTCCTCATAAGTGAAAAGCAACTCTGGATGGTTGACTTCTAGGCTTGTTCTTTTGCCTCCTGCCAGCTGCACAGTTGGTAACAGCCTCCTAATCTGGTGAAAATATATTATTATTATGCAGCGCTTTTGGAAAGCAAAAGATAGTGAACATAAAGACAGTAGGGCTCATCAGCTGCAGATCTCAGGTTTAATGGTGTTACACAGTGTTAAAAATAAAACAACGGGCCCAAAATGGAACCACTTATGCTAAGCTCCCACATCCGTAAACTGAGACTTATGTTAATTACAGTTTGGGCTCTACCAGAAATGGAATCATAAACAAACCACTCAGGAATCACCTGATCAGCACTAGTAACCTGCCTGATAGACCCTTGCCATCCCCTAAAGGAAAGAAAACTTGCAATAACCAACCTGCTTTATGTCCTAGTATAACTTCCTTGTGCCTGCTCCCTTAGCCCTATAAAAGCCTTTCATTTTGTACAGTTCCTCGGAGGTCCTGTCTATCCGCCAGATTGGGTGCTGCTCGATTCTAATCAGTTTTTGCTTAAATAAACTCTTAAAATTTTTAAATATGGCTCAATTTATCTTTTAACAATAGGAAATTTTATGATGCCACACAATGGGGAATCCATTCCCAATGACTCTCAGAAAGGATTTTAAAATGTCCCTCTTACCACTAACAAAACTGAACACCAACTGTAACTCAAAGAGATCTGGCTTCCATAAGGGCACACAAATACACAACAGTGAGGATACAGGAGAGCTCAACATCATGAAAACAATAACCAGTATTGTGCAGAATATACTGAGGCAGATAAAATTTTCCATCTAAATTCATTGTTATTACAAAAGACAGTCATTTACTTTTGATACCCTATAGATTCTACTTGAACGGTTCTAGCCTCCTCCCATTTGTAAGCCCCGTGTATTCATACTGAAACATAAAGCCACTCTCAAAAAAAGGCAGGCCATGACATCACGGCAACTGAAGAGCTGTCATCCAAGTGGCTTTGCAGGTGATGGAGTGTGAATGACATGCTTGTAATGAGGCCGTAAGAGTGTCTCCTGGCCAGCCTAAAGTAACATGGCGCAGTATTGAAGAGGGCTCAGATTCTTACATATGTTGGAGAGAGCTCAAGCCCGTGAAGTTTATGAGAATTACTGCTGCGGTAACCATATTCATGCCTTTAGAATTATTATGTCTGAAAAATTTTAAACTATATATTTGGACGGATATGCACCAAAATGTTAATAGTGGCTGTTTTTGGATGATAGGGATTATGAATGACTCATTTTTTTCCTTTACATTTTTTACTTCCCCCAAATGTCCTGTAACTAAATTTTATATTATTGATATAGTGTGATCAGCAAACACACACAGTGTTATATTAAAAAAAAAATACTCTAGGGGCTTCAGTGCCATTCAAATGCACCCAAAGGATGTTAATTAAGCCTTCTCAACAATCTCACAACTTTAAGTTCAGAGTAGAACAAAGGAAATCTAAAAACTTGGAGAGCCAAGAGTGGGAGGACAATTCTTCCCAGGAAGATCTAATTCTCTTAATTTATCACCAAAATAAACAGTAATATCAGCAAACATCATCTCAGATAGACATCCAAAGAACAAAGAAGTTGGAATTAATTGTACTGAATTCATGACCTTTAAAATTTTTAGATATGTAAAATATAGTTTATAGCCCATTAGATGTGCTATCTCTTGTTTGAATTACTGTAAATAGATAGCTATATATAGGGATATGAAAACAAAACATAAACATAGCCATGGAGTATACATAGGATTAGATGCACATATGAATTTATCAGTGATCTCAGAACCATACTTGAGACCCACTCCTATATTTTCCAGTATATCCTCTTTAGTTCCTTACCTCAAACTTATTACATTCCCCAAGTTTTCAGAACCTGTGGCTCAGTGGTAATCTGCCTGCCAGTGCATGAGATGCACATTTGATCCCTGGGTCAGGAAAATCCCATGGAGAAGGAAATGACAACCCACTCCAATATTCTTGCCTGGGAAATCCCAAGAACAGAAGACTACAGTCCATGGGGTTGCAAAGAGTCAGACATGACTTAGCAACTAAACAGCAGCAGCAGCAACAATCTTAAATTTCAGCAATTATTAAACAGTCCACTCCCTAGACAACTTTCATTGTATTGCTTTTTATGTCTGTTATATATCCATAATAGAAGAGAGGTATGCAGAGTTCAGGAAAATTTAAGAGAAAAAATATGTTTTATTTAAGACACCAAAGATTTATAGCCAAATAAATAGCTGAAGGAAAATTACTAAATATACTGCATATTATATTTAGCAATTTATATAATAAATTCAAGATACTTGAATAATCTACACTGAACATATCTATACTTTGACAAATCTACAACTTTAAAAGGCATCAGCAAATGATATTTGATAATAAAATTTTATTTGCAAATGAATTTTGTGAATCACATTATATTAAAAATCACCTATTATCTTATGGTTTAATATAGAATGTATTACTGTTGATCTCTGTATATATTATTTATATGGCTATAGACTAATCCATAATTCATAAGGAAAAGTAGTTTAGTCAATATCAATAACTAAAACTTTTGTACAATTCCTAAAAAGTAATATATATTTATGAATTATATTAGATATGTATTTATTTAAATAAAATATCCCCCAAATATGCTATTCATCTCAAGTTCAATTGCATATCACACATAAATAAAGAATGGATTTTAGGTACAAATTCTCTACACAATAATCTTACTACAGTCATAGAATAGAAAAACCCAGCACAACTACATTTTACAACTCTGGGGCATACTTACACAGCAACCCTGGACAAATACCACATGAAAAATTCTATAGAGATGGTCAGTAATTGTTTTCTAAAGGACAAAGCAGAATTACATCCTCTAGTTTAACCTCTGGAGCGACTAGTTTCCCTTCTTTCCATCACTGACTGCTTATTTTGTGTCTCCTTATCTAATTGCCCATTTTCTCTGGTCTTTAATAAGATTCCACTGTTTCTGGCAAAGCATTTGTGCTAATAATTTCCAGCTCAAGGTCTCTCTATAGCTGCATATGAATGATGACTTGTTTCTTTGCTAAGAGCTCATTTGCTGGATTGTAATTTTGGTTCAAGAGGAATTAACATTTTGTAAAACAGATGGTGGATAATAATTCATCACACCTTGAAAGTTTTGCTGCTGCTGCTGCTGCTGCTGGAAGGAAAGCCAGGTTCATTTGACAGGTGTTCCATTGCCACTTACTATTGTTGAAGGTGATAGAAAACTTCCCTCTCCCGCATGCCTTGAAATTTTTGCAAAATTTGTAATACCCAAAAGGCCTTCTGGGTTGGGGAGAGCATGTTCCTGTAGGGCAAGTCTTTCTGTGTAAATACCAAAAAAAAAAAAGGCAATCTCTGGTCTTCTTCATCACTTCTATAGTGAGAGAGAAAATTACATAATTTTTACTAACTTTAAAAATACTCTCCTTGCCAAATAAACCCAGAGCTTAAAACATTTCTAAAGCACCTACTCTGACTCAACAACTAAGAATAAGGCTGAAATTTTTATTTTTAAAAAGATCAACTAGCTTCCACAGCTAGACAGTTGTTTACAAATTCAAATCTTCAAAGGAATTACACTACGATGTTCTAAGCAGATTCAGGGCATGTTGACCTTTGACCTCAAAGCTCACTTTTGAGGATCTCCTCTCTTCTGGGCATTCTGAACTGCACATAATGAAGAGGCAAATCGAGGAGGAAAGTTCCCTCCAAAATGATGCAGAAAAGGTGACAGGCTAGAAGGTTCCAGCATTATCATGGCAGAAGCTGAAGACTACATTCAATTTTATTTGTTTTTATCCCTAAAAAGTCCTTCCCATTCTGATTTTGGAACTCAACTGTGAAGATTAAGAAGTGAAACTCACAGAGGCAAAAAGCAAATTCTAAGAATGCAAACCATACCCTCTAAGGACATAGACAAGAACAAAATTCTTGAAGCAAATAAAGGAGCATCTGTGGCAAAAATACAGGTGTTTGTCTTCCAACTCCCCTTCTCCAGTGAGTAATTCTGAGGGGTATTCTACATTGTACTCCAGAGCTTGCCAATATGATCGCATCCCAGTGCTAAACTGACTGACTTGCTGTATATTTGTTTCCTTCTCTTGCTTATCTCATGCCTCCATTCCCTTCTCAACCCTTCCTTAGATTATCTCCAAAGAAACCACTTTCACACAAATCCTTGTCTCAGTGCCTGCTTCTAAGAAAACCCGACATAAAAGGATGTGTATGCCCATGAGTCCCTCTGAGCTATTGGAATACTAATAGATAATAGATGCAAATAAGATTAGAGTTAAAATAAATAGCTATTAATAATAATTATTATTACAATTATTTTTACAATTATTACTGTAAAATTATTATTATTATTATCATTATTACAATTACTATATTATTCCCTCTGAGAACACCCTATTTCTCTCTTTTCTACAGTGGTAGTCAGTAAAGAATAAGAAGCAGTATAAAACAGGCCGAGAATGTAAAAGACCTCTAGTCCTCCTGAAAAGGGGCTGCTTAGTTATAGATCTGGTCCCATCACTTCATGGGAACTAGATGGGGAAACAGTGGAAACAATGTCAGACTTTATTTTTTTGGGCTCCAAAATCACTGCAGATGGTGACTGTAGCCATGAAATTAAAAGACACTTACTCCTTGGAAGGAAAGTTATGACCAACTTAGATAGCATATTTAAAAGCAGAGACATTAGTTTGCCAACAAAGGTCCGTCTAGTCAAGGCTATGGTTTTTCCTGTGGTCATGTATGGATGTGAGAGTTGGACTGTGAAGAAGGCTGAGTGCCAAAGAATTGATGCTTTTGAACTGTGGTGTTGGAGAAGACTCTTGAGAGTCCCTTGGACTGCAAGGAGATCCAACCAGTCCATTCTGAAGGAGATCAGCCCTGGGATTTCTTTGGAAGGAATGATGCTAAAGCTGAAGCTCCAGTACTTTGGCCACCTCATGCGGAGAGTTGACTCATTGGAAAAGACTCTGATGCTGGGAGGGATTGGGGGCAGGAGGAGAAGGGGACGACAGAGGATGAGATGGCTGGGTGGCATCACTGACTCAATGGACATGAGTCTGAGTGAACTCCGGGAGTTGGTGATGGACAGGGAGGCCTGGCGTGCTGCGATTCATGGGGTTGCAAAGAGTCAGACATGACTGAACTGAACTAAACCGAACTAGTTATAGATGGAGCTCAACTTCATCCACACTATGTAGTAGTTTTCTAGGGCTACAATGACAATAACCACAAATTTGGTGGCCTAAAACAAGAGAAATGTCTTTGCTCACAATTCTGATTCATGGATGCCTAAGAATCTGCTCCCTCTGAAGACCCTAGGAAAGGAGCCTTCCTTGCCCCTCCTAGTTTCTCCCAGCACTCCTGCAAGCCTTCCTTGGGTTGCAACTGTATCGCTCCAATCTCTGCCTTGGTCTTCACATGGCGTTCTTCCTTGTGCGCCTCTTTGCCTCTTCACACGTCCTCTTAGAAGGACACCACTCATTGGATTTAGCACTCTTTCCCTGCCCTGGTCCAGTATGATCTCAGCTTAGCTTGATTACATCTACAGTGACCCTATATCCAAATAAGATTGCTTTTAGATACAGGAGGTGTGGATTTGAAACTATTTCTTGGGGGATACAGTTCAACCCACACCATGCCATATCTACCAGTTTAACAGAACAATCAAGTCAGAAAAGTCCCTACTCAGAAAAATCAGTTGTCAGAAACCCAGAAGTCCAATATGCAGATCAAGTCTAACACAGGCACTTTAAAAGATGCATATGAGTTTAAAGAATAATGTCTTCAGCATCCCTGAGATTTCCAAAATATGATGTAGGTTCTGTACTCATTGAAAGTGGAAGCGAAAGTTGCTCAATCATGTCCGACTCTTTGTGACCCCATGGACTATACAGTCCATGGAATTCTCCAGGACAGAATACTGGAATGTGTAGCCTTTCCCTTCTCCAGGGGATCTTCCCAACTCAGGGATTGAACCCAGGTCTTCTGCATTGCAGGTGGATTCTTTACTAGCTGAGCCACAGAGGAAGCCCAAGAATACTGAAATGAGTAGCCTATCCCTTCTCCAGCAGATCTTCCTGACCCAGGAATTGACCCGGGGTCTCCTGCATTGCAGGCAGATTCTTTATCAATAGAACTATCAGGGAAGCCCTTCTGTACTCATTCATGTATACCAAATATGGTGATGGTGGTGATGATGATGAAAATATTGATGGTAGTGATGATAATTCTAAAAATCTACTCCAGTCAGGAATGTATGCTTTGGCATAACTAGAATATACAGAAAGTTCATGGCCAGTTCTTTATACTTAAACCTGTGGTCTTATTTTACTTTCTAGGCTGGTTACAGTCCATAGTATATATATTTGCTTTGAGAACTGATTGGCTGCCTTGAATCTCTAATCTTCTCTCTCCTAAAAATAGTGAAAGTAATTTTGACATGATAGTGTCTTCTGTAATGGAGTGAGAGTCAAAATAAGCAGTTCAGCAACCCCTCACAGTCCCTAAAAGCTGAACCATGTTTCCATCACTCTGAGAGATGCAAGTAGCCAAGAAGAAAGTAGCCCGTGACCTTTTCACCATCAGTCCCCTGAACTGCGTGCATCCCTTTTCTCATCGTTACAAGCACATCTTTACAAGCACATCTGGTTTCCAAGTGAACTACTCCCAGGTTCTTGAGTAATTCACAAACCAGTCATGGCATTTGAGTCAGATAACTGTATGTTCAACTTTTTTGATGCAATTTCTCTTTTGATTACTAATGAGAAGGCATTGAAAAGGAAAGGGAAGGTTATTGAACAACCAGAGCAAAATGTTCATCACTAATTGTCTGAAAGCCTGATGAGCTAGCATCCTGATTAGCACAGGCCTGGAAAAAGCACAGAGTAAAAACTGGACATTTATTCTTCAGTTAGAGAGCTGAATAATTACTGCCTCCCAGATACCCTGGGGAGCAGCTCTTCAACTTTATCACTCCTTGAGCAGAAAAGTAATTTAAAAGACGAAGAAGTGCCCATTTAGGGTCTAGGAACAGAGCCCCAAATGCTCCAGTGTGGAAGGCACTTCTGACTTTTTTTTTGCTTTTATCTCTTAATCAAATTAGTCTCCTGCTGAGGTAAAAACAAAAAGAGCAGTTCACAAAATTATATATGCAATGCTATCTCAATTATTGTTAAATGTACACAGTGTTTTTAGAAGAGAACAAAACACAACAAAACACTCCCTGTGGTAAATCTTTGAGGATGCCACTATGAGTATTTCATTACTTTCTTTTCAATCCTTTTGTGTTTTCCATGTTTTCTACAGTAAGCATATATTTTAGTATTTTATCAGTAATGGTTTTAATATATGTTGAGTACCTATAATGTACATGACACTATGCCAAGAAAATTGCATATATTATTTCATTTTATTCTACTGAAAGGGGCAAAAAAGAACCTATGTAGGAAGTATTAACACCATTAGATAACTTGCCAAGGATCACTTTCTTGACATATGGTAGAGTTGGGATTCAAAACCAAGTCTACACAACTTAATTCTGCCCGCCATGGACAAGTTTCAGAGAATCAGAGAAAAGGGGCTATTCTAAAAACAGTATCTGCTAAAAAAAAAATTCAGCTGCATAAATTTTAAAGATCTTGGCTTTATTCAACGATTCCTGAATTGGGCAGTATCCAGTCTAGCAGACATAAAGGAGCTCTGAAGAGCTGTACAAAATAAAAGACTTTAATAGGCAGAAAGGAGCAGAATTAAGGAAGTTATACAAGGCAAAAAAGAGGATTGGTCACTGAAAGCTAACTTTCCTTTAGGGGACAGGGGACCATCAGGCAGATTACCTAACCAGTGCCAATCAGGCAATTCCTGATTGACGGGTTTAAGATTCCATTTCTGGGAGACCTGAAACTATAATTAAGTCTAGGTTTGGTGATGTGGGGCTTAGCATAAATGACTCCATTTAGGGGCCTGTTGTGTTCTTTTTTCATAGTATCTGAGACAGTAACAAGAGTGGAATCAACCTGTGTAAAGCAAGCTTCCTAAAATGCAAACTAAACAATACACCTAGAGAGGATAAAAACCTGTAAAAATAATTTATCTCATTTTAAAAAAAAATATTTATTTAGCTCCTTGGGTCTTAGTTGCAGCACTCAGGATCTTAGATCTTTAGTTGTGGCATACAAACTCTTAGTTGTAGCATCTAGGATCTGGTTGACTGACCAGGATTTGAACCCAGGACCCCCACACTGGGAGTGCGGAGTCTTAACCACTGAACCACCAGGGAAGTCCCTATCTCAGTTTTACTCAAGGTCAATTGCCAGATATTCAGTGGTCTTACAGTATGAAAATGCATATTTGCCACCCACACACTTGATACAGTGCCTGGAAATCAGTAGTCATCACAGGTAGATTCTGCAAGCACTTACTAAATAATAGCTGTCAATATTTGAAAGCATACCACTGCTACTTGCCTGATTATTCAACATTTCAATTCAAGTCAGTACTAAAAATAGATAAAATTTTCTACCACCAATCAGTTTTGTGAAAGATAAATAGAGAAGTCTTTCATGCCTGGGAAGGTTGTTATAAGAGAATAACATTTGTTAGTGAAACAGAGAACACGTTGGTGAGAACTGAAATGAAAACCACTGCTCAGTAGATTAGAAATAGACATGTGGATGTATTAAGCAGAGTCCAATATGTCCTAGGATATCAAGAGTGACCTCATGGTCTCTTGGTTCCTATAGCAAGAAAGATATAAAATAACCTGTATTTCTTCTAAGGTTCCCATGAGGAATATCTTGACTGCCCCATTCCTGTTGACCAGGCATTCTAGACCCCTACTGACCTGGAGCAGATTAAAAATTATAGCACATAGATGAAATTTATGTGACAGCCTCATGAATCATTTTTCTCACCTCAGTGACCTTTGTCCCCCGAATGCCATTTTTTGTAAAGTGTATCAACCCTAGAGAATTTAACAGGTTGTCTTCATTTTGCTTATTTCTCCAAAATCCTGCTCTACAAACTTTTTGGCCTTTCAGCTACAGAAATTATTTCTCAGGGATACATAAAAGTGTCAATGTTACCAGGCAGTCTGATGATGCATGGCATACTTCTTGCTAGAGCAAAGGCGATGGAGAAGGTATTGCTTTGAATCAAATACTGACACGGGGCCAAAAACTGTGGCATGTAATACATTCTCCGATGGGATAGGTTACAAATGTGTGGGGAGTTGTGACGATGCACGCATGAGATGTATACCGCATGTCAGGAAGGCCAATTCGAACTTTAAGATGAGAATTTGAAGAACCTCTCGGAAGTGTACTCATGTTAGCTAAATTGGGATTTTTAATTAAAATGCATTGCATATATGTTTGAGGCACTTAGGGGCAGCAATAAGGGAACATGTTTCTCCTCCATTTGGCTAATTGCTATTTGTCCTTCCGATCTCAACTCAGCAATGACCGTCTTCAAGAAGCTCTTGGCAATCCCCATTGCATCATCAACATCAGCACCCACAACTGCTACCACAACCATACTATTTCCTTTGCCACTTACAACCACCGCCACCACCGATCTAAGCCCAATCTAAGCCTGCGCACATCTCTTAATGCGGCTATAACACTACATTTGTTTGGTTCTGGCTATTCTCTCGCTGGACTTCCCTGGTGGCTCATGGGTAAAGAACCCACTTGCCAGTGCAGGAATCCCTGGGTCAGGAAGATCCTCTTGAGAAGGAAATGGCAACCCACTCCAGTATTCTTGCCTAGGAAATCCCATGGAGAGAGGAGCCTGGCAGACTACAGTCCATGGGGTCGCAAAAAAGTCAGACACAACTTAGCAACTAAACAACAACATTCTCTCACTAGCCTGATTTTTTGGTGTCAGGGACTGTTTTTCTTATCTTGCCCCCAACCCTCGTGCCTAATAAAGAGCCTACTTAGAGTAGGTATTCAACAAATGTCTGCTGGATGAACAAAGATAAAAACAGAAATACTGTAAAGAAATGCTTGCAATATGGAGTGTCTTCCTTTTAACAAATTATAGCCAGATTCTCACAGTGCAAAAATCACCTAGTAACTTTATTACTTCTTTCCAGCCACTAAGGAACACTAAAGAAGCAATTTACTGAATGATTCTCTAGTGACCAGAAAGAGGTAATGTGGCTAATTCCAAAAGAAGTTTTTCATGTAGAGTTTGCCCACAGGAAAAATATGGCTAAATGCTTTTTAAGACCACAGATTGGTGAGCACTAAATTAACTCTGCCTGAGAAGTTCATATACGGTGGGTGTCACCTGTTGGAAGACAGTTTTGAAAATCTGTTGAAAAAAAAAAAAATCCCACTCTTCCATTACCTTTGTGGCTTAGCTGGATACATGGAAATTCAGGCTGGACTCTAACAAGGGTTTTTTTAATTGCTCACAAATGACCCTTGAACAATAAAGGAAAAAAATCTGAAGTTATTTTGTTCATTTCTAAAGATTGTTCCTTTTCTTTGTGAGACTTGCATATATTTTAAAAACAAAGGAGGAAACAGGAAAAAGAGAGGAAGTGAGGCAGAGAAATAGGAAAAGAGGTAAATGTAAAACTTTTAAAATGTGTGTGTGTGTGTGTGCATGCACGTGCGCACATACAAGCCCAACATCACATCAGCTATTAATCCCCAAAATCACAAGTTTGGAATCCACTCATTTGCTCTGCTTCTAACTCTACCACTAACAATGTGGTAGTTGCATGTTAATTTTACTCCTGTTCCTTTTCTGTAAGTCTGGGGCACAGTGTTGTTTATCCAAAGGTTCCTTCATGTTCTATGATTTTATAGGCTTCTACAAATAAGCACTGACCATTCTGTTTTCTCTGCCTCCCTTTATTAGAAAGCCAAAGGTCCAGGTGAAGAAAAGTACTGCCAATGAGCACCTACCTGGGGATCTCAGAGGTTGCTGTTTAATATTTTTTAACTCACACAGTGAAAGAGACGTTGTTTTATTCTGCTGCCAACCTGAGGAGAGTTATAGGCACCATAACTAGTTTTGAATCTTAAGTCCTTTATCAATCAAATTCCCCCAGGGTTCAGTGCTGATCTCATTCCAATAATTCAATTCCTTCCCACAAAAAGAAAATACGAAAGACCAAAGACAAGAGTTACATGGTTCTCCTGGCTGTCACTGTCACCTATTCCGTTAGTCTGTGTGCTCCCAGGGAAAAGATACGTGTAGGCCAGGAAATACATAAAATACACGGAATAGTAAAATATAAATAAGTTCACACATCTACTCCTTTACTATCCAGCATTCACCAGCGGGGGAAGAGTTGAACCAGTTTTCACTCCAGCCCTTTTCTCAAATCAGAGAACAAACGTGAAGAAAGAGGGGAGGGGAAATGTAGCAGAGAAGAAAAGCGAAGGTTGATTTGAATTATGTGCACCACATATGACCATGCTTTCGTATTTCATTCATTTACTTTGATGTTGCTTTTCTACTGGGTTGGCTGAAAAGTCCATTCAAGTTTTCCCATAACATCTTATGGAAAAACCCAAACAAATTTTTGACCAACAATAATTAATATTATTAGTATAATTGTCTGTTGTTTTTGTTTTTTTTTTTTTTTAATTCCAGCCTGCTTCAACTGACAGACCTTCCTGGCCTTGCTGAGGAATCCAGAGCAGCTGTATATTCCAGGAATCAGGAGCAGAGGGACTGACTTAGGAAGCTGGGCTGAAAACATGTAGATTTGGGACAGTGAAGCAAGTCAGCCCCTTGGAACAGGACTGAGCATTACTTTTCCACCTGGATATACCCTTGTACCCTTAGATGGGCTTCCCTGGTGGCTCAGACGGTAAAGAATCTGGCTGCTATACAGGAGACCCAGGTTCAATCCCTGGGTTAGGAAGATGCCCTAGAGAAGGAAATGGCTATCCACTCTGGTATTCTTGCCTGGAGAACTCCATGGACAGAGGAGCCTGGCAGGCTGTAGCCCATGGGGTTGCAAAGAGTTGGACATGACTGAGCGACCAACACGTGTCACATACCCTTATGTATTTGATCCTTCAAAGCTTATATTCTACAAGATATTAGATAACTTGAAACTCCTAACTGTTGAGCTTTTTATCACTCAGTGCACCCATTTATAATATTATCAATAGTAGGATAGAAGTAATAAACTTAGGAAAATATGTACCAGGGATGTGAGGCAATAAATTCTCCTATTGGTATGTGTATTATTCTCTATAACAATGCTTTTATAATGGAAAAACATAAATACATCTCTCATAATAATAGAGCTTTAAAGCATTCAGTCTCTCAAAAGAGGGGATGTTTTTCATCCCTATTTCCTAATATGCACAAAGGATTCCCTGAGGCACATGAAATTAACCCAGCAATAAACTAGTGATGTGCAAGTATAACAGCTCTCCGAATAAAAAAGCCCTGATTTGTAGTATTTGTGACAGGATGTAATTTCTATGATAAAAATATTCCTACCATGGCAAGTTACAGCTACCAAAGTTTTAACAACTTGCAAATACTTGATTACTGGAAAAGCAGTTCTGAGAGCCAGTGCGAGTCAATATAAGTCACTTCCAGCACACCAGCATCACATAAAAAAAAAAAAAAATTAAGATTTCCTTTCAGAAAGTAAACTCATCTATTTAAATAACTTGAATAAGTCAATCAGACTCCACAGTTTCCTCCTTCTAGATTTTCAAATTCTGATTTCCTAAAAAAATGTCACCAAAATACCCTGTCAAAGAGCAATGCTGAGTTTATTGCTTATTAAGGTATGGGAGGGGCTTCCCAGATGGCTCAGTGGCAAAGAATCCGCCTGCCAATGCAGGAGATGCAGGAGATGTGGGTTTGATCCTTGGGTCAGAAAGATGCCCTGGAGTAGGAAATGGCAACTCGCTACAGTATTCTTGCCTGGGAAATCCCATGGACAGAGGAGACTGGTGGGCTACAGTCCATGGGATGGCAAAGAGTTGGACACGACTGAGCGCACACACAGGTATAGGAGATCACCTCCTTGAAAGATTCTTGGTAGCATTTCAGAGGGAAGAGAGCAAAGGTAAGCTGTTTAAAAGGTTTTTAATGTCTGGTTTAGGCAGGTATTTTTTTCTTTTATAAAGGCAGGAGAGGGGGAGTTTGATTAGGATAGGTCAAGTTTTTGACATAATAGTTTAGGACTGGTGAACACAGCAAGGCAAGGGTTTCAAAGTGAATCTTGAAGAAAAAACCATGGCTCAGACAGTAAATAACCTGCCTGAAATGCGGGAGACCTGGGTTCAATCCCTAGGTTGGGAAGATCCCCTGGAGAAGGAATGGCTAGCCACTCCAGTACTCTTGCCTGGGAAATCCCATGGACAGAGGAGCCTGGCAGGCTACAGTCCATGGGGTCACAAAGAGCCAGACACGACTGAGCGACTAACACTTTCACGCACACATCATCCTGAAAAGGAATATTTATTCTGATGAGGGTACATTGAGTAGTCTAGTGTTCAGATTCGTGGGTTTGGGGAATGTTTCTGGAAAAAATAAAGCAACTTGCAACTTTCTCTTTCTGGGCAAGAATTTCCTAGAATCTTAAAAAATCATCCTAACAAAGTCTGTCAAATAGGAAAGTTACTTTGATGAACAAAGCCAAATAATAAAGTTCTCCATGGTTATACCAGATTTTGACTGCCAGATCCAAAGGTCCATAAACCTGGAGGCTTCTCTACATGCGAACTAGTGATTTTCTTGTCAAGATTAGGAAGGGTCCATTGATTTTTTTATTCCCACATCATGGGGATATACAGAGTTGATGAATACTTTGAAGATACCCACAGAAGCCTGACAAGGAGCTCCAAAATGTAGGAAGAATATCAGGGTGCAAGAAGGTTAAGCATTTGCCAGGCTGGTGTAATCAGAAAATTCACAGGTAGTCTTTCCACAGAAATGTTGCGAAATATCTACCACAGCCCTTTCTCTTCTTTGTGATACACACTAATCTCTTTTAAAATATAGATTTCTCAACATAGAGTCCCACTAACACATAGTCTCTAACATTTTAGTGTGAATGAATTATTTTATTCATTGGTTCAGTCCATCAATCATTTAATCCAAAAATAAAGTGCCTATTACCTTTCAAGTATGCTATCATCAAGATGGACATAATTTTTAAAAATATATTCAACTAAAGGGGAAAAATAAGGGATGCAGAATATTACTGACATTGGTTACAAAATCTCCACTGCTCATGAACTTTCAATTTTAAAATTTCTTAATAGGCATGAAAGAGGCAACAATATATCAACCTTGTAAGTGCACGTGTTAAGTCTGTTTAGTTATGTCCGACTCTTTGTGACCCTATGGACTACAGCCTGCCAGGCTCCTCCGTCCATAGGATTCTCCTGGCAAAAATACTGGAGTGGGTTGCAATTTCCTCTTCCAGGGGAACTTTCCAACCCAGAGATCAAACCCACATCTCTTATGTCTGCTGAATTGGCAGGTGGGTTCTTTACCAACTAGGCCACCTGGGAAGCCCAGCCCACCCTTAAATAGGGATCTCGTAAACTTACTTTGGGCTTCCCAGCTGACTCTAGTGTAAAGAATCTGCCTGCCAGTGCAGGAGATGCAAGAGATGCAGATTCAATACCTGAGTTGGGAAGATCCCATGGAGTAGGAAATGGCAACCCATTCCAGAATTCTTGCCTGAAGAATCCCATGGACAGAGGAAGCTGGCAGTCTACAGTCCATCGGGTCATAAAGAGACACAACTGACCAACTGAACTACCACCAACATACTTACTTCAGTACAGAATACTGCATTATGCATTAGCCTAAAATGCATAAAGTCTAGATATATTGTTAACATGGAAAGATTTAGGAATATTATCATCCCTATCATGTTTTATGGGCACCCTCCAATACTTTGGCCACCTGATGCGAAGAGCTGACTCATTTGAAAAGACCCTGATGCTGGGAAAGATTGAGGGCAGGAGGAGAAGGGGACAATAGAGGATGAGATTGTTGGATGGCATCACCAACTCAATGGACATGAGTTTGGGTGGACTCCGGGAGTTGGTGATGGACAGGGAGGCCTGGTGTGCTGTGGTTTATGGGGTTGCAAAGAGTCAGACATGACTGAGCAACTGAACTGAACTGACAGAAACAGTGAAAGTAATTTCAAAAACTTCTGTAAGAGAGGCATAAAATTATGATATAAATGAAAAGATTATTATTAATTTTTCATTAAAGGTGCCTCCTTTCCCCATTTTTCTGATAAAATCAAGTCACTATTTAGTCCACTTTTTCCTTTATTAATTTGATGCACCTTCCATTTACCTACCTGCTCTCATAATTAGATGCATGTCTGTCTCTGCTGATAATTGAAATAAAATACTGAGTGTTTTCCCTCATAAATATACTCCTTCTGAATAAAATTATACTTTTATTAGATTACTTCATGTTCTCTTTTCGTGCCCCATGAGACATTGGGAATACTTTTACTCTGCCCCCTCCAGCCCAATTCTTGCTTTTGCTGAGATGGTTTGGCTACATTTTTATGCTTTTTTTATTCTAGACTATTATTAGACTTTTCTTGTAGTAGATTCCTTCCATTTCAAGAGTCTAGATTCAGCTCCTAATGTTATACACTTCCAGGCAACTTATAATTTTCTATTCAATGGATAATTTAAATTGATTCTCCCTGCTTTCTCTCTTCATCCTCCCTTATCTTACTTTCTGATATGGTTCATTTCTTGTTTAATTGGAGTCTTTTACCAAGTGGTCTTCTGAGAAGGAATACACAAGGGATAACTGAAGCTCCTTACACAAAATTCAAACCTTATTTATTAATAGTGGGCATATCATACCTGATTAAATGAGATTTATTTTCAGATATGACACTACAGATATAGATTCAGTTGCATAATTTGTCCAGTTGTATTCTGGTAAAAAGGAGAATAGATTTTTCCTGAAGCTCTGTAAATAATATTATTGCTATTAAAGAGAGAACACTAAATAGAAGCATTTCTTAATTCTGAAGGGTCAATTTATATATATATATATATATATAAAATAATGAAACATTAAAAATTCCAACTATATTTCAAACAAATAACCACAATTTAATTTCCTTATCAGTTTGTCTAGTCCCACACTTTTATTCTTCTTTCATCATATATATTTGCTTCAAGACTGGAAAAAGTCCTGGAATTCCTAACAGCCCACTGGTAAAATCTGAAAGTCCCCTAAGCATTGAGAGCTTAGAAGTGTATATTCAAGTATCTCTTCTTTAAAGTGTCAATATAGTATGTGATAGAGTCCATCACCCATGAGACTCTACAACTGTCCTTCTTTGTTGAAGATGCCTTATACTAGTCTGTAGTAAATAGGAAAGCCTTTAGACAAACATCCAAGGGGAGCTGAAACTTGTTCAATAATGAAACTGAATGATGGTCAACAATGCAGTGACTAATAGTATCAGAATGGAGGAAAATAATATTCTCTAATGAAGTATGCTGCTGCTAAGTCGCTTCAGTCGTGTCCGACTCTGTGCGACCCCATAGACGGCAGCCCACCAGGTTTCCCTGTCCCTGGGATGCTCCAGGCAAGAACATTGGAGTGGGTTGCCATTTCCTTCTCCAATGCATGAAAGTGAAAAGTGAAAGTGAAGTCACTCAGTCGTGCCTGACTCTTAGCAACCCCATTGACTGCAGACTACCAGGCTTCTCCGTCCATGGGATTTTCCAGGCAAGAGTACTGGAGTGGGTTGCCATTGCCTTCTCCATACTGAGAACTAGTACCTGCCTATCTATTTAATCAAAGTGTCAATAAGTATTTTAAAATAACATCAAGAGGGTATATTGGGCTTCCTTGGTGGCTCAGCAGTAAAGAATCCTGCAGGAGACTTGCAGGAAACATGGGTTCAAACCCTGGGTCAGGAAGATCCCCTGGAGAAGGAAATGGCAACCCACTCCAGTATTCTTGCCTGGAGAATCCCATGGATGAAGGATTCTGGCAGGCTACAGTCCATGGAATCACAAAAGATCAGACTGAGAGACTAAACAATACACAGAATGACAAGATTATAAGGAGTTTTGATTCTTTCACAAGTGAAGCATCTTTGTTCATTATTTTTGCTTTTTAAAAAATAATTAAGGACATTACTAAAAAAAACAAAGTCAATACAGAACAGAAAAAAATATTCTGATGAGATACAGAGCCTCTATTATTTGAATAGATTTTACAGAGGATACACAAAAACATTTTTCAATCCCTTGTTAAGATTAATTTATTATTTTAATAGAGAGAAAACTAAATTCTAATTTTTCATTAATATATTTGAAAGTAAAAGATTCACAAGCTCCTTTTCATTCCTTCAATTATCCCATGACAAAATTCTTCAAAATCGAACAAATTTGCCAAAATTTTAATACGTCATAGCTTCTTTTCAGACTAAGCTATTATCAGATCGGATCAGTCGCTCAGTCGTGTCCGACTCTTTGCGAGCCCATGAATAGCAGCACGCCAGGCCTCCCTGTCCATCACCAACTCCCGGAGTTCACTGAGACTCACGTCCATCGAGTCAGTGATGCCATCCAGCCATCTCATCCTCTGTCCTCCCCTTCTCCTCTTGCCCCCAATCCCTCCCAGCATCAGAGTCTTTTCCAATGAGTCAACTCTTCGCATGAGGTGGCCAAAGTACTTGAGTTTCAGCTTTAGCATCATTCCCTCCAAAGAAATCCCAGGGCTGATCTCCTTTAGGATGGACTGGTTGGATCTCCTTGCAGTCCAAGGGACTCTCAAGAGTCTTCTCCAACACCACAGTTCAAAAGCATCAATTCTTCGATTCAAGGCAAATAAAATCACTTTCCTCAAATTCTCAACAACTTGCTCTACATACTCAGATTTTTGTCCTTCACGGTGCTCTCTTGAGAATATTCTGGGACAAACTCGCACCCTTTAATGTGGGATTAAATCACTCTCCTTTTTTTCTTGAAAAAACAAAAGTACATATACAGTTTCATTTTTCTCACACTGTGGCTCCTACTATACTTTCAAGTATGCATATTAATTATCGCTTTTAACTAAAATAACTTCTACTTCACAGAGCAAACTGGAAGATAGAAAATGTATCATACTTAAGAATTTTATCAGTCTAACAAAACTCATGAATACTAATAACAAAACTTCTTCCACATACACACTTCCTTTACACTGTCATAAATAACAAAAATAGAACATTCATTAACATGAGTATTCCAAAGATATAGCAATACCAGAGTGTATCAAAGTCAGATGTAAAGGTATATGAGCTTGAAATTATGCCTAGTAATCTATGTTTTAGTCTCAATAGTACTTATAAGTTATGTGTGTCTATTGATTATCTTCTAAATAACAGTTTTTTTTTAATTCCAAGATTTTAAGTTACCTACCAATCTTGGAAATGATGTTCAAACTAACACACTGCAAATATAATTACAGCTGTAAAAGTGTTTGTCAGAATTGTGAAAACAAATTTATAATTTTATAATTTTAAGCACTATGTATCTATAATATTAATTTATTTGGTTAATAATCCAGCGTAATGGGTTTAGGAAGCTTATATTAAACTAGTATCCTCATGAGAAGACATATACAAATCATGTTTTAAAAAAGGACTGTATTATAATGAACACTGATACATAAACATTTATTAAATCAGTGTAATTCATCCAAAGATTTACTTTCATTATGTAAACTTCAATTCTTAATATGCTTCTAAGCTTGTAGTTTCTGTAAGAGAGATTTTTTCCCTCATACACATAGTGCTTTTAAAGTAGTAAAAGGTTAGTTATTTATTTTTCTATGAATTCTAGGAATATTTAATTTATACAAGCATTTGTTCATCTCTAAAAACCAATCAGAACACAGTTCCTTAAACTTACTATACAATGTAATCCAATTTATTAATATCTTCCAGAAGTAAGAAAATATTTCACATTCACACACAAGAGGTAAAGGTTTTTCTGAATTACAATCACACAGCTTTTAGCCCAGTTGCACAACTTCAACTGCAGGTCAAAAGTAAACCCAGAAAGTCAGAAGTTCATCAGTCTAGATTTCAAGAGCCATTCATTACTCTTCCCAATGGTCACCAAATATTTTTCAACTGATTTGAGCTCAAAAGTAGGAAAACAGGAAAAGATTTCAATCGATCAAACCCCCACTCTTCAGAGACTAGATCTTCATCATTTATTTGACAGAGATCACCAATGGTCAGGCCATAAAACCAAATTCCCAACCACTGCTGCCACCAATGGGGAATGACTTTACTGACCATGAAGAACTGATGCTTTTGAACTGTGGTGCTGGAGAAGACTCTTGAGAGTCCCTTGGACTGCAAGGAGATCCAACCAGTCCATCCTAAAGGAAATCAGTCCTGAATATTCATTGGAAGCACTGATGCTGAAGCTGAAACTCCAATACTTTGGCCACCTGATGCAAAGAGCTGACTCATTTGAAAAGACCCTGATGCTGGGAAAGATTGAGGGCGGGAGGAGAAGGAGACAACAGAGGATGAGACGGCTGGATGGCATCACCGATTCAATGGACATGAGTTTGAGTAAAATCCAGGAGTTGGTGATGGACAGGGAGGCCTGGTGTGCTGCAGTTCATGGGGACGCAAAGAGTCAGACACAACTGAGCAACTGAACTGACTGACTGACCATGCAGGAACCGGAAAAAGCAAAAACACAATATCAAGAAAGAGAGAAATCTGAAGAAGCAGAGCATCTACAAAAGCTAAACTTCTATTGCTGCTTGACGTTTACTCCAGGGGGCAAGAAAAGAATGCTTGAGCATAAGCATCTCCAGAGGTGACTTCAAAGAAGCAACCCTTTCAGCTGAGTGCACTTGGGTATTTCAATGGAGGAGCTCCAAAACTGTTACAAGAATCATTTTCAAAAAAGTAAAACCACAATTCTAATGCAATAGGAGCACCTGCCAATGATTTTTTTAACTCACTAAAAATAAGAGAAACAGTTAACCCTTTGAAAGAGGAGAGAGAGAGAGCAATTCGGTGAGGATTCAGGAAGGTAGGCAGAAAGAAAGAAACAAAAAGGAATGTAAAGATAAAATTGATGAGTTAGATACAAAACTGCTTTATGTCTTACAGAGTCATAAACTATATCCCTTGGGGGGGTGCCTGTTCCATGAAACAGAAATTATTTTCATCTCTACCAGATGAAAATCTGCATATTAATTTCAGCCACTACAGACTTATAGAATATTTTAGTCAATAAAAAGTCAAGCCCAGACCTGCACAGAGAAAGCACCCAATAATCCCTATGTCATAGCCCAACTTTGGGACCATTTTTTTCTAAGAGTTCAAGGATTTCTACCATAGCTCAATATATCCTTTTTTATGCACCCTACTGAAATCTGGGGAGCCCTTTCAGAATACAGATTTAGATCTTTTTTCAAATCAGGGACAGTTAGCCCACAATGCTGTGTGTAGCCATTGGGAAGAGGGCGTGAGGATGGAGATTGTTCTTAAAGTAAGCAGAAATGTGTGAAAATTGAACTGTTTGACTAAAAAGGATAAACCAGGTCATGTTTAGCTTGAAATAAGCAAAGTGCTCACGTCTAGATTCCCTTCTCCACTGCCAAATCTCAGGCTGGCATTAGAACCAAGTTGTCCTCTCTGAGTGATTTGTTCATTCACTCAGTGAACTTGTTTACCTGGGTTCTTTAGTTATTTTGTTATCCTTCAGAGGGTAGGATATTTATAGAATGGGTCAAGTCCAAAGCCATATTGAGTCAGAAGAGAACTTTTGGTAAAATGAGAGGAAAGTTAGAACTTAGGTTTCTACAGAATGAAGAGGCTGTTTGGATTGGTTTTTTGTTTGTTTGTTTGTTTGTTTTTTGCTTTTTTGCTTTTGCTTTTTCTCACACCTGCTGCAAAAAAAAAATGAACCCAGGGGCTGCTTTGCAATGGGACCATCTCCTAAGGATGCCTTAAACCAGCACTTCTGTAGGCCTTAGATCAAATGGTTCTCTCTGACTTTAGTAGTCTAACTTGGGTGTCTTTTCTTTCCTTTTTACTCACTGTGTACATGAGTTTAGGAGACAGACATCAGTTAGGACCCTGGGCTATGTTTTAGGGGTTCTGGTTCTTAGCATGCTTGTTAAAGTTTACCTCAACCCCTTAAGTCTGACTGCTGGATAAGAAAAACATTTTTGTGGCATATTGTGATACAGCTCAGCTCCCAAGGAAAGTAAATTTAAGTTTGGAATTAAACCTCCGGCTATTTACAATTTATCTGTACCTGAATTTATCTTTTACATATCACCTTTTGCAATCTGGTGCAGAGTTGGGAGACTGACTACTAATGATACTGTACTTAAGATAATGGGCCTGGCTTTATAGAGGTGGAGAATAACACATCCTTTAAGATTACATAAGGCAGCTCGAATGGCCCTAAAAGATTTTACTGCTTCAAAAGAAGAGACAAACTTAAAGCATCGTCAATATCATTAGAACCTTGCAATGGGTTTGAAGATTTTCCTGTCTTGTTCCTATTTGATATCCATAATTATTCAAAGATGCAATGAGAAAACAAACCTTACTAAATATTTAAACAGTAGCTTGAGTCTACTTCTTTTCCTTTACAAACACTGCTTGCTTTTACTTTGACTGACTTATAACTTTAATATCATTTCACTGTTTTATAAAAATACAAAAACATAAGGAAGGATATAAAAGTTATCCATAGTCTCTGTAACTAGAAGTAACCTCTGTTAGCATTTTGCTGAATTCATACATATATGCATAAAGCTAATGAGTTCAGTCATATCTATATATTCATTTTACTAAATGATTTAGACAATGTAGAGCTAGTTTTTAAATAACACGAACTTTTTTCAAAACCCTATTTGAATTTATATTTTTTCTAATTACAAAATCCAAGAGTAGCATAAGTTTTAGTTTAACATTCCTTTACTTCCCAATTCTTGCCAGTACTGCCCAAGATTAAGTGCCTAAAATAGTATCAAATTGTTTCTCATTCTGTATTCACTTTAAATTTTTATTCTTATATTTCATTTGGGTAACAATTACTGCTCTCATCATGGTCCTTTAGGACAATCTAATTTTTTTTAATTGATGTATAGTTAATTTACAATATTGTGCTAGTTTCTAGTATATAGCAAAGTGATTCAGTTATACATATACATATTTTTCCTATTCTTTTCCATTATGGTTTATTATAGGATACTAAATAGAGTTCTCTGTGCTATACAGTAGGATTTTGTGGTTTATCTAATACTTTATATATAGTAGTTTATATCTACTAATCCCAAACTCCTCATTTATCCCTCTCCACCCTTTTGGGCTTCCCTGGTGGCTCAGACGGTAAAAAATCTACCTGCAATGTGAGAGTACCCAGGTTAGATTCCTGGGTCAGGAAGATCCCCTGGAGAAGGGAATGGCAACCCACTCCAGTATTCTTGACTGGAGAATTCCATGGACAGAGATCCTGGCGGGCTACAGTCCATGGGGTGGCAAAGAGCTGGACATGACTGAGCAACTAAGACTACCACCACCCCTTTTCCCCTTTGGTGACCATAAATTTATTATCTGTGTCTAAGAGTCTGTTTCTCTTTTGTCATTCAATTCATTTTGGGGATTCCCTGGGGGTCCAGTGGTTAGGACTCCTTGCTTTCACTGCTGAGGGCATGGGTTTAATCCCTGGTCAGGGAACTAAGATCCCACAAACAGCCAAAAATAAAAAAAAATTTTTTTAAGTTTTGAGTCATATATAGGATAATCTATTTTATTTTCTTATCCTTAGAAGTATCTCTTATTTTTCTAGATTGATAACTTTAATTGTTTTTCTACTGGAAATTCACATTTTCACCAGCATATACCTGATTTTTTTTATTTTCCTTGAAAAATTTTCCTCAATCCATACTGTCAGGCATTTTTTTCAGACCCAGAAACTTTTCTTTACATATCTTTGATTATATACTTATTTATACTTTCTATTCATTTAGTCTCATCTTTAAGGATGCCAATTATTCATACCTTCACATTCCATTCCCCAAATCTATCATTTCTCATTTTCTTCTGCATTATAAAGTAGATTCTACATTAACTATCCCCAAAGTAGATTTTTAATTCTGCAGGGGAGTTTTAATTTTTATGGATTCTTTTCTTAACATTGGCAGCTCATTTTTAATCTTTATCCACTCCCCCTTCAAATACTCTTTCACAGATACCCTTCTTTTTGCCCTTTCAGAACTCAAAGCAGGTATATTTTAAATTTCCTTCTTTTACTATGATGACCTTTCACACATACTTTTTATTTACATACCCAGTTTGCTCCAGAAGCAATTGAGAAGGTATCCCTCCCCTCTCCCCCAAGAGTTTTATATATTTATCTATTTTTGGCTGCGCTGGTTCTTTCTTGACGCACGGACTGCTCTCTAGCTGTGGTGCACGGGCTTCTCACCGCACTGGCTTCTCTTGTTGTGGAGCACGGACTCCAGGGTGCACAGGCTCCAGGAGTTGCAGGTCACAGGCTCTAGAGCACCAGCCCAGTAGCTGTGACTCACGGGGTTAGTTGCTCTATGGCATGTGGGATCTTCCCGGTCTGGGGATCAAACCCATATCTCCATGTCTAGTTGGTCATCATGAAACATTAGAAACCTCTGTATATGTTTGGGGGTTTTAGGTCACTTTTTAGGAACCTGTTTAAGATGAAGGAGTATAAAAGAAGATAAAAATAATATCAAAAGTATGCCTAATTCATTATATTTTAGTCTGTCCTGGGTAATTTTATCAAATGAAATGTATAGCTCTTTCTATTTCTGTAGGCTGTTTCTTGTAATTTTTTAAATTAAAATAATGGCCAGTTCTCTCAACACTGCACCAGAAGTTAGGGGCCAAGTCCCAGTGAGTGTGGGTGTCCTGAACATTTGAGACTGTCGGGACTCATAGAATCTCTGCTTAGCGGGACAGTATACCAATCTTTGGGCTGCGACTGAGTAATCCCTTGTGTGGTGAACAAGGACACCAATAATCATCACAAAGGCCAACAGTGATAGAAAAAAACTGTTGTGGATGAATTCAGTTGTTCACCTCTCCCTGACAGGGTGAGTTGCTAAGCGGTAGCTCAAACTTCTGTTTGAGACTTCCCTTAAGTCTTAACCTTGATAAAATTTCCATCCTCTCCTCCAAGCATCCCCTGTCTCTAAGTTTCACCATGAATATGGTAGATGAAGGAAACAAATTTTCTGAAATTAATATAGACAGAATATTTTGTATTTCTTACTATACTTCTGACTTATGCACAAGTGCATGACTAAAATGCAGAAGTTCTAAATAGAGATTCTAAGGGATTGATGAGCTGTTTACTTTCTCATGTCATCAATTATCATGGCCAATAAATCAATTGCACTGATTGGCTCCCTACAGCACTGTGTAGGATGCATCTCTTCATCCATTTCCTGTTACTCTTTAATGATCATTATCTGGCCCGGTTACCCCCAGTGAATCGGCAATGCTTCAAAAGTCAACTAGACTAAAATCTTTCTGCTTCTGTATTTTTAAAGTATCAGTTCATTCACTTAACTAACATCACTACCTTGTCTAACTTTTATTTTAAGCACTGTTCTAGACTTGTGGGGATTATATCATAGTCCTCACTTTCATGACAGTATGTGAATAATTATCATTTGAGCTAGTGTTTACAAAACACTGCACAAGAAACACAGAAAAATGTCACAGAGATACAGAAGTAGGAATAAGTGCTTTCATCTGAGATTAGAGAACATTTCATAGAGGACTTAGTATGTGAGTTTAACTATAAGAGTAAGACCAGATGACATTAAGAGAGATTGGAAGGATGCTCCTAGGAAATAGAGTAGCATGGAAATGTATATGAGTGTTTTTTTTTAAAGGCAAGTAGCACAATTTGAGGGGTAAGGTAACTAAAGGCAGATATAATAAGATGCAATTTTGGAAATGTAGGTTTGAAATAAGTCAGGAGAAACTTTGAGTGAGTGCCAGCTTAAAATGTTCAAACATCCTTTTGCAATCCCTCCAGAAAATAAAATAAACTTTGAAATTTTATTTAAATTCTATTTCCCAGTTATTCTATCTGAAAGAATTTCTTGTTTGCAAGGGAAATATTTTCAAAATCTACAGATTAACTGTCCTAAAATATCAATTGAGTGTTTTTTTTAATAAATTGAAATTGCTCCAGTTTCACTAAGTACATTATATGTTAGAGAGCGACACCTAATGGTAATATGTTATTTTACAGCCAATTCTGTGATTCAGGAGAAAAGATTATAAAAAAAAGGATAGAAAGGGGTTAGGCAAGCTCTCCCAGAAGAGAGACTTCCCTGGACTACAGTAAGGGCTATGATGACCCTAAGGGCAGTAAGAAGAGATGGCAGGTGATTACAAAGGGCCCCAAATTTCCTGAATTACTAAGTTCTACTTTGCCAACAAAGGTCCATCTAATCAAGGCTATGGTTTTTCCAGTGGTCATGTATGGATGTGAGAGTTGGACTGTGAAGAAAGCTGAGTGCTGAAGAATTGATGCTTTTGAACTGTGGTGTTGGAGAACACTCTTGATAGTCTCTTGGACTGCAAGGAGGTCCAAACAGTCCATTCTAAAGCAGATCAGTCCTGGGTGTTCTTTGGAAGGAATGATGCTAAAGCTGAAACTCCAGTACTTTGGCCACCTCATGCGACGAGTTGACTCATTGGAAAAGACTCTGATTCTGGGAGGGATTGGGGGCAGGAGGAGAAGGGGAGGACAGAGGATGAGATGGCTGGATGGCATCACCGACTCGATGGACGTGTGTTTGAGTGAACTCCGGGAGTTGGTGATGGACAGGGAGGCCTGGCGTGCTGCGATTCTTGGGGTCACAAAGAGTCGGACACGACTGAGTAACTGAACTGAACTGAACTGAATGGAACGTAAATTATTAGTCAGCATTTGGGATCCTCCATGCCTGTGTTCTCTGCATCTGCCAGAGGATAACAAGCCTAAAGTAGTTTTATCTAAGGATAGTATAAGAGTAAAAATGGAGAACCTACATCTATCTAATAGTAGGTTCTTCAGATCCCCGGGAATTATAATGCATGATGCTTTCAAATCATGGTGCTGGAGAAGACTCTTGAGAGTCCCTTGGACAGAAAGCAGATCAAACCAGCCAATCCTAAAGGAAATCAACCCTGAATATTCATGGAAGGACCGATGCTGAAGCTGAAGCTATACTACTTTGGTCATCTGATGCAAAGGGCCAACTCGTTGGAAAAGACCCTGATGCTGGGAAGGATTGAGGGCAGGAGGAAAAGGGGGATGACAGAGGATGAGATGGTTGGATGGCATCACTGACTCAATGGACATCAGTTTAAGCAAACTCTGGGAGATAAAGGACAGGAAAGCCTGGTGTGCTGCAGTCCGTGGGTTTGCAAAGAGCTGGACACAACTTAGCAATTCAACACAACACAACAACAAGACAAACCCCAAATGTCCAAATGTTTGTCTAACATCACACATAATAAAAATTTATAAGAACGGTCACACATTCTATCACTTGTGTCTTTCTGAAAAAAGGAGGCAACATCACAAAGTATCATAAAACGCCTTAAACCCCCGGAAGTTACTCTTCCACTCCTTCCAGTTCAAATGCCAGGGCAGCATCTGCCTATCCATGGTAGTGACTTTATGCTGGAGGACCTTCTCATTTGCTTACATCATGTAAATGGAGAGGGGGATGATCCAGGCTAGGGTACACTCCCCCAAGCACGTGGGGTGGGAGGACAAATACAACCCATCAAAAAGTCACACAATGACTTTTTTACAATAGCCTTCAGTGAACACATTTTCTTTTTTTGTTTGTTTGTTTGGTTTTTTTTTTAATTTATTTATTTTAATTGGAGGCTAATTACTTTACAATATTGCATTGGTTTTGCCATACATTGACATGAATCCACCACGGGTATACATGTGTTCCCCATCCTGAACCCCCCTCCCACCTCCCTCCCCATACCATCCCTCTGGGTCATCCCAGTGTACCAGCCCCGAGCATCCTATATCATGCATCGAACCTGGACTGGCGATTCGTTTCATATATGACATTATACATGTTTTAATGCCATTCTCCCAAATCATCCCACCCTCTCCCTCTCCCACAGAGTCCATAAGACTGTTCTATACATCTGTGTCTCTTTTGCTGTCTCGCATACAGGGTTATCATTACCATCTTTCTAAATTCCATATATATGTGTTAGCATACTGTATTGGTGTTTTTCTTTCTGGCTTACTTCACTCTGTATAATAGGCTCCAGTTTCATCCACCTTATTAGAACTGATTCAAATGTGTTCTTTTTAATGGCTGAGTAATACTCCATTGTGTATATGTACCACAGCTTTCTTATTAATTCATCTGCTGATGGACATCTAGGTTGCTTCCATGTCCTGGCTATTGTAAACAGTGCTGCGATGAACATTGGGGTACATGTGTCTCTTTCAATTCTGGTTTCCTCGGTGTGTATGCCCAGAAGTGGGATTGCTGGGTCATATGGCAGTTCTATTTCCAGTTTTTTAAGGAATCTCCACACTGTTCTCCATAGTGGCTGTACTAGTTTGCATTCCCACCAGCAGTGTAAGAGGTGAACACATTCTCTTGATCCCCCTTCTAAGACTGGCAAGCTTAGAAAAAAAATGTTCAGTTGTTAGATGAACAGAAAACGAGTTCTCACTTACTCTCTGCCTGTGTTTAGTATGAAGATCTGTCATCTCTCTGATCGACTGGGACTCTGGGCTGCAATCCATAAATCCTGGACTGGAAAATAAAAAGCAAAAGTTAGCACAGAGCACCTAGGTCATTTTAGGTTCTAAGTTTGCATTCTACTCACATCTTCAAGCAGTACAAAAAAAAAAGAAAGAAAACTAAAATAATCCTCTTTGCTTATATTATTCTAACTGGGTACACTTCATTTCAGCTTTTAGCTCTGGTTTTATCATTTTAGCTTGCACCATGACTTTGAATTATATTTCTATTAGTATGTAAGTTTGTGGATACCATTTTCCAAAATGACATTAATTTAATGCCATGTACTGTGCTGTTATGTGCTATCACAGAATTATGTACAAGGAAATGGCTGACAAAAAATAAGCAACCTGTGTTTCCAATATCAAGTGTTTGTTTTTCCTCTACATATGCATTCTAAGATAATATTCTTATGCACATTAGGTTTACTCTAGTCCCTTAGCTTGACTCAGCAAGATTTATATTATATAATGCCCAAAATAGACATCAAACATTTTCAATTCCTATTCTTATTTACACTGTAATCTCCCAAGAACTTATGAAACATTGGAGGAAAGGAAGGATGTTCAAATATGCAAGGACTATCCTAAGTCATGAACATTGGCTGGCAATGCCAATGGAAGCATTATTATTATTGAATCTGGAGGGATTTGATGAGAGTAATCAGGGTATATAGGTGCCAACTGCCTTTTCCAGCCCCCAGAGGCAGAAGTAACTAGTATGGTGGAGGGACCTGATGTTTCCTAAGGTGGCCCTGCATGTTAATGGCTCTGCCAGGACAGGCTCCTTGGTGGGTTGTAAAGAAAAGAGCAGGCGGAATAAGTGTTCCCAGGAGGATGGCACAGGGTTCTTTCCAGCTGATTGGAAGCCTGCCTCTGCGACAAGAATAATCGTAAAGGGAGTGATTCTCCCTTCATCTCTCCTGCTCCCCGTACCTCTAGCAGAATAACGTTCCCAGAGAAAATCACAAAAAGATAGTGATGCCTCCTGTCCACAGGCTTATTAATTTACTTTTGCATGAACACCCCAAGCCTAATGTTCATCCTCCTCTAAAACCACAGCTAGGGGGCTTCCCTGGTGGCTCAGTGGTAAAGAATCTGCCTGCTACTGCAGGCGACACGGGTTTGATCTCTGGTCCCGGAAGATCCCACATGCTGCAGGACAACTAAGCCCATGTGCCACAACCACTGAAGCCCAAGCACTGCAGAGCCTGTGCTCTGCAATAAAAGGAGGCGTCACCATGAGAAGCGCGCGCACCACAACTAGAGAAGAGCCCACGCAGCAGTGAAGACCCAGCACAGCCAAAAATAAATAAATAAAATTATTAAAAAAAACAAAAAAAAAAAAAACAAAAAAAAAACCTCACAGCTTGGGCAATATCCCTTGTAAAATTAGATAACAAACAGCTACATAAAGTCTGTACCACACGAGTACCACTCACATACAAGAACTTGTCAACTTTTCTTGGCCATGTTGTGGTACATGAATTTCTTTAAGCAATATATATTAGTAGCTTATTTTTAAATGAAATCTGAGCTTTTCTGTCTTTTGATGAATGAATTTAACCTATTCACATCTTGTATGAAAGTAAATATGCATCCTTAACCCCTTTTGTTGATTTTAGGTTTACTTTTTATCATTCTTTATTGTTGTGGATCCATCTGTTCATAGTGGTCTCCAGATACACACTCTAGAGCAGCACCATCCGATAGAATGTTCTGTAGGGAGGGAAATGTTCTAAATCTCTGCTACTCAATTCAGTAACCTGTAGCCACAAATTGCTATCGTACACTTGATATGTGGTTACTGCAACTGAGGAACTGAAACTGTTATTTAAAGTAAACTTGGTTAATTTAAATGGTCACATGTGGCCCGTGGCTACTGCATTGAACAGTGTAACCTAGAAGCTTTTGTCAGCCTGGTAAACTAGGAGAGGAGGGTCCCCACTTGACAGGCAGAAGCCAGCAGCCTGAGTCCAGCCTGCTTTGCCAGTGATTCCAGAGCAAAGGAGGGTCCAGGTAGCAGAGAGGAGAAGAAAACTTCCATCTTCAAGGGGCTGTGGGTCGCCTCTCCAGATATCTTTTTTTCTCTCTGAAGACTCCTGCCATCAATAGCACTGAAATGTATCATCTCCAGGACTCTGTCTCCATGACACCAGTAAGTCGTCTTTTTAAGGGATCTCTGCCTGATGTCTTACTGAAGATGGTGGGTAGACAGTCCCCTTCCTCAAGCATACTTGACTTCCTGCTCTGCTTCTGGCCCTGGACTCAGAACTGTGGCTGTCCAACTTAAAGAGAATGTAGGATTGGGAGTTCATTGGGAACCACACATGGCAAACAGGCCGGCTCCTTTTCAAGAGGACCCAGAGGCTTCCACTTGCTGGACCCTGAAGAAGCTGCAAAAAATCTCTCATTTCACTGTAGGCTTTGAGGAGGGACCAGCCCTCGCCTTTTCTGTTTCTCAACTCCACTGGCAGCCTAGGTGTTCTCCTAAGCTTCCTCCTGTAGTTGTTATCTGTTCTAGTAGGAAATGGGAATGGGGGCTCTCAAGCCTGTCATATTCCTAGAATCTCCTCCAGCAAATTCTCTGTGAAAGTGTTACATCTTTATCCTAACTACTTTCCAACTGAATAACTGAGGAGTTAGAAATATTAGACCATTTCAGCCTGGGTCCCAGGTGCCTGTTCATCCATGGTTGGATGGAGCTTTTCTGAAACAGCTTTCCCTACATTCCACTGAAGGCAATCTTACCCTGTTGAACATACTGTCCTCTGCAGCAGCTCCCCTCCTGACCTCTCCTTCATTTTTTTCTTTTTGGAATGTATCTCATTCATTATTAACATTTTAGAACTACAGGAGAATAAAGACTAAGTTCCCAAATTTACACAGGTGAGGTAAAAGAGTCACAAGGAAGGACAAATAGAAAGCCTGTAGGTTGTCACATTCCCTTGGTCTCCTACACCATCAACTGCAGAAACCTTCCCTGCTGGCCTCCAAATCTTCCTCAACAGAATACTCCAGGCAGCCTCCTCGTATTTAATCATAAATGTGGTTGGCATCATACAGTAAGCCCATTTGCTGATCCAGTGTTAAGTGATGTTAGACTAAAGACTGAGGCCTGAACTCATGTCCCCGGTTTCTCAGGCCACTCGCCTCTCTAGTGCCTCACTGTGCTGTGCTTATGTCTAAATGCCATGTTTTCATGCTTCACAACCTCCCAGCCACATTTCATTAAGAGCTAAGTTTTCCAGAAAACATCTAACCATGGTTTTGTCTTTTAACTTATTCTTCTTAAAGAAGGAAAACATCTATGGGTTAAAAAAAATCAAAATTTGCGAACAGCAGGTGCAAACTACAATATACAGAATGGATAAATAACAAGGTCCTACTGTGTAGCACAGGGAAATATATTCAATGTCTTGTAATGAACCATAATGGAAAAGAATTTTTAAAATACCAAAAAAAAATCAAAGCAATATAAAAGTATAGTCTGAGAAGTCATGCTCCCACCCTGTCACCACCTACACCATCCCTCCACTTTTATTAGTTGCTCGTTTATCCTTCCAGGGTTTCTTTGTGCAAATACAAGCAAATCAAATATATATTCTTATTTTCTGCCCTGGTTATACATAAAAGGTAGCATATTATATACAGTTTTAGCACCTCGCCTTTTTTAATATATTCTGGAAATGGATCGTCCTCATTTCTCAGCAGATACAAAATCATGTAACCTTTGACATTTAGCTCCTTCAAACAGGATCCAATGTGCAATACACATCTTCTTCAGCCCTGCTTTTGTCCTCTCTGAAATGCAACGCCACTGGACAGTTACTGTCTAAGTGGCCCTTTTTGCATAACCTTGAAGATCATTCCCGATCCTCCTCAGTAGGTGAAGTGTTTTCTATTATCCAGCAGCATGGCCAACACTTGTATTTTAAAATAAACTTAATTAAAGCCACCACTCTTTTGAGAGACATTTTTTTTAAGGCATGGAGATACACATAAATCATCATAATGACATTGACAAGAGTTTAGAATTTTGGAGTTGCCAAGTAGGAACCTGGAGACTTCAGAATTAATTTTGTTAATAAAGTGGAGGCTTACTTATTACACATCTGCTCCTAAAACTGCTCTCACTTCCACTCACAGAAGGCCTGCGGCTTCCCTGGCTTGTAGGCCTCTGGTAGAGCCCTTTAGATCTGTGGGACTGCCCCAAAATTAACCCACCAGACTGAGTACTGATTAAATGGGCCCCAAAGTATCCACCCCTACTCTTATGTCAACTGCCCTGAGTGTACCTGGTCATCAGAAGACAGAGTAGAGTCTGTGGTCCATGTAGCCTCTTGTACTTGGATCTTCTTTACCTTCTACATATGAACAAATCACTTATGCATTTTTCAGTTCCTTTGAATTGTCTTGATAATACAGAATGAGCCCTCCCTAGAAAGCCAGCATTTCTCTGAGAGAAGAATAAATGTTGGGGACATTATACAAAGCAAAGAAACAGATTTAAGGATACATATCCTGCTGCTGCTGCTGCTGCTGCTGCTGCTAAGTCGCTTCAGTCATGTCCGACTCTGTGTGACCCCATAGACGGCAGCCCACCAGGCTCCCCCGTCCCTGGGACTCTCCAGGCAAGAACACATCCTACATACCCTCATTTCCTTCCCAACACTTCTTTTTTTTTTTTTTTTTTTTTTACTTTACAATATGGTATTGATTTTGCCATACATCAATATGCATCCGCCATGGGTGTACACGTGTTCCCCATCCTGAACCCCCCTTCCACCTCCCTCCCCATACCATCCCTCTGGGTCATCCCAGTGCACCAGCCCCAAGCATCCTGTATCCTGCATCAAACCTAGACTGGCGATTTGTTTCTTATATGATATTATACATGTTTTAATGCCATTCTCCCAAATCATCCCCCACCCCCTCTCCCACAGAGTCCAAAAGACTGTTCTATACATCTATGTCTCTTTTGCTGTCTCCCATACAGAGTTGTCATTACCATCTTTCTAAATTCATATATATGCGTTAGTATACTGTATTGGTGTTTTTCTTTCTGGCTTACTTCACTCTGTATAATAGGCTCCAGTTTCATCCATCTCAGAACTGATTCAAATGTATTCTTTTTAATGGCTGAGTAATACTCCATTGTGTATATGTACCACAGCTTTCTTATCCATTCATCTGCTGATGGACACCCAACACTTCTTAGATGGCCAATTTCTTTGAACAAAGGCTAAGAAAACAACAGAGGAGCCTGGTGGGCTACAGTCCAAGAAGTCGCAAAGAGTCAGACATGACTGAAGTGACTTATTGGACACGACTCCATATGGATGGAGACAGAGAATAACAAGACCTTGTAGCTTGGGGTTATTGATGCCAGATAAGCGGAGACATCACACAGAGACTGTTTTGCCTCTTTCCTATCACTGTTTACAGGAGGCCCAGTGGTAAAGAATCCGCCTGCCAATGCAGGAGACACAAGAGTTGCAGGTTCAATCTCTGGGTCGGGAAGATGCCCTGGAGTAGGAAATGGCAACGCACTCCTATATTCTTGCCTGGAAAATTCTACAGACAGAGGAGCCTGGCAGCTACAGTTTGTGGGGTCACAAAGAGTCAGACACGACTGAGCATGCATGCACGCAATACCACTGCTCCCCAGAAAGAGACAATGTGGGGACTCTGTGAAAAGAGTCGGCCAGGCCTCAGGATGGAGCAGACACCAGCAAGTCAGTCTCAACACTAGACAGGAACATTAGCCTTAACAGCACTAATTAGTAATTTATTTCTTCTTTGTGTAGCTGAGCACTTAATGATCTGAATCTTGGGAGGTAACTGAGTAATAGGTCACTGCTGGACAAGCCATCTTGACTTTAGAAGTTGCTATTGTTTTTTACATTACCCTCAAGTACCATCATTAGGTTGTGAGCAAAACCAATTTTCTTAATCATCCCCAATCTCCCCACCCCTTCTTCACTAGGATAATATCATCAACAGGCTTCACAAATTGGGCATCTGAGATTTAGTTGAATTAGTAACACCTCAAAGATCATTTATGGCTGCAGCAATCAGCCTCCAATTTCATCTAATTAGAGAGCAAGATTATTTCCCTAAATCCTCACTAATATTTTAAGTTGACAAACAATGGAGCAATCCCGATAAAGAGAATAAATGAGTTTCATAAAGCCACTGCTTTCCTGTTCCCTCTTCAATAACCTGACCACTATGCCCCATGTGCAAATTTAAGTGTCGAGAACAGAACACATAAGCATTCGTCACAGCACTCATCAGCCAAGAAAGCTCTGAAGAAACTGCCCTGAACCAGAAATGTTTAACTCTGGGGTTGCCACCCACCAGGAACAATGCTACTGCTTTTATGCTTAAATTCTTAAACAGTCAGGGACAGAGACAAATTTTGCTTGGTCCCCCATCATGACATTACTTAAGTATTTGCTAAAGCTAATTTCTCCCAATAAATTATAACTCATTCCCCAAAGTTATTTCTCAAATATATTTGCGTGTGTGCTAAGTTGCTTCTGTCCCATCTGACTCTGTGCAACCCTATGAATTGTAGCACGCCAGGCTCCTCTGTCCATGGAATTCTCCAGGAAGAAATACTGGAGTGGGTTGCCATGCCCTCTTCCACTCAAAGACACTATGGAGCACCTAAAAAGATGAGGATGTGGAAATCTGATTAAGCCTGCTCTAGTTTGGTAAATGACAACTTTTTCCATCTGAGACAACATCTGTAGGCTATGTCTATTTTGAGTACATGTGCTGCATGCTAAGTCGCTTCAGTCATGTCCAGCTCTTTGTGACCCTATGGACTGTAGCCCACCAGGTTCCACTGTCCATGGGATTCTCCAGGCAAGAATACTGGAGTGGGCTGCCATCTCCATCTCCAGGGGATCTTCCCGACCCAGGGATCGAACCCACGTCTCTTATGTCTTCTGCACTGGCAGGCAGCTTCCACTTTATCACTAGTGCCAACTGGGAAGCTTGAGCACATGTGAGGGTATTAAAATTAATTTAAAATTGGATGCAGTGTTGGCAACTATGCCCCATGGGTAACAAGATGAGAAATTATATAGCAGATGCACAGAACAGTGGGTGGAGAAGAACTGAATGCAGAGAATAGAAGACAGCAAAGTAGAGAAGAGTTAAAGGGGGAGAGAGACCCTGCTGAGGCTGTCTTGACAAACAGCGTTTATGGACTCCACAAGGGGGTCTGGTAGGTCAGGACCTGGGCTGGCTGACAGAGTCCTATAAATGTGTCTGGCTCTGTCCCAAAGCTCTTAATGCACAGGGACCCTGGCAGGATCATTCTATACCTCAACTTACTTGGCAACTTTATTCTGGAAGATAAAAGGGAGAGACTGTATTGGGGAAGCAATAAGAAGAGTGGTGTCCAGTGGAATACTGGAGAATCTGGGTTCCTTCTTCCTCAACAGAAATTCAGGCTGGGTCCCTTAACATTTGTCCTCAGCTGTATTAAATGTGTCACCCGTTTCTGCCATTTGAAATCAAAGGAATGCAATAGGCAGAGTTTGCAACTTGCTTTCTAGAAACTTAAATGTTTAGTCATTTATTTTAAAGCTAATGACTCACTTTCAGGTGTGCAAACTTACATTTCCTAGAAATCTGGAAAGCCACCTAAACCTCTTGATTTTCTGAGGACCAATATTATAGGTTATTAAGGCAAATGTCAACAAAGCAGAGAGAGCCTGCCCATTGTTTTCCCACTCTCCATAAGTGCAAACAGCACTCCCGTGGGAGTCTGGAGACCTGTTTATTTTTCAACTGACAAAGGTGAAAGCTATTAAGTGGTGGAGCCAGCCCTGAGCTCCATTGTATCAGACTCCATCATGTCCCACGCTTGCTCCCTGACCTCTAAACCACACATCAGTCAGTCCTTTGTACCCTGATTAATAACTGAATATTTTTCAGACTTCATAGATATCTGAGAAATGCCAAGATGCTAAACAGCAAGTCAAAGGGTCCCACTTTCTGCTGATGGCTGCCTGCCTTGTGTGGAGTCATCCTCAATTTTGTGGAACTGAGGACCCTTTTAATAGCTAATATTTACTAAGCACTAAGTAAGCTATGGCACCCCACTCCAGTACTCTTGCCTGGAAAATCCCATGGACGGAGGAGCCTGGTGGGCCACAGTCCATGGGGTCGCTAAGAGTCAGACACGACTGAGCGACTTCACTTTCACTTTTCACTTTCATGCATTGGAGAAGGAAATGGCAACCCACTCCAGTGTTCTTCCCTGGAGAATCCCAGGGATGGCGGAGCCTGGTGGGCTGCCGCCTATGAGATTGCACAGAGTTGGACACGACTGAAGCGACTTAGCAGCAGCAGCAAGTAAGCTATATGCTATGTTCTGAACACTGCCTGTGTATCAACTCATTTATCATTCACAACTACTCTGAGAAATAGTCATCACATTTTGCAGATAAGGAGACTGATTCCTAGAAAGGTTAATGGATGCAAGGCCTCACCACAAGTGGGTGGGGGTGCCCAGGTATAAACTGTGGTTCCAAATTGTACCTCCTTCTGTAAGACCTAGCCACCATCTGCCTGTCTTCTCTCTCTTCCTTTTTACACACACACACACACACACACACACACACATATACCTTTTTAACATAAAGGAATTATACCCATGATATAGCTCTACAATAAACAATAGATCTTGAAGCTCTTTCGATGTCTATGCATATTGATACGTCATTCTTCTAAGAGATGCAAATAGTCAAATGTCACCTTGTCTGAGGGTGTCCCTTTATAAAATAGCACTCTCCCCATCTCTGTCATTCTCATCCCTTACTTTATTTTCTTCTCAGCTTTTATCAATCCAGGCATATTTATTTGTTTACTATCTCCCTCCGCTAAAAGGTAAGCTTTATGAGACAGAACTTCCTTTTTTTAACTGGTATATTCCCAGTGTATAGAGCAGTGCTGGCACCTCAGAGACACTCAAAACATTTTTCAAATGAATACTGTTGAGATCACCCTTCAAAAAGACGTTATCAATTTACATAATCACAATAGTGTATGCATGCCCACTAACCCACACCCTTGCTAACCCTGCCCATTGTAGGACTTTCAAATTTTTGTTAATCCAAGAGCTCATTTTAATCTACATTCCCTGAGACCTTGTGGAGTCAATTACCTGTTCAAATACGTTTTTCCTTTTGGCAGTTGGATCTGATTTCTTCTTCTCTATTTGTAGGCGCTCTTTACACATACCAGGCATCAATCCTCTGTATTTTTTTTTAATTTTATTTTTAAACTTTACATAATTGTATTAGTTTTGCCAAATATCAAAATGAATCCGCCGCAGGTATACATGTGCTCCCCACCCTGAACCCTCCTCCCTCCTCCCTCCCCATACCATCCCTCTGGGTCATCCCAGTGCACTAGCCCCAAGCATCCAGTATCGTGCATGGAACCTGGACTGGCATGTTTTATCCTCTTCTGTCTCTCATGGGCCACTGGTCAGGCATGAAAGCGAAGCTTTGACTGACTCCTCAGGGAGCCCTGTCACTGGGTGGAGACCAGAAGTGCTATGGACTAAATATCCTCATGAACTGGCTTGTTTCAGATGACCTGGGCCTTTCCAGAACCATTCAGTCAGCAGCTACCATTCCCTGAACCCTACTCTGAATTAAAAAAAAAAAAAAAAAAAGATTCCCAGGATTGTGCCTCCTGCCAGGCCTTGCGAGAGAGCACCGTATTGAATCAGCTGCCGTCCAACATCACGGGGTCAAGATTAAACACTGAAGGAATATTGTTGGAGGACACGCTGCCCATCCAAACCTTTATATATTCTCTCCAGTCTAATTATCTGAGAACTGAATTCTTGGCCTCTGCTTTCCTGAAGTCACTTTAGCTGACCTCCACTTATCCGGCTAGCTGGTTAACAGCTGTTCCTGATTCTTTCTGAAAATGAACCGAGGAAAGCCCAGGGCCAGCTGAATGCTAGCAGCTAACAAATCCAAGCATTTCTGTCTTCCCCGGTTATTTGCTTGCCCAGACTCCGTTGTGTTTTTTTTTTCTCAAATCTATTTATACTATTTAATTTTGTTGTTATAATTCATAATTTGTTATTATATAATCAAAATGTAGGTGAACAGAGATTAGTTGTTCCTATGAAAACTTGGTTGATTATTTCGGATACATCAGAAAATTAGGTGCTAAAAATTGGTATGAGATAACCGTTAAAAAAAAAGGGAGTGGGGGGGAAATGTCCAAAAATGTAGAAATGTAGAAGCATTCCTCCTTCAGATCGGATTGTAAAGAAAAGGTCCAGGCTCCACATCAAAATACATCTCAGAAACTGCACCTTTCCTTAGAATAAAATGAATGTCATATGCATGATTTTTTTATAATTCTCTGCTTTTGTACACGTTATAGTAGCTGGTCCTACTCACAATGTACTCTGTGGGTGGAAGCAGGAGCAGTAGAAGCTTATTACAAATGCAGGATATCAGGCCAGCCCCAGACTTACTGATTCAGGATCTACATTTTAAGAAGTTCCTCAGGTGACTGAGCACACTGTACTTTGAAAAGCACCAATCTCCAGGATGATTTCCCTCTGATTTTATAAGGGACACTAAAAATAAATCTGTGCAGTTGAGGACTTTTCTAGATACTAAACTCAGCCCATGTCAAAAATGTCTTTTTAAATTTGGGGGTAGGAAAAGCTTTTCCCTTGCAGACAGTAATAATTATAATATCAATCTTAACTTCCTTTTCCGTTTGACCACAAGGAAGCTCATAAACGGTTTTTACTCTGCTATGTATCTGTTCTTGTTTTCTTATTTTAATTAGTATTTCCCCTAGTGGGGTAGCTTTTATTTACATTTTTGTTATTTCATTGTTATATGTTTCTTGACATTTACTTTATTGTTTTCCCTAACGTCATTTATGGAGAAACATAAGGAGATTAAGAAATGGAGTCTTCAAAAGTACTTTGAGGGGAAGGAACATGTATCATCTGGGTACCTACACACAGTAAGTGCTATATGAATGAATGAATAAATAAATGTCCAATGGAATGGATTAAGTACATATGATGAGAGTTTCATTTGGTTTACATTCTAAAAAAAAAAAGATTTGACACAGGTAGCCACCAACCTGATCAGTAAAATAACACATGACTTTTACATTTTCTTCTTTACTTGTCATTCAAAGAAAGTCATAGCCCAGAATTTGTTTGAGGGTCTGAAAATTGTATTCAAAATATGTAGGACAACATGTACGATGCCAACTTTCGGTCAAGCCGGTGGGTAGTTAGGATGCACGGTAGGGTGGGTCAGATGTCTGTGTGCACCTTGGATGGATGAAAGAAAATACTTCCATCTTTATCCAAACCACAGTGCTCACCTGGGGCTTCTGGAACCATTTCTAAAGACTCACAGACCTTAGCCTTTTAAAGCCAAAGCTCCCCATGGACTGTCTCCCAATGATCTGCAGGGGAACAAGGTAATGTTGACTTTGGTGGCTCAGAGACAGTGTAAAATGATAGCAGACAGTACCACACAGCCAGCCAAGAAAATGGGACATCTGCATGTGAGCCAACACATCCCACTGACCTTGAGCTGAAGGAAGGAACCTTGGCGGGGACCATTACAGGGCTCAGACTCCCTGAGCGGAGAACGAACTCCACTCCCCTGCAAGTGCAGAGAAGTAGCCCCTGCCACATTCACCAGCCTGGCACACAGCCGTTATCAACAAAGCCAGCTTTGTGATGAGGAAACATGGAGGACTGTAAAGTGTATCAATTCTCTCACCTTCTAATGAGATCAACTCTGTCTGACAGAAATATAATACAAGCTATGAATGTAATTTTAAGTTTGTATAAAGTTTAAAAGAAAAACGTGAACTTAATTTTAATAATATGCTTAAAACAGTCATAATAAGCTATATTTAGCCCAATGTACCTAAACTACTAGCATTTCAATATATAATCTATAATTTTAAAATTATTAATGAGATAGTACATCCATTTTACATACTAGGTTTGTGAAACACACCATCTCATTTTGGACTAGCCATATTTAAAGTATGCAATAGACACCACAGCTGGCTAGTGGGTACAGTCCTGGACAGTGCAGACTTCAGATACTGAAAATGCAAAAGTGGCAAAGTAAGCATTCATAAACGATGGGAAAGGTCCTGGCTTTGAAGACCAAGGTGCCGAGCTACGTTCTATTCCTTGGCTTAAACCTAGCTCTTGGCACAAAAGAGGCCATTTAACCTCTTTGAGCTTCTCCTCATTAGAAAAATGTTGATAAGTAATCTCTATGTTTCAAGTTGTTGGGATGAATATATAGCATCCCTAGCAGGAGATGGGTTCCCTTGGACATTCAATAAGTGATGGTGGATATGACAATAAATCCAGAGAGAAGGACTTCAGCACTGGCTGTGAGAAAAGAGTGAGAAATCCCCCTGAAGGATGTTAAATCCTCTCATTTATCCTGGTTTAAAATCACAATAGTAGAAGAGAAAGATGACAGCTTCATTCTGTTATTTTCTAGCTTCACAGTATGTTATTCTCATAGGTTGTACTCCCTTTATGAAAATATACAGATTGGAGAAAACCACATGTTGTTTTCTTATCATCTTCAAAACATTTTGAGTGTGCAACAAATCAATATTTAGAGAAGTTAGAAGATAAATATCTTTCACCAAGGAATGTTTCACCTCCTACCACCACTCACACAAAATGATTTCACAATCAAGAAATGCAAAAGAAAGTGGCTAGTGTCAAATACCTAAGTATTGGGTCAGCCAACGAGTTCATCTGAGTTTTTCAGAAAAATCCAAATGAACTTGTTGGCCAACCCAACAGATGACCTGAAAATGTTCAGACTTCTTGGAGCCCAGGTCACTATAGAATTTAGCATCTCATGTCCTTAACTGTCCTTTTCTCTTCTGATATCAGTGGGTGTAGCTGGAGTCTTGGGAATCCAGTCTACATTTTTGCTGTATTAACAAGTATTGGAAAATATCTCAGAAGGGGGAAAGAGGTTAGACATTCAGGAAGTAGGAAGTTGTTCTAGAAGCAGAGTTGTTTTACATAATTTTAGTGGAAAAAAAAGATTGTCAAGAGACAAATTGTAAAGAGACAATTTCCTGGCCTTAAGCAAAAGAACAGGATCAGTTAGATAGGTGGAAGTGGAGCTTGAGAGATACAGGTATTCACTCTCCTCCAGAAAACTCTAAGGTCAAAATAATTACTAGAGAGCCCTGCTGCTGCTACTAAGTTGCTTCAGTCATGTCCGACTCTGTGCGACCCCATGGACTGCAGCCTACCAGGCTTCTCCATCCATGGGATTCTCCAGACTCCCACTGGAGGGGGTTGCCATTTCCTTCTCCAAAGAGAGCCCTAGGGAAGAATATATATTATAAAGTAAAGACACAGGGTGTGGAGGGCAATGTCTCAAGTCACTGTGCTGGAGGAAAAGGGAATGGTTTTGATGGACAAGCAGAGCAAGGTAGGAAAATAAAACTAGAGGGGAGATGCCAGAGTGACTTCCTGGGACGCAAGAATAATTGGAAGGCACAAATAATTTCTCCTTTCAGCACAGAAACATAACTTCAGGAAGGCACCAGTAAGAAGTTGGGTCAAAGTCCCTGCAGCCCTTAGAGAGGTCAGGGCGGGGCACACTGGGGCTGCGGGGGACAGAAAGACATCCTGTGTGGTAGGAAGCAGAGAGGAGTCTCAGTTGTGAAGCTATTTAGGACAGCATTCTTTTAGGCTGACATCGTTAAGAAGTAATCATTAACCATCTTTTACATTCCCCTCTGCCTCCAGCTTTCCAGCCTTTATCTGGTTTTTTGTTGTTATTGTTTTTATCTTTAAGACTGCCATTGACAGAAGTTTAAGAACTTGCCCTTGCCTCCCTGTTGTTCAGTTGCTCAGCCATGTCCAGCTCTTTGCAACTCCATGGACTGCAGCCCACCAGCCTTCCCCATCCTTCACTATCTCCCAAAGTTTGCTCATGTCCACTGAGTTGGGTCTGTAGAGTGAGGAAAGCCTACAGACCCAACCTATCAAGTGGTTAGATGAGAAGGTACTGCTGGTGGGGAACAAAGACATTTTGGAAAAAAAAAAATTTTTTTTTAACAAAATTGAAAACAGTACTTAAGAATGATCATTTCCCACGGGTTTGTTTGTTCTTTTTTTCTTTAGGAGGTTTGCGACTGACACAAATTTTCTAAAAGACTCATAAAAGTTGTTAGCCAGGTTCAGAACAAGTTTCACCACATCGCTTCTTGAGGTCAAAAGCAGTAAAGTGTGACTCTTACCAAAGAACTCCTCTCTCCTCACATTGTTTGGCCAGTTTGGTGCCTCTGCAGCCACACGGGATAAAGCCAAGATAAACTCTCCACGTAGTCTCATTCTGCCGAGGACTAAAATCTGCACTTTCAAGCATTTCGAAATTGCTCTGGGTCTTGTTGGCAAGTTATTATCTATCAGGACATCTGGAATTAGCAGAGGAAGGCATCACCTAAAGCAGTGGCTTTTAAACCTTTGTTTGTAAACCTCGACCCACAGTACAAAATAATTTTGATCTTGTGACCCTGTGAATGCATACATAAATACACAAAAATATATATAAACTGAATCAAGAGAATCACAAAACAATTCCTAAATATTCTTGGTGCTCTCTGAAATATCAATCCATGGTCTATTTCATCTGAAAATAAAACAAACTCGTTGCTGCCCACTGTAATTAGTCACTGCCCATTAGCGGGTCCCTAACCCTGTTTGAAAAACACGAAAACTTGTGATCTCACTTCCCAAGTTGCTACCGTGACATGTCTATTTGCAAAGCCTTCCACCATCCAATCCCATCTCTGTATCTTGTTCCCATTTCTGCTAACACAGTTTTTATTTTATTATTATTTTATTGTAAAATTATTATTTTATTGTATTTAAAAATACAATAGCTTACTTTTATTGTGTACGTATAATGTGACAATTTCTGTGCTAGAGACTATGTGTACAATATCTCTACTACTAACAGAGATATTGTAGTAATAGAGATATTAGAGATGAGTTGTTAGTAATATATTATAGTAGAGATGTTAGTTACTAGTAATAGAGAGTGATGAGAGGACTGATTTCCTTTCATTAGACAGATGAAGAAACTGTGCCTTAGAGAAATTGATCAACAAGTAAGTGACTGAGCTAGAAGTAAACTAAGTGGCTGTCACCCTGAGCCCCTTCTTTTTCCAATGAAATGCACTGGCTCCAAGTGAGCACAGCTTCTCACTGTCCCTCCACTCAGTCTGCTGGCACAGCCCATGTTCATGCTGTTCCCCTAGCTGGAAGATCCTTCCAGCCTGTTTCTGGCAACTCACATGAGCCTGCTAGTATTTCTGGACCCAGTTCAAACCATGCTTTTACCAAAAATCTACCCGGATGGTGCTGGCCCTTGTTCTCCTTCCTTCTCACTCTGGGAGGCAGAAAATCTCAGAGGTTAGAGGGGGAGCATAGGAACCATGCTGTGAGTTTCATTAGTTCAGCCACTTAGAGTCTGGTGATGGTGGAAATCTTGTGTTCCCATTGCCTTTTCTGAAAATGCAGATAATAACTGTTCCTACCCACCCAGAGAATTGCTCCCAGGATAAATGCTTTAACAGATATAGAGTAACCAGTACAGAATCTGGTACATTTGTTGCTCACTCAGTCATGTCTGACTCTTTGCAACCCCATGGACTTGGAGCACACCAGGCTTCCAAGTCCTTCACTATCACCCAGAGTTTGTTTAAATTCATGTCCATTGACTCGGTGATGCCATCCAACCATCTCATCCTCTGTCACACACAGTAGGTGCTTAATAAATGTTACTATTATTCACTTGTACCACAATGAGACTTTATCATATCCTGTCCTACCCCTTAATTATTTACCGAATATGTATGTATTTTATTTCTTTGACTAGAATGTAAACTCTTCCTGGCCAGATATACCACATTTAAATTTATAGATATGCAATACCAGGCACACATTTAATAAATATCAGATTTAGGCATTACAAAACTGGCCAGTGCCAGACGATGAATTTTTTTTTTTTTTTTTTTTTTAGCAAAGGAGCAACTAATGAGGACCTATTAGCCTTCACTTTTCTGAAGGTAAAGCCCCAATGCACAGCATGTGGGATTTTAGTTCCCCAACCAGAGATCAAAAACTCAGCCTTTGCACTGAAAACCAACATCTTAACCACTGGCCTGACAGGTAAGTGCCCTGAAGGTAAATATTTGTTGCCTTGGGAGACAATTTTGTTTTGGGAAACTCTCTAGGATGGTTTTTCAGTTCCACACACAGAAGTGTTTCTGAGGACTTCTGTGATACAGATATGGCTCTGTGCTCTGTTTAATGACTGAAAGTGAAAGTGGCTCACTTGTACAACTCTTTGCGACCCCATGGACGTTACAGCTATACAGCCCATGGAATTCTCCAGGCCAGAATACTGGAGTGGGTAGCCTTTCCCTTCTCCAGGGGATCTTCCCAACCCAGGGATTGAATCCAGGTCCCTGCATTGCAGGCGGATTCTTTCCCAGCTGAGCCACAAGGGAAGTTTAATGACTGCTGCTGCTGGCACCCAGATATAAATTTCATAGATTGTGTACTGAGATATACAAAATTGTACATTTCTTTATTTTTCTAAAAACACTGCTGTCATTTTAATCCTTGAGCTTTTATTTGCACTTAAGTTTACTTAGTCTCTTCAAATTTAATGCTGTCATTCTAAATATGATTCTCTCTCTTACTTCTCTTTCTTTCCTCCTTCACTGGGACAGTCTAAGTTCCTAAGCCCAACCAGAACAAGGATAGAGTGAGAAATAGGCCAAGAATTTCTGCACATGTTTTCCAGCTCTGGGCATTTAATGAACCTGTGAGTGTGACTCTCAGAGGTTAGTTTATTATATTCACCTCTTTAGAAAATAGGACATTTTAAACACACCCAATGTAGCCACTTTCTTTGTCCATGGTTTTCTTTTTAAGCTCACCCAGTTTTGTTCATTCAGCAACACTCCTGCCCCCATCATAAATCCTTTGCAGTACAGAAGAGACAACTGAAGGAAAGGCAAAGACCTCCAGCCTGCTTGACTTTTACCTCCAGTCATAATAAAAACAGATTTTTCTCTTGTACACAGAAACCACACACACACACACACACACACACACACACAAGGCACAGAGAGAAACCACACAGAAAAGAATCATCCAGACCATCTAAAGAAAATCACATATTTTACTGTATTTATTATCTTTCCCGAGAAGTGAAAGTGTGAGAGCCCTTAGATATCTGCTGCAAGGACAACATTTCTGCTCCACTAGACATGCCCTTATTGATTTTCATGGCACCTAAACCCTGGTCTCCCTTCTTGAACTTCATCTGGTAAATGCTGATCCTCAGGACATGGTTTGGATCCACACTCTCGCTCCCATATTTGCTGGTCTTGTTCAAAGAAGACTGATGGGGAAAGAGGAAACGGGGAGAGAAATGACAGCTCCCTGGGAAGTGGCATTTTTTATTTCCTAGAATGTGATTTGAATAGGCTTTGGCTGAGGGGTAAATCACCCTCAAACTCTACCTGCGAAGAAGGCTCATACAAAGTTCTAGAAGAGCCTGGACACTCAGTGGATGCTCAGAATTCTTGGCGTTACAATCTGTTATTGTATGATTTTGCTACAGACTCCCTCAGTGTGTTATATGGTATGTGCTTATGTTGGCACAAATAGAAATATATAAATCAGTGTACAATTGGCCAGGATTGAGGATTTTACAGCTTCCTTTGAAATACTGGTAGCACACTAAAACTGCAAAATCAGAGTCTTGGCTTCAGCCCAATGCAATCAGCGCCAGTGTGGCCAGGGTAGTGCTTAGTGTGAGTTTAGAGAAACCTCTTTTCAAAACCACATACCCACTTTGGTTTTTGCACTAAGACTGGTTTTCCTGGGCTTCCTGGGACATTTCTGAAGACTACATCTGCTACCCTCAGCCGTGAACTCAAGTGGTCAGTTAATATGGCCCATGGGCTTGACTGTCCTTGGAGCTTATGACATAGACAGACATTAAGTACTAAATGTTCCCTGGTGACTCAGTGGTAAAGAATCCACCTGCCAATGCAGGAGACACAGGTTTGATCTCTGGTCCAGGAAGATTCCACGTGCCGTGGAACAACTAAGCCCATGTGCCACAACTACTGAGCCCATGCTCTAGAGCCCAGGAGCCACAACTACTGAGTCCATGTGCCCTAGAACCCACGTTCCACAACAAGAGAAGCCACTGCAATGAGCAGTCTGCTCGCCACAACTAGAAAAAAGCCTATGCAGCAAGGAAGACCCAGCACAGCCAAAAATAAATAAATAAATATTTTTTAAAGTACTGCATGAAATATTATTTATGTAAAATAGTTCTGTTAAGAAACCTTAAACAGTGTATTTCATTCAATAATTTTTTCAATAATAGACTAACATTATCACTAATACAACTTTGTAAAGCAATTATATTCCAATACAAAGGTATCTTTCTTCTACTCTGCCAAAAGCTATAAAATTATAAATGCCTCCTACTAAGTTTTCAGAGATTCTAAACAATCCACCTCCTCCTTCTAGAATAGTGTAAGTACTTCCTCTGGAAGGAAATCTTTTTGAGCAAAATCATTCTTCTGAGATACTTCTTGCCAAAGTAGAACTCTGCCTTTGAACGTCCCTTTCCAGTGATTCTATCCAGGGATGAACTGACATCAGTGCCTAAAGAAAGATATCCTTAACCTTGAAACACTGGAGGCTTATTTTCAAAGAAAAAGCATCACTTCATATGGAGTCAGAATATTTCATGGGGGAAAAAGCTTCAGACAGGCTATGGCACTTTGGAGCAGGGAGCTGGCTAGGAGAGAAAAAGCAAGGACCTATTTCAGAGAGTTGACAGAAACAGATAGACACAGTCTATAGGAAGAGTGGGGAAGGAGGAGACTGGGTTTCCTACTCATCTCACTGGATACAGTGGGATATGTCTATCCTAGAACCTGGGTCTGAGCAGTTTACTCCCTGAGAGAGTTATCACACACTCAGATGTGGAGAAGGAAAGAGTGAGAGAGTGATGAGCCATCCCAAGGACACAGCGCCTACACTCAACCCAAAGACTTGTCCTCCCCAAAATGGTGCCATGGCCCAGAGATCCAGGGTCAGCTTCAGTTTATATCAACAACAGCATGCTGGTGAGAACAAAAAGATCATATCATGTGATTCCCCTGAGTTTAACTCCCCAGTGTCTCCCATTGTTCTAATGATAAATCCCCAACTAAGTTCCAGGTCCTATGAAGCCCTGCAGAGTTGACTTGCATATACTTCACAGGTCCCCTCTCGGGAGATTTTCCCTCCATCCTTGTGCTGGAGCCACGGTCACCTTCCTAGTGCTCCCACCCTGCTCCTGCTCCTCTCAGGGACTTTTCTGCCTAAAACGCTCTTACCTCTACTCTTCACCAACTCCAATATCCATTAAGTGTCATTCATTTCATGGAAGCCGACCAACCTATCTTCCATCGCCCTAACTTTCTCTTTTAGCACTTGATTGAATTTTATTAAATCCTAATGTCTTTAATGGCTTGACTTAGACTGGAAGATCCATGAAAGCAGGAACCGTATCTGCCATAAAGTCTCAGCACCAACACAGTGTCGGACCCATAGTGAGTGCTTGCTAAATGTTTGCTGACTGAATGCCTGAGAATGAATGAAGTTGTGCAGGAGAACATGGGAGAGACTACAGTTAATAACATGTCCTCTTTCTGGCATTCTGAAATCCCCCCCAGATCAATGTTTCCTAAGTACCCATTCAGCTATACACAGAGATTTTATAAATTATAAACAAGATAGAGCTTTTAAAAACTTGTTGAATAATTGTAGTCTATCTTCAAAGCCAAAATATGACATTTTTATTAATAACAGTGGGAGGAAAGGAGAAAATACGCAGAAGGATTAAAATACTGTAGCACAATCCATGTGCTATGCCTTTCTACCATTTAATGGACTAATTTTAATGTAGTGAATTTTAAAACTTAGAACTCCAAGTATGCTACTTTCCCCTCTCTGTTATTGTAGGCAGTTGTCCTGGCATAAACAGAGCAGAAAAAGGTATCTGGGCAAGAATTGATTACTACCAGGTAACAGGACTGGAACAGGTATTAGAGTGATCAGAGATAATTACCAAGTAGTAAGATTTATCTCGGTGCCACTAATGGTAAAGAACCCTCTTGCCAATACAGGAGACATAGGAGACGTGGGTTCAATCCCTGGGTCGGGAAGATCCCCTGGAGAAGGAAATGGCAACCCACTCCAGTATTCTTGCCTGGAGAATTCCATGGACAGAGGAGGCTGGTCCATGGGGTTACAAAGAGTCAGACATTACTGAAGCAACTTAGTATGCACTGCACCAACACAAGAGTGATCTCAATTCTTTCCTGAAGTCTAGTTGAGTTTGATCTAGAGCAGTGCTTCTCCAGATTTCATGTGCACATGAATCATTTCAAATTAAACTGCAGATTCTTCTTCAATAAATGTTCAGTGAGGCCCAAGATTCTGCATTTCTAACAATCTCCTAGGTAATGTGTTGGCAACCCACTCCAGTACTCTTGCCTGGAAAAATCCCATGGACGGAGGAGCCTGGTGGGCTGCAGTCCATGGGGTCGCTAAGAGTTGGATGTGACTGAGCGACTTCACTTTCACTTTTCACTGTCATGCATTGGAGAAGGAAATGGCAACCCACTCCAGTGTTCTTGCTTGGAGAATCCCAGGGACAGAGGAGCCTGGTAGGAGGCCGTCTATGGGGTCACGCAGAGTCGGACACGACTGAAGCGACTTAGCAGCAGCAGCAGGTAATGTGTACACTATTAGGTCAAAGATCACAGTTAAAGAAGTAAGGAAGCTTAGAACAACTGGACTGGGCAACACAGACTGGCACAGGTCAGAGGGCACATTATTTCCCTGAAAGAAAAGATTTTCTTCACTGAGCTAGAGCCCAAAGTGCTAAAAATAATTATTTCATTATGAGGCTGGTGTAACTTAGAGCTAAAGGGTCAACAGTAAACACCATCTGTCGCCAGCAGAGGGCAGCAGAGGGCAGGGTAAATTGCGCAGGACTCCTCCCACCCCCACAACAGCCCAAACACCCTGAAAGTAAACTTAATTAAGCTCAAAACAGAACACAGGTAAGAGAGCAATTGGAAAAGCAAGACGCTGATAAAATCAGCAGCAAGGAGAGAGATGTTCACGCAGGCCAGAATAAACTCGAAGTAGGGAACACTTTGTAGCAGTGGTACCTGGTCGGGAGACCCAAGCTCCAGTTCAGACAGGAAAAGGGAACAGTGCCTTTGGGCCAGCCACTCTCTCACCAACAGCCTCGATTCCCTCGCGGTAAATCAGGGGGAAATGCAAAGAGTGATCTCTAATGGGCATTTTCAACCTTCACATCCTATGATCAGTGCTCCTGGTTGTGGGTTTGAGAAAACTGGAAGGATCCCTCTTCTTCAGGCAAGGGGTGGGGAGTCAGAGGGCGGACGTGGTGAGCTGGCTGGTCCCTCTGCTGGGTGAAGCCCAACAAGCCTTCAGTTTGCTCTGAAAGTTGGAGTTCCTTGGTGGCTGTGGGAGTTTTTTGTTTTGTTTCGTTCTTTACTCTGTTAAAAATTGCATGCAAATAGTTGAAAAGTAAACAGGACTAAAAGGCTTATAACTGAAACAAGTCTTTCTTCCTCTTATCCTCCTCATCCTTTTCCTCAGGAGCAATGTCTTTGAATTCTTTTCATTTCTTCTCCAATTTGCCTCCGTATTTCCAAATAATATATAATATAATCCTATTACTTGATCCAGCTGGGCTTCCCAGGTGGCGCTAGTAGTAAAGAATCCACCTGCCAACGCAGGTGACTCTGGTTCGATCCCTGGGTCAGGAAGATCCCCTGGAGAAGGAGCTGGCAAGCGACTCCAGTATTCTTGCCTGGAAAATCCCATGGACAGAGGAGCCTGGTGGGCTACAGTCCATAGGATCACAAAGAGCCTGACACGACTGAGCACTACTGCTATTATTGGCTTTTTCTCTGGCAGGTTAGATACTAATTCAATCACGCCATCTCTTCCCTTCATTATTCTCCAAATATAATGTCTTATTTTTTTAATCATATCTACATTTGTCACCAGCAAAGAAAGACCATTAGCAATTCCTGGGAAATTAAAGTAGAATCCGGGTAATAAAACACAGGCTAACCTTTTTCTTTTCCTTTGTGATTCGTTTCACTTGTTCATAGAGGGCCACACAGAGAGGCCTCGCATCCAGCCCTTCAAACCAGAGTTCCCAGGTCCACAGGCTGCAACTGACACAGCCAAACGACTGCCGACGACCAGGCACAGCACTCAGTTCAGGATGGTGGCGGCAGGTCGCTTGCTGTGCCTGTGCTGTGATCTAAAGCCTGAGCAGGACGCCTGCCCCAGACCCAGGAGAGTTCCGCCCCATTCCTAGTGCCTGCACAGAACCCAGCTGAGCAGCCCCACCCCGGGCCTATGGGGAGAGCACGCCCTCTAGAGCCCAAACACAGGCCTCTCCATTCTCTTCCTGTTCCGTGCGTGCTGGCTCAGTGTCTCTGACTCTTTGCAACCCCAAAGACGGTAGCCCACCAGGCTCCTCTGTCCGTGGAATTTTCCAGGCAAGAATACTGGAGCCAGTTGCCATTTCCTTCTCCAGGGGATCTTTTCCAACCCAGGGATGGAACCCTTATCTCTTTTGCACTGGTAGGCCGATTCTTTACCTGCTGAGCCACCTCCCGTTCTCTTAGGAAAAAACAAAGCTTTCCTTTGCTTCTGAATCAAACCTGGTCTCATTCCATTGGTTCTAATGACACCAGGCAGGAGGACCCTTGTTGGGGCCAGACTCGAAAGTGTTGGTAACATAGTCACTGTTTTTATTATGACTATATAAACATTTAGGTAACATACTATATCACATAATATACTGTGATTACACTTAGTTTCTTGTACAACCTTCTTCATTCTTTCTGGAGTTATTTCTCCACTGATCTCCGGTAGCCTATTGGGCACCTACTGACCTGGGGAGTTCATCTTTCAGTGTCCTATCTTTTTGCCTTTTCATACTGTTCATCACATTCTCAAGACAAAAATACTGAAGTGGTTTGCCATTCTCTTCTCCAGTGGACCACATTCTGTCAGAACTCTCCACCATGACCCGTCCGTCTTGGGTGTCCCTACACAGCATGGCTCACAGTTTCATTGAGTTAGACAAGGCTGTGGCCCATGTGATCAGATTGGTTAGTTTCCTGTGACTGTGGTTTTCAGCCTGTCTGCCCTCGGATGGAGAAGGATAAGAGGCTTATGGAAGCTTCCTGATGGGACAGACTGACTGACAGGGAAACTGGGTCTTGTTCCCATGGGCGGGGCCGTGTTCAGTAAATCTTTAATCCAATTTTCTGTTGATGGATGGAGCTGTGTTCCCTCCCTGTTATTCACCTGGGGCCAAACTATGGTGGAGGTAATGAAGATAATGGCAACCTCCTTCAAAAGGTCCCATGCATGCACTGCTGCACTCAGTGCCCCTAACCCTGCAGCAGGCCACCGATGACCCATGCCTCCACTGGAGACTCCTGGACTCTTATGGGCAAGTCTGGATCAGTCTTTTGTGGGGTCACTGCTCCTTTCTCCTGGGTCCTGGTGCACACAATGTTCTGTTTGTGCCCTCCAAGAGTCTGTTTCCCAGTCCCGTGTAAGTTCTGGCAGCTCTATGTGGGATTAATCGTGACCTCCTCCAAGAGGGCTTATGCCATATCCACGTCTGCTGCACCCAGAGCCCCTGCCCCTGCAGCAGTCCACTGCTGACCTGTACTTCCACAGGAGACACTCAAACACAGTTCTGTCTTAGTCTCTGTGGGGTCTCTGGGTCCTGGTGCACACAAGGTTTGTTTGAGCCCTCTGAGCATGAGAGTTTGAGTAAACTCCAGGATTTGATGATGGACAGGGAGGCCTGGTGTGCAGCAAGCAGTCCATGGGGTTGCAAAGAGTTGGACACGACTGAGTGACTGAACTGAACTGAACAACCTTCTATTTATTCCAGAATTAATAATTGTCATTTTGTTTAAAATCTGACCATCTTACTTTACTTTGACTATCTGACTAAGCATACCCCAGGACCTCTATAAAATGTCCTTTCTGAATTCTGAAGACAGTTTTCCACAAAGGAGAATTTGTCAGATTGTTCCATTCCACATTTTGGTATTAGATCCTGCTTCCTGGATCCCATCCATTCTTCTTTTTGTTTTTCCTCATTTTAGTGGACCATATCATCCATCCAATAACATCCAATACCCTTGTGTCAATGCCTCTTTGGTCACTGTGGTTGTCTAAGACACATTCTCTAGTAGATTACTCAAGAAGAACTCACAGAACCATTGCTTCCTCATTTTTTGGCCTGGTCATGACAGCAGGTCTGAACTCTGTATTTTGTTTGGCTGGATATAAACTCCTTAGCTTACATTTTCCTTCCTTCAGTATCCTAATTGTTAGTTCATTGTTTTTCTGGCATAACGCATTGCTCTCAAACCACCTGATGAAAATGTATTTCCTTTCCCTAACCCATCAATTGCCTTTTAGCCTGGATACCTTGAAGATTTTTTCCTTTCCTTCAAGTCCCATGTGCCTACTAGACTAGGAATCAGGGTTGACCTTTTAGAGGTCAGTTTCCCAAATTTTTGCTTTTAATCTGAGGCTTGAAATCATCATTGATTTCAGGAAAGTTTTCTTGAATTAAAAACTTTAGCCCACTCCAGTGTTCTTGCCCAGAGAATCCCAGGGACGGGGGAGCCTGGTGGGCTGCCATCTCTGGGGTCGCACAGAGTCGGACACTACTGAAGCGACGTAGCAGCAGCAGCATTTGTTAAGTACTCTACTTATTTGGTTTTCTTCTTGAGGATACCTAACACCTGTATATTGGATCTTCTTTGCTAATCCTATCAGTATCAAATTCCAGTTCTTCATTCTGATTGATATTTAAATTTTTTCCCCTTCCCCTCTTCTATTTCTCCAAGCAATATTCATAATGCTTATTTTCTTTTGTTTTCCTCCTCGGTTCTCTAGCTCTGAAATTTTTTTTTTATCTATCCTTCTTTTGTGACTCCTGTTGTTTCACATTTAAATGTCACTTTCTCCAATGTCTCCTGAGTTTTCCTAATTCTGATTCCTGTTGTCCTCTCATAATTTCTACCCATTTCTTTTAGCTTTTTTTTTTTTTTTTGAAATATTAGTTTACAATTGTCATCTGCTTTGTGGGAATATTTTTCTAGAATCTTTCATTGAGTAGGGAAGTTATTCTACTTATTTCCCTGCTTTTAATAACTCTATTGATTCACTCCCAATCTTTTTCTGCTGCTCATTTTTTCAGAGGTTTTACTCTACTTTTAGGAAGGAGGGTTGAGTGGATAGCTTTTCTAATTTCATAGCACGAGGATTCCCTCTCCTGTTATTTTTTGAAGAGATAAATATCAATATACAGCCTTGAGCTTTCTGAGACATACTTTCTCTGTTTCCCCTCTCCCATTTTCATCAGAACTTCTCATTCCTTTTTCATCATTTCTAATCTTAGTTTGGATTCTACTCCCAGCAGTTTCTCCGCAGTGCAGAACTTTGCCTGGAATAAGAAGGGAGCTTTTGGTTTTTCAATTCTAGATTTGGCAGCACCCATATTCCTCCAAGTTCTCTCTCATTAACCGTATTCTCCGGCTCTAGTCACAGATTTAACTCAGAGTCTGGTATGGGAATTTTAAACATTGTGGTCTTTTGACCACATCTCACTGTAAGCCAGGACGTGTATGCTGGTTCCACACTGCTTGCACACATTCCAGTCCCAGGGTTTCCTTGAGCATGTGTCACTTTAAGAGGCAACGTTTGAAAGGACTGGGGGAAAGTGACAATAGAGACATTTATGAAACCCCTTGAATCCTTCTCCACGTGAGAGCTGCCAGAACAACTATTAACCTTGAGTTTTTGTTTTTCCAGTGTTATTTTAAATAATGGCAACACACTGGATCCATGGTTTTGGTTTTGCTCTCCTTGCTGTTCTGCTCAAGGCCCGACTTTGAGGTGAGTCTGTGATCTCTGGATTACATAATCCACGTTTTCATCATTTGTAAATAGGATAAAGAATAATACCACAGAGTTATCAAAATCAGATGAGATGATGTGGAAGTTTAAACTTATGAAACTGCCTATGATTTAACCTGACATGTAAAAAAAATGATAAACTGTAAAATCATATGCTATTGTTAGTTATTTCAAACTCGATTTATGAAATATGTGGAAACCTGTAATTTTATACTTAACCACATTGTACCAAATATGCTTCTTCTTTTTTTTTTTTTTTTCCCTGCCTCTTCCAACAGAATATTGCTTCCAAAACAGCCACGATTTTTGGATTTCCCTGGTGGTCCAGTGGTTAAGAATCCGCCTGCCCATGTAGGGGACACAGGTTTGATCCCTGGTTGGGAAAGATTCCACATGCTTCAGAGCAACTAAGCTGGTAAGCCACAGCTACTGAAGCCTGCCTGACCTAGAGCCTATTTGCCATCAACAAAAGCATCTGCAGTTAGAAGCTCCTGCACCGCAACAGAGAGCCTGGCTCCCTGCAACCAGAGAAAGCCCTCAGGTAGCAAGGAAGACCAAGCACAGCCAAAAATAAAAATAAATTTTAAATATATATATATATTTTTTAAAGAGTGAAGATTTTTATCTGGCTTCTTCCATGCCATTTCCTCACTGTCGAGTCTGGTGCCTGGCACACCGGGTAGGCACTCCAGAATTACTTGATGAATGAGTGAATGACTTGTGCTAACGTTGCCTTAAAGCATATTGTGAAAGATAAAACGAATGAGCAAAACATAAATTCTGATTAGGCGGTTGTCGAACTGGGCCTGTGTAACATGCTCTGCCAAACTTTTCCTTCCGCATCTCCGTTTGCTTTGCCATCCCTGCCAAAAAAATAACATTGGCCCCTGCTGTGGAGCCGGGATGAGGCAACCCCTCTGCAGGGCAGCAGCCAGGAAGAACTCCTGCGAAAGGCGGCCGCATTGGGCACCCAGCCTCCAGCCTCCATCCAAAATGCGGAAAGCCTGAAACAATGTGCAGAGCAGCCGGGCTGAGAACAAGGGATAGCTCTGTCCCTCTCTCGCTGGCGTTTATGGAAGGAAGCCTGGCTGTCTGTTTTTAAGTAAACAGACTTGCTTTAATGGAGCAATCTGTCAAAATAAGCCGAGCTGCTTGGGCGTGCGGGGGTTAGCGGGGAGAGGTGCCACACCGCTTCCGTCTCCCGTGGGAGCTGTTTATTTGAGAAGGATGATAAATGGGAGTGAGGCAGAAGCCTGCGGTAATGACACTCAAAGCAAGAAAAATAATAGCGTGTGGCTTAGGATGGGCTCATCTTCACTCGATGTATAGATGGCTTTTGTGTGTTTAAAGAGCCAGCCCCTTCTATTTGCATCTCAAACACCCCTGCCCAGGAGCAGAAGAGCGCAGGAGCTTTACCGGCAGCTTGTGGTCTGTGGGTTTTGCAGGAACAGGGGAGGTAAGGAAGAACAGATGAATGAGCCAAAGTTTAGTCTCTACAGGTTTTCTCCCTCTTCTACTAATGGAGGTGTGACAAAAGTATTAATTTGCTTCATCACCACGCAGTGCTTAATAAATGAGTAACATGTTTGCATCGTGAGATGCATGGGATGGGACATGTTGCAGAGAAGCTTGGAGGGCAGAAATTACCAAATACTCGCATGAAGACTCACATTTTGGACTTTACTCAGAATATTCGCTGCTTGTGAAATGATACAATGAAAGGGCCAGGTGTAGTTTAACCCTTTTAGTTTGTGCCAGGACCTTGAATTCTTTGCAAAGAAAAGGATTTAATGTAAACTGCAAATGCTTTAATCAAGTGGCTTTCTTCGCATACCGTGAAAGCATTTTGAAACATTCAAGTACAAAAAAAAAAAAAAAAGTCCTTATTTTCTGAAAATATAACCTCTTAAACACCCAGGACACTGCCAGACCAAGTCCCATCAAGTAACAAGGCACAATAAGAAGCTTAAAAAAGGTAAGGATTAAGTTACATTTGTATGAATAAGCTCATTTTTGTTGTTCTGGTCTCAATCTTTAAATGATTCTATCGTGCACATAAGGTGTCTCCTCGTTAAATTATACATTACTATTCTCAGTGTGGGTCCCAGTGAGACCGAACATGTCCCCAGGACTCACGAACCGTTGGAAAGAACCACATCAATAGCAATCACTCAGAGTTCGCTTGCCCTTTGTCCCCACCTGCAGGGATGGCCCCTCACCGCACTCCTGAGATGCCCTGGGCTCCTCTCTCATGGAGATGGGAATCTGCGCCTGCTCCCTCCACATGAGCACAGATCCTGCCCCACTACTGGCACCTTCCGAGAGGATGCCCTTCTTGTCCCAGGACTATCCCCAGGCTCCCAAATCTGCAAAACACACCAGCTGCTAAAAGATGCACATTCCACCACTGGTCCCCCACCCACCCACCCAGCCCTCTCAGGTCTGAGCCATGCTGGTTCTACAACAAAAATGCCAGCGGTCCACTCATGCCAGCTCCCTGTCCCGCTTTGTTTCTTGGGCCTTGAAGCAGCCTGACCTTACACCTCAAGTAACTAGAGAAAGAAGAGCAAACAGAAGCTAAAGTAAGGAGAAGGAAAGAAATCATAAAGATAAGAGCAGTAATAAATGAAATAGAGACCAAAAATATGCATTTATAGCAAAAATCAACAGAACTAAAAACTGGTTCTTTGAAAAGATAAACAATATTGATAACCCTTTAGCCAGACTCATCAAGAAAAAAAAGAAGAGGACTCAAACCAAGAACTCAAGAATTTTAGCAAAGCAGTACCAGTGTTAATCCTTGTTAATTCTTAGCCTGTCTTGAATAAAATGCCTTACTGGGAGGAAAAAAAAAAAAACTGCCTGACTTGTGCCCCCCATTTCACAAAATCTCTCATGAAAACATCGTCACTGCTTCTACCTTCTTCCTCTCCCTCCACCTGGGATATAGACCACAGCCTGGGAATGGAATAAATGCCCCTCCTCCATCACCCGAAGGAGCACAGGTGTCCTCCTCCCAAGGAACATTAACGTCCCTATGCAAATTCACTCCTCCAGGGGCTTCCCTCCATTTGACACACATGCCAAGATACACTTGAATATCAAGAGGGTCGAATTCTTCCTCACTTTCTCTCACACCCAGGCACCAGGTCCTGCAAATGAATTTTTCCCTCTAAAGCTTCACCCTGACCTTCCTTTGCTTCTCATTTGCCATCATCTCGATTCCAGCTTCTTATTTCTTTGCCCCTAGCTGAACTCAGAAGTTCACTAATTGGAATCACTCCTCTGTAAATTCATCCTAAAAGCTGCTTCGGAAACAAAACTCCTTAGACGCTGTCTTGAGCACATCAACTGCTTGTGGCAGTTTCTGAAGTTTGATTGGCCGTATGAATCAGGCCTGTTACAGAAAGAGTGCAGCCTTGGAATCAATCACCACGATTCCAATCTTAGTTCTATGCTTGAATAACTTTTGTAACTTTAATTGCTTTAAGCCTAAATTTCATCATCTATAAAATGTGATATTAATATAGGCTTCATAGAGCTACTGTGGGCTTCCCTGGTGGCTCAGATGGTAAAGAATCTGCCTACAATTCAGGAGATCCAGACTCGATCCCTGGATTGGGAAGATCCCCTGGAGGAGGGAATGGCTACCCAGTCCAGTTATTCTTACCTGGAGAAGTCCATGGACAGAAGAGCCTGGTGGGCTACACATGGACACAACTTAGCAACTAAGACGTTCACTTTTAGGGCTATTGTAAGAAAAAATTAAATAATGTAAAGTGTTTTTAATGTGAAAAGACAAACTCGAAGAATAATGTTATGAAAATGCAAGCACTTCCTCCTGGAAATAATGTCCTCCATAAACTGGCCACCACTCACTTTTTTACCCTTTGCTCTAATTACTCCCATTTCCAGCCCTTCTTGCTGGACTTTTGCATCTGTTTCTTGCCCTACAAATGTGTCTTTCACTTCTAGACAACACTATTTGCTGTAATAGATAAAACAAAATGTCAGTGGCTTAATACAAGAGAACTTTATTCCTTGCTCAGTTGAAATCCAAAACATGTATTCCTACCTGGCAGGTGGTTCTCCTCCAGGTGATAATTCTGGGATTTGGAATCCTTCCATCTTGTGGCCCTACAACCCTTTACACATGGTTTCCAGGGTGACTCCAGAGGAAGAGAGAACAGGGAGACTCATGAGTGGAGGTTATTACAGGTCAGGCATGGAGAAGCACATAGCAGAACTGAGTCACATAACAGCATCTGATATAACCCAGTAGCATGTCCGGAAAGAAGAGGACATGGGGTTGGTGAACAGCTGGCTACTCTGTGCCACCCCCACAGACATATATATATATTTCCCAGACTATAGTCCCAGATACATCCTTCAAAAACCAGCTCAAGTCTCATTTTTAATTGATGACGTCCTTTTGGAGCAATCTGACTGACGATTTTATTCTCCGAACTCAAACTCCTAGCACACATTGATTATACCAGCCTTTGACACATTTGCCTCTTTTGTTAAATCACACAGACTTACTTTAAATCTTTTTTTCCTTAAACTCAGAGATATAAATCTGGTCCCATCCTCCTTGATGAAACATTTCTTGTATAAACATCCATAATTTCACACTTCCCCCTGTCTCCTATGAGCTCCAAGGCAGGATCAGTGCTTTTTCTACTGAGTAACTGTGAGAGTCCCCCAGGTAATGATTCTTCTTGGAAAGTGGCTGGGAGGCTGCAGTCAGGCCTCAAACTTCAACTTCAAATCCAGGAAGCACTGGCTGAGGAAGAAGCTGATCTCAACCCAAGAGCTTCCAAAATTTCTGAAAGCCTCTTCAGCTGCCAATTATATGATGTTAACATTAAGACATAAGTACCTAGTGTCGGGTACTTCTTCCCGACGGGCTTCCCAGGTAGCGCTAGTGGTAAAGAACCAGCCTGCCAATGCAGCAGACATAATGAGATGTGGGTTCGATCCCTGGGTGGGGAAGATCCCCTGGAAGAGGAAATGGGAACCCACGGCAGTATTCTTGCCTGGAGAATCCCATGGACAGAGGAGCCTGGCGGGCTACAGTCCATGGGGTCTCAAAGAGCTGGACACGACTGGAGCGACTTAGCAAGCACACGCCTAGTATTGGCTATAGAGATTAGCAGTGATGATAGGAGTTAAATTGTTATGTGATGTTGGGAAGAATAGAAGAGGCAAAAATGTCTCTGATCACTTTTGAGTGTTCACTAACCAGACACGGTCATGTATTCCATTTTCTCCCTAGAGATGGCAATATGTGTTCTTGTCACTCCTGTCTGTTGGTGATGTTGCTTTGGGGAACAAATAAGACTCTATAAGATGAAAATGAGGGTAAAATTTGGAGATGGAAGAAAATCAAGGAGCTCAATTCCACAGTAGTTGCTTACAGAAATTTAAAATATGAAAAAAATACGTAGCAGAACTCCCAAAACCCACTTGTAACTGTAGGATAGCTTCCCATTCCCTCTCTCTCCTCTCGTCCTCAGACACCATACCTCACAGGAATATTTGGACATCCCGAGGTTCTGAAATCTCTTGAGAAGCCCAAAAGGGAGAGTGACTTCCCTGCTCTCCAGCCACTTCAGCCACACCAAGTGAAGCCTGCCGCACTCTGGGCAGGGGAGCTGGCTCAGCCCGTCCTTCTGAACAGACTGCAAACCTCACTTCTCGTTCCGCTGTTGACGGCATGGAACGGTGTAAACTAAAGGCTCCTTCACATTTATTCATGCAGCTCCACTCCTGCCCTGTTGAGGTACAAGTGCTCAGAGACAATTAACTGATGATTCATCCTCCAGGACGCCTGCTAAGGCAGGCTGCCTGGCTGTGAGTGAAAACATACTTGAGCAGTAGCTGATCTTTTCTTTTGGTTGAGGACCAAGTCAGACCAGGCATGGCTTTGAAGTTATTTCTGTCTCGGTGGATTAGAGGTATCAAAAGAAGCAGCTCCACAAACCCTTACCAAATATTTACAATTCTGCACTAAACAACCTCCACCGTACCTTAACCTTTACCGTCTTGTGAAATGCTTGCCAACCTCCCTGCCAAACACATACACTTGCCAGCGTAGGAGAGAGGGCAGCAGCTCAAAGGAAATGAAGTGCAAACGGTAAAGGATCCACTGTCTTTGTCGTAGAGGAGAACGAGGCCTTTTGGTAGTGACCTACCTGCAGAGGGGGGACTCCGTCTCCCCATTACCATCACCCCCCAACCACCATGATAGTTCATTACTTCACTGGGGTGTTGAAGAGACAAGTTCTATACTCAGTTCAGTGAAGTTGTGGGACTGCCCTGAAGGCAGTTTCCAAATGTGCCAAGGGTGGCCGTCGTCAGTGCAGCAGAGACGCAAAGCGATAGCTTAAGCCACAATGGAGGCCAGTGATGGGGCTGCCGGTGTTTTCGTCATGCAGAGGACTGCCACACTTTACATGGTTTCTAGTAAACCTCCTTCCTCAGATGTTTCTCAATAAAACTGCTCATTGTAGAATTCTCCAGTTGCTTCTAAAATGCTGTAGGGATTAGTGAAATAGATGACTGATGTATTTTCTATTTTTCAGACTCCTTACTGGGAGCACAAAAATCTCATAATAAAAAGAGAAGGATAAATAATAATAATAATAAAGGATAAATGAAAGGAGCTGGCAGGTGGGATACCATGTTGCTGGGGCAGAGAAGAGGAGCAGGCCAGCCCTGGCTGCAGTCAAGCCCACGATGAGATACATTATGGAGACTCATTGCAGGACATGCATTGGTGAGGTTCCCCCAAAGGGCTTTGGTCAGCAACAGAAGCTTCTAGAAGAGAAGTTACCAAAGGCAGAGCTTCAGAGAAATAGATGGCAGCCGCTGAAATAACAGTCACCAAGGTTTGTTCATGAATCCCCCTGACACAGTACCCAAGGACCCCTAGAACTGACTGTGGGACTCTGTGTGTGCGCTAAGTCGCTTCAGTCGTCTGACTCTTTGCGAACCTATGAACTGTAGTCTGCCAGTCTCCTCTGTCCATAGGATTCTCCAGGCAAGAATACTGCAGTGGATTGCCATGCCCTCCTCCAGGGGATCTTCCCAACCCAGGGATCGAACCCCTGTCTCTAACATCTCCTGCATTGGCAGGCGGGTTCTTTACCACTAGCGCCATCAGGTAAGCCCTGCTGTGAGACTGTAAGGGAACCTAAGTAGAAGCCCACACAGCGATGGAGACCAGGACCAAAAGTTTGTGCTATCCTGTTAACCACCAGCTGTTACCTCCACTACACACAGAGGAACTCAGAGATACAGTGCCTGGGCCACGTTTAGGCATTTCATTCATTCACTCATTCATTCACTCAACAAATGTTTATATTTCAAGGCTCTGGGTTGAAGTGCTTCGTAAAACAAAAATAATTAAACTTTAGTTTGGCCATCTAAAAGCTTTCACTAATCACTGCTATAAGGACACAAATCTCCATAATACAGATTAGAAATGGGTCATTATATAGTCACAGATAAAATCTGCACTGGCCAGGTGGTAGAGAGAGATGATTTCTGGGCCGGAAGAATTTGGAAAGATTTTTGTATAGGAGCTAAGGGTTGAGGTGATATTAGAGAGTGCAAAGGCAATGGAGAACATATTCTCAAAGACAAATAATCTGAGTGATGGTATTAAGAAGGGAAAGGGTGCACATGCTTAAAAATAAAAGCAGGTGGTTCCATTGTCTGGGCAGTAGTGTACAGGAAAGGAAATAGAGGAAATTGTGGTCAGAAAAGTGGTATTGTCAGGAAATGGAGGGCTGAGTGCCCCAGGTCAAGGAGTCAGATTTTCTGTATAAAGTGATGAGAAATCACCAAAGATTCCTTAGCAGGAGAGATTTGATGATTACTTCAGGAAAATTAATATTTATTTTAGTAGCCAAGAAAAGTATTGAATACAGAGCCAGATTTATGATGAAACTTTACATTAATTCCTGTTGCAATAATATTCAGTAGTATATACAAGCAAGAAGATGGTTCATCAGCTTTCAGTCCTAAACTTTTTTTTTTTGTACTGCCCAGAACACCGTTTCAGGCTACCAGCTTTCTGTAGGCTCAGGGAGTAAAAGCTCTTGAATAGCTTATGACAATCATAATTAGGAACGTCCATCGGCTGGAAGGAGGGATAGGGCTGGCACAGTGAATAATTATTATGTAGAAAATGGTTCTCAGCCAGCCTTACCAACAAGAGGCATGTCCTCCAGGAAGGCCTTCTGGCTGCCCCACAGTCTCTCACCTCTGGGAGAAGGAGCTTCTTTCATAGCCCATAGCCCCCATGCAAGTATTCTTAATTTCCTCAAGTAATTTATAAAGTCATTAATGCACACCCTCATTCCTGAAAACTCGTGAAAACATCTTTTTCTACGGGAGTATTTTCTTTATTATGTAAAAATAATAGTAATAGCCCATAGATATTGAGAGTCTATTATGAGGCATTAAATATGTGATAAACTCAACATACTTTATTTTGCACATTTTAAAATATGAAATGGGAATAATGGTCATAACTCCATGAAATCAACCCAGGACCTGTTCAGTTCAGTTCAGTTCAGTCACTCAGTCGTGTCCGACTCTGTGACCCCATCAATCGCAGCATGCCAGGCCTCCCTGTCCATCACCAACTCCTGGAGTTTACCCAAACTCATGTGCATCAAGTCGGTGATGCCATCCAGCCATCTCATCCTCTGTCGTCCCCTTCTCCTCCTACCCCCAATCTCTCCCAGCATCAGGGTGTTTTCAAATGAGTCAGCTCTTCACACGAGGCAGCCAAAGTATTGGAGTTTCAGCTTCAGCATCAGTCCTTCCAATGAACACCCAGGACTGATCTCCTTTAGGATGGACTGGTTGGATCTCCTTGCAGTCCAAGGGACTTGCAAGAGTCTTCTCCAACACCACGGTTCAAAAGCATCAATTCTTCGGTGCTCAGCTTTCTTCACAGTCCAACTCTCACATCCATACATGACCACTGGAAAAACTATAGCCTTGACTAGACGGACCTTTGTTGGCAAAGTAATGTCTCTGCTTTTGAATATGCTATCTAGGTTGGTCATAACTTTTCTTCCAAGGAGTAAGCGTCTTTTAATTTCATGGCTGCAATCACCATCTGCAGTAATTTTAGAGTCCCAAAAATAAAGTCTGCCACTGTTTCCACTGTTTCCCCATTTATTTGCCATGAAGCGATGGGACCAGATGCCATGATCTTAGTTTTCTGAATGTTGAGCTTTAAGCCAACTTTTTCACTCTCCTCTTTCACTTTCATCAAGAGGCTTTTTAGTTCCTCTTTACTTTCTGCCATAAGGGTGGTGTCATCTGCATATCTGAGCCTGTTAGTTGTAATCAAAAGTAATAATCTGTATTTATAGAAAATGCTTCCATGACTCCTGCTGCAGTTTATGAATATTTGCTTTTAATTTCATAATTGCTTTATAGTTTCAAAATTTTGAAGAGACTTTAAAAATTCAATGTAATTTGTTCTCTCTTTTCAGAAATGTAGAAAGTACATATTTTTTCTACAAAAATGTAGAAAAAAAATTTAAGAAATGTAAAGAAAACTGTTTAATCCCTTAATCCCACCATTCAAAGATGATGACTATTATTAATATGATGTTGTATATATTCTTATAGTTATAAAATTAAGCTATGATATAGTTTTTTATAGAGAAATAACATTTGATTGTATAGACAATAACTCATTTAACCTATATGATTTTATCGATTTAAAATGTTTCCAATTTTTTTCTTTTAAAAGTAGAATGTTTATGGGCATGTTGTCTAAATATCTGCTTACATTTCTAATCATTTCTGACACATTTATAAAAGTCTAATTTCTAGGTCAAAGGATAGGCATATTTTAAAGGGCTTTGATGAGTACTGACAAATAATCCAGAAAACTTAGACCAATTTAACTGCCCTCTCGCAATAAATGAAAGTGGCCATTTTCTTGAACACTAGATAGTAATACTAATTTTATTATTTGAGTAATTATAATGCATATTATTCATGCATTTTCTTCCTTTTGAGTTATATTCTTTGCCCATTTTAAAATTCATATGTTTGTGGAGTTTTTCTTTATGGGGAATGGGGCTCATTTTATGTTAAACAAATATTTATATATTTTACAAATATATTTTAATATGTTCTACTTTATAATTTTTATAGTATTTTTTGTATACAGTTGTTTAAATTTTTACATGGTCATATCTATCCATCTTTCTCTTTCATGATTTCTGGACTTGTCAGATTTAGAAAATCTAGCACACTCAAAATTACATAATATTCAAATTTTTATACTATTCTTATGAATTTACATTTGAATTTTCAATTTTTTAAAATCTATTTGGAATTTATTTTGGCATGTGGTGGTAAAGCAGTTGTTTGTCCTTGTGTGTTTTGCAAGCAGTCTCGATGTCCCACATTGTTTGGTAAAAAGTTCATTCTCTTTTCACTGTTTCCCCTATTTAACTATGCACCCATTTTTTTAAATAGGTAAACAAACCAGTTTGAGGACTTTTTTCTTTTCTATTTTTTCTATTTTATTTTAGCATTGTAACACCTCGTAATGTCAGATACGGTATAGTGAGGGCCTCATGATTGGTTTGTTTTGTTCCAATAGAATTTTTGTGCTAGTTCTGCTTATTTATCCTCTAACATTTTTCAAGATATTAGGAAATTTTAAACCATTTTAGAAGGCATATGGGCTTCCCTCATAGCTCAGTTGGTAAAGAATCCACCTGCAATGCAGGAGACCCTGGTTTGATTCCTCGGTCGGGAAGATCCTCTAGAGAAGAGATAGGCTACCCACTCCGGTATTCTTGGGCTTCCCTTGTGGCTCAGCTGGTAAGAATCTGCCTGCAATGTGGGAGATCTGGGTTTGATCCCTGGGTTGGGAAGATCCCCTGGAGAAGGGAAAGGCTACCCACTCCAGTATTCTGGCCTAGAGAATTCCATGGACTGTATGGTCCATGGGGTCGCAAAGAGTTGGACATGACTGAACGACTTTCACTTCACTTTAGAAGGCATATAGAATATTTATATCTATATAAGGCATATATCCTTACTATGTATACCCATGTCTAAACTTGCTTAACATTGATAGCGTTCAACAATATGTTGGTGAAGTTTGTGCAACTGATATGTGTAGCTGTAGTCTTTCATTTTCATTGTTTCCAAATACACTCCATGGTATGAATGGGATGTATCATTTAAATTATTTATCCATTATTTTTTGAGCGAAGTTTTATGCGGTTTCTTTTGCTATGAACATTCTTGTCCTGTTATACATATATATGTAGATATTTCTTGAGGATATACATTGATCTGAGTTCTGGGATTTATACTCTTCAACTTTATATTGAGTGGCCTCATGCTGCTCTCCAGAGTGGTGATCGATTTACTTTGCTGCTAGCAGTGTATAAAAGTTTCCATTGCTCCACAGCCTCATAAATTTTAGTCTTTTCAAGTTTTTAAACTTTCACCAACATGATCAATTTATTTTTCCAGATGAACTTTGTTGTTGTTCAGTCACTAAGTCATGTATGACTCTGCAATTCCGTGGAGTGCAGCATGCCAGGCTTCCCTGTCCTTCACTATCTTCTGGAGTTTGCTTAAACTCATGTCCATTGAGTTGGTGATGCCATACAACCATCTCATCCTCTGTCTCCCCTTCTTCTCCTGCCCTCAGTCTTTCCTAGCATCAGGGTTTTTTTCCAGTGAGTCAGCTCTTCACGTCAGGTGGCCAAAGTATTGGAGCTTCAGCTTCAGCATGAGTCCTTCCAATGAATATTCAGGGTTGATGTCCTTCAGAATTAACTAGTTTGATCTCCTTGATGTCCAAGGAACTCTCAAGAGTCTTATCCAACAGCACAATTCAAAAGCATCAATTATTTGGCACTCAGCCTTCTTTATGGTCCAACTCTCACATCCGTACTGGAAAAACCATAGCTTTTACCATAATGATCCCTGTTGACAAAGCAATGTCTCTGCTTTTTAATATGCTGTCTAGATATGTCATAGCTTTTCTCCCAAGGAGCAAGCGTCTTTTAATTTCATGGCTGCAGTCACTGTCCCCAGTGATTTTGGAGCCCAAGAAAATAAAGTCTTTGACTGTTTCCACTGTTTCCCCATCTATTTGCCATGGGTGATGGAACCAGATGCCATGATCTTAGTTTTTTGAATGTTGAGCTTTAAGCCAGCTTTTTCATTCTCCTCTTTCACCCTCTTCAAGAAGCTGTTTAGTTCTTCACTTTCTTATATTAGAGTAGTATCATCTACATATCTGAGGTTATTGATATTTCTCCTGGCAATCTTGATTCCAGCTTGTGGTTCATCCAGACTGGGCATTTCACATTATGTACTTTACATATAAGTTAAATAAGCAGGGTGACAATATACAGCCTTGACGTACTCCTTTCCCAATTTGGAACCAGTCTATTGTTACAAGTCTAGTTCTAACTGCTACTTCTTGACCTGCATACAGGTTTCTCAAGAGACAGGTAAGGTGGTCCATTATTCCCATCTCTTTAAGAATTTTCCACAGCTTGTTGTGATCCACACAGTCAAAGGCTTTAGTGTAGTCAATGAAGCAGAAGTAGATGACTTTCTGTAATTCCCTTGGTTTCTCTATGATTCAAGAGATGTTGGCAATTTGATCTCTGGTTCCTCTGCCTTTTCTAAATCCAGCTTGTACATCTGGAAGTTCTCAGTTCACATACCATTGAAGTCTAGCTTGAAGGATTTTGAGCATTACCTTGCTAGCACATGAAATGAGGGCAATTGTACAGTAGGTTGAACATTCTTTGGTGTTGCCTCTCTTTGGAATTGGAATGAAAACTGACCTTTTCCAGTTCTGTGGCCACTGTTGTTTTCTCTATTGCTGGCATAAAACTTGCTGGCATATTGACTGCAACATTTTAATAGAATTATCTTTTAGGATTTGAAATAGCTCTGTTGGAATTCCATCACCTCCACTAGTTTGTTTGTAGTAATGCTTCCTAGGAGAAGGCAATGGCACCCCACTCCAGTCCTCTTGCCTGGAGAATCCCATGGGTGGAGGAGCCTGGTGGGCTGCAGTCCAGGTGTCACTAAGAGTCGGACACGACTGAGCGACTTCACTTTCACTTTTCACTTTCATGCATTGGAGAAGGAAATGGCAACCCACTCCAGTGTTCTTGCCTGGAGAATCCCAGGGACAGGGGAGCCTGGTGGGCTGCCGTCTTTGGGGTCACACAGAGTCGGACACAACTGAAGCGACTTAGCAGCAGCAGCAATGCTTCCTAAGGCCCAGCTGACTTCACACTCCAGAATGTCTGGCTCTAGGTGAATAACCACACCATTGGTTATCTAGGTCATTAAGACCTTTTTTGTATAGTTCTTCTTGGTATTCTTGCCCTCTTCTTAATCTCTTCTGCTTCTGTTAGGTCCTTGTCATTTATATCCTTTATTGTGCATGAAATGTCCCCTAGATGTCTCCAATTTTCTTGAAGAGATCTTTAGTCTTTACCATTCTGTTGTCTTCTTCTGTGTCTGACTCTTTGCGAACCCATGGATTGTAGCCCACCAGTCTCCTCTGTCCATGGAATTCTCCAGGCCAGAATATTAGACAGGGTTGCCGTTCCCTTCTCTAGGGGATCTTCCTGACCCAGGGATCAAACCCTGGTCTCCTGCATTGCAGGCAGATTCTTTGTCATCTAAGCCACCAGGGAAGCCCCAGATGAACTTTAGAAATGTGTTGTTAAGTCCTGACAGAATTTGTAACTTCATACATTTGGGGAAATTAGCACATGTGCACATATACACAGAACTCTTCTCATCTAGGAACATGATTTTCCTTTCCCATATTTTCTTTTACCTCTTTGTAGTTTTATGCCTTTTCATAGTCTTAAATATTGCTTAAGATAATTCATATGTATTGCATATTTTGTTGCTATTGTGAATGAACTCTTTTTTCCAAAAGGTATTTTTAAGCCCAAAGTTTACTTTATTCTTTTACTGACTTTGAATATAAGTAGATTAGTGCCCTCAAAAGATGGAAAATATGTTAAGAACAAATAACTGAGCATATCCATAGCATCATCTAAAATGTCAAATAAAAGGTCAGCATTGAAATTAAATTTCAGTACCATTATAAACACTGCTGGTCCCCTTCCTTTGATCTGCACCACTCTCCAGAAGCCTGATTTTTTAAAAGTCAGTTTTGAAGACTCGTCCTTCTAACAGGCTAGTATCTTGAAGTGATCTAGAATTCACCACACGGAAGACTGGGCAGAAGGTAGGCAATTTCTTTGGGATTCACCTGCCTGGAGTACTTTGCACACCTTTCCAGGTTTCATTAGTAGTTGTAAGGACAGTGCTTAACCTTACCAAGCTTAAGCTTTAACTTTAACCATATGCTCAAAACTCAAGGACATAAAAGAAGGTCGGAGTAAGAACGGGGCCTCCTATCTCAAGGCTCCTCCCTCTCTGTCTGAGCATCCCTCTCTTCATCTATAGAAGTTATCAAGTACCTGCTATAGATCAAGGGTTGGGTCTGACGCTGTTAAAGTAGGAGAGATAATATGAAAAGAGTCTAAGATATAGTTCTGTCCTCAAAGAGCATACAGGCTAACTGGAAAGAGAACCACTGTGCACGAAGAATTCAGTTCAGTACCCTTAAAGAGGACTCCCATTTTTCCTATAGTACTCTAAAGCTGCATCCAATTATAGGGACAGATAGATAGATATGCTAGAGATATATAAAATACTTGGGGGTATTTTAGCTTCTACACCACCCTGTGAGTTGGAACAATGGGAAATATTCTTTTACTATCACAACTGGAGAGATGACCTAGTTTAATGCTGCTGTGTCTCAACAGTGACAGCCAGGTACAAACCATATCATCATTTTTCTGGGGTCTCTGAATGTATACTTCCTGCCATTGCCACCCACTGGCCCCCAGTTATGGGTTGTCCTGAACTACAGCACTTTTCTCTCCACATGGGGGAGATACTATGTTGAGTCCCCAGCTCTGTTTAAGCAATCTCTGGAGTGAAACAGTAAACTCACCTGCTTCTCAGAACTTTGAAAGGAGTAGGAAAAAAGTCCAGAACCCTGTGTACCTGGGATTAATTTGACCTCTGTTTTCAAAAAAAAAAAAAAAGTTCCTCCCTCCGACCTCTTGCTTTAGAATGACTTGGAGTAACATCTAGGGGGAAAGAGATTAGTCTGTTCATTTGTCTTGCATTATGGGGCACATCATTAAAGACCAAATACAAAAGATATATACACAGTCTTGAAGATTAGAAATAAATTGCAAGCTATTTTGATTCTTCAGAAGGAATTAATAGTATCACATTCCTTAATCTTTTGTAGAGGATTTACAAAGTGGTTTCATAAATATGATCTCCTTTAATTCCCACAACAACCCATTTGGGTAGGCTGAGCAGGTAATTCTATTCTCATCAAATCCATAGACCTTCAAAGGCTAGACGGGACTTGAAGACCCAATCCTAAAAACAGGCTCAGAGCAGCTGAGCTGACACAACTGGTAGAGACGAGACTAGAAAACCTAGCTGACAACCAGATCCATTGCCTTTCTACTAACCGTGATGCCTCATCTATCTCAAGTAGGGAAAGATGAAAGTGGTCATTTAGTCTGTAAAGGACCACGGAAGGAAGGACAGCAAGGTGCTCAAGGGATTTGATAGTAGAATATTTTATGACCACATTATCTGAGATACCCACTTTCAAGATTACGAGAGAGTGAGGTATTTGTGTTGTTCGATCACTAAGTTGTGTCCAACTCTGTAACCCCATGGACTATGGCCCACCAGGCTCCTCTGTCCTCCACTATCTTCCAGAGTTTGCTCGAATTCAGGTCCACGATTTTATCTACAGAACCTGGTAAACATCCTGTGGCTCATGTTCCAAAGCTACAGTTGACGCAAAAGTGAAAAGCCCCACATTCAGCCTCTCCAACTCCAAGGGAGCATTGCGTCCCAGGCAGTGGATCCCACCTGGCTTTCTCAGGGGATGCCTAGGTCTGGAATTGCAGAATCTCTGAGAAGGAGGGTCATCTCTACGACTGACTAGGATGAACAGGGCCCAAAGTAAGCCCCAAATCTTGAAACCTCATTAGAACAAATTCCACCTTTAATGGAATCAAACTTTACATTTCCCCCAGAACCAGTGCCATGGGGGAATAACAAAGCCAGAGCAAGAATAACTTTCCAGCCCTGCCTCCCTGAACTAACCTTTTGTGAGCCCATAGATGGATGGACAAAACCAGACAAGGTGACAACCATGCTAGGAAGGGGAACCATTTTTTTTTCTGGGGACCCCTGTGTCTACTTTCCTAGTAATCAGCTGACATAGGAGATGCAAAAATGAGACAGGTTGCCCAAGGACTGTACGGCAACCTCTTTCCCCTCGTGAGGCAGGGTAGCCTGTGGCCTCCTAGCTAAGCTCTTTACTTGGCACATCACCAGGCATCTGGGACAGACAACTGGATCGCCATGCCCCCGTGACATCAACACTGTTCAGACACCGGAGCGAGTAAGACGGGAATTTGATCCAAAGATTGGTTTTGGAGAATCACACTCAGACTGGAAGGCTGAGCCCCTGAAAAAGATCTGTCTCGCCAGCTGGCCAAAATAAATACGTGCAAAAATAAAAGAAAAGGAGAGAAAAGCAGATTATGAATAGTTTTTTCCAGACATGCAATTCTAAACCTTAGTCCAGATATGCACTTCAGAAAAAAAAAATTGCCCTAGTCTTTTAAAATATTTCATCTCTGGGAACAAACGTATCTTACTTCAAATTTGCTTCGATTTAGAAAACTGACACAGGGTGAGATCAAAGAACTTATATGTATTTATGCAGAAGTTTATTATTGTGAACATTAAACCACATTAATATTAATGTGGTTTGCACGTCACTTGACTATTACTGCTATGAAACATACATGACTACCTTCTATATCCTGGCAGTAAGTTCTGACTTTTTGCTGTGAATTTACTGACATCTATGTTCATGTTTTAAATTCCATTTTTTGTTTTGAGAGGTCAAATTTCCCCCCCCAATATTCAATTACTTATTTCTATAACTATGTATCAAATGCCTTCTCTATGCTATGCAGCCTACTACTGAATTCAGGACTTATTTTTTTTATGTTGAGGAGAGGAAGCAGAGTGAGAAAGTGGGGTTCCCCATGGGGAAATATAGCTTACAAGAGACTTGACTGTTTACAATGCTAATTTTCATGTAACTTAGAAAAGTGCATATGAGATTTGGAGATGTTTTAATTCTCCCATTAAGAAGAGATGCGTATTATCACGTTCTGTTCATAATGACCATGGTCATACTGTATTTTGAAATAGTAGCACCCATTGGGTGTTTTCAATCCCACAGTTTCCAATAAAAACAACATCAGTGAAAAAAATTATTATGAATAATATATTAATTATTATGTGCTAGAAGTTTAACAATGAGGATATGACTAGTAAGTAGACTTTAAAAGTGGAGAAGGCAATGGCAACCCACTCCAGTACTCTTGCCTGGAAAATCCCATGGGCGGAGGAGCCTGGTAGGCTGCGGTCCATGGGGTCGCGAAGAGTCGGACACGACTAAGCGACGTCACTTTCATGCACTGGAGAAGGAAATGACAACCCACTCCACTGTTCTTGCTTGGAGAATCCCAGGGACGGGGGAGCCTGGTGGGTTGCCATCTATGGGGTCGCATAGAGTCGGACACGACTGAAGCGACTTAGCAGCAGCAGCAGACGACGACGACTTTAAAAGTAAAGTCTTCAATGGTAAAGAAATAATTCATCCAAATACTATAATACGTAAAATGGAAAAAGATTTTTATAATTAACTGCTATATTCCATTGTTCTAATATTCTCCGGCCTGGGAGGGCAGAATGTTTACAACCAGCATTGTAATCCATATCCTAAATAGCTTCTTGATGACACTGTTCTTTGGTTAAATTATGTCACACAAAACCTCCCAGAGAAATGAAAAAGAGCACAGTAATGAAAAAGACATATAAAGCTCAGAAACTCCTTCAATAGCCTTGCTGATCTGCTCATCCATTACTGAGCACGTTTTCAGAGCAGCCACTCTGACCTTACTAACGAGCATCTTTTGAGAATCATAACTGTCATAAAAGGAAAGAGACCTTGTTAACCAAGAAAGTTCATATCCCACGGAAACCTCGCACATTAAATATTGCATAATCTATTTCCAAGGGAGCAGAAAAATCAAATTGTAAGTCCAGTAATCTCAAATAAGCTAAATGAATGTTTTTGTATTTGGATAATTATAACAAACTTTGAACCCTAAATTATGAGTAAACATTTTAATACAAGCACCTAAACACTTTCCCTTACTTTTGACAATTTGCCTTTGATGCCTGACTCATTTACATGAGTTATACTATAAATGAAAGTCAAAGAGAAGATGCCTTTATTATTATGGCAGCTTACTGTTTAATACCAAATCTCTATATCCAAATAGCTAAAAAAAAAAAAAATCTTGTTCTGAAAACTCTCAAATCAAAGACTTTGGCTAATAGGGGGTGAATAATAACAAAAACTTCAAAAACAAACTCACTCATGTTGTACTGATGCTGCATCTTTATGGTTCATGTGTTTAATTGTGTCTCAATAGGTGCTTAACCACATCAATGATGTGTCATTTTGTGGTAAATCTCAGATTCATTACTTTTGTTTAATAGTATCTAGCACAACATGAAGTCCATTTAATAAGAACCTTTGATGATGGTTACAAACCCACAGCAGAGCTCCCATTTACCACAAGGGCATCTAGTTTTAAAAAAAAAAAAAAAAAAGACTTTTTAAACAAACTTACAATCACCAATAACAAAAATTCCAGCACTGACTTGTCACTATTTTTAAGTACTCTTTTTTTCAATCAGAAGGAAATTCTTCTGAGTAATGCAGTGCTTCTCAAATTTGAATGCAGAGACAAAACACCTATCGATTCTGATTCTGGGGTGAACCTCAAGATCCTGGGTTTCTAATACATTCCCAGGTGAGACCAATGTTGTTGGTCCAGGAACCGCAGTTTCTGTAGCCAGAGTAGAGGATTATTTCCAGGAAACCAGTAAAAAAGCCTCAGCACCTTACTAGAGTGTTCCTTGAATTTTAATATCTTACTATAAAGATGCTTATCGCAAACACGACCTACCTTCTGAGCTAAATTAAAGAATAACTGTCACTGTTGTGAAGACAGATCCTTCAAACGGAAAATAAAAAACATAAACCAGTCTGGCTCTAACATAAAGGAATTAAATATATCCTTCTCCCACTGAAACATTCATTCATTAATCAAACATCTGTTGCATGTCAAGAAAGCACCCCCGTGAAGCAAAACAAAGAAAGGGCACAGACTTTGTATTTAAGGAGTTACCTGTACAGTAGGAGAGATGAAACATCTTCCCTCAAACACAAACTGTATACCCATGGAGAAGGGAGCCGGTGTCCTTATACAAGTGAAAAGCAGGCTGAAGGATGAGCTGGGTGAACAGGCAATGTGGAAAGTGAGGAATGGCCCCACAGAGCAACAGAGAGACATTTTGGGGGTTTGGTTAACATTTTAATTTCTACAACCAAAATGCTTGAAAGCAAGTTTTATTAAGAGATTCCAAGATTAGACTGCAGCTTCTCAACCTCTGGAGTTCACAAAGTGGGGTTTCCAAACCAGCAGCATTAGCACCCCCAGAAACTCCACAGAAATGCAACTTCTCAGTCCCCACCCAGGACCTCCTGAATCAGAAACTCCAGACCAGGCCCTAGAAATCTGTTGTAATAAGCCTTCCATAATTAAGCTGGAAACTCCCTGGACTAGATGGTCTTTGTTTCAGTGTGGATAGGAATCACTCAGGAGCCTATTGAAATGCAGAGTTCTTTGTTGCTTCCTACAGAATCTGCTTCGGAGAAGGCAATGGCACCCCACTCCAGTACTCTTGCCTGGAAAATCCCATGGACGCAGGAGCCTGGTGGGCTGCAGTCCATGGGGTCACTAAGTCCGATACGACTGAGTGACTTCACTTTCACTCTTCACTTTCATGCATTGGAGAAGGAAATGGCAACCCACTCCAGTGTTCTTGCCTTGAGAATCCCAGGGACGGGGGAGCCTGATGGGCTGCCGTCTATGGGGTCGCACAGAGCCGGACACGACTGAAGCGACTTAGCAGCAGCAGCAGCAGCAGCAGCAGAGAATCTGCTTTAGTACAACTGAGAAATGACCTGAAATACACATTTTTAATAAGCATTCAAGCCTATTCTGACCCAGGTGGACTATACACCCCATTTTGAGAAGCTGTGAGTTAAGAGTATGATCTCAAAACAGGAGATGAAGGAAAGAAAAAAGTATGTGGAGAGAGTCAACAAAAACAGGAAAGGAAGAAAAAGGAAACAGCTCTGTTTCTATCAGTATGAAAGCAGCAAGGAAAGGGTTTGATTCTGAATGCTCTGGAAAGAAAATGAGATCCAGAAAGCTGATACCTACGTAACTCGCACATTTCATAAAGTGTGATGGACAGTTCCACTGGGATTTTTCAATAGCCATAAACAATTCCTCTTTTATAACAGAGGTCTCCGAGTATGACTCCTCTTGACATTACAAGTGTAGAGAAATCGCTCAAGTTCTTTGCCTGATGCCCAAGAATTCGATAAGCCATTGCCATTTTTAAAAGACAGTCATTTATTGCTTGTGGATCACAGGAGAGCTGAACGGCATAAATTACTCTGAAAGCCTTGTCCTGTTTAGAGACAAGAGTCATTTCCTCTCAGAGGGTCCTTCCGTTTTCCTGTAAACTTCCAGGGATAAATCTCAGAGAGACTTAATCTCCAGAAAATAAAAGTTATGGCTCCAAAGAAGCTACAGCCCTAGAGCATAGTGAGGAAAATGACTAGGTTTTAAGGTTGAATTTTATCCTTTAGTCTTATTTTAAAACAAAATTGAGATGCTTGCTTTGGGTCTAGGGTACTCCAAACAGAAGATAAAACATGGAGTTCCTCAAGAAACCATATTATTTCTGGGTGCCAAGAGACTGAGTTCCTGGGACACAGATCTCCCAAAAACCTGCAGGCTGCTGACAGGCAACTCCTCTGAACAGAGCAGGGCCTCAGTATCTGTCTTCCCTCACATGGCTTAAAGTCGGAGGGAAGAACAGACGCCCTGGAGTCAGAGTGTTCAACTGCTTAATTGATGTGACTTTAAGCAAATTACCTCATCTCCCTCTGCTTCCGCTTTCCCATCTATAAAATGGGCGTGTTAATCATAATAATTTTATGGGGTGGTTGTCATAAAGAGCTAATACATGTAGAGCATTTAGAAGCGGTCTTGACACTTGAGTAATCACTTATGTGTTTTTATTATTCCACATAGTTTATATAGCATAGAATGGATCCAAGTAGATATGAAGATGGCACTGAAAACATCAAATAAAAATACACGTATCGTTGAAAGGACTTTGAGAAATGAATTACTCATCAGGCTAGTCAAACATGCATTACATCAAAATTAAAAAAATAAAAACCCAAACAAGAGGAACTTCAGCCTTTTATATCTGACTTTATAGGTATTTTCATTTTAAGGTATTCCAGAAACAGTGTTTCTCAAATTCCTCTGGTTGCCAGGGTTTGTCTTATGGCTCCTCCCTTAAGTGTGGAGCCTCTGTGGGCCATCTAACCTTTCTGGACCCAAGTTTCCCCATCTGTAAAATGGGCTCACAGACACCCACTATGAAGGGAGCCTCGGATGCTGCATCCCTGTGCTACTGGAGGCTGCTGCTGTCTCCCAGTGCCCAGCAACGAGGAGGCTAGATGCTAACCCTTGTGGGTCTAAGGCACATCCTGGAGCAGCCACCCCAAAGGGAGAGATGTCTCCAAAGTCTTATGTTTTACTGTAAAGATTCATGTGAATTTTTCAAATTCTATCCCATGACTTTGCTGTATTTTTACATCTAAATTGCTTTCCAGGGGACTTCCCTGATCTGCCTTCCAGTCCAGGGGATGCAGGTTTGATCCCAGGTTGGGGAACTAAGATCCCACATGCCACAGGGCAACTAAGCCCACATGCCCCAACTACTGAGTCTGCTAGCCACAACCAGAGAAATCCAAGCACCACAACATGCCGCAGCTAAGACCCAGTGCAGCCAAGTAATAAATAAGTCAATAAACATTTTTTAAATAATAATAAATTACTTTCCACTTAAATCACTTAACTTTCTCCCTCCTCTCTCCCTCTGACACTCCTCCAGTAAAATTAATATGCATTGGCTACCCACTTATTTCCTAATGGTAAAAATATCCCAGGTTCAGAAACCCTAGAGGAAATCTTTATACAAAAATCACACTTCCAAAACCAAACTACACTAAAAAAGTTTAGTGTATAGAAACTATTTTCCGGATTGTCAAGGACTTTCAGTTCTCCAACATTTCCACCCTGCCTCACCTTGTCTACTCACCATCAGAGATCCAATATAGTAAACACACAGCATGGGAATTGAAAGCAGGAGATGCAATACTAGAGAAGCCAGCATTCAGTGGAGAAGAGAATACACTGCAGAGCGATTACCCGACTCATACATTATTCACGGTAAATTATACCCTGAAAAAGCGTATTGAGATGTCTCCCACATTTCAAAGGCATAGAGTTGTACTACAGAATTTGGAAATTTCCTGAATAGGGCTCCAAGACTTTAATAAAATCATTGCTCTATCATTTTTAAGGAAGAAGACCTCATCTCTAGTTTTTTGTGTAATATAATAAATCACCTTAATTTAGACACTAAAATTCTTATCGTGGTCTTCAGATTAAAAAGACAGATTTGTTCCTAACTTATAAAGCAAACATACTCAAATAGCAGTCTCCCAGTCTAATAACTTCAGAATATTGTTATTTATAACTGTCTTAAAAAAAGAAAATGCCTACTACTGTGTAACAGTCATATAAAATATTAAGTTAAACTCTCAGCTACCTTTTCTAAGTATAAGTCAAGTTGATCTACACACTTACATGGGTCATCTATGGAAGGTTATAGAAAAAAAAAAAGATATGTTTTCTAAAACATAAGTATGGATCTATCCCTTAGGTCTCTGAACCACACAAGAAAAATATCATACTTCTAAGTATCAAATAATAAAATATATATAATAGTAACAATAAATGGAATTGTCTAACCTATTAACCAATTGAAGTAAGATTAAAGAACATTTTTATATTTGGAATGTAAATGATCTTTTTCCACTTAGAAATTTCTTTCTTTTAAGTGATGGCTATAAAATTACAAGTATCATCAGCATAAACCACTGGCCTCTTAAGATTCATTTCTCTATTATAATTTGTGTCACAAAGTTTGATATATTAAAGCAAAGTTCAGTGTTTTTTTTTTTTCCTTCTCATCAGAGGCTTTGGAGATCTTTCTACTTTCAGAGAAGAGCTCTAAAGTAAAGCAAAATCACTACATGAATACCTGAAAACTAATATATTCCACTTTTGCAAGTAAATTAAAATTATAGTTGCTGGGAAGATAAGAGACCTCAATTGACTCACATGTTTGAATAGCAAATTATATAGTTTCCTTGGAAATATAAGTGACTATGATCATACCGGGAAATCCCTGGTGGCTTAGAGGGTAAAGCATCTGCCTGCAACGCAGGAGACCCACGTTCAATCCGAGACCCAGGTTTGATCCCTGGGTCAGGAAGATCCCCTGTAGAAGGAAATGGCAACCCACTCCAGTACTCTTGCCTGAAAAATCCCATGGACAGAGGAACCTGGTAGGCTACAGTCCATGGGGTCGCAAAGAGTCAGGCATGACTGAGTGACTTCACTTCACTTCTTCATGATCATACCATCTGTATAGCAGAAAAAGATTTTTTTCAAGACAAAGTTCTTTCAAAGAGATGGTGATGGTGAAACAGGGACCTGAGCTGCTTCCTGAGCAGGACCTGTCTCAACCAGCTGAACTCTATAAAGGGAGCCTGCAGGCCAGCTCTAGCTTGAAGTTCACTACAGACACCCAGGGGAAAAGGCAATGTGCATCTTTTACAGTCATAAATGTTGCTGCAAATAAGCTACTTAATTTAGTGGGTGGGGGACATTATTTTATATTGTTCCTATTCTAAAGCCAAGACACACTCAATGATTTAAACAAATCAGAAAATGCAGGAGCCTCCACTAAAAATTCAAACTGAACTTCTTTTAAACCTCCCACACAGCCTTGACCAAAAACCCTACACCAGCAATCCCATTCTCCACAGGTACTCAGTGTTAAAGCCTGGTGTATTCAAATAATTTAAGGTTTTTAAAATATATTTAAGAGGTATATTCTTTATATGTTACAATAAACTGGAATTATACTATAAATTCCAGAGAAGGAAATGGCACCCCACTCCAGTACTCTTGCCTGGAAAATCCCATAGATGAAGGAGTCTGGTGGGCTGCAGTCCATAGCGTCGCTAGGAGTCGGACACGACTGAGCGACTTCACTTATACTTTTCACTTTCACGCATTGGAGAAGGAAATGGCAACCCACTCCAGTGTTCTTGCCTACAGAATCCCAGGGACGGGGGAGCCTGGTGGGCTGCCGTCTATGGGGTCGCACAGAGTCGGACACAACTGAAGTGACTTAGCGGCAGTAGCATACTATAAATATTGTTCTACATAATGAAATTCAAATTATCACTGAAGTTTCTAGACTAGCATAGAATCAGAAAGAAAAGAAGTAGCTGAATTACCTTAATGGTTCAGTGGATTAAAACTATGACAAAATGGTACAATCCATTTACTTTATGGGGATTAACTATAAAGAAGTCAAAAGATTGTTCCTATCTACTCTTTGGAGCACTAGGTCAGCAGATAGAGCCAGGAACAAGCATATACATGTTTGCACTCTGACCATTCCCTGCCCCAATTTTAGGTTCAATATCCACCATGCCCCCCCTTGATTACTGCAAGATTTCTTTTTATATAAAGGAAATTTAAAATTTGCTACAGCTTTTATTCACTATACTTGATTGGGTTACAGCTTGATTATGTCATAGCATCATCCAATTATAAAAATTACAGTGATGAGCTTAAGATGTTAATACATCATAATTTCAGACGTTTCACCCTCATCACCTTGACAGTATTGTTTTTAAGCTACCTACTTGCTATTTTTGCAGCAGACTGAGCTCATTCACTACATCTTGGTTTTTCCTAATTTCATTTTCTAGGGTATTCCTCTTACAGTTCTTCGACTCACAGATGTTAAATATGTTGCACTGAAGATGAATGCAGTCACTGCTTTGACCTTTAAGAGGCTATGCCGAGAATCTCACATATGTCCACTTTATCAGAGAAATGAATAGTATGGTGTTGGGTCATAATGGCTTGCAATGTGAGCATCCAGACTCACATTTAAGGAAATTCATCAAATACTTATGAAGCACCAGCTATGTGCCAGGAACTGTGACAACCATTGGCAACACCATAGTGAATGAGATAGGCCTAATCCTTGCCCTCACAGAGTTTCTAGTCTAGGGGGAAGACAATCTATTAAACACAGATCTACAGATATGAAGGACGTTCTAAAAGAGCAGGAAGCAGTGCCGTGGAAGTGCAGAGAAAAAAAGATCTAAACCACCCTCCTGGGGAGAGGAAATCTCTTCTTGAGAATAAATTCCCCAGGCAAAGATGGATGAGGAGAAGAGATGTTGAACAATGGAATCTCACAGTAGATGGTCAAAGTGCCTTTGGAAATCAGTGATTCTCAAACATTAACTATCAAAACATTTTTAAGCCACTGGGGAACAAAAACCTACTGCTGCTGCTGCTGCTAAAGCCAAGACACACTTGGAGAGTGAGATCTTCCCACTAAGAAGGTAGACGGGCTCTCAAAGCTCAAGGTTATTGCTTCTAGCTCTGATCTGTCTGTCCAGGCACAAATCAACTTCTGCTCTTGTTCATGCAGAGGTATTGATGTTTTTCCCTCCCTCGCTGTGATGTCTCTTCCAGCTACACCCATCTAGAAATAGAGGACAATGTTTCTTATAATGTGATTCAAGGAACACGGGTGCAGAAAGATTTCTGTGGGTAGAACAAGGGACAAATATTAATAATTATGCTTTTTTTTCTTATAAATTCCTTCTTGCTAAATAAATTCAATTGATTCTAGCAAGTCAACTTACAGGAATATATTACATAAATAAAAACAAAACTAAGTTTGGATAACAACACTACACCAAGGGTGTTCTAAACCCATTAATGTCTGTACCTCATATTTTTTCTCCTGTAAAATGGGAATAATAAGACTTGCCTCATTTATAATGGTGAAATGAAAATGTGAAGGCAATGGCACCCCACTCCAGTACTCTTGCCTGGAAAATCCCATGGATAGAGGAGCCTGGTAGGCTGCAGTCCATGGGGTGCCTAAGAGTCGGACACGACTGAGCGACTTCACTTTCACTTTTCACTTTCATGCATTGGAGGAGGAAATGGCAACCCACTCCAGTGTTCTTGCCTGGAGAATCCCAGGGAAGGCGGGGCCTCGTGGGCTGCCGTCTTTGGGGTCGCACAGAGTCGGACACGACTGAAGCGACTTAGCAGCAGCAGCAGCAGTAGGTTTTTAGCAGATAGAGGTTTCCTTTCTTTTTCCCCTTTCTTGCTGCCCACATGCTGACCTTTCTACTGTCATACTTATCTGGCCTGTACCATCAAAGGCAAAATGTAAAATGTTGCCCACTGACTGTGTTTCAAATTTAAAGCTCAAGATAATCTTACTACTCTCATCATACTTACTACTATCATAGACATAAATAAATACATACATATGACAGTAAAAAAGAAGTGTTCTTAAAAACAAAAAAGTGTTCTTTAAGACTGGAAATCCTTTTTGTGTACTAATAATCATTAGGTAGACAGACAGCTTTTTTGTCACTATGATAAGGATTATTTTCTGGGTGAGTTTATCTTGTTTGATTTCTCTCTAGGTGAAAAGGAACAGGAGGAGTAGAGACTTTTAAACTAGAATAGAGGCTGACTTTCAGCTCCACCATTTACTAGCTGGTCACATAATTTTATCCTTCCGAACCTCCGTTTCCTCATGCAATAAATCTGCTACCTTACAAGGCATAGGTAAAAAAGAAAAACAATGACTGTGAGGCATAGAACACTCTACCTAGCCTGGCCCAGCGGCTTAACCGAGGTGTGGACTGAGAGAAAGTCCTCAGGTGGAAAACCGTAGGTTTGTGCGAGAGGTTGGAGATCAGCACACAGAAACTCTGGGTCCCTGGGGGATATGGACCCAGGACCTACAGCATTTGGGCACATTAGATATGATTTGCTCCATTATGCCATTATGGTCCTTGGTTTTTATCATTCCTGCCTCATGTTATAAGGATTCATGTGTAATCAGAAAAAAAAAAAAAAATTGCTAATTGTCTCAGCCTGGGTTGTCTCAGAAAGCAGAGCCAGAGGCCAATGTTTCTGGCAATGACTTTATCAAGAAGTGCAAACCCAGAAAAGCAGGGGGAGAAACAAAAGAAAGCAAGCCAGGGAAGTCAAAAGCACCAGTGCAGGATACGTCTGGAAGCTGGGTACCAGCTTAGTCTCCCAGGTGAGTTGCACAGGAGGCTGTATAGATTGAGTGTCTGAGGACACTTCACCAAGAGATGGAAAGGAGCTGATTTACTAGTTTTTTTCTCTCATCATCGAAAGTTCACTTGACAGGGACTTGGGTCCCTGCACATCCGCTGGGCATGTGGCCCAACACCGCCACTGCAGCAGGCCACCCCTCAGCTTTTAACAGAGATGCCCCAGGGCTGTAGGTGAGAGACGTGTGGCTGGGGCACAAGATGAGGGTCTGCCAGTGGGTGCAGGAGGTTGTTCTGATCTCATCAGCCGCCGGCCTGGGACTAAAGGTTCTGGAGACAAGTGAGCACAAGAGGATGTGAAGAGGCTTATTAAAGGTGGCTGAGTCACCCACTGAAATACCAGGTGTGGCCCAGTCCTCACGTGAAACCACGTACCACGCCAAGGAAACGATCCTAAAAGAATGTGAAGCAGCCTCACAGTGGCTTCTGACTTAAAATCGACTTTCTACTGTGAAACTCTGGTACCTCAAATGGAAAACAAAGGCAACTGAGTAGATGGGGGTGTTTTTTTGCCATAAAGTCTCATCACAGTGAAAACAAGTCTCTGAGGAGCTGAAGACGTACTGGAAGAATGAGACACAGAAGGAAAATAAACTGATGGAAGCAAATCCAAAGGAGTGTATAAATCAGGAAACTTTGTTACTACCAGTGAGGTAAAGGAAAAGGGTTCTCTGCTTCACTAAAGAAACATTCTATTAAGAATTTTTAGCTGTCTTAAGGAGAAGGCAATGGCAACCCACTTCAGTACTCTTGCCTGGAAAATCCCATGGATGGAGGAGCCTGGTAGGCTGCAGTCCATGGGGTCGCGAAGAGTCAGACACGACTGAGCGACTTCAATTTCACTTTCATGCATTTGACAAGGAAATGGCAATCCACTCCCATGTTCTTGCCTGGAGAATCCCAGAGTCGGGGGAGCCTGGTGGGCTGCTGTCTATGGGGTCGCACAGAGTCGGACACGACTGAAGTTACTTAGCAGCAGCAGCAGCAGCTGTTTTAATGTATTCTTACTTGTCAAATTGTATGATGCACTAATTATAAGTATATACAGATTTTTATATATGTTTATAAAATTTGCATTAAAGAGGCTGATGCTCAAAATCTTCATAGGCGCCGTCCTGGGAGGGAGGCTACATGAAAAAGAGAAACATGTTTATGTGTTGGAACAACATACGTACTAGGAAGAATTCAGACCTGTGCAGATATTGTTCAAAGGAAGAGAAAGGAAATGTGCTTGACTTTAATTTCTTTATAGTCATCAGCTCTCTATTTTTTTTAATCTGGATATTGTTGAATACATCTAGGTACTGATGAAAAGGTCAATGATCCTTTTTCTAAAATCATGCACTATTATTTTTAAAGGAATTATTTTACTTTAAAGAAAATATTTTGTATTTCTAGGGCCCTTGAGAAACATTCTCATTTAAATTCTAATCTTGTGAAGAAAATTCATTTTTCAGCTGTTACAAATCTGCAGAAAATGATCTAAAAGTTTTATAATTAATGTATAAAGAAGATGTTAAAATGTATCAAAGGATTATATAAAAGACTAACACAAGGAATACAACAATGAAGATAGTGAAAACTTTTTTTAAAAGCAACAAACAGGCTTCAGTTTCTGGAAGAACAACTGTGTAAATTGCTACAGAATCCGTGGTCTATGTACTCATACCACCGAGGCATGTTCTTGAAGATCAAGTGCTTTGTTATAGTCGGCCATAGCTTCTTCAATCAGACCTATCTTACCACGAACTTCTGCTCTAAGATTATATATTAGAGCATCATTAGGTTTCAAAGACAAAGCTGTAAAAGAAAAAAATTTTTCAAGATATCTTTTATGTGAGCACTCAAAAAGACTCATTTTTTAAATACAAATTTTATAATAAATTATAATAACACTTTATTATTACTATAAGTTATTAGTAAATAATAGTATATAATATAAAAATAAAATAACACTTTAGTATTACCTATTTGAAAACATTTTTCCTCATATGTACATTATTTAGTTACATTTGAATCTTTCTAAGAAAATTAACTCGGGAAACACAGTACAATGTCTTTTTTGAAAGTCGAGCAATATTATTTGTGTAATAATTTTCTACATTTTAGCATACCAATGCTGTAAGTTATTACATAAACAAATCTATATTGATTACATTAAAGATAAGATATATAAAACCATTAATTCTAATGTAAATTTATCTAAGCAAACAGACCTGATGTCTTTCTTTTTTTGTCATCTAAAAACAATTCAAACATTGTAATCTTACTCAAAAAATTACCAAAAAACTATACCTTTACTTAGGTCTTCTTCAGCCAGTTCATATTGCTTTAAACAACAGTAGAAGTATGCTCTGTTAAAATATACTGCAGCCCACAATGGACAGCTTTCAACTACATATGCAAAATCTTCTTTTGCTTCTTCATATCTCTTTAATACTGTATTTGCAATAGCTCGATTCATGGTAGCACATTCATTTTCTGGATCAAACTTTAAAGCCTTTGAGAAGTAGTCACTAGCCTATAGAAATGTGAAGATAATGACAATCTGAATATATTTTAACTGGCAGCTATACAGCAATTTGGAATACTTTTATTATAAAACTCAGGCCATCTGTATCAGATACAGATGATAAGAAGGTACAGTATTTGCAGAGAATGTAAAAGATGATAATAAAACCAACCAATAGTTGGTCTGCTTTGTGTTATCACCCTGTGTCAGCAGTTTTAGACAGCGTCAGAGATAAAATACTCCTCTCTGCTGAAGTGAAATGTTCTCCTACCACCTCCCCTGCTGTCTATGCCCCCACCCCCACCCCCCGACACACACAAATCCCATATTCCTGTACAACACTATAAGTTAGGAAAAAAGGTCACAACAGGAAAATAAAACATAAGTTAGAAAACTAACACTTTTCATATAAAAGCAGAGTAAGGGCTAAAGAGAGAAGTGAACTTTGAAAATAAAATTCTAAACCATACCAAAAAGGTTTAAAAACACAGTTATATATGAAAAGCTATAAGGAAAGAAGAAAGACGATAAAAATCAGCTTTTCAAGAAGATCCAAGATTCCAGATGCTTCGCAACAAATTTTCAAGCTGGAAAGGACCCTGCAAAGTGTGGTCCATAGACCGGTGTTGGGGTCTTAAGTAAGTTAGAAAAATCTTAAAAACTGCTCCTTCACCACAAATAGCTTGAGATGCTGATTAGACATGCTGCTACTCAAGGTAGGAATCTCTTCTCTAGTTAGAGAATGGATAAAAATTTGACTCCTTTGAATTTGAATTCAAAGGAGTTTGAAACCTCCCTAAATTAGGAAAAGTCATTTTTAACAATACAGCTTGCTGAATCCAATTCCTTTACCACTCAATTTTCCCCCAGCGCACCACAGTTTCAAAAAAATTTTGAAACCTCCCTAAATTAGGAAAAGTCATTTTTAACAATACAGCTTGCTGAATCCAATTCCTTTACAACTCAATTTTCCCCCAGCACACCACAGTCTGGCTTCTATCTATCTCCCTCTTTCCATGAGGTCAGTTTTTGGTAAGGCTAAGGGTGTTGTCAAGTCCAGCAGACATTTTCTAGACCTTTCCTTCCACAGCGTTTCTGTGGCACAGATGCCCTTGGTCTCTTCTTCCCCCTTAAAACTCTCTTTGTCCTTGAAACAGGGAGTCTTCCTAGTTTTTCTCCTACCTCTCTGATCGTTTTCTATCAGTCTTCTTCATTGGACTATTTTTCTTTATATTTCCCAGGGATTTGTTCTCAGTTCACTTCCACTCTGGGTGAAGTGGAACACTGGGAGTGTGCTGACCAGGAGCCCAGACCTCAGGGCCAGACGTCCAGGCTCCAGCACATATTAGCTCTACACCCTCAGGTGAGTATCTAAAACACTCTGACTCGATGGAAGCAAAAAATCGAACTCTACTTTCAGTGCTGCTATGACAGCTAAGTGAGCTAACAGGTAAAGTACTGAGAACAATATGTAGAATATAATAAAGACTCAATTATACTGATACATCTTTATTTTTTTGCCAGTATCTGCAAATGGAGAGATCATAGCCCTCAAGCAATACACCATGAATTTTACTGTTTGTGACTTTTGAGAAGCAATTAGATCAAGACTGTGTAATCCATCTCATCCCAGAATGGGAGCTGTTCTGTGCTGTGGCTAAGTGCAATTTAAGGATCCCTTAAAAAGGCAGCAGAATTGACATTCCTCTGTGAAAAGCTCAAAGAATTCACTCCTGAACAGGAGGCTGGACTCACAGTCATTACAAATGAGGCAAGGGAATGACTCAAAGCAGGGCCAAGACTTCCTTCAAAAAGTAATTTAAGTTTCATTTTAACTAACCAATAAGTCCTCAATAAAAACTACACAATTCAAAATCACAAAAGGATGACTTCAATCAGGTAGGAGCTAACAACTACCTCAGCTAAAATAAATGAACTTAGTAAAACACTATAGTATGGCTGACTGTGAACAATGTAACTTTCTATTACAGCTTTAAATATATACTACTTAGGAAATGAAAGCCTATATATTTAACGAGGTTACTAGAAGAACAGGAGTATTATCACCCATGGAGTAGTTAGAGAACAAAGATGCCTACCACAATGGATGGCCTTGATTTAACAACTGGTCTAATTTCCTCATGCACGTGTGTGTGCATGATAAGTCAATCAGTCATGTCCGCCTCTTTGCAACCTCATGGACTGCAGCACACCAGGCTTCCCTGTCCATCACCAATTCCCAGAGCTTGCTCCAACTCACGTCCATCGAGTCGGTAATGTCATCCAATCATCTCATCCTCTATCGTCCTCTTCTCCTCCTGCCTTCAATCTTTCCCAGCATCAGGGTCTTTTCCAATGAGTCAGTTCTTCACATCAGGTGGCCAAAGTATTGGAGCTTCAGCATCAGTCCTTCCAATAAATATTCAGCACTGATTTCCTTTAGGATTGACTGAAGTCACTTCAGTCATGTCCAACTCTTTGCGACCCCATGGACTGTAACCTGTCAGGCTCCTGTTCATGGGATTCTCCAGGCAAGAATACTGGAGTGGGCTGCCATTTCCTTCTCCAGAGATCTTCCTGATCCAGGGACTGAACCTACATCTCTTCTGTCTCCTGCACTGGCAGGAGGGTTCTTTACCACTAGTGCCACCTGGGAGGCTAGAACTTATTTACTAGCTTCTAGATGCTTTCTCGGAGAAGGCAATGGTGCCCCACTCCAGTACTCTTGCCTGGAAAATCCCATGGACAGAGCAGCCTGGTAGGCTGCAGTCCATGGGATCGCTGAGTCAGACATGACGGAGCGACTTCACTTTCGCTTCTCACTTTCATGCACTGGAGAAGGAAATGGCAACCCACTCCAGTGTTCTTGCCTGGAGAATCCCAGGGACGGGGGAGCCTGGTGGCCTGCTGTCTATGGGGTCGCGCAGAGTCGGATATGACTGAAGCGATTTGGCAGCAGATGCTGATTCAAATTGTGTTTCTAGAATTTCAATAGACTCTATCCCTAAATCTAAAATTCGTTCAGAACCATACCTGTAAGTTCCCTCATACTTGTAATTAATTAAAAGGCTGACTCAGTTATTATTGAAAAGTCACCTGTAGTTCATGATGCATCCAAATGTGGTTTAAAACCATTAAGCTACTAACTAATCACAAAAGAAGCCAGAATACATACATGTCTTAACTCTCTAGAGATTATTTGGTTTATTGAAGACCCTTCCTCCTGGCCCTAAATCTTCCATCCGTAGTCAGAAATAAAACGGGGAGGAGGGTGTACAGCAAATAGAATTTTCTCCACAAAAAAACCACAGAGCATACAAAAATAGCTGAATAAACCACTCTCCAAGTCTGCTTGTCTCTGAAGAGAGCACGCATGTATAAAGCCCAGGTATCCAGTCTATCAAGACAGAGGACAGACCATATTTTAGATCAAATATTTGCCCAGCTGATGTGCCCCTAGTTTGAGGGAAAAGAGCCATACTTTTTAAGTATGATCAAAATTCAAACTACACTTTAGATCTAACCAAACAGTCTTATACATGATATCCATAGAGTTATTAGGGACAAATAAGCTTAAAATGTGAGAGTTTCCTTCTCACGTGGACCACAAGCAGTTATGGAAACAGAAAATTGCCCTGGGCATTGTGTGTGTCTTGATCTCATTAACTAACTCTCTAGCACACAGAAACATTGCCAAAACCAGCTGGAGAGTAGCCTGAGCTTGACAAAGTTTAAGGTACCTTACCCTGACCGTCAGCCTCGGAAGACATTAGACTCCCAGCTATCTGAGGTCTGAGCTCCCAGCTATCTGAGGTCTGAGCTATGACGATCTCATTCACGCCTTACACAATAATATCTTTGATAATTCTCTGTCCCAGCATCTAACTCCACCTCTGAAGTCAACCAGCCTCATCATAGGGGTTAGCAAGCCAACTGATCTAACTCGGGAAAGAATGAAACTAAGGCAATTGCAGTAGAAATAGAATGGAAATGGCATGTGTGAGAAAAAACTAAGAAGCAAAACTGACAGAATTAGATGACTGATTAGAGGAAGCTGAGGAAGGAAAATCATGATTGATGCAATATTTTTACTCAGGTGACTCTAAGGAATGACATCTTGAGTTTGAGACAGGGTTTCTAGGAAGAAGAGCCAGACGGGGTGTAGAAGATACAGAGATTAATTCCTTTTTGAGTCTAACGCACTTATAAAGCATCCAGTTTTAGCAACTGATAAGTATGGGTTAGGAGCTCAGAAGAAAGGTAGAGGCTGACATGCAGCATAAGCCATGGGTATGGATGTGCTTTCTGAGTAAGGAAATATAGGGGAAGAGACAGGAGTGTGACTCCAGGCATTAAAGAGCTTTCCTGGAAGGAGGAGATAAGAGACTAACTCAGAGAAATGGTTGTGGAGTGACACAAAGCCATGTTGAATTTGTATAGAAAGAATTATATACAAAGCAGTACAGAGTCAAGATCTCACTTTAAATTTAACCACAAACTTCAAATGAGAACTTAAAGTTGTCTGGTAGTCCTGCTATACTTCCCTGGCATGTTCACACTACCACTCTCTAGAATAATTATTTCACATGTTCTCTTTCCTCTTCAAAACTCCTAGCCACACGTTCCCCTTTTTACCTATCCATCCTCACTCTTAACTGGTAAATGATACTCATATCTCATGGAAAAACTATAATCAATAAACAGAAATGCCTACTATCAAAATCTACCTATCAGACTTCCCTGGTGGTGCAGTGGATAAGAATCCACCTGCCAAGACAGTGGACACGGGTTCCATCACTGGTCTGGGAAGACTCCACATGCCGAGGAGAACCTAAACTTGTGTGCCACAACCACTGAGCCTGCGCTCTAGGGCCAGTGATCCACAACTATGGAGCCCACGTGCCACAACTACTGAAGCCCCCACGCCTAGAGCCCACGCTCCACAACAAGAGAAGCCACCGCAGCGAGAAGCCTGCGAACCGCAATGAGGATCTGCCCCCATTCACCGCAACTAGCTGAGCACGGAAGAATTGGTACCTTTGAACTGTGGTGTTGGAGAAGACTCTTGAGAGTCCCTTGGACTGCAAGGAGATCCAACCAGTCAATCCTAAAGGAAATCAGTCCTGAATAGTCATTGGAAGGACTGATGCTGAAGCTGAAACTCCAATACTTTGGCCACCTGATGTGAAGAAATGACTCATTTGAAAACACCCTGATGCTGGGAAAGATTGAAGGTGGGAGGAGAAAGGGACGACAGAGGATGAGATGGTTGGATGGCATCACCGACTCAATGGACATGAGTTTGAGTAAACTCTGGGAGTTGCTGATAGACAGGGAGACCTGGCGTGCTGCAGTTCACAAAGTCACAAAGAGTCGGACACAACTGAGCGACTGAAGTGAACACCACAACCAGAGAAAGCCTTCACAAGGTAACAAAATCCAGTGCAGTCAAAAAATAAATAAATAAAAAGCAACTTAAAAAAAAATCTATCCATCTACAGCAGCGGTACTCTCTTTTGTACTCTGCATTCCTTCACGACATAATGGATAGTGTGACCTGCTCTCTTCAAAAGCCACCCCTGGAACTTCTAAACTTTAGACCCATCAAATCTTCAAAGATTTTGATCCTAATTATCCCTATCACTCTCTCCTGCACCAACAATTTCTCCTTTTCCACCAGATCCTTTCATTAACATAGGAGCATGAATCAATATCCCTCATATTTTAAAAAATCAAAAATAGCAACACCTTACTCCACTCCAGCCATCACCCCCATTTCACTACTTCTCTTCGCAGGAGAATTTCTTGAACTAGTTGAACTGTCTAATTCTTCATCTCACATTTTCTCCAAAACCCTTTCCACTTAAGGCTCTGGTGCCATTGCTACTCCAATGATGTTCTTACCAAAGTCATCAAGGATTCTCTCCATCCTCCCCTTCCTGGACTTCTCAGCAGCATTTGATACAGGACACATTTTTTAAAGCACTTTATTCTTGAGGTGATATGTGTTCTCCTGCTTTTCTTCCCATCATCCTGACTGGAAACTCCCTTCTCAGTCTACACTCTGGTATCTCCTCTCTGCCTCACTTCTAAACACTGATGTTGCCCCAGAGCTTGCTCCTTAAACCCCTTCTCTCCACCTACATTATCCAACCAGGTAACCTCCTATGCTAATACTGATATAGTACTGCTTACATGAGGTGGTATTAGATGTTTATCATAATATCATCATAATATATATATTATATATCATAATATATAATACTAATATTATATTATTTTCTATTTCTTCCTCCAATAAAATGTAAACTACATCATAAAAGAAGTCTTCCTTGTCTTGTTTAGTTCTGTATCCTCAGGGTATTCACTAATTCCTAGCAGATGGCAGGTACATTATAAACAAAAGGAGATTGAAAGAATGAAGAGCTAAGTGGAATCAGGAAGTACTTGCTCAACTTTTCCAGCAAAATGCAAAGGACTGTAGCCTCTCAGTGGATAAAGGTGTCCCAAATATCACTTTTAAGGGGTATGGTGACAATATCGGGTAGTAGAGGAGAATACAGAGGTTATAGATCTCAGAAAATGCAAGCAATAAAAACAACTTTTTAAGATGAGTATGTTATCTTAGAAGCAAGGACTGTGAGTTCTGAGAAACACAGAGCTTGTGATAAAAGTCTTCCCAAACCAGGCTACACTAAATAGAACAGACTGTAAAGTCCTTTGCAATATCATCAGAGGTAGCTCAACTCAGAAAGTTACCATGGACAATCACCCTGTTTCCCACAGGAATCTCTGCTCTTAGTCCAGGGGGAAAAAATTATCTCATTCAAATATAAGTAACAGAAAAGTAATTTGCCTGCCTTCATTGTAAGAACCAAAGATAAAAAATTAACAGATTTTTAGAAATAAAATAAAAGTGACCAGAAAAAAGTATTGCTACACTGTAGATAAAAATTATAACATTATAAAATGAACTAGAAAAAAATTGGTAAGAAATTGCATTTAATTTTAAAAAATTAAATAAATAATCTATCTTTAAAAAGAGGTGGCCAGGAAGATATGTCATGGAAATGGCATAGAAAAGAATTTTAAAGAAACCTGAATTATAAGGTCCACAAGGTAATAACAAATAGAAAACACAGTAAAGATTTAGAAAGTGTTAGTCGATCAGTTGTGTCCGACTCTTTGCGACTCCATAGACTGTAACCCACCAGGCTCCTCTGTCCATGGAATTCTCCAGGCAAGAATACTGGAGTGGGTTGCCATGCCCTCCTCCAGGGGATCTTCCCAACCCAGGGATAGAACCTAAGTCTCTCAGGTTGCAGGCAGATTCTTTACTGTCTGAGCCATCAGGAAAGCCCAAAGATTTAGGAGAGAGATGCAAAAGAAAATGAAACAGAAATTAAGAGATTAAAAATTGCTTGAAAAAAAATAACTAGCATATAGAAGTCAAAAGCATCCCATTTATAATAATTGGTATTCACTGCCATTGAAGAAAATCAAAATAGTGAAACAGAAAAATTCTTACACTGAATTCAACAAATTTTCTGGAATCTGAATATTGAAAATGCATACTCTGTACTTACAACTTTTACCCCAAAAGGTCAATTCTAACAAATATTTGAGTAAAACTTTTCATTTATAAAAACAAAAAAAACTTTGGTGATTCTGACAAAAAGAAGTCATCGACAACAAAAATCAGGTTTGCATCAGACTTTGGGTACCAACATATATAATACCAAAAAATAGTGAAAGACACAAGACATTCAAGGAAAGAAAAAGTGAGTCAAGGATACTAAGTCCAGACATGCTGTCTTAAGACATAAAGGCTGCAGGCTAACAGCTGTGAACATGAAACAATTTAAGGAATATGAACCTTTTCTCAAGACTCTATTTGTTGTGGTTGTTGTTCAATCACTAAGTCATGTCCAACTGTTTGTGACCCCATGGACTGCAGCCCACCAGGCTCCTCTCTCCATGCGATTTTCCAGGCAAGAATACAGTGGTGGGTTGCCATTTCCTTCTCCAGGGGATCTTTCTGACACAGGGATTGAACCCAGGTCTCCTGCATTGGCAGGTGGATTGTTTACCATTACTGACTCAGGGAAGTCCCCAGGACTCTACTAGAAGACCAATTTTAGGGCACCAAAAAATGATTGGTTAGAAGGGAAACTTTGGCAAAAAGCCTGGTGAGGAGAATTATATATATTCAACTGAAGAACTAAGACTAAAACAAAAAGTAAGGATGAAAAAATAGTATGCAAATATTAAATCTTCTGGCAGCATACGAATAATGAAGGACAACAAAATGGGAAAATACAGAGAGAATGGAAAGCAAGTTAATGTGAGAAGTTTGACAAGTTGACAGAACAAGCTCAAGCATATTAAAGTATATAAATATAAACATTTTTTAAAAGAGAAAACTATGAACTAAAAGTGACTAATGTGTGAAAGGGAGAAGTAAGAGGGAAAGATATTAAAGGGTCATTTTATTGTTCTTCATAGCAAAGAACTTCCCTGGTGGCTCAGACCATACAAAATCTGCCTGCAATGTCGGAAACCTGGGTTTGATCCCTGGGATGGGAAGATCCACAGGAGGAGAGCATGGCAACTCACTTCAGTATTCTTGCCTGGAGAATTCCCATGGACAGAGGAGCCTGGTGGGCTATAGTCCACGGGGTCACAAACAGTCAGACACAACTGAGTGACTCAGCACGGCACACAGCGCAGCACAGTAAAGAAACTAAAGAAACAAGGAAGTAGGGGTACAAAGGTATTTTTATAAAGGTAATCACTAAAGCAAAACTGCAAGGAGATCAAACCAGTCAATCCTCAAGGAAAATCAACACTGAATATGCATTGGAAGGACTGATGCTGAAGTTGAAGCTTTAAAACTTTGGTCACCTGATGTGAAGAGACTATTCACTGGAAAAGACTCTGACGCTGGGAAAGGATGGAGACAAAAGGAGAAGGGGTGGCCGAAGATGAGATGTTTAAATAGCATCACCACTCAATGGACATGAATTTGAGCAAATTCCAGGATTTAGTGAAGGACAGAGGAGCGTGGTGGGCTGCAGTTCCTGAGGTTGCAAAGAGTTGGACATGACTCAGTGACTGAACAACAAAGCAAAACTGTAAACCTTCCTAAATGTTAGGAAAAATTCTAAATTTTTAAATAAAACAAACCACAGAATAAAAATTTAAATACATGTAAACAGAAAATAGGACATAAAATAACAGAACTAAGACCAAATATACTGACTGTGAAAATATAAATGGGATATTTATTAAAAGATAAATATTTTCAAATTTTGTCATCTAAAACAAAATCCAACTCTACATTGTAGGAAAGAGACAAAACTAAAACAAAGAATTTTAAACACTGAAAATAAAAGGAAGGACAAAAAATACCAAGCAGAAGCAAATCAAATGAAATCAGAGGTCTGGATCTTCATATCAGATAAAGGAGAATTTATTCCAAATAGAAACAAAGAAAAGCATTTGTAACACTGAAGATTACAATTCACAATGTATATATAATATGTATTAATATCTATACATGAAATACTGTATTTCATAAGGTGGGAATTGAACAGATATAACTGGAGAAGGAAATGGCAACCCACTCCAGTATTCTTGCCTGAGAAATTCCATGGACAAAGGAGCCTGGAGGGCCATAGTGCAGGGGGTCACAAAGAGTTGGACACAACTCAACCACTGCTGCTGCTGCTGCTAAGTCGCTTCAGTCGTGTCTGACTCTGTGCGACCCCATAGACAGCAGCCCACCAGGCTCCCCCGTCCCTAGGATTCTCCAGGCAAGAACACTGGAGTGGGTTGCCATTTCCTTCTCCAATGCATGAAAGTGAAAAGTGAAAGGGAAGTCGCTCAGTCGTGTCCAACTCTTAGCGACTCCATGGATTGCAGCCCACCAGGCTCCTCCGTCCATGGGATTTTCCAGGCAAGAGTACTGGAGTGGGTTGCCACTCAACCACTAAACAAGAACAAAAGAGATATAAAGAAACCTACATAGGATCACACTAATTATAGGATACTTGAATAAACCTTTCTCTGTAGAAGATAAACCAAATGAACAAAATAGTATGAATAAAGATTAATTTAAATACAATTAATAAGGTATATCTTACACATTTCAACACTATATGCCAATGATAAAAACTCTTTTTGGGAAGGCCCTTGGAATATTAAAGAAAAAAAAGTCATCATGTATTAGACCACATTAAAACCCAATAAATTTCAATATTCACAAAGATAAAAATCCTCCCTCCTGAACATTTTAAGTGCTCCATCAATTTTTCCTTTAATCAAAGGGGAAATTTGGCTAAAGTTTCAAGTGCAACATTTTGGGAAAACAAAAATAAAAACATTAAAGACCAAAATTCAGAGGATACTGCTGAAAACATTATTTGGGGGAAAGGCATAACCCTTAACAACTTACCACAATATAAGTGAAAGAGTGAATAAATAGATTAAGCTCTGACTCAAAAAATTAGACAAAGAATATAATAAAATTGAAGATAAACAGCAAAAGAGTAAACAAAGATTTAAAAAACACAACAAATAGTTTGATTCATGTAATGCATTACAATTCAAATATAATAAATTCAAAATATAAAAATATCATCTACTAACCCAACACTTTCATTTCAGACATTATAAACTGATGCTTTAAAAAAAGACTGTTGCCATAAAAACCAGAAGTAACATACATATCTCCTCACCCCCAGTCAAGTGCTCATGTGACTGAAACTTAAGGTAGAAATTACTATGAGATAGACAATTACATCCGGAGAAGGCAATGGCACCCCACTCCAGTACTCTTGCCTGGCAAATCCCATGGACAGAGGAGCCTGGTAGGCTGCAGTCCATGGGGTCACTATGAGTCAGACAGGACTGAGGGACTTCGCTTTCACTTTTCACTTTCATGCACTGGAGAAGGAAATGGCAACCCACTCCAGTGTTCTTGCCTGGAGAATCCAAGGGACGGGGGAGCCTGGTGAGCTGCCATCTATGGGGTCGCACAGAGTCGGACACGGCTGAAGCGACTTAGCAGCAGCAGCAGCAGCAATTACATCATGAAAGACAGTCTGGAAGAAAGTCTGAGATTTTGCTAAATGGGGGCAAAAAGAAGAGAATTCCAGGTGGAAAACTGGCAACAATGGACAGCAAGGAGACTGCAGGCACCTGGACAAGTCCAAAACAATGTTTACTGGACAAGTGTTGAGTGGCTGATAATAATGAGAAGAATAAATCCACAGAGGTGTAAACATTTAATACATAATTATAAGCATTCTTATGAAAGAGAAAATCTCCTAAAGAGCTAATGAATGCCTGAGACATAAGGATTGCATTTTGAAACTATATGTAATGAAGAAGGCACTTAGTGTCAAAAAGAAAACGAGAAGGAAAACTCACATTACCTGGGAAAATTGCCTGTGATGAAAGTAGATATTTCCTGCATTAAAGTAAGCCAGCGAGTAGGTGGGGTTTAAAGAAATTGCTTCTTGATAGTCTCTCATTGCGTTCTGTTGTTGACCCATAAACTCATGAATCACACCACGATTTGTTAAGAATTCTGCTGTAGCATTGATCTGCAATATAATATAAGAGTAGTTAGTGTCTGGGAATAGTATTTATCTCCGATTTCATGTCTGCAAAAATGGACATTATGAAATCTCTTTGTGGGAAGCTAGTGATTTTATAGGGCAGGTGAAACCCCACTAGAGCAAACATTTTGAGAAAGGACTTGGCATGAAGTTGGTTCAATGCCAACATTTTGTTGATTTGGTTGCAATAAAACAAATAATCTTAGTGCTTTACTCAGTTCCTTTGCAAAGAATGGGGCTTAAGAATAGATGCATGAGGAAAAGCTTGTCTGTTTAGCTCTGTTAAGCTGGAGGAAAAATTTAAAAGTTAACATGTTTATTTGTCCTATGCAGTATAGCAATTACCTTTCAGGTCTTTCCTTTTTCTGATCTCAAATATTACAATATCTACCCAAATATACAAAAAAAAAGAATACAAAATCGAGAAGACAAAAAGCAGATTTTCTGTCTGAATTTATTTGCCATTTCACTACAAAAAAAGCTGGGGATTTACATTATTCTTTCTTTAGTTCCTTCAAAGCCAGAACATTATTTTTTTAATTATAAAATAATATTGATGTATCATGAAGCTATAAATTTGCATGTACTAAGAGGAATCAACATTTATTAGAAATGTATTTTCAAAATTTTAAATACAGTTAAGTTAGAAAACTGGCAAGCTGTAATAACTCTCTATTCTGCGAAACTCCTGGGGGAAAAAAATACAAATATTATTTTTTCTACAAGTCACTTTTAAAAGGCAACAGAGGACTTCTTACTTCATCTTATTCACTGATGACATTAATTTACACTAATGATAATATAAATGGATTTTTACCTTTATGGCAGCATTTATATCCTGAAATGCAGCAAAATTATCACCCATCTGAAGACAGACCACAGCTCTTCCTTCATAGGCTAGGTAGCTCTTTGGATCAACTTCCATAGCAATGGTAAAGTGGTTCCAAGCTTTCTGGAATTTTCCTTGGGCCTAAAATAATTTTCCATTTACACCAAGTAGGAAATTGTCCATATCATGACAAATGTTTATGATTCTAACTTAAATAAAGTCTTTTAGTAAGGGTATATTTATACTGTGCTAAATCTAAGATATTTTAAACAAGGAAGTAGGCTGTACTGTGAATACATTCAAATGACTGATTCCCCTGAGTATTTATGCTGAAATTTTAATTAGTTGAAATAAATCTGATTATCAGTCATCTCTTAGACGGGTCTTCAACAACATAAAATCTTGACCACCATGGAAACACCAATGCTTCTGACAATCACTACAAAATTTACATTGAGTTCTGAAAGCTCAGTTGGTAAAGAATCCACCTGCAATGCAGGGGACCCCGGTTTGATTCCTGGGTTGGAAAGATCTGCTGGAGAAGGGATACGCTACCCACTCCAGTATTCTTGGGCTTCCCTTGTGGTTCAGCTGGTAAAGAATCCACCTGCAAAGCGGGAGAGTTGGGTTTGATCCCTGGGTTGGGAAGATCCCCTGGAGAAGGGAATGGCTACCCACTCCAGTATTCTGGCCTAGAGAATTCCATGGACTGTATAGTCCATGGGGTAGCAAAGAGATGGACATGACTGAGCAACTTTCACTTTCACTGCACACACAGGCAGGAATCGTTTATTTGCTTGGCATTGAAACTCTAGTTACAAGAAATAAACGATTCCTGCCTGTGTGTGCAGTGAAAGTGAAAGTTGCTCAGTCATGTCCATCTCTTTGCTACCCATGACTATACAGCCCATGGAATTCTCCAGGCCAGAATACTGGAGTGGGTAGCCTTTCCCTTCTCCAGGGGATCTTCCCAACCCAGTGTTGAACCCAAGTCTCCAGCATTGCAGGTGGATTCTTTACCAGCTGAACCACAAGGGAAGCCCATAATGGTATAAAACCTAACTGTTAAATTGCACCAGTGTCTGGCATTTTAGGATCACTATGCACATTCCATGAAAAATGCATACAAATCAACCAAGCAGGTATTTATACCAACCTTAGTACCAACTGGAAAAAAAGAGAGAAGGTTAGGAGAGGACACTGTTAGCAGAAAGATGTCAGAGTATTTCCTAGAGAAGACCAGTTGGCAACTAAATAAATCATCACAGAAAGGCAGTGAGTTGATAAATTCAGCACAGTCCAGGGCCTGTCTTTTATTCCTGTGGGCTCAAAAACCCAACTTGCCAGTCTCAGAAGCTGACTCTCACATAAACCAATTGACTCTTGAATAAAACTAATACAAAATAGAACTTAGAGTTAACTAGACACTCTTTGGGAGAAGGCAATGGCAACCCACTCCAGTTCTCTTGCCTGGAAAATCCCATGGACGGAGGGGCCTGGTGGGCTGCAGTCCGTGGGGTCGCTAGGAGTCAGACACAACTGAGCGACTTCACTTTCACTTTTCACTTTCATGCAATGGAGAAGGAAATGGCAACCCACTCCAGTGTTCTTGCCTGGAGAATCCCAGGGATGGCGGAGCCTGGTGGGCTGCCATTTATGGGGTCGCACAGAATCAAACACGACTAAAGTGACTTAGCGGCAGCAGCAGCAGACACTGTCTTTAACCAGTAAACTTCTCCCTCACAGTAAATTATGTGAAAATCAACGTCACCATCACATGTTCATTTGATAAACAAGGAATTGAACTTGTCTGGTCCTGACAACACCTGTTTTGCTCTCTTCCACGTCTCTAGTGCTAGGCACGTAGAAGGGGAATCTGTTTTGTATTTATCTAAAAAATGGTCACTCTTGGCCCTAAATAGGATTTGATGGGGTTTTCTTGGCTTTCATTTTTCAGTCCTTCCTTTCCTGATCCAATTCCTCCTCATACTAACGAGTTTTTCAATTCTCCTTCAGCTTGATATACACCCAGTGAGATCTTCATAAAATACAGATCTGATGTCAGTGCTCTGGTGAGTGATATTCACATTTTTAACTGACCTAGACCAGTTACAATGACCTTCACCTCCAGTCATTACTCAGTTCTGCAGTCTTATCCCACATCACTCTCCCCTTGTCCATAACATTCTGTCTCCTTTAAGCCCTCTGTCTCATTCTCACCAAATGAGCTGGTCCCTCTCTGTGGAACACCGTGTTCTAAGCCCCAACTCTTACTCCTAATTACTAGTTTTTCATACCTCGATTTAAATGTTAATTTCTCAAAAAGTCTTTCCTCATCCCCTCAAACAAAGCTGTTTCCTTCATATAAACTGTCCTAAAACCCATCCTTTTTTTTTTTGTACTTATCCTGAGTATAATTAAGTAATTATTCATGTACCAGCTTGATGCTTATCCCTTCAATAGGTAGTAAACTCTACAAGAAGAACCCAGTGTCTTTTCAACACTGTAGCCCTAGGCCTAGGTCAGTCCCTGTCCTGTACTAGGTGCCCAGCAAATGCAATGAACGATGACATTAACACATTTCTTTTGATTGCAGTCAGTTCTAGCTGTTTTGGGAGTCACCCTGTCTCTAAACTGACTTTGCAAGTTTCTACTCTGATCAAATAATGGCTAATTTCATGCTTAACTCTCAGAAGGCAATCTTATTTCCCTTATTAATCAGTTCTTGGGCATACCTCACTATAACCAAGCCACAACCACCTCCTAGTCTTAGATCAGCCAAATTCATTTATTTTTTAAATGAAAAAAAAAAAAAAACTCAACTTTAAAAGACATTGTAGATGTCCATCAGCAGACGAATGGATAAGAAAGCTGTGGTACATATACACAATGGAGTATTACTCAGCCATTAAAAAGAATACATTTCAATCAATTCTAATGAGGTGGATGAAACTGGAGCCTATTATACAGAGTGAAGTAAGCCAGAAAGAAAAACACCGATACAGTATACTAACGCATATATATGGAATTTAGAAAGATGATAACAATAACCCTGTATGCGAGACAGCAAAAGAGACACAGATGTATAGAACAGTCTTTTGGACTCTGTGGGAGAGGACGAGGGTGGGATGATATGGGAGAATGGCATTGAAACATGTATAATATCATATAAGAAACGAAATCACCAGTCCAGGTTCAATGCATGATACACGATGCTCGGGGCTGGGGCACTGGGATGACCCAGAGGGATGGTACGGGGAGGGAGGTGAGAGGGGAGTTCAGGATGGGGAACACGTGTACACCTGTGGCGGATTCATGTTGATGTATGGCAAAACCAACACAATATTGTAAAGTAATTAGCCTCCAATTAAAATAAATAAATTTATATTAAAAAAAGACATTGTTAATAAGAATTTCTGAAATTTATCATAATTTAAACATACTTTTGCCCATTGTTTAATTTTTTTAATAATAAAAGACACAAAAAGATTACTCCTTTCCTTTTCATGGAAAATATAACACATCTAGCACTTTCTTCCAAAAATATCACTCCATATTTTGTAGTCCGCATAGCTCAGTGAGCGTATGGGTCAGGTCAGTGTCCCAGAAATCACTCAGAGACATGCTTGATAACACAAAGAACAACACTCTTCCAACTAGCTGGAAGGACACATGCCTATTCTCTTGGCTTCCAGTGTGTTCTAATCCACTGCCATTTGGAAGATGACCTGAATTCAGAAGTCCCTATATAATGGTTGTCTGGTCCATCGCATAGGTCATGTCATTACATTGTCTATTCCCTTTAGCTTTTCATTAATTTAATAGGATAAAACCTATGGAGCCCAGATATAACTAGTGAAATAAATTTTAACCAGATTTTTATATGTGAAACTCACTGGGAAAGTCTTCAAAGTTGTCTATAAGAGTGGTATGTATAATAGGGTGAGGTAGAAAGGGGCGCAGGCAATAAGGCAACTCAAGTTGACAAGATCCTCATCTCACTATCACACCAGGTTCCTGGGTTCGCTCCCCAGGCAGGCTCCCTGTAACTCATCAAACCCCTGCTTCCCACTGACACTGTGAATACTAATACGAAGATAAAGGTAAAATGTTCACAGTGAAAGCAGCATTGTGTATACCCATCACCACTGAAAGGTCAAATATAACCTCTTTCTTGTCCAAAAGGTGCTTTCGTGGTCCAAAATGTTGTCATATGATATTACCTGCAAATTATAGCCTAAACAAATTCTGGCTTTTGTATAGACTGGATTAAAATGCAGTGCTTTCAGAAAGTCCTTCTGTGCTTGCTTGGTGGCCTCATCATGTCCATATTCCATGTAAGAATTTCCACGTCCAATGTAAGCATCCAGAAAACGTGGATCAATTTTAACAGCCCAGGTGAAGAAGTTGACGGCTTCTTCAAACTCTTTATTCCTGAAAAGAAATGAAAATATTAATGCTTTCTGGTGAATTATCTAAGTGCTTTCCTGTATATAACCTTTACATAAAGGAATGCATTAACTCTTAAAAAAAACTTTAATTTTTATTAACATATGAACTATCATAAGAACTATTGCCATGGAGAAGGAAATGGCAACCCATTCCAATATTCTTGCCTGGAGAATCCCATGGACAGAGGAGCCTGGCAGGGGGTCTCAAGAGTCCATGGGGTCTCAAGAGTCAAACATGACTTAGCAACTAAACCACCACCACCACCAAGAACTATTGCCATACGACCTAAGGCAGTCTGATGCGGTTCTTTGAAGATATTGGTAGAAGGAAAGAGGGGAAGTAAGAGCCTTCTTTATAGCAGAATACATTGAGATGATATTCTAGAGTTCTTTTTTCAGAATTATAAAAATCTAAATGGCATTCTTGAACACAGTTATCAGTGGACAGCACAGAAAAACATACTATTATTAATAAAATACACCATTTAAATCAGATGAAAATAAATTCATTGTTATACAATATGTCCTTTATAATGAAAGGAGCTCAATTTTTTGTCACACGGGAATTCTTACTTCAGAACTTCTGTAAAGGCAGCCCATTTCATTTTGGACACCAAAAGAGAAGGGGAGAGAAAGAAGTGAAATGCATTTTATTATTAACTTGTGAATGTATGCGACTAAATGATAACTCTATCTTCCTTGATTAGTCTCCTGTGGTTAGGTGAGGGTTGTTGAAGTAATCAAACATTTATCCATGGGTATATAAAGTCACTTTGCCATTTCACATGCAAATCTAATAAGTATTTTTAATTTCAATTAATATAGAGAGTTTAGAATTTTTTAATAGAATGAAGGAGCTAACACTGAGTAACTACTTACTTACCAGGCACTGCGCTTAGTGCTTTACATATACTATTTCACTTAATTCTTCCAACACTTCTGTAAGCTTGTTATAATCTTTTTATATTTTATAGATTAAAAGAATATCATGACTCAGAAAAGTTTGCACATATTAAGTAACATAGTAGACAGCATGCTAAGATTGCACAGAGCAAATATGTGGGGTTCAAACCCAGGTGAGTCAGACTCCAAAATCCATGCTTTCCCACAAGTCATCCCTACCCACATTCTTCACCTTTAGCATACTTGTAGCTGGCGCACAAGAGCCGGTGTGGTGACCTCTCAACAGTGCAGTCAGAAGAAAGGCTTGGAGTTCAAAACTAAGCCTGAACATACAAATTAATACTAATTTTTCAAAACTGCTAGAAGGATCAAATGACAGCATGTGAAAACCCTTAGCACAGAGACCCTCACCCAATAAAGATTACTTTCCTCCTTCCATTCTTTTCGTTACTTCTCCAAAAGGTTTCAAACTTAACAAGATGCATCACTTGCTTTTCTAACTTTTCCTTTATAAAAATACACAGAACCCAGGGTAGCTGTTCTAGAAACTATCATCTCTTAGATATCACTCAGCATTCTCTTAAAATACAGTTTCCCAAACCTCAGCCCTTCCTTCATGACAGTTGCCCTGTGTCCCAACTACACCTATCATTTATTGAGTATTTCTCTTTAAATCACTTTTTTACTTAAGTAAATCTATTTTTTAAAATAATTTAAATACCACAAGTACAAAATCAATATCTCATGTCATAAACAGAAGGCAACCATAAAGATAAATAAATATTGGAGTTGGATAGTACGGTTTGCAGAAAACTAAACCTAAGAGCTGTACCATCTATCATGAAGTGTGGGGAAGATGCTAAAGACTAACTCTTAGCTGAGACTTTCTCCTTGATGTGTTCAGAAGGTTTGAGAAAGAATTCACTTTGAAACTGAAAAGCAATCCAGTTTGCCATAATGTGATTCAATTTTTTTGAATGCTTGTGCATGCCATGAAAAATAACAGAGGTGCTGATGATATTTCCCCCGTGTTTTGGCAAACACTGTCCAAAAATGTATACCAAGTGTTGTGCCAGAAGATGACAAAAGAGTCAACAGGAAAGCACCAAGAGAGCTTGACATTACAAACAGGAACCAGTTAACACTCATGTATATGAGACAGCTGGTACCTTCTGAGTTCACTCCGTGGATTCTCACAAAGAAAACACGGGCTCCCCTCCCTCAAGCAGTTTAGAGTGAAACTGTCCTCCTCTTTCCTGATAACTGGCACTATTTGAGAAGTAAAAGTTCACTGAATACAAGGTTACAATGCTTGTAGCCACTTTCTCACTGTATTACAGAAATAACTCTAGCCTAGATAATGAACTCTTTATCAAGAATAATTACACAGTAGTAATTTGCATTTCTATATAAAATGCATTTAGCGGATAGGTTTTTAACGGCCACTGCTTCCCTGGTTGGCTCAGATGGTAAAGAAACTGCCTTCAAGGCAGAAAACCCGCGTTCAATTCCTGGGTCTGGAAGATCTCCTGAAGGAGGGCAAGGCAACCAACTCCAGTATTCTTGCCTGGAGAATCCCCATGGACAGAGGAGCCTGGTGGGCCACAGTACATGGGGTCTCAAAGAGTCAGACACGTTTGAGCAACAACACTTGAACTGTTCACTTTCATTTCTATCTCTAGGTAGTGAGCTACTTATTTATGATGCATACCTATGGTGACCATGTAAATGGAAATTTTCAGGGCAACCCAGGTCTCTCATATTCTTCCCACAAATCACCGAAATGTTTCTAGTATGCTTACATCCAAATTGTATCATACACATTGCTTCCCTCTTATCCAGAGGGAATTTTAAAATCCTTTGTGAGTATATATGCCAATATATAGTTTAAAAAACATAATTTCACACTTTGAATCATCAAACCAATTTTAAAAGGAAAAATGAGGCAATGAATTGAAGTTATTTTTCGACATACATCTAGTTATCAGCACTAATGTTTAACAAACATCTAGTCTATTCAGACTAAGTAAACAATCATTAAACCTTAAACCTGGGGAGGGACCTTGAAAGGCACCTAGCAACCTCTTCAAAGCTGATAATATCTAAAAATCAAGTCCAGAGGAGGTGATGGAGCCAAAGCCAGAGACACCACCCCCAACCCCCTACACCAGTAGGAAATAACATAGACTCGGCAACTTCATTTTTCTGAAGATGGGTATGTCACACAATGTCCTGTAGATTAGGGCTCCTGTTAAATAATCACATGATGGTTTAAAAATGGAAAAATGTGGCAGAGTGTCTGCTATATCAGGGTACACAATCACTGGCACATGAACTGTTAAAACATCAATTACACAAACACAAAAGTATGTTAGTTTTTCTAAAATAAAAAGTGTCTCTATAAATCTAAAATAACGTGATCACCGAAGGAAGGTGTGTGACTCTCATTATGGTGTCTATTAACTAAGGACCAGGTGCTGAGCTGGCAGGTTAGGCCACAGACACCAAGGCCCACCGCGTTTTCCAAATGAAACATATACGTGACCAGATGTGCCCTACTGGGTTGTACAAATAAATCATAAATACCTCCCCAAACTAAAGAATGTGGCCTGCAGAGTCGAAGATTCAGAAATATTTCATGCAAATATAAGAAGAGTGAAATAAATGTGAAGTAAAAAGTGGATAGAATATATAACTCTGAGCCATCAGGCTCTCCCTCTGTGACTTTTTTTTTTTTAATCTTAAGGTGGCTTTCTCAAAGAGATCTAAAAATTAACTCTACCATAATACTTTCAGTGACCCAATTGGGCAACAAGTAGGATATTCAGCCTAAGGAATGCTGTCTCCTAGCAACCACAAGAGTGAGAGCCAGAGATATACAAAGGCACACTTCAAAAGTCTGCAACCCCACGAGTTCAAAGATCAAAGCCCTAAAGTTTACAGATTTATTCCTTTTAAAAATTTTTCCAAATGGGAGAATTTTTACTTTCTCTACTATGAAACATCAATAGTGAATCTCATTATTTACAAGCCATGCTGCTGAAGTAATAAATATGTTATAGCTCAACTTGAAAAGCAAAAATATTTTTCTTGAAATAAATATAACCAATCACTAAACATTCCTTACTGTTAAATTTAGTAAAACTGTTAAAACACATGGAATTGGGATGCTGAGTTATCAGAATTGTACTGTTGATTTAATTCTACTTTTATTAAAAGACAATAGAGATTCTGGTGGGATGATGAAAGTTGGTTATTTGGAATTGCAAAGCAGTTTCAGCTTAAGGAGGCCCCGCCATATATACCCAAGTGACTACATTTCATAAAGGAGATCAGGACCTGACACATAGAAAAATTTACTGACTCTAACAGTTGCAAAACACAGGAATGAGGCTGAGAAAATTCTGGTGTCTGGTTTTGGTTTTAAGAGAATTCAGTGACCTCAGACATTTCTGGTCTCCACTCGCCCACCAAAACAAACACATCAGTCATTATTATTCCATTTCTTTTTAAGAATGGCAATTACTTAAAGAGATGAATTGTACAAAGATGCTGTATTAAAATAGACAATGATGTGACTATGCTTTTTGCCTGTATAAATTAAAAGGTCTGAGACCAGTTTGGGCCTTTTAACCAAATATACCTTTACAAGCTCCAGTAATTATACTACCATATTCATAAAATTGAAAAAATATAACTCTCATAGAGAAACCATACCTATACTAGTTATGTCCTAAAAGAGGGGAAAAAAGAATGTTAGTTTTCTAAGTAATTCAAACTATGTTCTACTGCCTAAAAAGTATATTTACAGAGTCGACTTGCTGTCCTAATTTTCTCATCCAAGTAACTACTATTATTTCACTCATGAAAAATGCTGTAAACTATTACTTAACTAAATACATTCTATTTCACATTAAAAAGTGAAATTCATGTGCTGAATTTCTATGCTTTTAAAAGTAAAATGTCCAGAAATTAATTTTTTTATATCAAATTTATGGGCAGAAATGTAAGCTATAAATTATAGTTAGCAAAATCAATCTAATATTATTTCAGAGTAAATTTTAAACTGATCTTCTATATTTTAGCCTTGTTACTATTCTTTTCTCCTCTTCTATAATGTACTTATTTTTTTACAATAATACCAGAAACAAGTAACATATTTTAAGCAATTTTAAGTAATGTGTTTTTTGTAGATTTCATTATATTTTATAGATATTTACTGGTATATTTTAATTAGTTTTAGTTTTAGAAATGCTTTTTAAAGGTAAAATTTTCTTGAAAATATTTTACTAAATCAACCTCTCTTCTAGGAAACAGACTTTTTAAAAGTTAGCTCCATTTAATGAACAAAGTTAATTATTCTATTCTTAGATATTTCAAGCTATTCATGATTTCATTCTGTGTATTACCAAGGTCCTTTCCAATAAGTGGACCTGAATCATACAGATACCCCCAATGCTATCTATCAGCAGGCATTTACTTGCTGATTTGGCTAAAATAGTTTGAGAAACTTAGCTGTGGTTCCCACTTCCATACAGTGATTCTCTGTGTCTCCCCCCATTTTTTTACTCTGTCACTTCCATAATATTCTCCTCTGTTTCTCCTATTATAAATCTGCCGGTCCCACTCGCTCTCACTTCAACATGAATCGCACTCCATACCTGTGATAGCACACAGCAGCAGCTTGACATAGGCTCACGTTAGTCTTGCTTATCAGTGCAGCTTGTTTAAAATCCTGAAAGAGTTTTACAAATTTCTGTTAATTTTACCACATTATCTTTCGGGTTTTCATAAACTTCCTCCTAATTTTGATTCTACCACAAATAAATTTTATACAATCCTTAAAATATACATCTTCTTTAAAACTTTATGTTCTCCTTTTAGTATCACACGAGAATACTATAACCCAATACAGAATACCATAACCAAAACTCACTCAGAACCTGGCACTACTGTTTCCACTCTTCTTGTGGTTTTGCCTGGTATTGTAATGAGGTATCACACTTACTTTCTTTTTCATTGTTTCCCCTCCCCCACCCCCCCAGTGAACACAACCAGAGACTTCTGTATCCAGACAGAAATAGAAATTTGCCTGCAGAGACTCTTAGGACTATAGGACAGATAAGCACTTGGGCCAGACCCTATAACTGCAACTCTTGTGTGGATTAGCTAAGGTAGCTCCTACCTGGGCAACCCACACTTAGGGGAAAATGTGTCATTTTGTCCAGAGATCCTAGAAGCCTCCAGAAAAGGAGCAGTGGAAATGTTAACTGCAACAGGTAAAGTCAGGGCAGTCAGTTGGAATGGACTTGAATGGTACTGGTTGGGCTTAGTCGCTCAGTCGTGTCCAACTCTTTGTGACCCCATGGACTGTAGCCCGCCAGACTCTTTTGACCATGGGGATTCTCCAGGCAAGAATACTGGTGTGGGTTGCCATGCCCTCCTCCAGGGGATCTTCCCAACCCAAGGGTCAAATCCACATCTCCTGCATTGCAGGCAGATTCTTTACCATCTGAGCCACCAGGGAAGCCCAAATGGTACTGGGGAAGAGGTTAAAAGAATTAAAAGCACTAACTCTGCCTAAGATCCTGATGCTGTGACCTGAACACTGTTCTCTATTGGACACCAGAGATGTGCTGTCTGAAGCTCTTTAGTTTTTCAAAGCCCTACAAAAACAACTGAAACCTGAAGCAAAATAAGAATACCACTGAGTCAGTTCAGTTCACTTCAGTTGCTCTGTTGTGTCCGACTCTTTGTGACCCGATGAATCACAGCATGTCAGGCCTCCCTGTCCATCACCAACCCCCCAGAGTTCACCCAAATTCATGTGCATCGAGTCGGTGATGCCATCCAGCCATCTCATCCTCTGTCGTCCCCTTCTCCTCCTGCCCCCAATCCCTCCCAGCATCAGGGTCTTTTCCAATGAGTCAACTCTTCGCATGAGGTGGCCAAAGTATTGGAGTTTCAGCCTCAGCATCAGTCCTTCCAATGAACACTCAGGACTGGTCTCCTTCAGAATGGACTGGTTGGATCTCCTTGCAGTCCAAGGGACTTGCAAGAGTCTTCTCCAGCACCACAGTTAAAAAGCATCAATTCTTCAGCACTCAGCTTTCTTCACAGTCCAACTCTCACATCCATACATGACCACTGGAAAAGCCATAGCCTTGACTACATGGACCTTTGTTGGCAAAGTAATGTCTCTGCTTTTTAATATGCTACATACGTTGGTCATAACTTTACTTCCAAGGAGTAGGTGTCTTTTAATTTCATGGCTGCAATCACCATCTGAAGTGATTTTGGAGCCCAAAAAAATAAAGTCTGACACTGTTTCCACTGTTTCCCCATCTATTTCCCATGAAGTGATAGGACCAGATGCCATGATCTTAGTTTTCTGAATGTTGAGCTTTAAGCCAACTTTTTCACTCTCCACTTTCACTTTCATCAAGAGGCTGTTTAGTTCCTCTTCACTTTCTGCCATAAGGGTGGTGTCATCTGCATATCTGACGTTATTGATATGTCTCCCAGCAATCTTGATTCCAGCTTGGGCTTCTTCCAGCCCAGCATTTCTCATGATGTACTCTGCATATAAGTTAAATAAGCAGGGTGACAATATACAGCCTTGATGTACTCCTTTTCCTATTTGGAACCAGTCTGTTGTTCCATGTCCAGTTCTAACTGTTGCTTCCTGACCTGCATATAGGCTTCTCAAGAGGCAGATCAGGTGGTCTGGTATTCCCATCTCTTTCAGAATTTCCCAGAGTTTATTGTGATCCACACAGTCAAAGGCTTTGGCATAGTCAATCAAGCAGAAATAGATGTTTTTCTGGAACTCTCTTGCTTTTTCCATGATCCAGCAGATGTTGGCAATTTGATCTCTGGTTCCTCTGCCTTTTCTAAACCAGCTTGAACATCTGGAAGTTCACGGTCCACATATTGCTGAAGCCTGGCTTGGAAAATTTTGAGCATTACTTTACTAGCGTGTGAGATGAGTGCAATTGTGCGGTAGTTGGAGCATTCTTTGGCATTGCCTTTCTTTGGGACTGGAATGAAAACTGACCTTTTCCAGTCCTGTGGCCACTGCTGAGTTTTCCAAATTTGCTGGCATATTGAGTGCAGCACTTTCATAGCATCATCTTTCAGGATTTGAAATAGCTCAACTGGAATTCCATCACCTCCACTAGCTTTGTTCGTAGTGATGCTTTTTAAGGCCCATTTGAGTTCACATTCCAGGATGTCTGGCTCTAGGTGAGTGATCACACCATCATGATTATCTGGGTTGTGAAGGTCTTTTTTGTACAGTTCTACTGTGTATTCTTGTCACCTCTTCTTAATATCTTCTGCTTCTGTTAGGTCCATACCATTTCTGTCCTTTATCGAGCCCATCTTTGCATGAAATGTTCCCTTGGTCTCTCTAATTTTCTTGAAGAGATCTCTAGTCTTTCCCATTCTGTTTTCTTCTATTTCTTTGCATTGATAGCTGAGAAAGGCTTTCTTATCTCTTCTTGCTATTCTTTGGAACTCTGCATTCAGATGCTTATATCTTTCCTTTTCCCCTTTGCTTTTCGTTTCCCTTCTTTTCACAGCTATTTGTAAGGCCTTCTCAGACTGCTATTTTGCTTTTTTGCATTTCTTTCCCTGGGAATGGTCTTGATCCCTGTCTCCTGTACAATGTCATGAACTTCCATCCATAGTTCATCAGGTACTTTGTCTATCAGATCTAGTCCCTTAAGTCTATTTCTCACTTCCACTGTATAATCATAAGGGATTTGATTTAGGTCATACCTGAAGGTCTAGTGGTTTTCCCTGCTTTCTTCAATTTAAGTCTGAATTTGGCAATAAGGAGTTCATGATGAGCCACAGTCAGCTCCCGGTCTTGTTTTTGCTGACTCTATACAGCTTCTCCATCTTTGGCTGCAAGGAATATAATCAGTCTGATTTCGATGTTGACCATCTGGTGATGTCCATGTGTAGAGTCTTCTCTTGTGTTGTTGGAAGAGGGTGTTTGCTATGACCAGTGCATTCTCTTGGCAAAACTCTATTAGTCTTTGTCCTGCTTCATTCTGTATTCCAAGGCCAAATTTGCCTGTTACTCCAGGTGTTTCTTGACTTCCTACTTTTGCATTCCAGTCCCCTACAATGAAAAGGACATATTTTTTGGGTGTTAGGTCTAAAAGGCCTTGTAGGTCTTCATAGAACTGTTCAGCTTCAGCTTCTTCAGGGTTACTGGTTGGAACATAGTCTTGGATCACCGTGATACTGAATGGTTTGCCTTGGAAATGAACAGAGATTATTCTGTCATTTTTGAGATTACATCCAAGTACTGCATTTCAGACTCTTTTGTTGACCATGATGGCTACTCCATCTCTTCTAAGGGATTCTTGCCCACAGTAGTAGATATAATGGTCATCTGAGGTAAATTCACCCATTCCAGTCCATTTTAGTTCGCTGATTCCTAGAATGTCCACGTTCACTCTTGCCATCTCCTGTTTGACCACTTCAAATTTGCCTTGATTCATGGACCTAACATTCCAGGTTCCTATGCAATAGAGGGCATCAACTCAAGCTAGTGAGATGCAAAATATTCCCCAGACATTTACCCCTTCATAGAATTTCTGCCACTCAGAGTCAAATTGGTTGACAGAAACGCGCAGCCATCTCGTTTTCTTCGGATCTGCCCACTGTAACTGGCTTAGAAAGTTTTCAAGAAAACGTTTCCTTCCCAAGGAGAATAGCACTAAACTGAAACAAATAAAATGTTTAAATAAACGTCTACATATCAAAAGACCATGTCAACTGCAATGAGACTTATATGTATAGGCATGTGTGAGTGTGAGTGTGAAAGGGAAAATGAAGTTGTTCAGTCGTGTCCGACTCTTTGCAACCCCATGGACTGTAGCCTACCAGGATCCTCCATCCATGGGATTTCCCAGGCAAGAGTACTAGAGTGGGTTGCCATTTCCTTCTCCAGAGGATCTTCCCAACCCAGGGATTGAACCCAGGTCTCCTGCATTGTAGGCAGATGCTTTACCATCTGAGCCACCAGGGAAGTCCTAGGTATGTCCATAGATATTTGTACATATACCCATAAATAATGTGAGATACAGATTGATTTCAATGTTTGCCATAATGTGGGATTATGGAATTATATCTCATAATTTGGGAACTCAAAAAATAAGAGTTCAACACCAGTGAAGGAATAAAAATGGAATAAGCAAGGAAATGAAAAATAAAAACGACTCTGCTTTTTCCCAGAGGACTGCTTCAGCAAGAATCTTTTGGGCAGTTTTGGTTAAGAACTCACTTGACCAAACTAGACTTAGGGAGGACCCTAACCTCCTGTGGAGTGACTAAAGGAAACTTTAGTTTCCAGACTCCCTTCCCACTTCCAGAAGGCTGGGTAAGAGCACTCTACAGTCTTAAAAGCTAAGCGTCAGACTTCTAGTTTCCACTTCACTAGAGAGAACTCAACCATGAGGCTAGTCTCCCTCCTCCCTCTATTCCTGCATCATCTTCCCCTCTCCCTTCTCCTTCCACAAAGCTTACTGTTTAATGGGGGTAGAATAAGTTCTCTGCTAATACCAGGGGTGGAAGAGGGAGCAGTAGTGTCAAACTGAGCCCTCTGGGATGCTACTATAGGAGAAGGGTATCAGTCCAGACCCATCTGAGAATATGAACTCCCCACTTAGACTTCTGAAGCATATTTTGATGCTACATGGAATTATCTGGAAGAAAATAAGAAATTTATTGTCTAGACAAATATAATCTAATGAATATTCTACCAGGTATTTCCCCCAAGAGGATTTTCTTTTTCCTTTTTGCTGAAAAGAAGTCAAACTTACAACTGTAACTGAGATTTCATTACAAACTTTCCCATTAATTTGGCCTAACAATTCCAGTTCAAATGCCACACTCTATTTCCTGTGTTCTAATGAAGGGCACACAACTATCAATTAATACATTTTCAGCTCTTGTCCTACTTGATCTCTCTGTTAATCAATCATCCCCACTAAGAATGTTTCCCTGTGTAGGTTTTCTGACTCTGCTCTCTCTAGGTTCTGCATTTAGCCCTCTTATTATTCAGTCATGTGTTTCTTCATTGGTCTGCCTCAGCAATCGTCTTTTTTTTAATATTTCAAATTAATTTTTTAAATTTACACAGGGGAAAAACTTTTTTTGCCTTTAATTGCAAGCATATCTTGTTTTATTGAGCTTCGCAGATACTGCACTTTGTACAAATTGTGCAATCTTGCCTCAAGCAAGTCTATTGGCACCATTTTTTCAACAGCATTTGTTCAGTTCGTGTCTCTGTATCATATTCTGGTAATTCTCATAATATTTCAAACATTTTCATTATTATTGTAGTTGTTATGGTAGTTTGTGATCCTCAATGATCCTTGATGTTTCTACTGCAAAAAGATTGCAACTAACTGAAGGCTCAGATGATGGTTAACATTTTTTTATCAATAAAGTACTTTTTAACTAAGATAGGTCCATTTTTAAGACATAATGCTATTGCACACTTAATAGACTACAGCATTGTACAAATATAACTTTTATATGAAGCAAAACAATTAATGGGAGTTACTTTATCGCTATGTTTGCTTTATTGCTGGAACCAAACCTACAATATCTCCAAGGCAAGCCTGTAGTGTTTGCAGGGCATGTTTTTTTCCCCAGTCTTTTTACTTTTACCCTTCTATATCTTATATCTAAAGTCTGTTTCTTGCAGCCAGAATATTGTTGGGACTTTTTAAAAATTCTAATCTAACATCCTCGCTATTTCAATTGGGGTATTTGGAGAATTTCCGTTTAATGTAACTGCTGATAAGGTTGGATTTAGGTCTACCATTTATTGCCTGTTTTCTGCTGGTCTCCTCCATTTCTGTTCCTTTGTGTTCTCTTTCCAGACTTATCTGGGATTATTTTAAATTTTTTAATATTCCATTTTAATTAATCTACTCTTTTTGACTGTGGAGGTCACATTTGAGAAGAAACCTGGAATAAAAGGTCATGAACCATATACAGATCAATAGGAGGAGTGTTTTCCACATAGGGAATAGCTTGTGTGAGGACCCTGAGGCAGGGAGGGAGCCTGGGATTTCCAAGGCATAGCAAAAGGCCACAGAGGAGTAACCTGAGTGGAGAAAAGACGAACATTGACAATGAAGTCAGATCAGTGAGCAGCAGTCAGGTCACTGGGGTCTTGGTTGGCTACAGTCAAGAGTTCAGATTTTGGCCTAAGTGCGATGGGAAGTCCCTGGAGAGCTCTGAGCCGAGGAGTAGCTTGCTCTGCTTTATGTTTTTCAGAGGCATCTCTGGCTGCTGTGTGAACAGCACGTAGAGGGACAAGAGCAGAAGCAGCGAGTCCAGATGGAAAGCTACTGCAGGAACCCAAGCAGGAGAAGGTAGAGGCTGGAAGGAGGAGGAGAGCAGGGGTAAAAAAATGAGAAATGACTGAATTCAAGATATGTTTTGATGGTAGAGCTGACCACACTGGTTCATGATTTAGACACGGGGTGTGAGAAAAGAGAGAGGTCAAGAATGATTCCCACCAGACCGTGAGCTCCTCAAGGACTGGAAATCTGTCTTATTTGTCTCCATATCTTCAATGTCAATGTTAGTACCAATCCTGTCTGAAGGAATACAGGATTTGGAATCAGGAGAGATCTAAGTTCAAATCTTGTCCCAGTACTTCCTGGTTGACTCAGTTCAGTTCAGTTCAGTCACTCAGTTGTGTCCGACTCTTTGCAACCCCATGAACCACAGCACGCCAGGCCTCCCTGTCCATCACCAACTCCCAGAGTCCACCCAAACCTATGTCCATTGAGTCAGTGATGCCATCCAGCCATCTCATCCTCTGTCATCCCCTTCTCCTCCTGCCTTCAATCTTTCCCAGCATCAAGGTCTTTTCAAATGAGTCAGCTCTTCGCATCAGGTGGCCAAAGTATTAGAGTTTCAGCTTCAATGTCAGTCCTTCTAATGAACACCCAGGACTGATTTTCTTTAGGATGGACTGGTTGGATTTCCTTGCAGTCCAAGCGACTCTCAAGAGTCTTCTCCAACACCACAGTTCAAAAGAATAAATTCTTCGGCACTCAGCTTTCTTTACAGTCCAACTCTAACATCTATACGTGACTACCGGAAAAAACCAGAGCCTTGACTAGACGAACCTTTGTTGACAAAGAAATGTCTCTGCTTTTTAATATGCTATCTAGGGTGGTCATAACTTTCCTTCCAAGGAGTAAGTGTCTTTTAATTTCATGGCTGCAGTCACCATCTGCAGTGATTTTGGAGCCCAGAAAAATAAAGTCAGCCACTGTTTCCCCATCTACTTGCCATGAAGTGATGGGACCAGATGCCATGATCTTAATTTTCTGAATACTGGGATTTAAGCCAATTTTTGACTCTCCTCTTTCACTTTCATCAAGAGGCTCTTTAGTTCTTCTTCACTTTCTGCCATAAGGGTGGTGTCATCTGCATATATGAGGTTATTGATATTTCTCCCAGCAGTCTTGAATTTAGCTTGTGCTTTCTCCAGCCCAGCGTTTCTCATGATGTACTCTGCATATAAGTTAAATAAGCAGGGTGATGATATACAGACTTGACGCACTCCTTTTCCTATTTGGAACCAGTCTGTTGTTCCATGTCCAGTTCTAACTGTTGCTTCCTGACCTGCATCCAGGTTTCTCAAAAGGCAGGTCAGGTGGTCTGGTATTCCCATCTCTTTCAGAATTTCCCAGAGTTTATTGTTATCCACACAGTCAAAGGCTTTGGCATAGTCAATAAAGCAGAAATAGATGTTTTTCTGGAACTCTCTCACTTATTCAATAACCTCTTTAGAATATCAGCTTCCTCATCCGTAAGTTACAATTGTAAATCATGCAGTATTGTTGAGAACATGGCAGGTATAACTGTACAATAACTCAAGTTAATGTTGCTGTTAAGTACTAAAGGAATACTTAGGTGGGTAGTAACATGGGCCCTGTATTTAATTCTCCAACAGCTGAAGTCTTTTGCTTCCAAACTTCATTTTCCTCACTTTCTCCACCCAACACTATTGCCCAGAGTCTCGTAGCTTTTTTGCCTATTCCAAAGACATTCTTTAGCTTTCCCTACCTGAGGGAATTCCAAAGGGCACATCTCAAAACCAAAACCTAAGGGAGTTCAACTCTTGAGATTACATTTCACCATAGTATAAATTGGCTTCCCTGGCGGCTCAGTGGTAAAGAATCCACCTGCCAAGCAGGAATCCACCTACCACATGCCAAGTTCAGTTTCTGGGTCTGGAAGATTCCCTGGGAAGGAAATGGCAACCCCCTCCAGTATTCTTGCTTGAGAAATCTCACAGACAGAAAAGCCTGGTAGGCTGAAGTGCATGTGGTCAGAAAGAGTCAGACACAAATTGTAACCGAGCACGAACACGATTATGTAAACTGCCTAGAATACAGTATCTCAGTCACTTCTTTAATAATAAGTAATTCTGTGGCACAGAATCTCAAAAGATGGCTCCAGAAGTTGAAAAATAATACCAGTTATATTTGGAGGTGAAAAAACAGGAAACACTCCCTTACATAATTGTCTGTTGTGGTTCCTGAGAAACACAGAAGAAAAACTACCATTATTTAATGGCAAACTTCAAATTACTATTTGATTTTTGCCTATATCTCTTAATTCCTAATTTAACTCTATATAGACAATACAGATAAAAATGAGAACAGTGAACTTTGTTTCATTATTCTATAAAGAAATCCACCTGTTTCTTATCTGTGTATTGCATATGCTATCTTCTATTGCAATTCTGAGTGCCTGTTCCCACTAACTTAAAAGCCTATTCAGGATGGGGAGCACAGGTATACCTGTGGTGGATTCATTTCGATGTTTGGCAAAACTAATACAATATTGTAAAGTCTAAAAATAAAATAAAATTAAAAAAAAAAACAGCCTATTCCCAGTAACTTATTCTGGGCTGCTATTCTCTGCCCACGTGAAGCAAACAGATTTATTTTGACATATTTTCAATGTGGAATGAGGAAAACTATGAACGAGGAAGAGCACTGAGCAGCAAAGTAAATGACACTTAAATCATTTTAATTTTTGCCTACAGCTAAGACACTTCCTTAGGAGAGATGATAGTCTTGCTATTTCATCAATTTAGAATTTTTTTTACATATTATCTATTCATTTGTATTAAAAAAGTAAAAAAACACTTTTGCAAAGATTCTATCATTCAAAGTACTTCATCACAATTCTCACTAAAGTTGAATTATTGTTCATTAATAATGCCATTTATTATCAAAAAAACTTTTTCACAGGTTTTCAGAAGTGAATATACAAAATCAAGTGGGTTCATTTTTACAAGTAAACAGAAAGGTTTACCTCTAATGCGAAATTGAACTGTTCTAATTCTGCATAGATGAGTCCACGATTAATGAAGGTGTTCAAAGTCACAGTTTCTCCAGCATTAAGAAGAAGCACAATTCCATAATCTGTTAATGCCTAAAAATGAAATAATCACTTACAAGCTAAAGTCAACTCTTTAGAGCATTACTACATTGACCACGGACAAACTAGAACCTCATAATTAGTTCTTTAATGTGACTTAAAATTTAAGGCCGAAAATAATCATTTGTTAGGTTTAATAGGTCCACTTAATTAAATACTATGGATGCTGCTACTTTCTAACAAATGGGGTTCGCTGTGCTTGTACTTCACATGCTATCCTAAGCATTTTTATTGTGCGTGGATTGAAGGGGGCACGCAGCACCCTTCCCCAACTCAACAGTTTCACAAAATGACTATTGACATTAAAGCAGAGCACTTGTTAACCTTTTGAAGTTTAACTGCTTTATAGTGTTTTATTGTTTTCGTCACTGAAACCTAAGTTTTACTGAGGCAGAGATTATTCATTTTGTTCCCCATTGTAAAGCCAGTAACTAGCACCATGCCTGCACTTACTAGGCATTTGATAAATTTTTGTTGAGTGAATAAATCATAAAGCAATGAAAACAGATCTTAATAAAACTAACAAATGAGCACTTGTTGGAAAATTACTTCAATATTCTCTCTTTTAAAGATAGTCTAAGCTGAGAATCATCTCAGAGGACCTTTTTCCATTTGTTATCTTTTTTTTTTTTTCATTCAATAAATAGGTTTTTACTCTGTACCAGGTACTAGGAGTATCCCAAATATCGGTTGGAGCTGAATCTTTTAACTCTGAACATTTTCATTCTGAACACTTTTCCCAGAAGAGCCATATGGTTTCATCAGAAAAGGGCCAAATCATATATGCCTGTAGCATGTGCTAAATGAAAATGCAAATAAATAGTATTTTACTATTTGCTTAGTTAGTGGTTCTCCTCTAGTGTTTTGTGATGGGGAACTCGACATCTAAAAGAACTGTACAATTAAACATCCTATATGTATATTGTGGAATAACTATAAATAACACTGACAGGCTGTAAAAATAATTTATAACACTTGTAAAACAAAACTAGAATGTTTGCAATTTTCCTATCATGGAATCACATAATTAAAACCTGTGTATATATCATGATGCCTTAGAAATCTACTAAGTAGCTGAATATATAACACAAGAGGAAACAAAAGCTTGGAAATTAGATTTCATGAAGGTCACAATGAGCAGGCTTTGTGCTTTGTCTCTACTATTGTTACTAAACTTTCAGTCTTGGGAAAGTTACTTAACATTAAGCCTCAGTTTTCCTATCCACAAAAAATAGAATATTAATAACATCATATTGTTATAGAAGTCCACTTTAAAATATTAGTTTTTTTTAGATTTTTGATATGGACCATTTATTGAATTTATTACAATATTGCTTCTGTTTTATGTTTCAGTTTTTTGGCCCCAGGATATGTGGGATCTTAGCTCCCCAACCAGGGATCAAATCTCCACCCCCTACATTGGAAGGTGAAGTCTTAACCATTGGACTGCCAGGGAAGTCTGTAGTCCTTAAAATATTTGATTGAATGTTGGTAAAGCATTAGCCCAGTGTCTATCACACAATAAGCCCAAAATGGGTGATAACGGTTACTACTTTTATTAACATAAGGGGGTAGGAACCAGACTTCACCTTTTCTTAGTTTTTATGAAACTGTATCTTGGGAGTGCATTTTTTGCACAAAATTACTTGGGTTTGCTTGGTCCTATTATGGCAGGAATGCTGAGAAACAGGTGGAGGGAGAAAAAAGGGAGGAGGTGACACTATAAAATGACATCCGGTCCACGTGCTGGAGGTCAGATGGTTTCACAAAGCCACCTAAAGACTGTTAACCAGAAACAAATCAACCTGTGGATGCCGATACAGGTCCCTATTCCCTGTGGGACTTGGATGTGTTTCTAACCTCTCCCTGTTTCCATTTCTTCATCTGTAAAATGAGCCCATTGGATGAAAAGCATTGGGTACCAGGCCACTCTAAAATAGCCAATATGTTCTTATTCTAGTTAGATTCCCATTTACATAGATTTTCATTTTCCTTATTCATAGAGCACCAGCTCTGATACCAATCAGACAAAACAAAAATAGTACTTCCCCGCCCAGACCCCAACCATTGTTTGCAAGTTCAGGGTTACCCAGAAAAGGCAGGGATAGGGGTGGGGAGGAAGCTGTCAAAGATACCTGCTGTGCAGGTTACTCTAATAAATGATCCTTTAATTGGCTCCTAGAATGGTAACGAGAGCCTGTGTTAAAATTAGTTATTCATTTGTCAGCATTTCTGGAGGAAACCTGAAAATCCAGTTATCGGCAATTTTATATCCGTTTAGACAGAAACAATATTTCTCAACTTCTTTCTTCCATAGGAAATAAATCACTAAATTTCTAAATGTTTTAAACAGATTTAACTTTCCAGGTTTTAAGGAAATTGAGGGAGTGTATCCACACACAACAGCAGGAACACAATGCAGTCTTTTAAAAGAAGGCATCATCAACAATGAAGTGATAGAAACAAAGAAGAGGAGATAGGAGGATAGCAGAAACGGAAGCAAGAAATTGGGCAGAACGCTAAGAAACTACTGATCTGCTCCCCAGTGAGGAATCTTGACTGGAAAAGGACAAAATTGACAAGGAGAGACTGGAGAATGGAGTAAGATTCAAAAATATAAAAAAGGGCTTGCACAGGTAGAATCTGGAACAGGATAAATAGAGAAAAAAGGTTTGCTTCAACCATCAGTTAGGCTTCAAAATGGTTTCTGAGCTGGAAACCATCACTCAAAACTGCCTGCTGCATCTGTGGTCTTAGCACTGTAACAAAATACCTCCCCAGGCTATTCTAGTTAATGTTGAGATTGTGAAGCAAACAATATTGCTAGTGATCACGGCTTAAAAATTCTACACAGAATTTATCAGTGGAAACATTTTTCTCAAATGAGAAACACATAACCCATGTTAATTTACACAGCCCTTAAATGCTTTTATAAGCATTATAAAATTAATTTTCATTTGACGTTGCAGAGATTGTATACGAAAATTTGCTAAGCACTAACAAAAAATTAAATATTCTTTAAAATGGTTCTTTGGCATCTCAAGTTTTGTGTGTATTTCCACAGGAATTATTTTTCCAAAATTGTAACAGAAATAATAAGAAAATACGCTTTAAATATATTTACAAATCTTACCATTTGAAGTTCATTTATCTTGGTGTAACATAATGCTCTGTTATAAAATGCTATATAACTGTTTTTATCCATGTTGATAGCTGTAGTTAAATCTGTAATCGCTAGTTTATAATTCTACAAAGAAAACATAATTAAGTGAGAAGAGTTCATCATAATGGACTTAAATTTAGTTGTAAAATAAATTCTTGATTCTATCGGAGTTTTGGGACTACTCATTTAATCATTCTGTGTATCATCTGTGAAATTAAGACAATCAAGCTAATCTTTTACAGAATTAATTAAGAAGGTCCCTTGGTAGGAACTGTTATTATAGTTTTTCTCATTTGCAAATAAAATTCAATATACAAACAACTATTAACGGTTATCTTTTTTCCATTGTTGCTATATGTATCTGTGTGCTTGGTTGCTCTCTTGTGTCCGACTCTGCAACTCTATGGACTATAGCCTGCCAGACTCTTCTCTCCATGAAATTTTTTAGGCAAGAATACTGGAGTGGGTTGCAATTTCCTATTCCAAGGGATCTTCCCTACCAAGGGATCAAACCTGCGTCTCCTGCATTGACAGCCAGATTCTTTACCACGAACGCCACCCAGGAAGACCCCTGTTGCTATACAGCAAGCAAAAAAATTAATTTCTTACGGATAAAAGAGAAGCAAGCTAATTCACCCAACAAACATTCACCAGAGCCGGCTTGCTTCTGTCATAGTACTGTCATATCACGTAATTGTCATGTTTTCTACCCACGTTCTCTTTTGCTTCTTTTTGATGCTTCCCTGATAACTTAGACATCCATTTTTATAGACAGTAATTTTCACAGAATTAACAGGTAATGCAAGGTCTTACCTTTGTTTTAAGGTATTATTTGCAAAATATTTCATATGAAATATCTACAAAGACATGTCAGAAAAGAAAAATAGGGAGAAAAAAATATGCCAAGAAGCATTAGACATCATAGTGTTGCTCACACCTTTTAATTCAGTAATATCCATTTAGGAACCATAACCTTTGATTTTGTTCCATGTGTATTATTTAAAATAGTAAAATAAAAAAAAATTCAAACAATCCAAATGCCCAACAATAAAGTGGTTAAAATATACTATGATGGAATAGTATGCAGTCATTAAAACTGGTATCATCTTCAACGATTAAATATAAGAAGCAAGGCACAACACAGATTATTTATGTAGCACAGTCCCAGTTTTTGGAAGTATATATTTTATTAGGAAAAAAAGACTACATGAAATACACCAAAATGTTCTCAGGAATTACCATCTGATGGTAGGGAATCAGGTGATTTTAACCTTCTTTATTCCTCATTGTATTTTCCAAATTCTCTATAATGAATACTATTTCCTTAATAAAAATATATAATTAATGCCATTTAAAATATAAATGTCAAAAATAAATATCACTATTTTATGAAAAATCATTAACTGAAATCCCTTTTGATGTACCGTCAAAGTGCAACACCTTCTGTGTAGTTCTGCCTCATTCCATGGCAATTCTCCTTTCACAGAGAGAAAGGGGAAGTGAGTCCCTCCTGGGCATCTGAGCAGCCACACACCCTAAAATACCAGAGCTTAAGGTAGGAAATTCCTTACCCTGCTGTAGTATTTCAGAACTCCTCTGTAGACATAGGCACGCACACTCTGAGGGTAAATTTTGATGGCCTCATTACAACTCAATATTGCTTTGGAGTATCTGCCTTTCAAACCATAGTAGGCTACTCGACTTAAATATGCCTTTTCAGAGAGAGGAAGAAAGCGGAAACAGATTATTTCAGTAAAAGCATCAGTTCTGCCAAAATATATATGGTAGTTGGAACAAATTTATGCCATCCAAAGTTGATATAAATCTGACTTTTTGTCACTCTCTTTTATTAAGAAAACTTCAAACTCACAGAATATTGAAAGAATAGTACAGTGAATACCCATACACCTACCACCTAGATTCAATAATTATTAACATTTTGTAATTTTGTTGTTATCTAATTTTTTCTGAACAATTTGAAAATAAGTTGTAGACATTTTAAAAATTCACCCCAAGTCTTTCAGTATACATCTCCTTTGAAGAAGACATACTCCTACACAACCACACTACCACTGTGTATCTAAAAAAATTCATAGTATTTCCCTAAAATCATCTGATATTTCATCCATATTCAAATTTCATACACTTTTAAAATCAAGATCCAATGGAGTTTCATCTATTGGATTTTATATTGTCTCTATAGTCTCTTAAAAGGCAGGATACAATGTAACAGCAAAGCAAGAAGTAAATAAATTTATTTACATAATATAGTATATAAAATCATAATGATTAATAGGTACATTAAAATATTAACAAATTTATATACATTAAAATTCACAAAGCACTTTTACCTATATAATATCCCTATTGGAAATCATATTTTCAGTTCAATGGAAAATACAGATAATATATAGATTATTAAAACAGCTGTAAAGTAGATAAAAGTAACTGTTACTAACTAATAACAATAACACTTAAAGATTTAATAGTATTAGCAAATTTTTAACACACTCTCCAAACCAGAGCAATCACCCATTTAAATACCTGGTAATGTTTTGGATCAAGGGTAATCGCACGATTGAAATCCAGGATCGAGCCACTCTTATGGAGTTTGACTTTACAAAGCCCACGGTGATAAAAGCTTTCTGCAAAATCAGGATTTGCTTTCACAGCTTTTGTAAAAGAATCAAAAGCCTAGAAGAGCATATGGGTAAAAAGCAAATCATTCAGTGAGTAGAATACATTAGTTAAAAAGTTAATACATTACAGTATATAACTATTATTGAAAAGTTTTTATTTTTTGGTCATTTTAAAGATGTTTTTCCCAGTGAACCTTGTGGAGCCAAAAAAAATGAATGACCCAGGTTTATTATAATTTACAGGTTCCTTTATTCACAGACTAACGTCTACATAATTCATGTTGTTACAATACTTTTGGAGGTGTAATTTTTTTTTTTATTTATGTATTTATTTGGCTGCACCGGGTCTTAGCTGTGGTATGCAGGCTCTTTAGTTGTAGCATATGGGATCTAGATCCCTGACCAGGGATCAAACCTGGGCCCCCTGCATTGGAAGCACTGAGTTTTAGCCACTGGGCCACCAGGGAAGACCCTAAGAGGACTTTAATCATTATGTGTCTTATTGTGGTTCTTCAAAGAAATCACAATTAGTATTTATTATTTCCATGAGGACCAGCAGATACATAGCTACAAAATTTCAAAACAAAAGAACTCCAAAGGTTTTTCTAACATTGTAAAGCAAAACTAGGTTTCCCCTGCTTGTCCAAAGGACTAAGAACATGAAAAATATTTGTAATTAATCTCATATGTATTGTAATTTCTTAATGGAAAACTAATTAAGTGCAATTCTCTTTTAAAGTTATGAAGATACAGGTGGACACCATCCACCATTATGAATATAAGGACTGGAATGGTGTGTGGGTGTGTATGTCTGTGGGTGTGTCTGTGTAGCTGTGAAATATTCAAAAAGAGCTAATGATATGTTATTTACATATTTATCATATCAGTGAAAATTTTGAAATGGAGACTTGTATAAAATAGTCAAATATTATTAGGTTGGTGCAAACATAATTTTGGTTTTTGCACTGTTGAAATTTGCCATTTGATATTGGAATACATTCTTAAGTAAATGTGTTTACATTATGTTATTTTAATACACATTTCTCACTTTATGTTTTTTTGCTAATGATTTATTGCTGTTTATTTTATGTTTATTTTCGATTATAGAAATGATGTTAGACAAAAAGCAAATTTGAGCAATTTTCTTATTGGAGTTCAAAATAGGTCATTAAGCAGCAGAGAAAACTTACAACATCAACAACACTTTTGGCCCAAGAACTGCTAATGAATGTACAGCACAGTGGTGGTTCCAAAAGTTTTGTAAAGGAGACAAGAGACTTGAAGATGAGGAGTGCAGTGGCTGGCCACTGGAAGTTGACCACGAAAATTGAAAACCATCATCAAAGCTGATCCTCTTACAACTACATGAGAAGTTGCCAAAGAACTCAACGTCAACCATTCTACAGTTATTCTTCATTTGAAGCAAATTGGAAAGGTGAAAAAGTTTGATAAGTGGGTGTCTCATGAGCTGACTCAAAATCAAAAACGTTGTCCTGAAGTGTCATCTTCCTTTTATTCTACACAACAACGAACCATTTCTCAATCAGATTGTGACAAAAAGTGGATTTTATACAACTGGCAATGACTTGCTCAGTGGGTGGACAAAGAAGAAGGTCCAAAGCACTTCCCAAAGCCAAACTTGCACCAAGAAAAGGCCATGCTCACGGTTTGGTGCTCCGCTGCTGGTCTGATCCACCGCAGCTGTTTGAATCCCAGTGAAACCATTACATCTGAGAAGTATGCTCAGCAAACCAATGCGATGCACTGAAAACTGCAGCACCCACAGCTGGCATCGGTCAACAGAAAGGGCCCAGTTTTTCTCCATAACAATGCCCGACTGCATGTCGCACAACCCATGCTTCAAAAGTTGAATGAGTTGCGCCACGAAGTTTTGCCTCATCCACCGTATTCACTTGACCTCTTGCCAACGGACTACCACTTCTTCAAGCATCTTGACAACTTTTTGCAGGGAAAACGGTTCCACAACGAGGAGGATGCAGAAAATGCTTTCCAAGAGTTCATCGAATCCTGAAGCACAGATTTTTACACTACAGGAATAAACAAACATTTCTTGTTGGCAAAAATATGTTGTTGTAATGGCTCCTATTTTGATTAATAAAGATGTGTTTGATAAGGAAGAAGAAGCACCAGTCACAGAAGCTGGTGCTCTGTGACAACCTAGAGGGGTAGGATGGGGAAAGAGGTGAGAGGAGGTTTAAGAGTGAGGGGACATATATATACCTATGGCCGATTCATGTTGATGTATGGCAGAAACTGTCACAATGTTCTAGAGTAATTATCCTCCAATTAAAAATAAAATTAAATTAAAAAAATGAGGATTTGTTTGAGCCTAGCTAATAATGATTTAAAGTTCAAGGTCCAAAACTGCAATTACTTTTGCACCAACCTAATAGATAAATACTTAATAATTGAATAAACTGGTTTGCAATGAACCTGGCCATCTTAACAGCCAGTTTGCTCTGATTTTAATTGTTCAGTTGTCAATAAGAGAAATCAGTGTCCTAATCGTTTTCCATTTATCCTGCATGACATTGATGCACTCAATGTACTGACAATATGATAAGTAAATTTATACTAAGTGATGAAATTATTTTGCTATAATAATTTCTTACAATTAGATTTATTGTTTTGGTGGGAAACACGCATTAGTCTTTGGAATATTATCAACAAACAAGCATTAATAAAATGTGTTGAATAAATAAGACAATGTAGTAGGTTTTACAGTGTGCAGACTGACTATAGTAAGCCAAGCTTTACCAGAAGCTCTGGTCTAGTCCCTCACCGCTTAGGTGGCCTTTGGAAATGGAACTGAATGTAAGGAAACAATTTCTAAAACCGTGAAAAACTTATATGCCTAAATACACAAAATACCAGTTGTAAGTTGCCTTCTTCCATGTAACAAAGACCCAAGTTATACAGACAGTCTGCTGAAGCTGCTAAGGGATTCGGTCCTTTGTCAGAATAAGAAATGAGATCCAATGCCTTTTTAAACAGTCTCATGGCTTCCTATAATGATTTTAAAAAAGAGAGAGTGAGGGAAGGTAATGTTTCTCTGTAATATTTATTTAACGCAGCAGCCTACCTAGTAAAGGGAATCCTGAGTACACAGCCTTACTCTCATTTGACATGAGGACACACAGATCTGGTAAAGACATGGATCTTGTCAGTGCATGGCGAGCGAGGACCCAGGTGGGGAGTCTGACCTACCCACGTGCCTGGCCTATAAGCAGGTATGTAAGTAGGCTTACACAAATGGACTTTTGGAACTGTAATTTCTAAATTCTTTTCTTTTTTGTGAAAATTTATGTGAGTTTAATCTATGAAATAGAGCCATACAAGACTAATTTCTAAGTTCTAAAGGGTATTTTCTCATACTCTTCAATCAGACTTCAATTTATAGACCAGTTTATGACCAGTTGCCTAGTAAGTCTCCTGAAGGGAATGCTGGCCAGCTGTTATGTAGTAAAAGTTCTCTACTGACAATCTCTGAGGCGGTTTTAATCACCCTTTATTTTGTTCTGCTGTGCTCTCAAGGAGGTTCCATTGACACAAAAGAATAAATTAACATCAAAAATTACCCATTTAAACTATTCCACCAAAACAGTTGAAATTCATTAATGAAAAAAATTCAATTTCCCAGATAAAGACAGCTTTTCATAATTACTGACTCTGTGTATTAATCCATATAGAAATGCAGATGCTTATGATTCTTTAGCCCACTTAATGACATGAAATTGCTAAAGAAATGATGAGGTTTAACTTTGATATGCAGTGTCCTTTGTGCCCACCCTTGGTTTCTGCCACATATTTACAGTCTATCTCAACATTCAGTGGCTCAGCTGGTAAAGAATCTGCCTGCAAAGAGGGAGTTGGGAAGATCCTCTGGAGAAGGTAACAGCTATCCACGCCAGTATTCTGGCCTGGAGAATTCCATGGACTGTATAGTTCATGGGGTTGTAAAGAGTTGGACACGACTGAGAGACTTTCAACATTAAACACAAGACCTTGCTACAGAAAAAAACACCAATCAACTTCTCAGTTTCCCTCCTTTTTAATTTTCAAAGTCCCTCTATCTTCTTCATTTCCATCTCTTTCTCTCCTGCCTTTGGATGGTTTCTTCTTCTCAGAGCTAACTCCTTAAGCTGTGCCTTTGACCCCAACTCATCCCCATAGAAGCCTACCAGTTCCTTCCACTTTTGAATCTCTGCCCCTCCATTGTCTCCTTGACTCCCTACAGTCTTCCATCACATTTACTTTAAAATGAACACATCTTCACTTCTTCCTGCTTTCTCCTTCAGCTGATGTCCCACCTCTCTTTCCTTCACTACTACAGAAAGTAGTGGTCATCCTGGCGAGGTTTGCAAGGAAGGCATATTTACATTCTAAACACAATACTCTGGGGATAAAAACTTTGAAGAGTTATAAGACTATTACATTAAGTCAAGCAAACTAAAAATATGTTCTGAATTAGAACTAATGACCAGAGAAATAGAGAAAGGAAGTGGATTTGAGAGACATATTTAGAAAGTAGAACCAAGAGAACATGACTATTGATTTGGTATAAAGCGCAAACAAAAGTCACCTAAGATTTCTAGCAGAACAATGTCAGGGAGGCAGAGAGGTTAAAGGAAATTTAGGGTTATTCCCAAGAAGGAATTCAATATCATAAAGGTGTCAATTATCCCTAAAATAACCTGGAGAGTCAATGCAGTTCAGTCAAAATTCCAGCAGGATTTCTTGTTGCTGTTGTTTTTATTGAGGCATAGTGGCAACCCACTACAGTATTCTTGCCTGGAAAATCCCACAGACAGGAGCCTGGAGGGTTACAGTTCATGTGATCACAAAGAGTCAGACACAACTGAACGACTGAGCATGGATATTTACAATAGTGTTAGTTTCTGCTGTACAAAAAAGTGAATCAGCTATATGCATACATATATCCTTCCCTCTTGGACCTCCCTCCCTCCCACCCCTATCCCACCCATCTGGGTCATCTTAGAGCACTGAGCTGAGCACCCTGTGCTATACAGCAGGTTCCCACTAGGGTTTTTAATGACTCTTGACAAGCTGAATTTTAAATGTGTATGGAAGAGTAAAGGCTAAAAAATAACCAGGGATTTCCTGAAAAAATATGGTGTGATGACTTGCTCTACCAGATGTCAAAAATTACAATGAAGCAACAGTAATTAAGACATTGTATTATTAAGCCAGGGGTAGAAATATTGACCAAAGGAACAGAATAGAAAGCACAAAATCAGTCCCTCACATACATGAAAAGCTACAACAGGACAGATGTACTACTTAAATCTTTGATTGAGGAGAACACTTCAGTAAATGATACTGGAACATCTGTGTATCCATATGGGGAAAATTGAAATTTTATCAATATCTCACATTCAAAAATATCTATTTAAGGTAGAGAGAGATCTTAAACTGGAGAAGGGAATGGCAAACCACTTCATTATTCTTGCCTTGAGAACCCCATGAACAGTATGAAAAGGCAAAATGATAGGATCCTGAAAGAGGAACTCTCCAGGTCAGTAGGTGCCCAATATGCTACTGGAAATCAGTGGAGAAATAATTCCAGAAAGAATGAAGGGGTGGAGCCAAAGCAAAAACAATACCCTCTGGTCATAGAAGTAAAGTCCAATGCTGTAAAGAACAATATTGCATAGGAACAAGGAATGTTACGTCCGTGAATCAAGGTAAATGGGAAGTGGTCAAACAGGAGATGGCAAGAGTGAATATCGACATTTTAGGAATCAGTGAACTAAAATGGACTGGAATGGTCGAATTTAACTCCGAGGACCATTACATCTACTATTGTGGCCAAGATTCCTCTAGAAGAAATGGAGTAGCCATCATAGTCAATAAAAGAGTCCAAAATGCAGTACTCGGATGCAATCTCAAAAAGGACAGAATGGTCTCTGTTTGTTCCAAGGCAAACCATTCAATATCACAGTAATCCAAGTCTATGCCCCAACCAGTAATGCTGAAGAAGCTGAAGTTGAATGGTTCTATAAAGACTAACAAGACCTTTTAGAACAAACACCCAAAAAAGATATCCTTTTCATCATAGGGGAATGGAATGCAAAAGTACAAAGTCAAGAGATTCCTGGAGTAACAGGAAATTTGGCCTTGGAATACAAAATGAACCACGGCAAAGGCCAGCGGAGTTTTGTCAAGAGACTTCTAACAACACAAGAGATGACTCTACATATGAACATCACCAGATGGTCAACACCGAAATCAGACTGATTATATTCTTTGCAGCCAAAGATGGAGAAGCTCTATACAGTCAGCAAAAACAAGACCGGGAGCTGACGGTAGCTCAGATCATGAACTCCTTATTGCCAAATTCAGACTTAAATTGAAGAAAGCACGGAAAACCATTAGACCATTCAGGTGTGACCTAAATCAAACCCCTTATGATTATACAATGGAAGTGACAAATAGATTCAAGGGATGAGATCTAATAGACAGAGTGCCTGAAGAACTAGGGACGGAGGTTCGTGACTTTGTACAGGAGGTAGTGATCAAGATCAACCCCAAGAAAAAGGAATGCAAAAAGGCAAAATAGTTGTCTGAGGAGGCCTTACAAATAGCTGAGAAAAGAAGAGACATGGAAGGCAAAGGAGAAAAGGAAAGATATAAGCATCAGAATGCAGAGTTCCAAAGAATAGCAAGGAGAGATAAGAAAGCCTTCCTCAGTGATCAATGCAAAGAAACAGAGGAAAACAATAGAATGTGAAACTAGACATCTCTTCAAGAAAATTAGATACGAAGGGAACTTTTCATGCAAATATGGACTCAATTAAGGACAGAAATGGTATGGACCTAACAGAAGCAGAAGATATTAAGAAGAGGTGGCAAGAATACACAGAAGAACTGTACAAAAAAGATCTTCATGACCCAGATAATCATGATGGTGTGATCACTCACCTAGAGCCAGACATCCTGGAATGTGAACTCAAGTGGGCCTTAGGAAGCATCACTACGAACAAAGCTAGTGGAAGTGATAGAATTCCAATTGAGCTATTTCAAATTCTAAAAGATGATGCTGTGAAAGTGCTGCACTCAATATGCCAGCAAATTGGGAAAACTCAGCAGTGTGCACAAGGACCGGAAAAGGTCAGTTTTCATACCAATCCCAAAGAAAGGCAATGTCAAAGAATGCTCAAACTACTGCACAATTGCACTCATCTCACACGCTAGTAAAATAAAGCTCAAAATTCTCAAAGCCAGGCTTCAACAGTACATGAAACGTGAACTTCCAAGTACTTCAAGCTGGATTTAGAAAAGGTAGAGGAACCAGAGAGCAAATGCCAACATCCGTTAGATCATCCACAAAGCAAGGGAGTTCCAGAAAAACATCTACTTCTGCTTTATTGACTATGCCAAAGACTTTGACTATGTATATCATAACAAACTCTGGAAAATTCTTCAGGAGAAGGGAATACCAGACCACCTTACCTGCCTCCTAAGAAATCTGTATGCAGGTCAAGAAGCAACAGTTAGAACCAGAGATTGAACAACAGATTGGTTCCAAATTGGGAAAGGAGTACATAAAGGCTGTATATTGTCACCCTGCTTATTTAACTTATATGCAGAGTACCTCATGTGAAATACCCAGTCTGGATGAAGCACAAGCTGGAATCAAGATTGCTAGGAGAAATATCAATAACCTCAGATATGCAGATGATGGCTGCATGGCGCAGGAGTGGCAGCTGCGCAGTGCAGGAGCTACCCCACGTCCAAGGTCAGGAGCTGCAGCCGTGAGGAGATACGCCATGTTGAAGGTAAGGAGTAGCGGCTGCGCTTTCCTGGAGCAGCTGTGAAGAGATACCCCATGTCCAACGTAGTAAGAGAAACACAAGTAAGATGGCAGGTTCTGAGAGAGGGCACCAGAGGGCTGATAGACTGAAACCACAATCAAAGACAACTAGCCAATCTGATCACATGGACCACAGCCTTGTCTAACTCAATAAAACTAAGCCACGTCATGTGGGGCCACACAAGATGGACAGGTCGTGGTGGGGAGGTCTGATAGAATGTGGTCCGCTGGAGAAGGGAATGGCAAACCACTTCAGTATTCTTGCTTTGCGAACTCCATGAACAGTATGAGAAGGCAAAGAGATAGGACACCAAAAGATGAACTCCCTAGGTTGGTAGGTGCCCAATATGCTACTGGAGATCAGTGGAGACATAACTCCAGAAAGAATGAAGGGATGGAGCCAAAGCAAAAACAACACCCAGTTGTGGATGGGACTGGTGATAGAAACAAGGTCTGATGCTGTAAAGAGCAACATTGCATAGGAACCTGGAATGTCAGGTCCATGAATCAAAGTAAAAGGGAAGTGATCAAACAGGAGATAGCAAGAGTGAACGTCGACATTCTAGGAATCAGTGAACTAAGATGGACTGGAATGGGTGAATTTACCTCAGATCAGGAATCCCTTAGAAGAAATGGAGTAGCCATCATAGTCAACAAGAGTCCAAAATGCAGTACTTGGATGCAATCTCAAAAACGACAGAATGATCTCTGTTCATCTCCAAGGCAAACCATTCAACATCATGGTAATCCAAGTCTATGCCCCGACCAGTAATGCTGAAGAAGCTGAAGTTAAGCGGTTCTATGAAGACCTACAAGACCTTTTAGAACTAAACCCAAAAAGTACATCAAGGCTGTATATCCTTTTCATTATAGGGGACTGGAATGCAAAAGTAGGAAGTCAAGAAATATGTGGAGTAACAGGCAAATTTGCCCTTGGAGTACAGAATGAAGAAGGCAAAGGCTAATAGAGTTTTGCCAAGAGAACGCACTGGTCATAGCAAACACCCTCTTCCAACAACACAAGAGACAACTCTACACATGGACATCACCGCCAACACCAAAATCAGACTGATCATATTCTCTGCAGCCAAAGATGGAGAAGCTTTATACAGTCAGCAAAAACAAGACCGGGAGCTAACTGTGGCTCTGATCATGAACTCCTTATTGCCAAATTCAGACTTAAATTGAAGAAAGTAGGAAAAACCACCAGACTATTCAAGTATGACCTAAATCAAATCCCTTATGATTATACAGTGGAAGTGAGAAATAGATATAAGGGACTAGATCTGATAGACAGAGTGCTTGATGAACTATTAACGGAAGTTCGTGACATTGTAGAGGAGACAGGGAGCAAAACCGTTCCCAAGAAAAAGAAATGGAAAAAAGCAAAATGGAAGTCTGAGGAGGCCTTACAAATAGCTGTGAAAAGAAGAGAAGTGAAAAGCAAAGGAGAAAAGGAAAGATATTCCCATTTGAATGCAGAGTTCCAAAGAATAACAAGGAGCGATAAGAAAGCCTTTCTCAGCTATCAATGCAAAGAAACAGAGGAAAACAATAGAATGGGAAAGACTAGAGATATCTTCAAGAAAATTAGAGATACCAAGGAAACATTTCATGCAAAGATAGGCTCAATAAAGGACAGAAATGGTATGGATCTGACAGAAGCAGAAGACATTAACAAGAGGTGGCAAGAATACACAGAAGAATTGTACAAAAAAGATCTTCATGACCCAGATATCACAATGGTGTGATCACTCACCTAGAGCCAGACATCCTGGAATGTGAAGTCAAGTGGGCCTTAGAAAGCATCACTATGAACAAAGCTAGTGGAGGTGATAGAATTCCAATTGAGCTATTTCAAATTCTAAAAGATGATGCTGTGAAAGTGCTGCACTCAATATGCCAGCAAATTGGGAAAACTCAGCAGTGTCCACAGGACTGGAAAAGGTCAGTTTTCATACCAATCCCAAAGAAAGGCAATGTCAAAGAATGCTCAAACTACTGCACAATTGCACTCATCTCACACACTAGTAAAATAAAGCTCAAAATTCTCAAAGCCAGGCTTCAGCAATACATGAACCGTGAACGTCCAGATGTTCAAGCTGGATTTAGAAAAGGCAGAGGAACCAGAGATCAAACTGCCAACATCTGCTGGATCATCGGAAAAGCAAGAGAGTTCCAGAAAAACATCTATTTCTGCTTTATTGACTATGCCAAAGCCTTTGACTGTGTGGATCACAATAAACTGTGGAAAATTCTGAAAGAGATGGGAGTACCAGACTACCTGACCTGCCTCTTGAGAAACCTATATGCAGGTCCGGAAGCAACACTTAGAACTGGACATGGAACAACAGGCTGGTTCCAGACAGGAAAAGGAGTACATCAAGGCTGTATATCGTTAACCTGTTTATTTAACTTATATGCAGAGTACCTCATGCAAAATGCCCAGTCTGGATGAAGCAAAAGCTGGAATCAAGATTGCCAGGAGAAATATCAATAACCTCAGATATGCAGATGACACCACTCTTATGGCAGAAAGTGAAGAAGAACAAAAGAGCCTTTTGATGAAAGTGAAAGAGGAGAGTGAAAAAGTTGGCTTAAAGGTCAACATTCGGAAAACTAAGGTCATGGCATCTGGTCCCATCACTTCATGGCAACTAGATGGGGAAATAATGGAAACAGTGAGAGACTTTATTTTAGGGGGCTCCAAAATCACTGCAGATGGTAACTGCAGCCATGAAATTCAAAGACACGTGCTCCTTGGAAGAAAAGCTATGACCATCCTAGACTGAATATTAAAAAGCAGAGTCATTACTTTACCAACCAAGGTCTTTTTAGTCATAGCTATGGCTTTTCCAGTAGTCATGTATGAATGTGAGAGGTGGATTATAAGGAAAGCTGAATGTCGAAGAATTGATGCATTTGAACTGAGGTGTTTGAGAAGACTCTTGAGAATCCCTTGGACTGCAAGGAGATCGAACCAGTTAATTCTTAAAGGAAATCAGTCCTGAATATCCATTGGAAGGACTGATGCTGAAGCTGAAACTCCAATATTTTGGCCACCTGATGCGAAGAACTGACTCATTAGAAAAGAGCCTGATGCTGGCAAAGATTGAAGGCAGGAGGAGAAGGGGACAACAGAGGATGAGATGATTGGATGGCATCACCTATTTGTTGGACTTGAGTTTGAGCAACCTCCAGGAGTTGTCCAGGGAGGCCTGATGTGCTGCAGTCCATGGGGTCTCAAAGAGTCAGACACAACTGAGTGACTGAACTGAACTGAGATCTTACATTTGAAAAGCAAAACTTTTAAACTCTTAGAAGTAAATATTGGGAAATAGCTTACAACCCTGGTGTATAAAGGGAATTTTTAAACAAGAAATTTTTTTAATATTTGTATTTATTTATTTGACTGTGTCAGGTTGTGGCATGTGGGATCTAGTTAGTTGACCAGGAATCGAACCCAGGCCCCCTGCATTGGGAGCACAGAGTCTTGGCCACTGGACTACCAGGAAAGTCCAAACAAAAATTTTTTTAAGGGTGTGATAATGAAACAAAAAGTAGATAGTCAACTACATTAAAATTAAGATCCTCTGCTCATTAAAAGACATCATAAAGAAAATTTAAAAAGCAGGCACAAATTTTAAGAGAATATATGACACACATGCCACCAACCAAGGATTCGTACACAGAACTTATTTTTTTCAACGCCAAAAATCAATATGAACAAGACAAACAAAAATGTGTACAGGAAATGGATAGAACAGGAAATGTGAGTGGCTATTAACCTATAAAATGACGCCTCAACTTTCGCTCAAACTGAAAAATGTGAATTAAGACCATAGACAGTTTTATGCACCAAATTGACAAAAATAAAGTTGACAATATCAGTTATCATAAGATGGAGATAAGCAATAATACTCATACACCACAGGTACAAGAATAAATTGGTGGAAGCCTATGGAATGATGTGCCCTTTTCTTGAAAGTCAAACACTTATATCCTCTGCTGCTGCTGCGAAGTTGCATCAGTCATTTCTATGCGACCCCATAGACGGCCTCCCACCAGGCTCCCCCATCCCTGGGATTCTCCAGGCAAGAACACTGGAGTGGGTTGCCATTTCCTTCTCCAGTGCATGAAAGTGAAAAGTGAAAGTGAAGTCGCTCAGCCGTGTCCGACTCCTAGCGACCCCATGGACTGCATCCTCTATGTTCCAGCAATGTTAACAGAAGACATGAAAAAGAATGCTTATAGCAACCTTACTCTTAAGAGGAAAAAGAAATTAAAGGGAATAACCTAAATGTTAATTAACAGAAGAATCAATAAATGAATGGCATGATTTAGTTTTGTTAAAAAAATGTATATATAAGCTGTAATTCTAAGCACAATATAAAAAATCCATTAATGAGTTTAGTAAACATTACTGAAACGTTTTTTACCTTGTTTCTCTTGGCCTTCATTTGAGCTTTTGCTAATAGAGTACACATGGGGACATCAGGCTTATTCAACGTGATCCCATCCAAGACCTGAATGGCCTTGTCATGGTTCTCACAAAATGAATAAATGAGTGCCTGCTGTATAGGACTCAACTCAATGAAGCCTGAAAGGGAAAGAAAGTTTATCAATAACTTTGCCAAGTATCTAGACTTTGATATAATTGTTTTTAGGCAGTCAAGCAATTCAATATTCTGTTTTTTCAATATGAATTTAATAAATCAATATGATACCAAAATCTATTTATTATCAATAAACAATAAAACATTCCAATTACAAACAAAAAAATAATAGTGTAAGCTTGATATAGCCTGTAATAATCTCGGGGCTTTGCAGGTGGTAAAGAATCCACCTGCCGATGCAGGAGACACAAGAGATGTGGATTCGATCCCTGGGACAGAAAGATCCCCTGGAGTAGGAAATGGCACCCATTCCAGTATTCTTACCTGGACAATTCCATAAACAGAGGAACCTGATGGGCTATGGTTCATGGGGTTGCAAAGAATCAAACATGACTGAGCACACACACACACACATAATAATCTCTCACAAAACTCACCAGGTTATGAGGCATTTTACAAATTGATAATATACATGCAAAATTGATGTTTTAAAGTTTCAAAATCCAACTCTGACTTTCAAGTGCACTCTTCGTGCTAGCTATACATAGCTATAGCAAATAGTATAAAAAGATTAAAGAAGTATTTTAAAATTAAGGTACTGTTATAATTTTGCATTGATTATATTTACCTTTGTTCAGTTCTGCTACTTGATAAATAGTGAACTTTGCAAGATCATAGCATCTCATCCTAAGAAGATACTGTCCTCTGGAAGAAATAACATTCTTTCAATCTAAGCAGTTAAAAATAATCTGTATTTTTCTAAAATAAAGATGTTTATATTACTTAAGATCTTAAATTATGTTTATTCACACTTACATATATATGACAAAAACTGTGAAATTTATGAATATTTGTGTAAGTCTAAGTAAGCCAATTAGCATGGGGATGTGAGAACAAAACAATTTAGCAAATGTGAACCTGAAAGGAAAATATTCAAGTCTTTTTTTTAATCAGTATTTAAAATGTTACACTTCGCTGCTGAGAAATTTTAAAGCTAAACACAGGTCAAGGGGACATAAAAAGGGAGAAGTATTTACATAAATTGTTAAAATATGGTTCAAGAGTTAAAACACAAAGCAAGCTCTTATCAGAAAGCACTGTTAGAGTCCATTTTCCCACATCTGTAAATCCACTTCCCATGTTAGTAATTACATTTTTGGTAGTGATAACTCATAATTTGCAATGGGTCCTTTCATAGCAAACTCTACTGGGTCTGAAATACAGTTCAAAGTATCGTGGTTTTTTTTTTTTCCCCCACCAAATTATCCGAGGTTTATACTTGGCACCTCTGCAGACCCAATCAAAATATATTGCCTGACTTTCATGAGATCTGGGGTAACTATCTAACCAGTAACCTAGAGAAGCCTCAAAGAACTTAAACACGAGATAGTTGTTTTGAAACAAGAATAGAACAAAGGGAAAGATCTGCTTATTACATAAATTATCTTAAAATTCAACAAAAACAGTAACTATATTTGACTTGCTGGTTGGGAGACGGCCATTTCTGGGAGATTAAATGTAAGACAAAGAGGTCAGGAGGATCAAGAAAGAACTAAGGATTCCAACAGCTAGCTCAGATTCTCTTATCCCAAGAAGAATTCTATTTCTATGCTCATACCTTATTATATATAATTGGATTCCATCTGGCTGAAGGTGGATAGCATAAGATAACTCTCTTACTGCCTTTTTCAGTTTGTGCAACTGTTGAGTGATAAACAGAAATTTAGCTCATAATAATACTAATTGCTTCCTTTCTGATATTTATTTCCTCCCATTCTTCAATACAGAAATTGTGCAGGAATTCCTCAATGAACATGGGATACAGTGAAGTAAAAAAAACAAAAAGATGCTAAGTCTTCTGGTTTTTTAAATTATCTTTAAGTTTGAAGAATGATTACACAGACCCACAAATACATAGTTTTAGATAAATATGATTATATCATGTATTCTAGTTTCTTTCATTTAGCTTTTGCTCTAGCTTTTCAGTTTTTCTCCCTCAACCATAGCATCTTTTACACCAAACATTACTCATGTTAATAAAGTAGATAGCAAAGGCAGGTAAAATAAAAATTCAATTCCACTTAAAAATAAGAGAGGAAAAACAAGCTTGCACTTAAAGGGTAAAATGAATGAGTGAAACAAAATACAACAATGAATAAGATATGTTTTAAAATCAATATACAATGAAAAGTAAACATTGATTCTTATCTTAATACAGGTTACATGGCATAATCTGGATTTGTACAAATTTTTACAACATTCAGTTCAGTTGCTCAGTCGTGTCCAACTTTTTGCGACTCCAGAACCGCAGCACGCCAGGCCTCCCTGCCCATCACCAACTCCCAGAGTATACCCAAACTCATGTCCATTGAGTCAGGGATGCCATTCAACCATCTCATCCTCTGTCGTCCCCTTTTCCTCCCGCCTTCAATCTTTCCCAGCATTAGGTATGTTACAAAAGGAGGAACTAAACAGATTCCAGCAAAATGAACCTGGGACAACAAATTACACCTCTTACTATGCTGACATGTTGACCCAAATTTATTTGTACACGGAAGAAGGCATACAGAGTGGGTCACGTCAAAAGAGGGAATTCAAAAGGAAGGAGTCTGAGATGTGTTTAATTGTGCAACTTCCGGCCTGCTGCTTCTCAAACTGACTGACCAGGTTGGTGCAATTAATAAACCACCTCGTCATATATTTGCATTGCTCCACCTGATTCCAACAATGGACACATCTGCTGCTGCTGCTGCTGCTAAGTCGCTTCAGTCGTGTCCAACTCTGTGTGACCCCATGGCTGCATGGAGAAGTTCAATCCCAGGAAAGTTTGTAAAGGCCAGAGAATGAGCCTCCACCGTGACTGGGAATGATGGAGGCTCATTCTCTGGCCTTTACAAACTTTCCTGGGATTGAACTTCTCCAGGCAGCATGAAATTAGATTTACCCTCGAGGCTGAATCCACACTGTAGGCAAAGGTATTCTTCTATATACATACAGAGGGTTTGGTTTGTCACTGTTTCATCTACATGGGATCATACTGTACACACTTTATACTCTTCTAAATCTTGCTCTAGGGTATCTTGGAAATCCCTCTAAAACAGCTGGTATAGTCCTAATTATTCTTTTTATTGGCTACATAATGCTCTAGAGTGTGAATACAATGTAATTTACTCAAACATTACTGTGAAGAAATATTTGCCCCCTCACAACAATAAGTCTCTGAATATATGTCCTTACACCTTGGTATTATGCTAGTGCTTTGGTTTCTAAGTATGCTCGGAGGAAACTTCTGCATAAGGCCTCAGCTCCATCTACAGGGAGTGACACAAAAGGGTCACACTCCATCCCCATCCCTTCCCAAAGGGAAACTCTCCCTGGGGACAATGCCAAAATGGCCACAGGGTCATCCACCTCCACCATCAGGAAGGTAAGGACTCGAGTGGGACTCTAGTCACACTGGGTTCTGAGATGTTGACAATGAGAACAGAGCCTCTAGCAAACTCCCAATGGACATGTAGTATGGGCAAGAAATAAACTTTGACTATTTTAAGATGGTGACTTTGAAGTTTTGTCTGTTGTTGCTGTTTTTCCATAGCATAACAGCCTATCTTGACTGAAACCTACATGAGGAGAGGACTTGGAGGAGATGAGGGCCAAAAGGTAACGAGAAGCCAGTTCACATGAACTCTTGCAGACCTTTGGCTTTTGCAGGATATTTGGCTTTTATGCTGAGCGCACAAGGGAAGCTATTGAAGGGTTCCAGGCAAAAAAGTAAAATAATCTGATTTATGTTTTAACAGGATCATTATGCTGTTGTTTTGAAAATACATCAAAAAGGAACAAAGAACAGAAGCAGCAAGACCAGGAGGCTACTGCAATAACCAGTAAGAAATGACAGTATCTTGGACAGGGTGGTTAGTAGTGGAGCAGTAGAAAGGAATATCTGCTTTGAAAAGTAGACACAACCAGCTAACACTGTATATCTCTGGAAAGTCAAATTTGGTTGGAGTCAGGAAGAACTTTTATTATTTACTGCATTGTTTGAATTTTACACTAAGCATACATTAGTTTCTTAATTTAAATAACATGTAAAATTTAAACCAAATTTAAAGGAAAATGTGAATGATTTGGATCCCATCCAGTGCACAGATTCCATTCTAGACAATAAGATTGCAAATGGTTTTTAATTTATTCTTATTTGCATACATATATTACATATATATATTGCTTTCGTAATAAGAAAAAAAGGCATTATTTAAAGAAAATGAAAGACAGAAATTCACACCTCATCAGGAGAGGCTTTATAAGTGGGCTTTTCTAATTAACTGAATCTATTTAATACCTAATATGCATTGCTTATAAATGCACTAGGCTCTGTAATTAGCTGAAAAAGAATACATAGATACATTTTAAATTATACTATTTAACAACTATTCAGAAAATTAAAACTTTTTTTAAAAAATCAAGCATCTCAAACTTTAGATACCTTATTATAGGCTTCTGCTCGACAAATGTAGCTTTGAATATACATAGGGTCATGTCTAATAGCCTCAGAAAAATATGAAGTGGCTTCAATGTAGTTATCCAGATGTAGCAGATATATGAGGCCAATATTTATATAGGCCAAAGTCATGGTTCTTTAAAAAAAAAAGACAAAGCAAAATATTCTTAGACATTTTAACTATTCCAAATGTTCTCCAATTATAAATGAACCTAATAAAATACATACAGCAATTTATTCAAGGGTTCATTCTCAGGGTTTTACTAAAGCAAAGTAAACCAATTAACTACTTTCTATTCAAAATTACAAACACCTTCATAAAATCCTTAATAAGGAATAAACATCTGTAGGATTTATCCTAGGAATAGATTTCCTAAAGTCTTCTTGACTCTTAACAATACTTCACTGTTTTTCACTTACTCTTGACTTACCTTGAATAACAAGCTTAGTTTTCCTCCAAAGCTCTTGCCTCAGTGTGTGTTATACACGCCCTGAGAAAGGGTGTGGGACAATAACAAACAGCACGGCTAGGGTTAAAAGTCTTCCACCGAGTTAACCCAGCTGCTCTTCTGTATCAAAGAAATACTGTTTTCCTCTCTTAGAATCAATTTTCAATGTAGAACTTTAGAAATTGTGTTTCATGCCTCTATTTCAAAATGAAGAAACTACACATCTTTAGCCCAACTTTGTAGACGTCCTGACCCTTTGTCTACTGCCCACTTTCTGGCTTTCTGCAACTGAAACTCACTTCTTTCCCTTCCTGACTCAAAAATACCCCAAAGAAAACCACTGCGGCCACTATGGAGCCATGCTCCATGACCTTCCTAAGTCAAGTTCCATGTTTACCCCAAAGAGGCTAAGTAAGCAGTCTGTCGGATGACACGAAAATGGCATAATTTGTTACCTTTCTGACAACTTCCATTTTAACGAATGCTTCTTTGGAAAGAAGGGGAATTGTTTAATTAAATTCTGTTCTTACCGTCTGGTTTTCTGACTAGCGTATATAACCTTCAGTCTGTTTCTTCCTGAATCTATATTCTAATGGTATTCGCTTTTTTCTTTTGCATTACTAAACAAAATGCAGTCAGAAGTTCTAAATAGAGGATTTCTTTCCATTGAGTCATATATTGTACATTGTAATGATATATCAAGCAGAATATTTTGCCATTATTTTAGAAATAGATGACAATTTTCCATGAACTTAACTTCAAAAAGTTCTAACCTGTTCATCCCCAAACTGCTCTTAATTACTGGTTGATTTTATTATCTATGAATATAAACTCCCCTCAAACCCATTCAACCCCTAAACTTTGCAGAAGCAGCTGAAGCAAACAGATACTGAGAACAGTCCTTATTTTGGAAGTAATCTTATTTTTGAAAGTAGTATTATAATTTTAGGGTGACTTTATATTCGTCTCATTTTTACAAAGCTATTAATGATGAGGGGAGAAAGCTTTTTCTTGCATTTTTGGTATTTTCTTAATTTTATACAAAAGTGAAATCAGTGAGAATGAAAAAGAACACATACCTTTCTAGAGAGATAACGGCTTCAAAGTCACAAATTGCTAGTAACCAAAGTTTCAGATCTGCATAGAGTATGCCCCGATGTAGGAAACAACTAAGATTCTCGTAGCCATCATTTATGAGAACTTAAAAATAAAGGTATATATCTTATTCAGGTTGTGAGCAAACATATCTGAGTTATATTTTACCCTATACTCCTTCCTACAGATTATTCTTATTTTTTAACATTATATAAAATAAAACATATCTATAGTGTAATTCCTTAGTGAATAAAAATAGTACTCACATACAAAAGTATATTTGTTTATAAATAACAATGTGATTATCCTGGTTCACAAATTCATTAGAGCTGGAAGGCATCCTGGTGGTAATCCAGGTAATCCACAAATGAAAAGATTAAGGTCCACATTGCCCATGCAAACCAATGTCAAAGATGGGCCTAGAATCTAACCTCTGATTCACTTCAGTGAACTGCAGTCAGAAAGGTGCCATTACCCTTGATGGTCTGTTATTATCAGGTACGCAGGAAAGCATCATTACTGGCCAAACAACAGGTACAAGCCCAGACTGGGACAGACAGCAGAGGCCAGGCTTATACACATAAACCAGGAAGGGCAGCTCAAAGAGACCACTCCAGTGCACACAGACCTTGGAGTTAAGGCAGGCACGTTGACCATGTACGTCCCAAATAACAGAAGCATAGGGCACAAGTAACCTCCTCTCAGGACTCCAGGTGTGTGGGCCTCGTCAGTGACCAGTCTAGTCAGTCCATCCTAAAGGAAATCAACCCTGAATATTCATTGGAAGGACTGATGCTGAAGCTGAAGCTCCAATACTTTGGCCACCTGATGTGAAGAGCCAACTCAATGGAAAAGACCCTGAGGCTGGGAAAGACTGAAGGCAGAAGAGAAGAGGCTCACAGAGAATGAGATGGTTGGATGGCATCACCAATCAGTGGGCAGCAGTCTGAGCAAACTCCAGAAGACACTGAAGGACAGGGAAGCCTGGTGTGCTGCAGTCCACGGGATCTCAAAGAATCAGACACGACTTAGCGACTGAACAACAACCAGTCAGTCTAGAGGTCATCTCACATTTCCCCCTCAGCTTTCAAAAACATGCAGTGAATTAGGTGAGATTTACACAACATATGATCTACATCTTCCAAGTTTCTCGAGCACATTCTAGCTAAAAAGGGAAAGTTTTCAAAAAAAAAAAAAAGATACATAATGTTCACAGTCTGGGGCACAAATATTCACAGTACTATATTCTGGGAAGTATACTGAGTATAAGCAATGATCACACAGATTAAGTAATCACTTGAAGGTCATTTGACTGCTCAGTTTACAGTATGACTGTCTAACAAGGAGAAAGTTAGCTGCAGTTTGGGTTATTGCTCTAAAAAACAGAAAAATTCCCTTTGGGGGGGAAAAATGTATTAGAATTACTTAACCCCTCTGTGCATCGGTTTTCTCATCAGTAAAATGGAGATGATAATAGTACCTACCTCACAGCATTATTCTGAAGAGTAATTGAGACACTCCCTATATAGCATTTAGAATAGTGCCTGGAAAGTTGTGAAGTGTCTAATGAATGTTAGATATTATTATTAGCTTAGAGAAATATCTTGAGGGTCCATTTAATGAAAGATAAAACTCCTTAGGCTAACCTATAGGAAAGGACTGAGGCCAAAATAAAGTTGGTCAGCTCTGAAAAATCAACTGACAAGGATTTATATTATTATGATAGCCCAGAAAAGAGGGGATGAGGAGCCCAAGACACGGAGAAGAGGGAAATATGAGAAAGCGGCTTTTAGGAAGAACAGGAAGAAAGGGGTTTGGCCAGATGGCAGATGTACAGGGCTGACAGAGACTAATAAAAGATGAACCTTCAGAAATAAAGGTGTTAAAACTTTAATTTTAAATTATCTGTGCTAACTTTATCCAACGACCCCTAAAACATTCAGTAACAGATGGTAACCATGAGAAGTGAACTGGTGAACCAAAACGGAGAATCAGAGAGGAGTAATTAGAGACAAAGATTACAAGAGAAGTGAACAAGAATCCTCAGTTCCAGGAATCGCTGGCTATAGAAGGGAGGACACTAGACTCCTCTCGGCACATAGGGTGGGCTCTGAGTTATTTTATTTGCATATTCATGGGAAGGGTGACTTCAGAAGTCAGATGGACTTAGAGATATCAATAAATGATCATCTGTTATTGACTTCCCTGAACAGCTGTCTATTCTCTTCCTAAGGGTCTAGGGGTTTCCTTAAGCTCTAGATTCTGCCTCATCAAGGATGTTGGGATTCTAACACTTGCACCCAGGTGAACAAAGCCATGTCTGGAGTGTTGAACTCTGGCTGGAAACAGCTGGACACTGTTTACTGAGCACTTATTCTCTGTACAGGATTGTGCTGGACATACTAGTGGACCAAGAATGTACTGGTACAGAGTGAGGTGGAAATGGCCACTTTTAGCTGTTGGCATCCTCTTACCGAGGATTCCCATTTTCAGTTTAAGGGTTACAAAACTCCGAATTTGACTAATCCATTGGCTGGGCCTATGGAGTGAGATTCATCCCACCAGGAAAATTTACTATCATTTTAGCAAGATGACTAGGAAATAGGCCTAGATTTCCAGAAACAGCCTCAGAAGTTCATATATAGAAAAAGATTTCTTTGATATGATATTCTCTCTTTGTCACTGTTATACACACATAAACACACATACAATCACACACACTAAAAGGGAATATTAGAAACACTTTTAGCTAAACTATTATAGCTTACAAGTATAAACAAATACATGTGCTATATAAATATACATTAGTGTATGTGTGTGTATATATATATATATATATATATACTGCTGCTACTAAGTCGCTTCAGTCATGTCCGACTCTGTGCGACCCCATAGACGGCAGCCCACCAGGCTCCCCCGTCCCTGGGATTCTCAAGGCAGGAACACTGGAGTGGGTTGTCATTTCCTTTTCCAATGCATGAAAGTGAAAAGTGAAAGTTAAGTTGCTCAGTCGTGTCCGACTCTTAGCGACCCCATGGACTGTAGCCCACCAGGCTCCTCCATCCATATACACATATTACGTTAGTCATCCCACATTAGTATCCCACTCCATGAAAGTGAGCTGCGGAACCTCAGATTAAATCCCCATATATGTGCCATTGAAGGTGAAGTACCTGAAACACTATAATCCTGTAGCGCTCTAATAGGGTTACTCTTCCTAAATAAGCAGGCTCTATAATACAATGCTAACCAGTTATTAGGATCTAAGTGAACTGCAATAGAAAGATCTTGAACTGCTTGCTTATAAAACTGTCGTTTAAAATATGCTCTCCCTCGGTACATCCTAGAAAAAGAGAAAAATTCATTTTAACACGTACATAAAAATATAAATTTTCTCTTTTTGGCAAACCTATACAACTAATTTTATATTTGAATAACAATTGGTGGTTATTTCCCTTTGCTTCTCAGGAAAGTTTAGTCATAATGTTAACAGCAAAAGAGATATAAACTTTTTATAAATAAATATATATAATAAAATGCTAATATTAATAATGTTATATATTAATTGTATGCTTATGAATTTATTATATTTCTTGTATCTATCAGAGAGGTGAGTCAATAAAATAAATGAAACACCAAAGATACATCCAAATAAATGGGAGATTTCTCTATCTACACACATTAAAGATATTGCATCAGTTTCATGAGTTGAATTCTATCTCCATTAATTTCTGACTTCAGTTTCTAAATTTTCATTGACCTAGATCAACACTGAAAATCTCATCTTCAATCAATTAATAATGTAAAGCAAATCAGCTTTTGTAACTAAAATAAAAAAGGCAATTAAGGAAAAACAGGAAGAATAAGCTACTAGGCTGCCTGCTCTGAAGAAGTTAAACCCATGGGGAGGAAAAGAGATGCTTGAGAAGGTTATAATAGGAAAACAATGATAATTTGAAATAAAGAGGGCAGCCAGTAACAGAGGTCTTTCAAAAGCGCCAAGACTCAGGATATTTTATACTGGAGCAAAATACTTTTTACCCCACACATAAAAAATGTCTTATGTACCTTTTAATAAACATAAAATCTTACATTTATTTTTAATAATTTCTACTTGCTAAAGAATATTAATTAACTTTTAAGTCTACATATGATTCTGAACTTAAAATCTCACAGAATAAATCTTTAGTAATATTTTTTGTAGGACGTCATCTACAATGTATTTGAAGAATTAAGTCATGTCAGTTCTTCAAAAACAATTCGCATCTGTTCCTTCTTTCATTTCCACTGCCTCAATACTGAAGATTCTCATCAGATCACACCTAGGCTACTATTTTATCCCTTTCCTGTCTCTAGAGTGCTAAGATTTGATCATCAGATAATAAAGATCAAGGGGATCTTCCCCACCCAGGGACTGAACCTGCGTCTCCTACATCTCCTGCATTGCAGGCAGATCCTTTACCAGTGAGCCACCAGGGAAGTCCTTTCTGAAAGTAATCCCCTTCAAGTCACGAAGCAGACAACCAGAATAGAACAATAACTAGGGAAGAATTTTTAAAGAGCTTCAAAAAAGTTTGTCCTCCCTTCAAATGGCTGTAAGCTGGGATAGTTTTAGAAGTAAATTATTTCAAACTTTCAAAGAACAAAAATTATCCAATCCTAAAGGACATATTTCTAAGAAAATAAAAAGATAAAAGACTTAATTCATTTTGAGAAAGTAGCCAATTCCTGAAATCAAAATCTGACTATATGAAATCAGTGAACAATTTTACTATGAATATAGATGAAAATTTAAAAAATTTAAAAGATAAATTCAGTATAGTTTAATAACATTCAATATAAAAATATATGACAGCCAAGAGGTTTCAAAATTAGAAGGCCTATTACCATGAAATTCGTATAAATAGATCATAGGAAAAAATTTAAACAGAAAAAAAAAATATTCCCTTGAAATAAAGAATAAATGGCTTAAAAATTAAAACTGCAATGTTTGTTGGCAAAAGCCAAAGGCACTTTCATTAATTTCAAGGAATAAAGACTATTTTATCACTAATGTTATAATAAGGTTAAAGTTGATACAATGATAAAAAGAGTTGGGAGATTGGAGTAGACCAAAACAGGTAGAATAGGAACTCCAAAACTCCACTTTTCCACAAAAGCAATGAATAAGATGGCAAAAACTGTCAGAATCCATTTTTTGGAACTCTGAAATCTAATTAAAAACAGAACAACCAGGGAAATGCTTAATAAAGGAGGAAAAACTGCTGAATTTTGGTAAGGGAGCTCTAAGGTGTTCTAACTCACGGGAGCTCTATGGTGTTCTAACTCACCCTGTATTTCCCTCCCCAATTTCCCAGACCCATGGTGGCCTTCAAGACAACCACCTGCCTTCCTGGTGCAGGTTACTAGGACCAGAGGGAACACCACAAATCTTATTCTCAAAGAACTGTAGCTGTGTGTTTTGACCTGTCTGCTGGATGGATCACTGAAAGACTGGCTCAAATGTTTCCCTCTGTTTTGACTGCCTTAGAGCTTTCTAGGGGCTGCTGTGACTTCCTGGAAGGTATTTATCAAAAGCACTTAAAGGCAAATGTATTAGCAGCTGCCACTTGAGGCAAGGGATAACAGTCCAGACAAGCAACATACTAACCAAAAACTCTGGGATGAAAGAAGCTGGAAGAGGAGATACCAGAGGGGTGAGGCCTTTAGAAAGTTTCTACATATTGCAGAAAATCTAAAAGCCACATGAAAACCCAAGGCTGGAAACATGCACAGAAAAGACCTGCGAAGACCCTAAGCTCTCACCTCTGATTAATTCAGGCTCTGTGCAAGTAGGGCACACAAGCTCAGTCACTGAAGTCATCTGGACAAGCACTGAAAGAGCGCCTCATCAGAGCCAATCTGCAAAGACTGAGAGACTTGTTTTGTTTGATTGGTTGGTTTGTTCCAGGAAATTAAGAAAATCTCAAATCACTGCTAACAATCAAGCTAACAGAAAAGAGATCTAAGTACCCACACATAGCAAAGAATACACACTTTTAAAAATCTGTTCACAAGAGTCACTAAACAAACCACATGAATGACAAGAAGCAGCAACAACAAACCCTGAAAGTTGAGTGGATGAAAAGGATATCCTAAAGTGCTATATTATAATATTCAAAGTGACTACTGTTCAACAAAAAATTACAAGCAATGCGAAGAAAAATATGACCCATTCACAGTATAAAAAGAAATTAATAGAAATCATCCCTGAGGGCATCTAGACATCAGACAGACTTATATTCAACTATCTTAGCAGTCAGTCAGCTCAGTCGCTCAGTCATATCCGACTCTTTGCGACCGCATGAACCACAGCATGCCAGGCCTCCCTGTCTATCACCAACTCCTGGAGTTTACCCAAACTCATATCCATTGAGTTGGTGATGCCATCCAGCCATCTCATCCTCTGTTGTCCCCTTCTCCTCCTGCCTTCAATCCTTCCCAACATCAGGGTCTTTTCAAATGAGTCAGCTCTTCGCATCACGTGGCCAAAGTATTGGAGTTTCAACTTCACATCAGTCCTTCCAATGAACACCCAGGACTGATTTCCTTTAGGATGGACTGGCTGGATCTCCTTGCAGCCCAAGGGACTCTCAAGAGTCTTCTCCAGCACCACAGTTCAAAAGCATCAATTTTTCTGCACTCAGCCCTCTTTATTGTCCAACTCTCACATCTATACGTGACTACTGGAAAAACCATAGCCTTCAGTAGATGGACCTTTGTTGGCAAAGTAATGTCTTTGCTTTTTAATATGCTGTCTAGATTGGTCATAACTTTCCTGCCAAGGAGTAAGTGTCTTTTAATTTCATGGCTGCAATCACCATCTGCAGTGATTTTGGAGCCCAAAGAAATAAAGTCAGCCACTGTTTCCCCATCTATTTGCCATGAAGTGATGGGACCGGATGCCATGATCTTAGCTTTCTGAATGTTGAGCTTTAAGCCAACTATTTCACTGTCCTCTTTCACTTTCATCAAGAGGCTCTTTAGTTCTTCTTCACTTTCTGCCATAAGGGTGGTGTCATCTGCATATCTGAGGTTATTGATATTTCTCCCAGCAATCTTGATTCCAGCATGTGCTTCATCCAGCCCAGTGTTTCTCATGATGTATTCTGCATATAACTTAAATAAGCAGGGTGACAATATACAGCCTTGATGTACTGCTTTTCCTATCTGGAACCAGTCTATTGTTCCATGTCCAGTTCTAACTGTTGCTTCCTGACCTGCATATAGGTTTCTCAAGAGGCAGATCAGGTGGTCTGGTACTCCCATCTCTTTCAGAATTTTCCACAGTTTACTGTGATCCACACAGTCAAAGGCTTTGGCATAGTCAATAAAGCAGAAATAGATGTTTTTCTGGAACTCTCTTCCTTTTTCGATGATACAGCGGACGTTGGCAATTTGATCTCTGGTTCGTCTGCCTTTTCTAAAACCAGCTTGAACATCTGGAAGTTCACAGTTCACATATTGCTGAAGCCTGGCTTGGAGAATTTTGAGCATTACTTTGCTAGCGTGTGAGATGAGTGCAATTGTGCAGTCGTTTGAGCATTCTTTGGCATTGCCTTTCTTTGGGATTGGAATGAAAACTGACCTTTTCCAGTCCTGTGGCCACTGCTGAGTTTTCCAAATTTGCTGGCATACTGAGTGCAGCACTTTCACAGCATCATCTTTCAGGATTTGAAATAGCTCAACTGGAATTCCATCACCTCCACTAGCTTTGCTCGTAGTGATGCTTTCTAAGGCCCACTTGACTTCACATTCCAGGATGTCTGGCTCTAGGTCAGTGATCACATCATCGTGATTATCTGGGTCATGAAGATCTTTTTTGTACAGTTCTTCTGTGTATTCTTGCCACCTCTTCTTAATATCTTCTGCTTCTGTTAGGTCCATACCATTTCTGTCCTTTATCGAGCCCATCTTTGCATGAAATGTTCCCTTGGTATCTCTAATGTTCTTGAGAGATCTCTCATCTTTCCCATTCTGTTGTTTTCCTCTATTTCTTTGCACTGGTCACTGAGGAGAGCTTTCTTATCTCTTCTTGCTATTCTTTGGAACTCTGCATTCAGATGCTTATATCTTTCCTTTTCTCCTTTGCTTTTCGCTTCTCTTCTTTTCACAGCTATTTATAAGGCCTCCTCAGACTGCCATTTTACTTTTTTGCATTTCTTTTCCATGGGGATAGTCTTGATCCCTGTCTCCTGTACAATGTCACGAACCTCATTCCATAGTTCATCAGGCACTCTATCAGATCTAGTCCCTTAAATCTATTTCTCACTTCCACTGTATAATCATAAGGGATTTGATTTAGGTCATACCTGAATGGTCTAGTGGTTTTCCCTACTTTCTTCAATTTCAGTCTGAATTTGGCAATAAGGAGTTCATGATCTGAGCCACGGTCAGCTCCTGGTCTTGTTTTTGTTGACTGTATATAGCTTCTCCATCTTTGGCTGCAAAGAATATAATCAATCTGATTTCGGTGTTGACCATCTGGTGATGTCCATGTGTAGAGTCTTCTCTTGTGTTGTTGGAAGAGGGTGTTTGCTATGACCAGTGCATTTTCTTGGCAAAACTCTATTAGTCTTTGCCCTGCTTCATTCCGTATTCCAAGGCCAAATTTGCCTGTTACTCCCGGTGTTTCTTGACTTCCTACTTTTGCATTCCAGTCCCCTATAATGAAAAGGACATCTTTTTTGGGTGTTAGTTCTAAAAGGTCTTGTAAGTCTTCATAGAACTGTTCAACTTCAGCTTCTTCAGCGTTCCTGGTTGGGGCATAGACTTGGATTACTGTGATATTGAATGGTTTGCCTTGGAAATGAACGGAGATTATTCTGTCGTTTTTGAGATTGCATCCAAGTACTGCATTTCGGACTCTTATTGACCACAATGGCTACTCCATTTCTTCTAAGGTCTTTATACTTTGCATATTTTTGAATGCATACTTTATTTTACTGTAACAATGCTGCTGCTGCTGCTAAGTCGCTTCAGTCGTGTCCAACTCTGTGTGACCCCATAGACAGCAGCCCACCAGGTTCCCATCCCTGGGATTCTCCAGGCAAGAACACTGGAGTGGGTTGCCATTTCCTTCTCCAATGCATGAAAATGAAAAGTGAAAGTGAAATCGCTCAGTCGTGTCCGACTCTTCGCAACCCCATGGACTGCAGCCTACCAGGCTCCTCCATCCATGGGATTTTCCAGGCATGAGTACTGGAGTTGGGTGCCATTGCCGTCTCTGATAACAATGCTAATAGAAAACAAATAGGTATGTCTATATAAACGTTTTAAGCTTCCTCAAAACTAAATTTTGATTAAAAGAAAAGCAACAAAATGCAAATGAATTATGCATAATAAGGTTGGACGAACAAAGTTTAATATCCAAGTTACAATAAGAAAGAATGGAAATCTATGTCAACAGTTCTCTGTTCTGAATAAATACAGATATGAAAAGAAATCCAAAGAAACAAAACACAAGTCAACATTTTAAAAAATCGATAATGTAACTAATCTTTAGAAAATGCAAATGAAACAACTCTAAATTATCACTTTTATGCCTTTTAGGTTGAAATACTCACTACTCTTAGGGTAGGTAAAGATTTCCATACACTAGTAGCTCTAAAAATTGATTCACTACTTTAAAGGGCTGTCTGGTGTATTTCAAGCAATTTTCTTTCCTGAGAGCATATTTCAAATTTTTTTTCAAAAACTATATCTAAAATAATTCTTACCTTGCTTGAGAATTTTGGGGATCTATATTTAACAAGGCTGTAAAATCTTGTTCAGCTGCAATCCAGTTTGCATTTTCATAGTAGAACATCCCACGTTTAAATAATGCATCTGTTCTTTTGGGATCATAAAAGATACACTACATGGGGCAGGGAGAGGAGGGAAGTCACAAAAACATATCACATTATGAAAAAAAAATAAGCAAGAAAAGTATATAATCCCACAGGAAATTAAATAACTACAACCCTATTTTTAACTTCAGGTTACATAAAAAGAAACTAAGATGCCAAAAGTTTCAGATTTGCATGTAAAGACCATGCCTTTAAGGATATCCATTTGTAATCAAATTCTAGAAAGGGGAGGTTTTATGAAAAACAAAAGCAAAATCCAGCACATATAAGAAGCCAAGGTTTCTTCCTGCCAAAATTTTTATTAATAAAACCTCATAAGTAATTATTCAACCAGAGTAGGATTGGATTATATTGTATCTATCATAGCATTTTATTCCAATTAAAGGTGACACATATTAGACCACATTAAGGCTGACTCAATGAAATCAAATATGGATTAACTTAGCCCCTAAAATGGAGAAAAGAAATGAATTGGTATTGGCATGGCTCATTCATTTCACATCGACAAAGAAGGCAATAAACAGACTAAATCATTGTAAACTCAGTTGTAAACTTCCTTGCCTATTGATAATAGAGGGGAAATTGAAGCACAGAAATTATGAAGTATTTTTAAAAGAGGAAAAAACACACTAAAGATTTTGACGGTTGACCTCAAGTTGCTGCATTAGTCAATTTTTAAACTATTAATATCAGTGCTAGATAAAGGAAATGATCAGAAAAGATATTTTAACAACTTTAATATCTTCAAAAGAGATTTGTGTTCACTTCTATTCAAGAAGTTACAAAGTTATAACAATATTCTCTTGAAGCAAAAGAATGTCAAGTATGTGGCTAACCATTATAAATTAAGAAACAGAGTAGTTGGGAACATGAAAAGTTAAACTGTTTAAATAACTTCTAAGTTGTACCAAGAACAAGAATTTAGAATTAAAACTCAGAAGTTCAAGGTTACAATTCTGCTGCAATCAGGTGAATATCTGCCTGACTATAGACTCAAAACATAGGCTAGCAAAAATTCACTCCCTCAAGGGGTTCTCTGATATCTCCCAATCAAATACAAATTGCCCCCTATCATCAATAAATATTTCATTTATTAAGCTGAAGGCAAAGGAAAAGAGGGAAGATATATCCATTTGAATGCAGAGTTCCAAAGAATAACAAGGAAAGATAAGAAAGCCTTCCTCAGTGATCAATGAAAAGAAGAAGAAAACAATAGAATGGGAAGGACTAGAGGTTTCTTCAAGAAAATCAGAGATACCTTGGGGATATTTCATGCAAAGATGGGCTCAATAAAGGACAGAAATGGTATGAACCTAACAGAAGCAGAAGATATTAACAAGAGGTGGCAAGAATACACAGAAGAACTGTACAAAAAAGATCTTCACGACCCAGATAAGCACGATTGTGTGATCACTCACCTAGAGCCAGACATCCTGGAATGTGAAGTCATCTGGGCCTTAGGAAGCATCACTACGAACAAAGCTAGTGGAGGTGACGGAATTCCAGTTAAGCTATTTCAAATCCTGAAAGATGATGCTGTGAAAGTGCTGCACTCAATATGTCAGCAATTTTGGAAAACTCCGCAGTGGCCACAGGACTAGAAAAGGTCAGTTTTCATTCCAATCCCAAAGAAAGGCAATGCCAAAGAATGTTCAAACTACTGCACAATTGCACTATTTCACACGCTAGCAAAGTAATGCTCAAAATTCTCCAAGCCAGGCTTCAACAGTATGTAAACTGTGAACTTCCAGATGTTCAACCTGGATTTAGAAAAGCCAAGAGGAACCAGAGATCAAATTGCCAACATCCATTGTATCATAGAAAAAGAAGAGAGTTCCAGAAAGACATCTACTTCTGCTTTATTGTCTATGCCAAAGCCTTTGACTGTATGGATCACAATAAACTGTAAAATTCTTCAAGAGATGTGAATACCAGACCACCTTACCTGCCTCCTAAGAAATCTGTATGCAGGTCATGAAGCAACAGTTAGAACTGAACATGGAACAACAGACTGGTTCCAAATCAGGAAACAAGTACGCCAAGGCTGTATACTGTCACCCTGCTTATTGAACTTATATGCAGAGTACATCATGAGAAATGCTGGGCAGGAGGAAGCACAAGCCGGAATCAAGATTGCCGGGAGAAATATCAATAACCTCAGATATGCAGATGACACCACCCTTATGGCAGAAAGTGAAGAAGAACTAAAGAGCCTCTTGATGAAAGTGAAAGAGGAAAGTGAAAAAGTTGGCTTAAAGCTCAACATTCAGAAAACAAAGATCATGGCATCTGGTCCCATCACTTTATGGCAAATAGATGGGGAAGCAATGGGAACAGTGACAGACTTTAATTTTTTGGGCTCCAAAATCACTGCAGATGGGGACTGTAGCCATGAAATTAAAAGACGCTTGCTCCTTGGAAGAAAGCTATGATCAACCTAGACAGCATGTTAAAAAGCAGAGACACTACTTTGCCAACAAAGGTCCATCTAGTCAAAGCTATGGTTTTCCCAGTAGTCATGTATGGATGTGAGAATTGGACTATAAAGAAAACTGAGCACCGAAGAATTGATGCTTTTGAACTGTGTTGCTGGAAAAGACTCTTGAGAGTCTCTTGGACTGCAAGGAAATTAAACCAGCCTATCCTAAAGGAAATCAGTCCCGATATTCATTGGAAGGACTGATGCTGAAGCTGAAACTCTAATTCTTTGGCCACTTGTTGCAGAGAACTGACTCATTAGAAAAGGCCCTGATACTGGGAAAGATTGAGGGCGGAAGGAGAAGGGTATGACAGAGGATGAGATGCTTGGATGGCATCACTGACTCAATGGACATGAGTTTGAGTAAGCTCTGGGAGTTGGTGATGGACAGGGAAGCCTGGAGTGCTGCAGTCCATGGGGTCTCAAAGAATCGGACATGACTGAGTGACTAAACAGAACTGATCATCTTTATTTCCATCACAGCATTCATCACAATTAGTAATTATATATTGGTATATATATTTATTTCTTTAATATTTGTTCTTTATACTATAGGTTCCGTGTAAGCATGAAACATGTCTGTTTTATTCACCAAGATTTAATATTTGTGAGTGAATGAATGAATGAATGAATGAGCCAGTAAGCAGTCTTTGAAACCAGACAGGTTTACTGCAGAAGAAAATCGCCAGATCTCAGTGTCAAGAAGTGGAAAATTATTTTCTCCTCTGAAAGGAAGAAGCACTCTTCAAAGGTTTCTTTATTCACTGCTTCAAAATCCAAAGGAAGACAGCTGGAAAGTCAAGGCTCCATCAAAGTAGCCTGAATGCTCCCATACCCAACTCTGATGGAAATCCATTCATTCAAAAATATCATTGATGTATTGTTAATATCAATTCCACTAATGAATAATTTAGGATCTAATCTAAAATAATTTTGACTATATAACATATGAAAGAATTTCAACAATTTGTTATAAATTAGGATATCATGCTCTAAAATATATAAATATATTCGATAATTTGTATTTATATAATTAGTATTTTATATCATGTTCTAAAATATACAAATATATAAATGGCAGCATTATATGTAATACAGCTTACTTTAGAAAAGTCATCAATGGCCAGCATTTTGTTTTCTTTTTCATACATCTCACCCCTCCGGAAGTACATATCAGCGTCCATGGGCCTGCATTTGATTGCCTGAGTATAATTTAGAATTGCCAAAGTAATTTCATTTTTTTCTCTGAAAATTTCTGCTCTTGAAAAATATGCATCTAAAGAAAATTAATAGGGTAAAATTTAGTGTTACAGTCCTAAATTTTAAGAGATTAATCCTTCACCCTCTAAAAATGTAGTCTGAGAAAAATATATCTCTGTTTTACTCTCTTTGTCATTTAATACTTGTTCTTTTGTTCAACAATGCAAAATTCATTTTCACAGACTGGATAAATATTTATGTTAAAAGTGTTTTCAATTTCATTAACAAAAATTGCCTTTTACCTTTTTATATATCTAAAACGTCTCATAATCTTTTAATGTTCATAGTAAAAAGTTATGGACTTTTAGCAGACATCAGCACAGAGTTAAAAAAAATACATTTATTAAGCTCATTATATTTTAGGGGTATGTTGTGAGTGTTGGAGATACAAAGATGAATATGACATTTTCTCATTTCTCAAAAGTTCCATGCCTAGTCATTCAGCTTGATTAGAGAATAGTACATAAACACAAAGCTATCTTTTTCATCCAACTGAGAAGTCTTAAGAATGGTAAAGAATCTGCTTGCCAATGCAGGAGATTCAGGAGACACCAGTTCGATCCTTGGTTCAGGAAGATCCCCTAGAGGAAGAAATGGCAACCCACTCCAGTATTCTTGCCTAGAGAATCCTATGGATAGAAGAGCTTGGTGGGCTGTAGTCTGTGGGGTCACAAAGAACTGGACACAACTGAGCAATTGAGCACTCACACATGGAAAATTACTACAACTCTAATCCAGACTAAATTTGTGAATTACTTCTATAAAAACTGTAAGTTCATCTTACAAAATAAGCAGTAAGAAACCAATTTATTGTAATGTATACCAAGGATATTAACATTTCAAACTATGATAAATATCTTTTAAAACAACAGGATCACAAAAGAGTCCTATATTTACAATATCAAGAGTAAATTTAACTTAGTAAAGTTACAAACATTTGTGGAGACTTACATGTCTTGAATTATGTATCTTTATACCACTAAATGACCAAAGCTTAGGTTAAGATATAACTGCACAGACAACCCACCTGCATTATTTTTATTGTATTTATTTATAAAATTCAAGTCATCCAAAGCTTCATTAATTTTGTCTTGGAAAAGATAAATGAAATGTCGGTGCCAATAGGCATTGAGGAACAATGGCTCCAAGATTATAGCCTAGAAAACAGATGTATAAATTCAATTTAAATTGATTTAAGGGAAGAAAGCCTATCAAATAAACTTGCAAACATTGCTGACTTAAACAGCTTTATATGTGTATAGTATAATATGATGCCTCTGAATCTGTCAAAATCTAGTGTTTTTAAGGTTAATTATTTGAAAATGCCAGAATTTTCTAATCCTATAAAGTTGGCTTAAAGCTCAACATTCAGAAAACGAAGATCATGGCATCCGGTCCCACCACTTTATGGGAAATAGATGGGAAAACCGTGGAAACAGGGTCAGACTTTATTTTTCTGGGCTCCAAAATCACTGCAGATGGTGACTGCAGCCATGAAATTAAAAGATGCTTACTCCTTGGAAGGAAAGTTATGACCAACCTAGATAGCATGTTCAAAAGCAGAGACATTACTTTGCCAACAAAGGTCCATCTAGTCAAGGCTATGGTTTTTCCTGTGGTCATGTATGGATGTGAGAGTTGGACTGTGAAGAAGGCTGAGCGCCAAAGAATTGATGCTTTTTAACTGTGGTGTTGGAGAAGACTCTTGAGAGTCCCTTGGACTGCAAGGAGATCCAACCAGTCCATTCTGAAAGAGATCAGCCCTGGGATTTCTTTGGAAGGAATGATGCTAAAGCTGAAACTCCAGTACTTTGGCCACCTCATGTGAAGAGTTGACTCATTGGAAAAGACTGATGCTGGGAGGGATTGGGGGCAGGAGGAGAAGGGGACGACAGAGGATGAGATGGCTGCATGGCATCACTGACTTGATGGACGTGAGTCTGAGTGAACTCCGGGAGTTGGTGATGGACAGGGAGGCCTGGTGTGCTGTGATTCATGGGGTCGCAAAGAGTCAGACACGACTGAGTGACTGATCTGATCTGATATACATAATACAAGTATTCATTATTCAAAATTCTAGTAAAAGTTAATATATAATTATAAGTAAGGATAAATTGTTAGTATTATTATTTTGATTACATAAAACTTACTTCCTGTAGATCATTCATGGCACTCTGTAACTTTCCCAGTTTCCTATAAAGAGCTCCACGCCTACAATATAAAAATGCAGGATATTTCTTCTTACTATTTATTTCTTCAGTCAAGATCTCCACTTCGGACTCATAATGTTTAATGACTGCTGGAGGAAGACCACAGGTCAAAGAATCACTCAATTCTAGCTTTGTTGATTGTTTCAACGTTTCAAATGAGTCTTCGTCAACAGATATTTTAACTCTCGGAGTTGTCTTCTTTTGCTTAGGCTGAGAGACCATCTCAGGAGTCCATGTTTGAGGATCATTATGTTCTAGAATTCTCTTACTTTGGGCACATTTGTCAGAATTTAAACACAAAGGTGCACTGGGACACCGAAGTACACGTTCATAGAGTGGAATTCTGAGCAAATATTTCTTCTGTCCAGGAAGGATTCCGTGGGACACTGATCTAGTATGCAAAAGGGTGATTCTTAAATTACAGAAATATAATTTTTATAACCAATAAATCAACTCAGTGACAATTACTATTTCTCTGTTATCAAAATAAAATTTCATGGTACTTTTATGTAAACCAAGTCCTTCTGTTCATTCATTTAGATCGTGTGAAGAATCTATGTTGAGGTTATGAAAGCAGAAGACTGTTATTAAAGATACAGCCTCTGTAAAGAACTGAATAAGGGGTCAGTGCTCCTTCCAGCTTAATTTATATCCCCACCCCCAAACCAGAGGAAATACAGTCTCCGGAGAACTGAGGAGTTAAAACTTGATGTGCAAAAGGAAATGTATCCAAATGGTTGGCAAGGACATGAACTTGAGGAAGCAGGAAGAAGCAAAGATTTTACTCCACAGCAGACCAACAAAAAGACATCCCAGACTTCATCCCAAACTTCTTAGGCTATCAATTTAGATGACATCTAATACGTTTTCAAATGCTATGTTTCTAGGATCATCTCCACAAACTCTCCATTTCCCACACAGTTTTCACTCGGCAGCTTTCATTGTATGCTGGTGCCGTTATAGCCACGTGAGAGAACAAACACGCTCTATTGGAAGGAAAAAAAATTAAACCCCATCATTCCATAAATATTTACCAGTGTGTACTATGATAAAGGCCTGTGCTAAAAGGAGAATAAAAGTGAGAAAAGTCAGTATCCTTCTGCTTCCTTACTCGGTGACACACCTCACCCCTCTCCACACTCCAGTGCAAGCCTCCATCATCTCTTCTGTCTAGAGTACAATAACATCTTAAATCCCTGCTTGTACTCTTGGTCTCATCCATTCTCCACCTGGCAGCCAGCATGTTTTGTTTTTTTTTAAAAAACAAATGTAAATTAGATCATGTCATTCCCTAGCTTTCCCTAGAACCTAGAATACAAATCAAGCTTTTCATCATAGCCTACAAGACAACACGATGCTACTGCTACTGCTAAGTCACTTCAGTCATGTCTGACTCTGTGTGATCCCACAGACAACACGATGAGACCCCAGCAAATATCTCTAATAACACTACTCTCTAGCCTCCCACTGTTCTAGGCTTAGGGCAAGCCTCAAAGCCATTGCATTTTCCAGTCCTTCAGAGTGGCTGACTCCTTCTCAATTCCTATTTCTGGTCAAAGGACACCCTGGAAAGACCATCTGTGCCAAATAGATTTTGTTTCCATCTCTACATTTATCTCTATTCTCTATCTTGTCCTTTGCCCTGGAGTACTAGTATATACAGACTATATACATAGGAATACTTGCTTTCTTCTAATCAAGTATGTTCAATTAGGAGCCCTGAAAAGAGAGTTCAAGCAAAGTCATAGTATTTATTCCTCCAGGCCCCTCCTGAAAGGTTGCCTCAAACTGGCCATGATCTTTGACCAAAGTTCACGACTTCTTTCAAGGAAATCCTTTCCATAAAATTCCTTTCTTCCAGGTTCTAGTAATCATTCTCTCTTTTTGTCCTCTCATACTGAGGGGTAGAGACTGGCTCTATTATTTCTAGCCCCAGGATAGCACTCTAGCATTTTTGATTTCCTTATGCCCACATCTTTGTAAAATGCCCTTTGTTATACCTCTCTAGAATTATTCTAAATTGAGAGTGCTATCTGTTTACTTCTGAGACCCTGACTGATAAATTAATTGGCACCAGAGATGGGCCCAAGAAAACCTATGGTTTATAGTCAAAGCTAGGGTTTTTCCAGTAGTCATGTATGGATTTGAGAGTTGGACCATAAAGAAGGCTGAGCACTGAAGAATTGATGTTTTTGAACTGTGGCATTGGAGATGACTCTTGGGAGTCCCTTGGACTGCAAGGAGATTCAATCAGTCCATCCAAAAGGAAATCAGTCCTGAATATTCATTGGAAGGACAGATGCTAAAGCTAAAGCTCCGATACTTTGGCCATCTGATATGAAGTGCCGACTCATTAGAAAAGACCCTGAGGCTGGAAAAGATTGAAGGCAGGAGGAGAAGGGGACGACAGAGGACAAGATGGTTGGATGGTATCACCAACTCAAGGGACATGAGTCTGAGCAAGCTCCGGGGGATGGTGAAGGACAGGGAAGCCGAGTGTGCTGCCGTCCATGGGGTCGCAAAGAGTCAGACATGACTGAGCGATTGAACAACAACAACCAGAGATGGACCCAGGAAATATACATACAAAAGGATCCTTCAATGAGTGAATTATAAAACTAAAGCCCAAACCATAATATATTTCTTAAGCTATAACAAATGTTGATTAAACGAGACCTTTCGAGAATTTTTGGAGGCTTGGATAACTCATCATACACCAGTGTAAGTTTACTGAGTCGCAGTCCTTTCCTCCGTCTCATCTTCTTTTTCTTGGGATAAACAATGTAAGTAATGCCAGCTTGTCGAGATGCTTCAATGAGAGTGAAAGACAGGTCTCTTGAGCCATATCTGCAGTGCATGTAGTCTAAGATAGAATCTATATTTTCTTTCTCAGAGACAGATTCCTTAGTTTCTTTTTGCTCAGTCATCCAACGCTCCAACTCCTTTGCTTTTTGAAGCATCACCTCTTTTATATTGCTTTTCATGTCATCCTGAAACTCTGATAGAACTATGGTCTCCTCCTTATTCAACTCAACTGCAGATTTTACTCTCTTATTCATAAGGAAACAAAAAATTGAAAAATATAAAATCAATTTAGTTGCTATACATTTAAAATTAATTCAGTTATAATTACTGTTAATTTGGTCACTATTGAAAAATTTCAGATCATCTATTCTTGATGTATTTCAAGTGAGCTTATAAGTTAACAGTGGGTTAGTTAAAGCAAAGTACAATAATTTGGTCACATGACCTTTCATTAGCTATATAAAAATAACACCATAAAGTAGATATGAATCGTGGTTTTATATATTCTTAATTTAAAGAGAATGCTCTTTACATATCCAAATAAAGTATGTGCTCTACTTTTAATTTAATGCAAAAAAACAGCGAGTGAAATGAAACTTGCTAAGTCATATCCAACTCTTTGCCACTCCATGGACTATACAGTCCATGGAATTCTCCAGGCCAGAATACTGGAGTGTGTAGCCGTTCCCTTCCCCAGGGGGTCTTTCCAACCCAGGGATTGAACCCAGGTCTCCCACATTGCAGGTGGATTCTTTACCTGCTGAGCCACCAGAGAAGCCCAGGAATACTGAAATGGATAGCCTAGCCCTTCTCTTGCAGATCTTCCCAACCCAGGAATCAAACCAGAGCCTCCTGCATTGCAGGCAGAGCAAAAATTATTAAAATGCCTCACCTTATTACAGCAGTTTGTAAGTCTATTTTCAAAAGCACCTTAATAACACAGAATTCCTATACTTAATATTCAATTATTTTTGATTCAATATTTATAGGCTTACATAACAGAATTTCAACCTAACATTCATTTAATCTAATCATTAGAGAATCAATTTTCAATAATAAATTAATATTATAATACATTAATGAATAATTTATAATAATTATGCATTAGTACTTGAAACTCTAACAACATTCATTACAAATAAAAGAGAGATTAGCTCCAATCCTTTGATATACCATTTCTTGCCCATTGAGCTACTGTCAATAAATAACTGCATTTAATTTTGCTAGTAAATAATTCATTACAGAAATATTTTTCTTAATAGTGAATATAGACCCAAATTCCAAACCCAAATAACAATTCCATACAAGCTAGTTGTATATTTTAAGATGTACTAAAATAGAGATATTGATCTTCTCTGTGACTTACTATATATACTAACCCCATGTCAAGAAACTGTATTTAACTCAATATGGACTTAGAACGGAGAAATACCAACTATAGAACATATGTATGTGTACATATATATATACATATATATATACACATATATATATCAAAAAATAAACACATATGTATGTGTTTACAAGAAAAAGTGGAATGTTCCTGAAAAAAGTAAAACATCAAATTATTCTTCAAATAATTTTTCTGGCCGCTTCTCTCTTCTCCCTCTGGGACCTCTATAATGTGAATGCTATTCTGCCTGATGTTGTACCAGAGGTCCTTTAAGGTGGCCTCACTTTTTAAAATTCTTTTTTCATTTTGCTGCCTAACAGTGATCTCTGTTGCTTTTCCTTCTTGCTTGTCGATTCATGCTTCTCCTTCATACAGAGATTTAAAAATGGTGCCCACCAGCACATCTGAAGTCCCAACAGGTTTCTGCCTCTCCAGCAGCTGCTTTAATTTCAGGAAGTAGGTGTCCCACACTTATAATCTATGCTTTAAAACGGTGAGCCCACCTTGCAGTCCTGGCACACCAGGTAACCAGGTCATGAGGAAGGGAGGGCTTCATGTATTCCCACCATTTCTTCCACCTTCAGTCTCTACGCCTTCTGCAGAGATTCCAACAGTGCAGCATTGGGACAGAGCATCTGGAGGTTCACAACCTGGAGCCACTATGAGGAGGGCCCACGGAAGAATATACCATTTTCAGTGGAAAGCAAGTGGAGGTTACTATGATGACTTTGGGTCTGGATTTGCTGAACCTTTCTTTACAGTAAGACACCAACTTCTTAAGAAGTAATCCATAAGACAGACATGAAGAGGAGCATATTAAGAGGTGCAATCTCTGAAAAAAGGATTAAACTCTCGAACTCAGCATCCTAGATATGTTTGTAAATAAACTTACAGCATAAAACAAACTGTGAGCTCAATGCAAATGGTAGATCAACATATAAGTGACTTGACTTATAATATACCAAGTAAAGTCAGGGTTTCCCTTGTGGCTCAGCTGGAAAAGAATCACCTGCAATGCGGGAGACCTGGGTTCAATCCCTGGGTTGGGAAGATCCCCTGGAGAAGGGAAAGGCTACCCACTCCGGTATTCTGGCCTGGAGAACTCCAGTGGGGTCACAGATTGGACACGACTGAGTGACTTTCACTTTCACTTTCACTTTTCACTTTCAAGTAAAGTCAAGTATGACTATGAGACACTTCCAAGAGATGCTGAAAACCTTAAATTGGCACTACGCACAGCAATCTTACAGAGGCCACCAAATCCTCAGTTAAATCCAAAATTTCAATCAACTCTGTATGAATCAAGTGATCATGCTATTTTAGGAAAGCAAACAAAAAGCATAGGTGGTGATTATTACTAGAAATGTGAACATTTCCTTTCAATAACAAAAACTGAAAAATTACCATACCTTTAATTGAGTAGACTGTGTGCTGAAATGTTTTTGGACATTTTCAAATGATGCAGCTTTTCTCAGGAAAAAAAGCTGTAAAATAGTCAAATGACAAATATACATTGACTCTACATACTATTTGGTAAAGTAAAATATCAGATGACAATTGGCTAGTGATAACTGAGTAAATTAGAGTAAATGCAGAAATACTAATTAAAATACAGGTTCTTACTGATTTTGAAATCACTATGTTCACACATAGGGTCAGAACTTAAAATCCATCAATTTAGTAGTAGTTGAGTAGTTTAGTTGCTCAGTCGTGTCTGACTCTTTGTGATCCCATGGACTGCAGCACGCCAGGCTTCCCTGTCCATCACCAACTCCCGGAGTTCACCCAAACTCATCTCCATTGAATCCAACCATCTCATCCTCTGTGATCCCGTTCTCCTCCCACCTTCAATCTTTCCCAGCAACAGAGTCTTTTCAAATGAGTCAGTTCTTCACATCAGGTAGCCAAAGTATTGGAGTTTCAGCTTCAGCATCAGTCCTTCCAATGAATATTCAGGACTGCTTTCCTTTCAGATGGACTGGTTGGATCTCCTTTCTGTCTAAGGGACTCTAAAGAATTTTCTCCAACACCACAGTTTAAAAGCATCAATTCTTTGGCACTCAACTTTCTTTATAGTCCAACTCTCACATCCATACATGACTACTGGAAAAATCATAGCTCTGACTAGATGGATCTTTGTTGGCAAAGTAATCTCTCTGCTTTTTAATACCCTGTCTAGACTGGTCATAACTTTTCTTCCAAGGAGCAAGTATCTTTTAATTTCATGGCTGCTGCTGCTAAGTCGCTTCAGTCGTGTCTGACTCTGTATGACCCCATAGACGGCAGCCCACCAGGCTCCACCGTCCCTGGGATTCTCCAGGCAAGAACACTGGAGTGGGTTGCCATTTCCTTATCCAATTTCATGGCTGCATTCACACAAATATTACTTACCATGAGAATTAGTACACTAAAAGAGTTGGGAAGTACTACCACACCAGATAGGGTGGAAAGTACAAAAAACTTAACATGTTTCAGGTATGATGGTGGACAAAGATATAAAGTAGTAACTATAATTCACAGCAGCTGTAACAGTGACTGTAAGGATACATGAATCAGGTGTAAAGAGAGCATAGGAGAGGCAGAGGTCAATTCAGAATGAGAAGGAACCTGGATTGACCAGCTAGAAGAGGTACCATTAGGGTCAGGCTGTGAAAGGTAGTGACATTTTCACTATGTGACTGAAAATGAGTTGAGAACATGCCAGGCCAACGGAATAGCCTAAACAAGCATAGAGAAGTGTCAGAGTGCTGGGATGTTAGTCCCCAAGGACTCTGGTGCAAGCAGAGAACAGAGTACATGGAGGTTACATGGAAGCAGAGGCACAATGGGAGGTAAGACAGAAAACATAGCCAAGGCCACGGTATGAGGCTTAGATAAGCACTCTGACTTCGATAGGTGATGTTATTCAGTTTGTTGAGATTGAGTGATGTAAATACACCTGTGTTCTAAGGATAGTACAAGGGGCAACAGGGAGGTTAGATTAGAAACAGCTATTAAAAACAGGAATATCTGACAGGTTAGGTACAAGTAACGCTACTACAATAGTCCATGAATTCCAAACTAGAAAGTGTCATTTGTTGGTTCAATTAATTTTTATTTGATGGTCACTGTTCTAGGTGCTGTCGATAAAAAACAAGAATGATATGACCTCCATATCATTCAGACTGATGAGAAATAAAAAGCTCAAACCTACATAAGGACAAATATTTAATAAGAAATCTATATTAAAATCTATATTAAAATCGCAAAAGTGATCTACGTTAAATAGAAACATTACCTCAAAAAAATATATCACCTGACTGTATAGGGAATACAGAAAGAGGTACAGAACCATATTAACCTAGTGTAATTGACTAGAACAGGGATCTGATTTGTCCCAGGTTAATACAGACTCTCTACTCTGTGGCGCTCAGCATCCTAAGATATCATCAAGGGGAGTAGAGGGCTGGAGGCCTTAAGGAAAGAAAAATAAAACCATTTCCTCTTTGTCCCTTATAAAGTTCAGGATATTTATAAAGCCAGTGATATAAATTTCATACCTGTCTTCTTCCCTCAATCGCTATCTCTTTTCTCTCCAACTGTGTTTATTATTTAGTTATTTTACTTAGATACACTTTAGTGACTATAAAATCATGGGCACAAATCCAGTCATCACTTAGAGAATTCAGTGTTACTCTGTTTCATAGCCATAAACAATCCCCTCCCCTTATTTGGTAAAAAGATTCATCAGCATGTTCTTTTGATCATTTAAGACCTGGACAAGCAGTGACAAATGATGGAAAAAACAGACATTGTAGGAATTTCAGTAAAACTCACAGCAGATATCCTACTACTGATTAGTAAATAACATATTCTGAGTGTCATAAAGACAGCATATTTGAAAAAGAGGAAATATGTCCTCCGCAAACATTCTGGTCAATGCACTGAGGCATTTCCCAGAATGAGGAAATATCAAGAAATTACTTCTGAAATCACTAGAAATAATATCTAAACTGCAGGAAGACAAAGACAGCAACCCATAAGTTAGACTAAAAATTATACTTACCCTGGAACTTCTCCTATGCTGATTTAAAGTTATGACACTTTCCTTGCTTTCAGATGTAAATTTCTCAATTAAAATTCTGCTTGTTTGTGCACTCTGTGATAAAAGAAAGATAACAGTTTTAAACTATATAGTAGAATACTTTTAATTCAGAGCCTATGATTACTGTTGTTACATACTAAAACGTTATTACCAAAAGAGCAAAACATAGGAAAGTATAATTCTAGGAAAAAAAAAACATAGATCAAACTCCAGCTGCAGCCTTAGTATTTGACTAAAACCCACAATATGGCTTTGGCATTGGACCTTAGCCAAACCGATACTTCCACATTATTTCTTACATTCTGGACTCAGGACAATCAATGATCCTGTGACCTCATAGAGTGGTATTGAAGCTCTTCAGCGTATTAACATCAGGATTATGAACAAAACATACCATTTAGAGTTATTATCAATATGTTGACTATTCACTGACAAATACAAGCAAACATTCCAATGTCAACTGGAATGAAAATTTCCTTAAATGCTTTACGGTTTGAATTGTATCAGTCAGTTAGATTATATATATATTTATTGCTGCAACGTAAACTGCTGCAATAGTTATAGTTTTTATTAAATGTGCTACTTATCTATCTTGTAACCAGTGATTTGGATATATAGAAACAACTCGAAGACCTAAGTTCCATAGGATTCATGGTGAAGTAAACCATGCTGCTGCTTTGTTTGATGAAATTTTTACATCTCAGTTCAGTTCAGTCGCTCAGTCGTGTCCGACTCTTTGCGACCCCATGAATCGCAGCACGCCAGGCCTCCCTGTCCATCACCAACTCCGGGAGTTCACTGAGACTCACGTCCATCGAGTCAGTGATGCCATCCAGCCATCTCATCCTCTGTCGTCCCCTTCTCCTCCTGCCCCCAATCCCTCCCAGCATCAGAGTCTTTTCCAATGAGTCAACTCTTCGCATGAGGTGGCCAAAGTACTAGAGTTTCAGCTTCAGCATCATTCCCTCCAAAGAAATCCCAGGGCTGATCTCCTTCGGAATGGACTGGTTGAATCTCCTTGCAGTCCAAGGGACTCTCAAGAGTCTTCTCCAACACCACAGTTCAAAAGCATCAATTCTTGGGCGCTCAGCCTTCTTCACAGTCCAACTCTCACATCCATACATGACCACAGGAAAAACCATAGCCTTGACTAGATGGAACTTTGTTGGCAAAGTAATGTCTCTGCTTTTCAATATGCTATCTAGGTTGGTCATAACTTTCCTTCCAAGGAGTAAGCGTCTTTTAATTTCACAGCTGCAGTCACCATCTGCAGTGATTTTGGAGCCCAAAAAAATAAAGTCTGACACTGTTTCCACTGCTTCCCCATCTATTTCCCATGAAGTGATGGGACCGGAGGTCATGATCTTCGTTTTCTGAATGTTGAGCTTTAAGCCAACTTTTTCACTCTCCACTTTCACTTTCATCAAGAGGCTTTTGAGTTCCTCTTTACTTTCTGCCATAAGGGTGGTGTCATCTGCATATCTGAGGTTATTGATATTTCTCCTGGCAATCTTGATTCCAGCTTGTGCTTCTTCCAGCCCAGCCTTTCTCATGATATATTCTGCATGTAAATTAAATAAGCAGGGTGACAATACACAGCCTTGACGTACTCCTTTTCCTCTTTGGAACCAGTCTGTTGTTCCATGTCCAGTTCTAACTGTTGCTTCCTGACCTGCATACAGATTTCTCAAGAGGCAGGTCAGGTGGTCTGGTATTCCCATCTCTTGAAGAATTTTCCACAGTTTACTGTGATCCACACAGTCAAAGGCTTTGGCATAGTCAATAAAGCAGAAATAGATGTTATTCTGGAACTCTCTTCCTTTTTCCATGATCCAGCAGATGTTGGCAATTTGATCTCTGGTTCCTCTGCCTTTTCTAAACCAGCTTGAACATCTGGAAGTTCATGGTTCACATATTGCTGAAGCCTGGCTTGGAGAATTTTGAGCATTACTTTACTAGCGTGTGAGATGAGTGAAATTGTGCGGTCATTTGAGCATTCTTTGGCATTGCCTTTCTTTGGGATTGGAATGAAAACTGACCTGTTCCAGTCCTGTGGCCACTGCTGAGTTTTCCAAATTTGCTGGCATATTGAGTGCAGCACTTTCACAGCATCATCTTTCAGGATTTGGAAGAGCTCAACTGGAATTCCATCACCTCCACAAGCTTTGCTCTTAGTGATGCTTTCTAAGGCCCACTTGACTTCACATTCCAGGATGTCTGGCTCTAGGTCAGTAATCACATCATCGTGATTATCTGGGTTGTGAAGATCTTTTTTGCACAGTTCTTCTGTGTATTCTTGCCACCTCTTGTTAATATCTTCTGCTTCTGTTAGGTCCATACCATTTCTGTCCTTTATCGAGCCCATCTTTGCATGAAATGTTCCCTTGGTATATCTTATTTTCTTGAAGAGATCTCTAGTCTTTCCCATTCTGTTGTTTTCCTCTATTTCTTTGCATTGATCACTGAGGAAGGCTCTCTAATCTCTCCTTGCTATTCTTTGGAACTCTGCATTCAGATGCTTATATCTTTCCTTTTCTCCTTTGCTTTTCGCTTCTCTTCTTTTCACAGCTATTTGTGAGGCCTCCCCAGACAGCCATTTTGCTTTTTTGAATTTCTTTTCCATGGGGATGGTCTTGATCCCTGTCTCCTGTACAATGTCACAAACCTCATTCCATAGTTCATCAGGCACTCTATCTATCAAATCTAGGCCCTTAAATCTATTTCTCACTTCCACTGTATAATCATAAGGGATTTGATTTAGGTCATACCTGAATGGTCTAGTGGTTTTCCCTACTTTCTTCAATTTCAGTCTGAATTTGGCAATAAGGAGTTCATGATCTGAGCCACGGTCAGCTCCTGGTCTTGTTTTTGTTGACTGTATAGAGCTCTCCATCTTTGGCTGCAAAGAATATAATCAGTCTGGTTTCGGTGTTGACCATCTGGTGATGTCCATGTGTAGAGTCTTCTCTTGTGTTGTTGGAAGAGGGTATTTGCTATGACCAGTGCATTTTCTTGGCAAAACTCTATTAGTCTTTGTCCTGCTTCATTCCGTATTCCAAGGCCAAATTTGCCTGTTACTCCAGGTGTTTCTTGACTTCCTACTTTTGCATTCCAGTCCCCTATACTGAAAAGGACATCTTTTTTGGGTGTTAGTTCTAAAAGGTCTTATAGGTCTTCATAGAACTGTTCAACTTCAGCTTCTTCAGCGTTCCTGGTTGGGGCATAGATTTGGATTACTGTGACATTGAATGGTTTGCCTTGGAAACGAACAGAGATCATTCTGTCGTTTACTAGCATTTAAAAAATTTAAAATATTTATTCAGTAGAAAATGAACTTTTAAAAGTATCATGTAATTATTACTGAGAATGAAACAGATACGGAAAAGGCAATGGCTAATTTTAGTTATCATCAGTATTGAATTTTTGTTCATCCTCTCTGTTGTATTTTTGGAAAGTAGTTATAGCACAATGCAATGTAAGAGAATTACTGGACACTGCAGAAAGATACCTAGTCACTTTCGTCATTATTCTTCAAAAACAAATTATGTGACACACAAGTATTTTGGAATTATTTTGCTATATGCTTACACAAAATATTCAAATATGGAGGAATAGCAGCTATTACATTTTAAAAGAATGCTTTTAACAATAACAAAGACAAAAACCTTAACACTGTGTTTTATATCAAAACAGCAGAGCTAACAATCAATGGCTGCTTTGTAAAAAGACAATATGGTTCATATGTTGGAACCTATCAGTATATTACTCCTACCCGCATGCCTTGAGAGGACAATTACAGTAGTGCTTACATATATGTGATGTAAAAATCCTGCTCTATTACAGGAATATTGCTAAAATTAGTATGTGTGCAATAAAAGCTGGGATGCAGATGGAAATGGAAACAGTTTTGCTACCTTAAAAGTCAATTATGACTTCTACTTCTAGCTATGGCAGGCTAGGTAATTCTAGGAGATCAAACCAGTCAATTCTATAGGAAGTCATCCCTGAATATTCATTGGAAGGACTGATGCTGAAGTTCCAATACTTTGGCTATCTGATGTGAAAAGCCAACTCACTGGAAAAGACCCTGATACTGGGAAAGATTGAGGGCAGGAGGAGAAGGGTGCAACAGAGGATGGTTGGATAGCATCACTGACTCAATAGACATGAGTTTTTAGCAAACTCTGGGAGATAGTGAAGGACAGGGAAGCCTGACACACTATAGTCCATGGAGTCGCAAAGAGTTGAACACAACTTAGCGACTGAACAATGAATAGCAACAAGCAATTCTTCTGAGAACAACTAGAAAGCATGTATTATGACAAAGGTAATCTTCAAAGCATCAGAGCTAATAATATGATGAAGAGATACTGGGCAAAAAATATAGGAAAAAATCCAAAAACCTGAAAAGGTAAACCCAGTATTCAAAGATGCTTTTGTTCACAAAATGTTTGCCGAAACAGTTGCAAATCTGAGCTGCATATGTGCAACTTTAAGGGGCAAGGGTGACAGACAGGCAAGCCCAGAGTCTCCCTGAAGTATGGAAACTGATTTTATATATATATACAATATACAGGTATCCAAGGATACAAGGATATTACAGGGTTATACCCTAAGATAGGAATGAATGGATGTAAATCAACATTTGTGTAGACTTGCAGCCTAGGCTCTGTACACAGGTGTTCAAAGAAACTCAAGCCTCAACCTCAATTTCAGGTTGAACGGTACAGATCTCAAGTTCTGACAAAAAATTTTCTCTAGAGAAAGAACTGCCATTCTAGGTCTCAAATATTTACTAAAAATAATGTTCTAAATACAATGATAAACATTCAAAGACAAGTACACAAAAATACAAAACACCAGAATGTAATAGAGAAAACAGATAAATTCTAAAAGGAATATAAAACCAAATTTAAACATGCAGAGAACAAGTTAAGCAGTATTATTAGACACAACTGAAGAATTTATGAACGTGAACTATAAGACAGATCAGAAGAAATTGTACAGGATCCAGTATCAAGGGCGGGAAGAGTAGTTAATAAATGTTATTAAAGACCCAGAAAATGAAGGACAGAATAGACAGAGGCAAAATGTGAAGAAACAGTAACTAAAAAATTTCCATAGCTGATGAAAGATATCAAACCACAGATTCAAAGATCCCAATCATTCCAAAATATAATAAATAAGAAGAAATCTCCAACTAGACACACCATACTGAAACTTCATGGAAGAAAAAAGAACAGCTTAAAAGTAAAAGGGGGGAGGCAGAGAATTTATCAAAGGGTTCTTTGATTTACTATCAAAGAACCTTCAAAGGGTTCATATTTAAGAATCAATTCTCAATAGCAATAGTGGATACCAGAAAACTGTGAGACATCATTAGTGTGCTAAAAATAAGTATCTGCAGTAATATTATCACAAAGTAAAATATACCTCAAGCATGAAGTAAAATAAAGGCATTTAAAACAAAGAAAAAAACAGAATTTTTACCAACTGTAGACCTCCTACTTCCCTTAAAGCAAATTCTAAAAGATATATTCTAGTAGAAGGCAAAATGATTCCAGACAGAAAGGTCTGAGATGCTTGAAAAGTAGAAAGGAAAAAAGAGAGAGATAAATTCATGGGTAAAATCTAAGGATTATTGCATAAAATGATAAGAACAACATCTTCTGAATTTTAAAAGATAAGGATCTAAAAATGTATCAAAGTAAGAGCACATTAAATCAAGAAAGAGTAAATGGAATAACAAGTTTTCAAATAATTGCATTTTCCTTGAAGAATATAAAGGTATTGATTAATATTAGATATTGATAAGTTAAACATGTATGTTCTAGGGAGACCACCATAGGAATAAGAAACATTGTATATAACTTCCAAAACAGGAATGATAAAATATAATTTATCCAAATAGTTAAAATAAAAATAAAATCAGAATATATTATACTCAGACCACTGAAATTTTTTTAAAAGGAATAACAAAAAAAGACAAATTTAAGAAAAGAAATAAAAAGAGAATATAAAACAAACAAAAGGCAATATCTAGCTTATGAATTTGCAGACAAAGAAGGGGACTGCAACATTTTGGCAAATTTGCTACGTAAACAGTACTAAATTTGTCATTGTACAATTAAGTTTCATTTTGATCTCTGGGATACTGCTAACTGTTAAGACTTTGTAAATTCTTCATTTTATAATGGAAGTATCGGGAGTTGGTGATGGACAGGTAGGCCTGGCGTGCTGCGATTCATGGGGTCGCAAAGAGTTGGACACAATGGAGCGACTGATCTGTTTTTTAGAACGATTGAGTAAATTGCTTAGTTTGTCCAAATTAAAAAAAAAAAAAAGGCAGCATCTATAAAAAACAAAAATCAAATGGCAGGATAAAACAAAAAATACCAATAACCATAATATATGTAAATAGGTAAAATTTGCTTTTAAAAAATGAGGCACACAGATCTTTGTATCTAAATGAATTTCCCATTCAAAGGAATCAATAGTCTTTGAACAAAGGTCTGATTCCAGTTCTAGTGAATGGAAAGTGTCCTGGGCCCTCTTTCTGTACCAGAAAGTCCTGTTGGATCTTTGTCCTTCTGGTCACTGGATTTGAACAATCACCAAGAGCAATTTATTTTTGAACTAGCTTTGTAATGTGTTACTCCATTTTCAACAGTTCTAACCAAACTTCTTAAAATTGCTGCAATTTTTACTTCTGTTCAGGCAATTCTGCCTTCTCTCAATTCCCTATATTCACACTTTTATCTACACAAAGACAAAAAAATATGTGTCCATGCTTTATAAACACACAGTTTAGATAACACTATACTAATATCACAGATTCCTCTATTGTATCAGTTCAGTTAGAAGCAGATGCTACCAATGGAGGATAAAGAGAGAAAGAGCAGTAGGCAGAGGTTGCCTTCAGACCATGATCCAACAACTGTGAAAGGGGAAGAGAGATTTTTATCTTAAATTGAAGTGTAGATCTACAATGTTGTGTTAGTTTCAAATGTATAGCACAGTGATTCAGATATTGTTGCTTAGTCGCTGTCATGTCTGACACCATGGACTGTAGCCCACCAGGCTCCTCAGTTCATGGGATTTTCCAGGCAAGGATACTGGAGTGGGTTGCCATTTCTTTCTCCAGGGAATCTTCCCTAGTCAGGGATCATACACATGTCTCCTGCACTGTCAGGCAGAGTCTTTCTTTACCTTTGAGCCACCAGAGAAGCCCATAATCATACAACAAAAACCTTGCTAAAAAAAAATTAAATGGATGGTTTTACACTAGTGTGAGTAGAGCAATTTGATGAGTAGAAAATAAAGCATCTATACTTGAAAATAAATGAAAAAAAGACCCCTGAAAAAAATACTAAATTAACTTCTAGAAAATTTATTCTAGGGGAAAAAGAAAATTCCCCAAATATCATTAGAAATGATAAAGAAAATAATCCAACTTTAGAAATAGAGATTAAAACTAAAGAGAGACTGTATACAAACTCTGCATATAAACATAAATTTCAACTGAGTAGATGGATTTTTGTAAGAATATATGTTACCAATTGACTTGAGAAAAAATATTAAGCATGAGTAACCCAAGAATTAGAAAATAAAAGGTTCTAATTGTTAAAAGTTACCTTCCCAAATAGCTCAAATGTTCCTAGACAGTGGATTCTTCCACAATTTCAAGATTATTCCTATGTTCTTTCAATTCCAGAATATTGAAAAAATGAAATGCTAACCAATTAACTTTATAAAGCAAGAATAACCTTGATAAGAGTCCAACAAAAAATACACTACATATATATTTCACTCTTTAGTATATATTTCACTCATTAGTATATATTTTAATAAAATATTGCCTAACAGAATTCAATATAATATTTAAGAATAATATAATCAAGTAATGCAAGGAATGTAAAGATGTTTCAATATCAACACTGATGGTGATGACCCCATTTCAAGCAAAGGCATATATGGACAGAATTTCTTTATGTCTGACTTATGCTATTACCCTGGTTGTTCTTTCCCTATGATTAACTTTTTTGTCTTATTCTTTTCCATATATGTGTTATTAGTAATCTATCTAGGATCCTACGCAAATAAAATAATTCTAAATACCATTAAAACTTTATGCACAATGATGTTCATCACAGAATTATTTTAAGAGGAAAATATAAATAGGAAGAAGAAAAGGGGGAAAGGAGACAAAAAGGAAGAGGAAGAACGAACTTTTAACAATGAAAGAAAGTGGACCAAAAAGTAGACAGTAATTGTCTTGAGGGATAAAAATAATAGACTATTTTGGTTTTCCTCTCTTGATTTTTCTACTTTGAGACTCCATGGACTGTAGCCCACCAGGCTCCTCTGTCTATGGAATTCTCCAGGCAGGAATACTGCAGTGGGTTTCCATTTGCTTCTCCAGGGGATATTCCCAACCCAGGGACTGAACCCGGGTATCCTGCATTGCAGGCAGATTCTTTACCATCTGAGCCACCAGGGAAGCCCTTTAAAATAAGCAGTGTAACATAAAATGTTAAATACCTTAAGGGAAGAAGAAAACAGATTAATAATTGTATTAGGTAGTTTTAAACTTTTTTAAACAATAACTAAAAATTCACTTTTAAAAGCAAATAAGCATATCATAAAGATCTTCTAAACAGCCCAAGATGCTTTATACCTGGTCAGTCAAATAATTCTTTCAGAAAGAAAGGAGAATATTTTTCTTGACTAGCTAAAGTAACATGGATAAGTCCAACCATTTTCTTAGAAATATACCTATAAGTGTACATGTATAAGTGTACACATAGTTATAAGCTTATAAGTATATGTGTATATATGTACACACATATAATATATATATAATAATTTATTATATACATACTTTCTATAGTGCCATCCAATCATTCAGTTATTGCAGTCTTTACTGACAATTTACATAATAACTTCCAGTAAAACTTAGTATCATAATTAATTATACAGTTTAATTAGTAAACAACAATAGAGAAAAGTCATTCTGCATTTTACCTCATATTTTGGATATACGGTTTCCTTCATGACAGATACTGGAACAGAGAATTTGGGTGAAGTTAGATTCCAAAACAACTTTGTAACTCCTGGATAAGCAGACACCTTTGAAAATAACATAAAAAGGCTATTAGAAACTAATAAACAGCCCCTAGGATAAACACTCAAGCTTCTATCAAAATTAGTTCTAGTTCCTGAGAAAATGAGGTGATTGGTTCCACAGTCTCTGAAAATCTGGGAAAGACAATTGATCATGCTGATCTGATAAGATTAGCAAAAATAAAAAGTCAGCAGTTTCAAGTGATGCCGAGGATGTGGGAAACTAGTAAAATCACACTAGAGGCAAACTGGTCATTTCTAGCAAAATAGAAAAATGTACATGCCACACGATCCAACAATTTCACTTCTAGCTATATGGTCTAAGGAAATTCTTTCACATACGCATGAGGAGATATGTACAAGGATGTTGATACAGCATGCTGCTGCTGCTGCTGCTAAGTCGCTTCAGTCGTGTCCGACTCTGTGCGACCCCATAGACGGAAGCCCACCAGGCTCCCATAGCAAAATCATAGCCCAATCTAAATGTCAATTAATAAATAGATGAATAAAATGTAGTATATTCATTTAACTAAACACTGTAAAGACATTCCAGCACAAACATTATCAACCATAGATGAATCTTGCTGCTAAGTCACTTCAGTCGTGTCCGACTCTGTGCGACCCCGTAGATGGCAGCCCATCTGGCTCCCCCGTCCCTGGGATTCTCCAGGCAAGAACACTGGAGTGGGTTGCCATGTCCTTCTCCAATGCATGAAAGTGAAAAGTGAAAGTGAAGTCGCTCAGTCGTGTCCGACTCTTAGCGACACCATGGACTGCAGCCCACCAGGCTCCTCCGTCCATGGGATTTTCCAAGCAAGAGTACTGGAGTGGGGTGCCACTGCCTTCGAGATGGATCTTAGTAGCATACTATTTAACAGTAAAATAAGCATGATTTAGAAAGATAGCTACAAAGTCACGTCATTTATATAAATGTTCCTAGAACACACAGAACTACAGGATTTACTGTTTAGGGTCACAAGTACACCTAGTAAAGTAAAAAATCATGGAGTGGGGAAAAAAACACAATTGTAACAGTAACTGTCCTTGAGTAAAAAGGAAGAGAAATGGAATTAAGAAGTACAAGAGGACTTAATCTGTTCTTTAAATGTCTTTTAAAAAAACTGAAACAAGTATGACAAAATGTTAATTACAAACACACATGTAGTCATGTGTTCGTTAGTTTGGTTTCTGTATTTGTTTCTTTTAACTTTTTCCAAATAAAAGTTGAAATTTTTTAAAAATTATTTGGGAGGTCAAGAGGAATCCCACAATGAAATGTGGAATATAACAAAACAATCTAATTCTATTATAAATATATGAAACAATCTTGATGAAAGGGGGAATAAAAAAATTGCTGACCTTAGTAACTTTGGAAATGAGTAAAGTATATATAACACTACAGGCAAAATAAACTGTACATAGTGCTACACTGTAGTTGATAAGGTTATTTTCCACAAGAATATGGGTAAATAATTCTGAAATTTCTATACTGGAATTGAATAATTAGGTAAATGGATGGAGTGTGGGGGCAACCAGGTTTGTCACTAACTATTGGGAGTTTAAAGATTAAGCAGGGGACGAGGTTAGAACGATCCATGTGGTCGTGAATTAGAGGTGGAGACATCAGTATGAACTCATGAATAGCTTAAGTTAGACAAAGATGGTTACATATAGAAATATCACACTATGTGCGTTTATTAAATTTATTATGTATATTAAAATGTGTATTTATAGGAAGGAGTTAGAATACAGACATATATTTGTGTGAGCTGAGAAGGCCTAGAAGCAACAGAGACCTGGTGGCAATAAGCACATCCAAAGGCCAGATCTTAGTTTCTAATTACATTCTCCAATTAAGGGAACTGAGACTTCCTGTAGAAATGGCTGATTCTGTGGCCTGGCACAGGAAATAAAAAGATGAGCCTGGAACATCTGCACTGCCAGTAATTAAATGTTAAAAAAAATTCCACAGTGATAGGGTCTGTCAAAGGGACATAGGAGACAACTGAAGGAGCTCTCAATGACCAAAGCTCAAACAGTCTTAGCAAAATAATAATAAATAGTATTAGAGTATAAGTTGGGCTTCCCAGGTGGCTCAGCAGTAAAGAATTTGCCTGCAATGGAGGAGACTTAGGAGACACTGGTTCAGTCCTTGAGTGGAGAAGATCCCCTGCAGAATGGCATGATAACCCAACTCCAGCCATTCTTGCCTGGTGAATCCCATGAACAGAGGAGCCTGGTGGGCTACAATCCATAGGTTTACAAAGGGTCAGACACGACCTAAGCGACTGACCACAACTCAAAGTATAAGCATCTATGAGTCTTACTGATATAAGCAAGTGATTGAATAAATAAATGGGAAGAAGAGATATCCTGTCCGGGTGAATTCAAATTAGTTTTTATAGATAATCTGCCCTCAAGGAGATGGAGCATGGCTCTTCATTTCTTAAGTGTGGGCTATATATAGCAACTTCTTTCCAGACTACAGTATGGAAAGGGAGCAAAAAAGAAAAACTTCACAGTGAAGCATTCTGGCAGACACTGCCTCAGCCGGACAATTAAGGTCAACATCAACAATGGTAAGTCACATTGGTAATATGTACTCTGGATATGATAGGATGAAAATGGCACCTCAGTGGTCTTCCTCCCAAAATCACGTAACACACAATCAAATCAAAAAGAACATCATGTGAGACTTTGCTAGTGGTCCAGTGGTTAAGAATCACCTTGCAATGCAGGGGATGCTGGCTGAGGAACTAAGATCCCACATGCCACAGAGCAACTAAGTCCATACGATATCACTGAGACCAGAGGCAGCCAAATAAAATAATAGATATTTGGGGAATAGTCTACAAAATATCTGACAGTACTCCCCCAAACTGTCAAGGTCATCAAAACAAGGAAGTCCCAGAAACTATCACAGCTGAGAGAAGCCTAAGGAGACATGGCAACTACATGAAATACGGTATCCACTTCTATCCTGGAACAGAAAAAGGACATTACCTTAAACTAAGGAAATCCAAATGAAGCATGGATCTTAATTAATTATAAAGTATAAATATTGGTTCATTGGTTTGAACAAATGCATCATACAGCTGTCAGATGTAGTGGTAGTTTTCTAGGGCTACTGTAGCAAATTACCAGTGGATGGCTTAAAACAACAGAAATTAATTCTCTGAGTTCTGGAAACAAGAAGCCCAAAATCAAAATGTTGGGAGAGTCATGTTCTCTCTGAATGCTATAGAGAATTCTGCCTTGCCCCTTCCTAGCTTCTAGTGGTTGCCAGCCACCCCTGGCATTCCTTGGCTTGCAGCGGCATTGCTCCAATTTGCTTCTATCAGCTCATGGTGTTCTTCCCTGTGTGTCTATGTGTTCACAGGGTTTTCTCCTCTTATAAGGACAGTCATATTGAATTTAGATATGTAGAGCTTACCCTAAATCCAAGATAATCTCATTCCAAGATTCTTAATTACATCCTCAAAGACTCTATTTCCAAGTAAGGTCACATTCATGGGTTAGGATCTGGATATATCTTTTGGGTATGGAGAGGGAAATGGCAACCCATTCCAGTATTCTTGCCTGGAGAATTCCATGGACAGAGAAGCCTGGTGGGCTATGGTCTATGGTGTCACAGAGAGTCAGACACAACTGAGCAACTGAGCACATATCTTTTGGGGACCACTATTTACCCATCATTATTGTATTAATATAATAATAGGGGGAACAGAGTGGGAAATTTCCATATTGTCTTTGTAATTTTTCTGGAAGTCTAAAACTATTCTAAAAAATAGAGTCTACTATCAAAAAATATTAATAATAAAACAGACAATAAAAGAAAAAATGTTTAAATAGTTGGAAGTGAAAAAATTAATCAGGCATTCATGACAAGATTTGAAGAATTGTGAGTTTTTTTAATTATAGCTGTTTGAGTCCATGGTATTCCTGGTAATTATGTTTTCCTTAACTTTCACTAACTCTGAGCAATACTTAATTGGACCAAACATTTTCCCCAACAAGATTTGTGGCCTCTCTGGTAGCTCAGGTGGTAAAGAATTTGCCTGCAATACAGGAGACCACAGTCCAATCCCTGGGTCAGGAAAATGCCCTGGAAAAGGGAATGGTTACCCACTCCAGTATTCTTGCCTGGAGAATTCCATGGACAGAGGAGACTGGCAAGCTACAGTCCGTGGCATCACAAAGAACTGGACACAACTGAGTGACTAAGCACGCACACACTCATGAAATCTTAACACAATTCCCTGGTGGCTCAGCAGTGAAGACTCTGCCTGCAATGGGTCAGGAAGATCCCCTGGAGGAGGATATGGCAACCCACTCTAGTACTCTTGCCTAGAGAACCCCGTGGACAGAGAAGCTTGCTAGGCTGCAGTCCATAGGGTTGCACAGAGTCAGACACGTCTGAAGCGACTCAGCAGCAGCAGCACGAAACCTTAACAGCCACCATCTCCTGGAGCATGGCTGTTATACAGACTTTTAGAGTAATATCCAAAGACCCAAACACAGTAAATAAAGATTCACAATTATAAGCTGATACTGAGTCTTCACCACTTTTATTTCTCAACTAGATCACATTTCTTCTCTACCAACAGAGTATTTATTTAGAGAAAGGTAGATTTTTTCAGATGCTATGTTCATTTGTCTACCATAGAAATTCAAAATTGTTTCCATCTCACTCATCCTCTGTTTTGGTGGACACACTGCATCCCTTTATGCTGCATAGACCTAGAGCCAGGAATTCCTTGATAAAAGATGAAAAAACTCTTCCAAAATCAGTTGAAAATTCTTCTTCCAAAGATCACCTAGAAATTAAGATTTCAGATATTCAAATGATATGTCACATACAATGTGGTAAACCTTTCCTTGTAGTAGATAGACTTTCAGCAGCTTGAGCATCTAGAATAAAATTATTTCCCTAGAAGAAAGTAATATACAAGCCTCTAAATGTGAAGACAGAAAAATCTATCACTAAACAGCACTATTTTGTTCTCAAGGAAAAGCACCTATGCACTTTCAGGAGAGATTTGTCAAATTAAACTAGCAAAGAAACACTCATCATGGTATACCGGTTTCCCCAACAATCCTCAGAACTTTCTAAGAGAAAATCAGGAAAACAGAAGCAGCCAGATTGGTGGCTGTTAAAACTTGATTGCACAGCAAACTGAATTACTAACTATAATTTAGTCATTATGGAGCAGGGCTTCCCTGGTAGCTCAGACCATAAATAATCTGCCTACAGTTTAGGAGACCCAGGTTCAGTCCCCGGGTTGGGAAGATCTCCTGGAGACAGGAATGGCAACCCACTTCAATATGCTAATCTGGAGAATTCCATGGACACAGGAGCCCGGTGGGCTACAGTCAATGGGGTCGCAAAGAGTCAGACACGACTTAGTGACTAACATACATACACACACACAACTATAAAGCAAGCTAGGTTAATTAGCTTAACAGCACCTGCACAGCCCCTAAGGTTACTAAGTATATTACAACCCAATGTAATAACCACGTTCATACTAAAGACCCAATGGTTTCAGATTTCAAATGCAACAAACATTTTTAGCTGTACAAATGATCATTTAATACACATTCTTTTTAACTAAGTTTAATTTTTTAGCACTGGTCCAACAACCATTTTTATTAAATTTTTAAGCTAATTATAAATTCACATGCAGTTTTAAGAAATAATACAGAGACTATCTTTTACCCAGTTTACCTCAAAGGTAACATCTTGCAAAACTGTGGTACACAATCACAAATAAAATATTCACATTGATATAGTTAAGATATAGAACATTTTCATCACCATGAGTGATCTCATGTTGTCTTTTATAAACACACTCCACTCATTCCCACCCCCCCATCCTGAAACCCTGGAAAACCCGAATCTGTTCTGCATTTCTGTAATTTTGTCATTTCCTGAACGTTATATAAGAATATCATCCAGTATGTAATGTTTTGGAATTGGTTTTTTCCAGCATATTTCTCTGAAGATTTATCCTTATAGTTTATGTATTCATTCTGCAACATGCTTAATAGTATTGATGGTTGCATGTTTATTTTGATTTTTTAACTGTCAAACTATTTCAGGGGTCTGAGAAGGGAGTTTTGTAGGCCTTTCCTTAACATTATCAGATCAGATCAGTCGCTCAGTCGTGTCCGACTCTTTGCGACCCCATGAATCACAGCACGCCAGGCCTCCCTGTCCATCACCAACTCCCTGAGTTCACTCAGACTCACGTCCATCGAGTCAGTGATGCCATCCAGCCATCTCATCCTCTGTCGTCCCCTTCTCCTCCTGCCCCCAATCCCTCCCAGCATCAGAGTCTTTTCCAGTGAGTCAACTCTTCGCATGAGGTGGCCAAAGTACTGGAGTTTCAGCTTCAGCATCATTCCCTCCAAAGAAATCCCAGGGCTGATCTCCTTCAGAATGGACTGGTTGGATCTCCTTGCAGTCCAAGGGACTCTCAAGAGTCTTCTCCAACACCACAGTTCAAAAGCATCAATTCTTCGGTGTTCAGCCTTCTTCACAGTCCAACTCTCACATCCATACATGACCACAGGAAAAACAGACTTAAATTGAAGAAAGTAGGGAAAACCACTAGATCGTTCAGGTATGACCTAAATCAAATCCCTTATGATTATACAGTGGAAGTGAGAAATAGATTTAAGGGCCTAGATCTGATAGAGTGCCTAATGAACTATGGAATGAGGTTCGTGACATTGTACAAGAGAGAGGGATAGAGACCATTCCCACGGAAAGGAAATGCAAAAAAGCAAAATGGATGTCTGGGGAGGCCTTACAAATAGCTGTGAAAAGAAGAGAAGCGAAAAGCAAAGGAGAAAAGGAAAGATATAAACATCTGAATGCAGAGTTCCAAAGAATAGCAAGAAGAGATAAGAAAGCCTTCTTCTTAGGGATCAATGCAAAGAAACAGAGGAAAACAACAGAATGGGAAAGACTAGGGATCTCTTCAAGAAAATCAGAGATACCAAAGGAACATTTCATGCAAAGATGGGCTCGATAAAGGACAGAAATGGTATGGACCTAACAGAAGCAGAAGATATTAAGAAGAGGTGGCAAGAATACACAGAAGAACTGCACAAAAAAGATCTTCACGACCCAGATAATCACAATGGTGTGATCACTCACCTAGAGCCAGACATCCTGGAATGTGAAGTCAAGTGGGCCTTAAAAAGCATCACTACGAACAAAGCTAGTGGAGGTGATGGAATTCCAGTTGAGCTATTACTTAACATTATAGAGCTATTCAAATTATCTATTAATATTTCATATTGAGTGAGTTGTGGTAGTTTGTGTTTTTTGAGGAACTGCTCTATTTTGTCTAAGTTGTCAGATTTATGTGTGTAGAGTTGTTTATACTGTTCATGGGGTTCTTGAGGCAAGAATACTGGAATTGCTTATATAAATTGCTTATATTAACAACTGGATTTGCTATAGTATTGCCTTACTAGTCTTTTGATGTCTGTAGGGTCTGCAGTGATATCTATTTCATTTCTAATATTAGTAATTTGTGTCTTTTCTGTTTAGTGTCAGTTTTGTAGAGGTCAATTTTTTGTAAGAACTATTTTGTCTCAGTGATTTTTCTCTATTGTTTTCATGTTTTCAACTTCAGTGATTTCTGCTCTTCCTTATTCTTTTCCACTGCTTGCTTTCGGTTTATTTGGCTCTTCTTTTTCTAGGTTCTTGCTTAAATTATTGATTTGAGACTTCTCATTTTTTTTTTTTTGTATTTGTAATATTTTTTTAAACTATTTTATTATTTTTTTAATTTTATTTTATTTTTAAATTTTACATAATTGTATTAGTTTTGCCAAATATCAAAATGAATCCGCCACAGGTATACATGTGTTCCCCATCCTGAACCCTCCTCCCTCCTCCCTCCCCATACCATCCCTTCTGGGTCGTCCCAGTGCACCAGCCCCAAGCATCCAGTATCGTGCATCGAACCTGGACTGGCAACTCGATTCATACATGATATTTTACATGTTTCAATGCCATTCTCCCAAATCTTCCCACCCTCTCCCTCTCCCACAGAGTCCATAAGACTGTTCTATACATCAGTGTCTCTTGTGCTGTCTCGTACACAGGGTTATTGTTACCATCTTTCTAAATTCCATATATATGCATTAGTATACTGTATTGGTGTTTTTCTTTCTGGCTTACTTCACTCTGTATAATAGGCTCCAGTTTCATCCACCTCATTAGAACTGATTCAAATGTATTCTTTTTAATGGCTGAGTAATACTCCATTGTGTATATGTACCATGGCTTTCTTATCCATTCATCTGCTGATGGACATCTAGGTTGCTTCCATGTCCTGGCTATTATAAACAGTGCTGTGATGAACATTGGGGCACACATGTCTCTTTCCCTTCTGGTTTCCTCAGTGTGTATGCCCAGCAGTGGGATTGCTGGATCATAAGGCAGTTCTATTTCCAGTTTTTTAAGGAATCTCCACACTGTTCTCCATAGTGGCTGTACTAGTTTGCATTCCCACCAACAGTGGAAGAGGGTTCCCTTTTGTCCACACCGTCTCCAGCATTTATTGCTTGTAGACTTTTGGATCGCAGCCATTCTGACTGGTGTGAAATGGTACCTCATAGTGGTTTTGATTTGCATTTCTCTGATAATGAGTGATGTTGAGCATCTTTTCATGTGTTTGTTAGCCATCTGGATGTCTTCTTTGGAGAAATGTCTATTTAGTTCTTTGGCCCATTTTTTAATTGGGTCATTTATTTTTCTGGAGTTGAGCTGTAGGAGTTGCTTGTATATTCTCGAGATTAGTTGTTTGTCAGTTGCTTCATTTGCTATTATCTTCTCCCATTCTGAAGGCTGTCTTTTCACCTTGCTAATAGTTTCCTTTGATGTGCAGAAGCTTTTAAGGTTAATTAGGTCCCATTTGTTTATTTTTGCTTTTATTTCCAATATTCTGGGAGGTGGGCCATAGAGGATCCTGCTGTGATGTATGTCAGAGAGTGTTTTGCCTATGTTCTCCTCTAGGAGTTTTATAGTTTCTGGTCTTACGTTTAGATCTTTAATCCATTTTGAGTTTATTTTTGTGTATGGTGTTAGAAAGTGTTCTAGTTTCATTCTTTTACAAGTGGTTGACCAGATTTCCCAGCACCACTTGTTAAAGAGATTGTCTTTAATCCATTGTATATTCTTGCCTCCTTTGTCAAAGATAAGGTGTCCATATGTGTGTGGATTTATCTCTGGGCTTTCTATTTTGTTCCATTGATCTATATTTCTGTCTTTGTGCCAGTACCATACTGTCTTGATAACTGTGGCTTTGTAGTAGAGCCTGAAGTCAGGTAGGTTGATTCCTCCAGTTCCATTCTTCTTTCTCAAGATCGCTTTGGCTATTCGAGGTTTTTTGTATTTCCATACAAATTGTGAAATTATTTGTTCTAGCTCTGTGAAGAATACTGTTGGTAGCTTGACAGGGATTGCATTGAATCTATAGATTGCTTTGGGTAGTATACTCATTTTCACTATATTGATTCTTCCAATCCATGAACATGGTATATTTCTCCATCTGTTAGTGTCCTCTTTGATTTCTTTCACCAGGGTTTTATAGTTTTCTATATATAGGTCTTTAGTTTCTTTAGGTAGATATATTCCTAAGTATTTTATTCTTTCCGTTGCAATGGTGAATGGAATTGTTTCCTTAATTTCTCTTTCTGTTTTCTCATTATTAGTGTATAGGAATGCAAGGGATTTCTGGGTGTTGATTTTATATCCTGCAACTTTACTATAGTCATTGATTAGTTCTAGTAGTTTTCTGGTGGAGTCTTTAGGGTTTTCTATGTAGAGGATCATGTCATCTGCAAATAGTGAGAGCTTTACTTCTTCTTTTCCAATTTGGATTCCTTTTATTTCTTTTTCTGCTCTGATTGCTGTGGCCAAAACTTCCAAAACTATGTTGAATAGTAATGGTGAAAGTGGGCACCCTTGTCTTGTTCCTGACTTTAGAGGAAATGCTTTCAATTTTTCACCATTGAGGATAATGTTTGCTGCGGGTTTGTCATATATAGCTTTGATTATGTTGAGGTATGTTCCTTCTATTCCTGCTTTCTGGAGAGTTTTGATCATAAATGGATGTTGAATTTTGTCAAAGGCTTTCTCTGCATCTATTGAGATAATCATATGGTTTTTATTTTTCAATTTGTTAATGTGGTGTATTACATTGATTGATTTGTGGATATTGAAGAATCCTTGCATCCCTGGGATAAAGCCCACTTGGTCATGGTGTATGATCTTTTTAATGTGTTGTTGGATTCTGATTGCTAGAATTTTGTTAAGGATTTTTGCATCTATGTTCATCAGTGATATTGGCCTGTAGTTTTCTTTTTTTGTGGGATCTTTGTCAGGTTTTGGTATTAGGGTGATGGTGGCCTCATAGAATAAGTTTGGAAGCTTACCTTCCTCTGCAATTTTCTGGAAGAGTTTGAGCAGGATAGGTGTTAGCTCTTCTCTAAATTTTTGGTAGAATTCAGCTGTGAAGCCGTCTGGACCTGGGCTTTTGTTTGCTGGAAGATTTTTGATTACAGTTTCAATTTCCGTGCTTGTGATGGGTCTGTTAAGATTTTCTATTTCTTCCTGGTCGAGTTTTGGAAAGTTGTACTTTTCTAAGAATTTGTCCATTTCTTCCACGTTGTCCCTTTTACTGGCATATAATTGTTGATAGTAGCCTCTTATGATCCTTTGTATTTCTGTGTTGTCTGTTGTGATCTCTCCATTTTCATTTCTAATTTTATTGATTTGATTTTTCTCCCTTTGTTTCTTGATGAGTCTGGCTAATGGTTTGTCAATTTTATTTATCCTTTCAAAAAACCAGCTTTTGGCTTTGTTGATTTTTGCTATGATCTCTTTTGTTTCTTTTGTATTTATTTCTGCTCTAAGTTTTAAGATTTCTTTCCTTCTACTAACCCTGGGGTTCTTCATTTCTTCCTTTTCTAGTTGCTTTAGGTGTAGAGTTAGGTTATTTATTTGACTTTTTTCTTGTTTCTTGAGGTATGCCTGTATTGCTATGAACTTTCCCCTTAGGACTGCTTTTACCGTGTCCCACAGGTTTTGGGTTGTTGTGTTTTCATTTTCATTCGTTTCTATGCAAATTTTGATTTCTTTTTTGATTTCTTCTGTGATTTGTTGGTTATTCAGCAGCATGTTGTTCAGCCTCCATATGTTGGAATTTTTAATAGTTTTTCTCCTGTAATTGAGATCTAATCTTACTGCATTGTGGTCAGAAAAGATGCTTGGAATGATTTCTATTTTTTGGAATTTACCAAGGCTAGCTTTATGGCCCAGGATGTGATCTATCCTGGAGAAGGTTCCATGTGCACTTGAGAAAAAGGTGAAATTCATTGTTTTGGGATGAAATGTCCTATAGATATCAATTAGGTCTAAGTGGTCTATTGTATCGTTTAAAGTTTGTGTTTCCTTGTTAATTTTCTGTTTAGTTGATCTATCCATAGGTGTGAGTGGGGTATTAAAGTCTCCCACTATTATTGTGTTATTGTTAATTTCTCCTTTCATACTTGTTAGCATTTGTCTTACATACTGCGGTGCTCCCGTGTTGGGTGCATATATATTTATAATTGTTATATCGTCTTCTTGTATTGATCCTTTGATCATTATGTAGTGACCTTCTTTGTCTCTTTTCACAGCCTTTGTTTTAAAGTCTATTTTATCTGATATGAGTATTGCTACTCCTGCTTTCTTTTGGTCCCTATTTGCATGGAAAATCTTTTTCCAGCCCTTCACTTTCAGTCTGTATGTGTCCCCTGTTTTGAGGTGGGTCTCTTGTAGACAACATATGTAGGGGTCTTGTTTTTGTATCCATTCAGCCTGTCTTTAAGCATTTAGTGTTAAATTTTCCCTCTTGGCATTATCTCTGTTCCACAAATTATGATACGTTATATTTTCATTTTAATTGGTTTTCCAAGTACTTTTTAAATCCCTTGAGACGCCCTCTTTAACCCATGAATTAATTATACCTGTATTGTTTAGACTCCAACAGTTTGGAGATTTTTCTGTTATCTATGCTATTGATATCTAGTTTGATTTCATTATGGATCTATCTTGGTATATCTTCTGCAGGAACTCAAAAAGAATAAGTATTCTGCTCTGATTTGGTGTAGTGTTCTGTACATTTCAATTAGATCCTGTTAGTTGAGAGTCATTGATTTTTCTGTATCCCTGCTGATTTTCTAGTGTTCCACCAACTATTTAGAGAGGAGCATTGAAGTCTCCAATTGTAATTGTGGAATTGCCTATTTCTCCTTTCAGTTCACCAGCTTTTGCTTTACATGTTTTACAATTCTGCTATTTTGTGCACATGCTTTTTAAGACTACTATGTCTTCTTGGCAGGTTGACATTTTTGTCATAATGTAATCCCCTTCTCTGTCTCTAGCAACTGTCTTTGCTGAGAGGTCTACTTTATCTGATATTAACATAGTCACTCCTACTTCTCTTTGATTAATGTTTGTATGACTTATCTGTTTTATTCTTTTACTTGCAGCCTCTCTAAATTATTATATATGAAGTCAGTTACTTGCAGATAGTAAATAGTGGGGTCATTTCTTTTAATCCACTCTGCATTCCCTGCCACTTAATTTATATTTAAGTTAGGGATTTCATCTGTCATTTCATTTTTTGTTTTCTGCTTGTTCTCTCTGGCTTCTCTTGTTTCTCTGTTTTCTTTTCCCTGCTCCCCTTTTACATGGACATATTTTAGAATTCCACTTTTATTTATCTGTGGTGTTTATGAATATGCCTCATAGATTTTTAGTCTTGCTCTAGGTGTTACATTATATAAACATAACTTATCAAAGTCTACTGATGTCTGCACTTTACCAGTTCAAGGGTGTGTAAACCTACCTTCTTTTATGTCTCCTTCCTTCATTTATAATACAGTTGTCTTAAACATTTTCTCTGTATACATTTAATGGTACGGTAATTTTTGCTTCAACCGACAGACATCATTTAGAAAACTCAAAACGAGGAGGAAAATTCTTTATTGCATTTACTCACATTTTTGCTTTACTTGTTTTTGTTCCTTCTAGATATTCCAAGATTTCATCTTTCATCATTTAAGAACATCCTCCAGGCTTTCTTTCAGGGTAAGTCTGTTGGGTGACAAATTCTCTTACTTTCCTGTCATCTGGAAATGTCTGGATTCCCCTTCATTCTTGAAGGATATCTTCTCTGGATATATAGGACTCAGGGCATACCGTTCTTTCCTTTCAGCATGTGAAAAATGTTCTGCCACTTACTTCTGGCTTCCATGGTTTCTGATGAGAAATCCATTATCACTCCAACTGTTTTTCTCCTGTAGGTAGCATATGGTTTCTCTCTTGCTGCTTTCAAGATTCTTTTCTTTGTCATTAGTTTTCAGAAGTTTGGCTATTAAGTGACTTGGTTCATATTTCTTTGGACTTTTCCTGCTTGGAGTTTGCTCAGCTTCCTGAATATGCAGGTTTAGGTCTCACTAAAATGGGAAAGTTTCCAGTCACTATTTCTTCCTAAACATTTTCAGTCACCCCTCTTCTTTTTCTTCTCCTTCCAGGACTGTGATAACACAAATGTTAGATCTTTTACTTTAGTCCCACAATTAACATACTTCTGAGGATCTGTTAATTTTTTTTTTCCTTTAGTCTATTTCTCTTGGTTGCTCAGACTGGATAAATTCTACTATTTTATCTTCAACTTCACTTCCTATCTCCTCCATACTACTTTTGAGCCCATCTGCCAAGCATTTTACTTTGGTTATTATATTTTTTGAATTCTAAAATGTCTTCAGTTTCTTTACTAAGTATCTTCAATGTTTTTTACTAAGACCTTCTATTTCCTTTCTAAATCTTCCTATTTTTAAAAAATTTTTTCAAGTGTGTTCATAATTATCACTGAAGCATTTTTAGGATGATGGCTTTAAAATCATTGTTAGACAATTCTAACATCTCTGTCATCTAAATGATAGCATCTATTGATTACCTTCTTATATTCAGTTTGAGACTTTCCTAGTTCTTGGGATGGATTAGCAATTTTCTATTGAAATTCAGATACTTTCGGATATGAGATTCTGGATCTTTTTTTTTTTTTTTTAATTTTTAAACTTTACATAATTGTATTCTGGATCTTATTTAAACCTTCTGTTCCAGCTGACACTCTGCTGGGCCTCCTCTGATACCATCGCAGTGGGGAGGGACAGAAGTGGCTCATTACTACTAGGTGGGGATGCAAGTCCAGGATCCCCATGTGGTATCAATTGACACCATAGAAGGGAAACCTCATGACCATTCTACCAAAACGAAAGTCCCAGGCCCATACAGCCTTCTTCAACACCACCCTGTCAGAGGTGTGACAGTGCCTTCTTGTACTCTGTGGCACAGTGGTAAAGAATCTGTCTGCCAATGCAGGAGATCCAAGAGATGCTGGTTCAATCTCTGGGTTGTGAAGATGCCTTGGAGAAGGGAATGGCAACCCACTCCAGTATTCTTGCCTGGAGAATCCCAAGGACAGAGGAGACTGGCAGGCTACAGTCCCTGGGGTCCCAAAGAGTCAGACACAACTGAGCACACACATTACATACTTTGTAAAAGTCTAGTTTTCCTACAAGGCCTTTGCTGGTAGAAGTGAGGAAAGGACCAGGGCCACCATTTTTTCTGTGATGTTTGGCTAGGGTAGCTATTGTTTAAAAATTGTGTCGTGCTAGGCTGCCCCTTTCCTGGTTCTTTGGCTAAAAAGAGTAGGCTTTGTTTGGACTTCTTTGTGTCTTTACCTAATTTTCTTTCCAGGTTACCAGGTTTTTTTAAACTTGAAATTATAAAAAGAATTTATCAAAGGATATACAAGGCAAAAAAGGAAACTCAAGGAACTAACTTGCCACCGTGTCATTTCTTGGATCCCAAAGTTCCTAGTTAGAGTCTCAGTCACTCCACCTTTCAGATCTGTCCTGTTTGTAACACCCAGGTTTTTACTTGTACTTCACAGGAAGAATAGGAAAAAGAACTTCCGCTGCATCATCCACAGCAGTGGAAGTCTCACAACTAAGTTTCAAGAAACCACCTCTTGTATGTGTGTTAAGTTGCTTCAGTCATGTCCGACTCTTTGTGACCCCATGGACTGTAGTCTACCAGGCTCCTCTGTCCATCGGATTCTCCAGGCAAGAATACTGGAATGGGCTGCCATTTCCTCCTCCAGAAAGTGAAAGTGAAGTCGCTCAGTCATGTCCGACTCTTTGCAACCCTATGGACTGTAGCCTACCAGGCTTCTCCATAAGGATCTTCCCAACCTAGAACTCAAACCCACGTCTCTTATGTCTCCTGCATTGGCAAGCAGGTTCTTTACCAACTGTGCCACGCAGCAAGCATATTATCAAACAAGAATATCCATAATTATGTTTAAAGGCTATTAAAATAATCTCTCCTTTTTCAACCACATATCTGCACGAAGCCAGAATTTTCCTCATATAGTTCAGTCAAAACAACTTAAGCAAAATTGAATGCAGAAGCAAGCATAAGAATCCAGCTGTCATCCATTAAGCCAAGCGTTAGAGATTTGCAAAAAGTACAACTCCAGTTTTACACTACTTCTTTGTTTTAAAAAATATAATTATTTTTCATAAAAAATATAGCATATTAACATATACTATATTAGTAGTGTTATTTTTCATTTAGAAAATAAACACTTTAGCATTTTCCCAGTTTTAACTTCCAACATTGCAAATCTCAATAGATACAAGCCACATAAATAATTATTGAAGTCCTCAATAATTTTTAAGAACATAAAAAAGGGTCCTGAAACCAAAAAGTTTGAGAGTCTATAAGATAGAGAAAATTAATATTAAAAGAAGCTCTTACTTCCTCTCCTAAGAGTTGTAACTGTGGTTTGTGAGCACTCTGGCCAGTTCCTGGTATCAGTTCAGGCAGTATCCCTGGTCTTGTTGGAACGACAGAAACATATTCTTGACTGACATCCATAACAGGAGCTCCGTGCAGTATTCTACAATGTGAAAAAAAAAATTTTTAAGTCATTGATAAAGCAACAGGTATTTACTCTCATTTTATATCTCTATGAAATAAACACATTGATATTTGATATCTACACTAAATGAGACTTCACTGGTGGCTCAGCTGGTAAAGAATCTACCTGCCAATGCAGAAGACACAAGAGATGCAGGTTCAATTCTTGGGTCAGGAAGATCCCCTGGAGAAGGGAATGGATACTCACTCCAGTATTTTTGCCTGGAGAATTCCATGGACAGAGGAGCCTGGCAGGCTACAGTCCATGAGGTCACAATCAGTCGGACACAACTGAGTGCGCATGTATGCATGCATCTATGCTAAATAGATACAGTGCCAAAGTCAGATAATTCAAAACAGGGAATAACTCAGAAATAATTTATGTTTGCTTCTGAATGTATTTTAGTGGTAACCTTTTGGTGGTTTTGTTTTATAATATAGTAATAATAAATTCACTCTATGAAAGTCTCATTACAACAGAGGTAAAAAGTTTCCTACCTTCTGATTTCTAACCTGCTCCCCACCCCAAGCTCATGGGAAATGGTTTCGTTTCTTAGCCCAAGGCAAAGCATCACCCTAAGCAGAACTGCCTGCTCACATTAAGGTTTTTCTTTCTTGATTTATATCTTGCCAGGATGAACAGAAAACTGTTACGGCATTAGGTCTTTACTTCTGGGCTACCAACTCTATATAGGGCTTCCTGAGTGGCTCAGAATGTCTTCCCTGTAGCTCAAAAGGTAAAGAATCTGCCTGCCAATGCAGGAAATGTGGGCTCGATCCTTGGGTTGGGAAGATCCCCTGGAGAAATAAATGGCAATCCCCTCCAGTAATCTTGCCTGGAGAATCCTATGGACAGAGGAGGGTTGCAAAAGTGTCAGGCACAACTTAGCGACTTAACAACAACTAACTATATATACATAAGAAGAATATACATAGGAGGTTTAAAACTTATCAACAAAAGCCTGAATTAAACCAAGAGATGAGGTAAACCAAAATCTGAAGGCAAAATGTGTCATTAATGACTGATTTACAGATGGCTTGAAATAACATTTTTGTATTATAACACTGTACAAAATATATAAAATGAGTATAAAGCGGAACTACACTGACTATAGCCATATTTCAATTTCACTTGAAAGTGGAGCCAATGTTCCCTCGAATGTTTTGGTATACCATTACCTGAACAGACAATCACTTTAGAGCCACCAAATGTGAAAACAAAGCACACACATCTCAAACTGACTGCACGTAACAATATGCTGAAATCCTCATATTCTATCATATCAAACCAGCTCTAAAAAATCAGGCCCACAAAGCAAGGCTGGAGAAGACAGGGCTTTGCCAAAATAGGCTCATGGGGAAAAAAAGCTTCCTATCCCACCCAGTTAAATATCTGAATTCAAAGAGAAGGTAAAGCTCAACTCCCAGCACAGTGGCTTATAGCACACTGTCATTCGACGTCCAATCCAATACGCTTTCCCAAACTGCTGAGGATGGAGAGGCGACAACTCTCCTGCAGCCAGTGTCTGAGATGTGTCTTAGGATCTACTAACCAGATGCACTGACATGCAATCTAGAAGGCTATGATGTTCCCGCTGCAAGCAGTCGTGGCAACACTGAGTTCTTCTTTAGCAGCCTTCCAGTTACATCTTTTGTGGGTAGGCTTTTTTGCCAGTGAATGTTTCAACAGACATGGCATATCTCCAGAGTCAAAAGCTGTGGCAGGAGAGGCCACACGATCTCTGAGTCTCAGCAAAAGAGGTATGTTGCCAAGGTTGGCCTCCAGCTTTCCCACCTTCCTGACTCTGCCAGAAGAAGCAGCAGGCATGGAAGCCAGTTAAATGTGCTATATGAGTTATCTCTGGAAAGTCCAGCCTGCATAGAGCCCATTCTTCCAATCTTTCCATTGATTTTACAAGCATCGTATTCCCATTACCAGATTCCTTTATGCTTAAAATAGCTAAAAATGTTTCTGTTTTCTGCAACTGGATCCTCACTGATATATCCAGCAAAAACAAAAGAGCGGGATATTGCATTGTCTAGAATAACGAGCCAAGAGAGTACATACATGCAGATCAGGGAGGAGAGGGGTGGCTTACGAAGCTACCTTGAGGCACTGCTATATTTTTATCTGGCCCTAAGCCAACGCTTTTGACTGTGTGGACCACAACTCCTCTGGAAAATTCTTAAAGAGATGGGAATACCAGACTACCTGACCTGCCTCTTAAGAAATCTGTATGCAATAAGAACTGGACATGGAACAACAGACTGGTACCAAACCGGGAAACCAGTACGTCAAGGCTGTATATTGTCACCCTGTTTATTTAACTTACATGCAGAGTACATCATGAGAAACGCTGGGCTGGATGAAGCACAAGTTGGAATCAAGATTGCCGGGCGAAATATCAATAACCTCAGATATGCAGATGACACCACCCTTATGGCAGAAAGCAAAGAAGAACTAAAGAGCCTCTTGATGAAAGTGAAAGAGGAGAGTGAAAAAGTTGGCTTAAAGCTCAACATTCAGAAAACTAAGATCATGGCATCTGGTCCCATCACTTCATGGGAAATAGATGGGGAAACAGCGGGAACAGTGACAGACTTAATTTTGGGGGGCTCCAAAACACTCCAGATGGTGACTGCAGCCATGAAATTAAAAGATGCTTGCTCTTTTGAAGACAACTTATGACCAACCAAGACAGCATATTAAAAAGCAGAGATATTAGTTTGCCAACAAAGGTCCAACTAGTCAAAGCTATGGTTTTTCCAGTAGTCATGTATGGATGTGAGAATTGGACTATAAAGAAAGCTGAGCGCCGAAGAATTGATACTTTTGAACTGTGGTGTTGGAGAAGACTCTTGAGAGTCCCTTGGACAGCAAGGAGGTCCAACCAGTCCATCCTAAAGGAAATCCGTCCTGAGTATTCATTGGAAGGACAGATGCTAAAGTTGAAACTCAAATACTTTGGCCTCCTGATGAGAAGAACTGACTCATTTGAAAAGACCCTGATGCTGGGAAAGATTGAAGGCAGGAGGAGAAGGGGATGACAGAGGATGAGATGGTTGGATGGCATCACTGACTGAATGGACATGAGTTTGAGTAAACTCTGGGAGTTGGTGATGGACAGGGAGGCCTGGCGTGCTGCAGTCCATGAGGTCACAAAGAGTCGGACACGACTGAGCGACTGAACTGAACTGAAGCCAGAAACAAAGTGGTCAGGATCATTTACATATTACTGTCTTTTCATATCCCAAATGTGCATCAAAAAAAAAACCAAAACAGAAATTCTGGTTGGTTGGAAGGAAAGTGAAAGAGGTCACTGGACATTTTAGAGTGCATAGCTAGTTCTGGTAGATATGAACTGCGGATCTTAGTGGTAAGGCTACCCAAGGTTAGCAACTATTCCTGCCTGATAAAAATGAATCATTTGCTTTGAAATTTTTGTCTGAATTTTCCCTGCTTCCATCTTAATTTCCAGAGAAAAGAAACAATCCTTTTGAGAGAGTTACTGTCAGTTACCCTCTTCCAAACACTTTAATGATTACACACACACACACAAGCTCCTGGCCTGGCCGTTAGGGTCCTCCACACCTGGGCATCACCTACTTCACCAATTCTACTTCCCTCCCCAATACCCAGCCCAATCCTTCACTGCACAAAAGATGCTCTAGATTACTCCAGGTGTTGCAGGAGAGACAAGGAAACTGAACTACAATAACTACAATACAATGTGGCTATGAAAACACTGACAATAAGACTTAGGTCTCAACTATTCCATGGGGCCTTTACAAATGTCCCTCTGCCCAGCAAAAATTCATCTTTGCCTCCCTAGTTTCCCGGTGCATTTGATGTGCAATTTCATTATAGAATATGCTGCATTTTGTTCTGTGTGTTTTTCACAGCAGATTACACGCTAGTTGGGGTGGGGGAAGACTGATTCTTATTCATTTCCTGTCTCCCATGAATACAGTAGATACTGAATATATATTGTTTAACACTGTGCTTGAAAAATCCCACAGCCAAAGCCAGTCCAGACCGTGTCCTGAGAAACTGAGAATAATGGGTTGGCATGATGTAGTACACTGATCCTCAAGGTGTATTCCCTAACCAGCATCATTAGCACCACATAGGAACTTGTTAGAAATTAAAATTCTTGAGTCCCATCAAAAGGTCTAGGGAGAAGCCCAGCCTTCTGTGTTTTAACGCACGATGAAGTCTGAGAAGCACTGATGCACTGGTCTTTCCTAACAGTCTGATGATAAGAATATTCTGGGATGCTTGTCAGATCTATAGCTCCCCAGATACTTCCTCTGGAGATTCTAGTTCAGTTGGCTTGGGATAGGGACAAAGATCACTTAAACACTCCAGGGGGTCCTTATCCTCAGGAGAAGCCTGAAAAGCACTGTTACAGTGAGAAGAGCTAGGCTTTGGAATGAAGTTAAAAACCAGGATTTTAGCTTTAGTTTGGCCTCTTGATGTGCTGTGTTGGGTAAGTCATTTTTCCTTCTTATGGCTCCGTTTCCTCATCTGTGAGGAGCAACAGTGATGGGATCTTTCAGCATCTAATGCTTAAAAATAATACATGTAACAACTTTGCACAAAGTTCAGAAAAATACATTAAGTAGTTGACATTACAATCATTTTTGTTATTATGACTGAGAGGACTGAATGAAGCAAACAAGCCCATCTCTCTCAGAATGAGTTAAACCTCATTCTCAGTCAACATTGATCTCCCATGGGGCCAGAGATATAAAATGGTGTTCTTATTACAAGTTAGAAGTTTGGAGAACATCTGCTCTAGGCTGTGAGCACTCTTAAAAATCTTCACCCACATCTTTTATGACTTACATAAAAGTGACTGCAGGCTCCATCCTGTGATGGATGGAGGGTTCTCCCTCCAGCAACCCTCTCCCCTCCCTGGAGTAACTCTAACAACGGAGAAGTTATGCATCACATCCCCCCTACCCCTTCCTCAGAAAATTCATTGTGCTCCTTGGGGTACTAAGCCTGGGGAGCATTCACAGGATAAAGCTCACAGCCATTTTTATGCAACTCAGAGCAGATGTGTTCAGGGATAGTTTGAGCGTTCATGCAAAAGTTTTGTCAAAGTAATACTTACATGCAATTCTATCCCAAACACCATTTCTTTAAGGGGCTCATAGCAAGCCATTAAGTTGATTGCACAATCCACTTACTGGGTCGCAATCAACAACTTAGAAAACAGTAACTTAAAAGAATGTTGTTTGAAAAGCAAACTTCTAGGTCTAGAAAAGACTTTAAGAGCTCACCTTCTTGAAGATACTAATCTACAAATAATTTTGCAAAGTCTTTAAAATCTATAGCAGAGATAATGAATACTTTCAATACCTTAAAAAATTCAGGAAATACAGTCTTCAATAAAATAATAAATCTAAAGAAGAAAAAGCCAAAGAAGAAAAGGAGTATAACTATGTAGAATCTTTTATACAAATATAATTAGGGAGGGGGGAATTTTATTTTAATCATTGTAACTTCATTGCTACATGCAAACAGTGACATCTGGTGGAATGACATTGCTTTGCTTTCAGACATTTTTGTGTGAAAGTCGCTCAGTTGTGTCGACCCTGAGACCCCATGGAGTGTGACCCCAGGGACTATACAGTCCATGGAATTCTCCAGGCCAGAATACTGGAGTGGGTAGCCATTTCTTTCTCCAGGGGATCTTCCCAGCCCAGGGATCGGACCCAGGTCTCCCGCATTGCAGGCGGATTCTCTACCAACTGAGCCACCAAGGAAGCCCAAGAACACTGGAGTGGATAGCCTATCCCTTCTCCAGCGGGCCTTCCCAACTTAGGAATTGAACCGAGGTCTCCTGCATTGCAGGCAGATTCTTTACCAGCCGAGCTGCTAGATGTTGGCAGATATGAAATCAGGCATATTTCCAAATAAATTTTTTGGAGTTTACATATAAAAACAAAAATATACTAATCTTATCAAATATTGATAATGTGTACTAACATAAATTTGTCATCCCAATTTATTTTTTAAAGTATGCTTGAGGCTTACTTAGGTATGGGGGCTACTTGTTGAAAATGAATTAACAAAAATCTAAATGAGGTTACTGTTGATGCTAGTCCTAACTGCCACCTACTGTGATTTGGGGTGCAAAATTCTGCCTCTGTTTCCTCATCTATAACATGAGATGGTTAGGCAAGGGGAAGGCCAAGGTCTCTTACAGCTCTTATATATGTGCTTCAGTCACATATATCACCAGCGAGACCTCAAATGGGGCTCAGGTCTTATATTCTTTGGTATAATACCTTGGGTCATTGTCTGGATTACGTAGCAAGGAACAAGGCCAAGTAAGGGGTGGGGGTAGGCCAGGTCAGGATTGACCTGACCACTGAGGAATGAATGGCAGACAATGCAGGACATGTGATTGGGGGGGAAGTCAGTCCCAGATACCCACACTGGAAGGACATGTGGAGCAGAAGACAAAACATACTATCCCAAATGCAGAGCTACAGACCACAGCACTGCAATTGACACTGGAAAGGTCTAACATGGGATGATGGCACATTCTAGTGTGGAGGTGGGAGCAACCAGTGACATGGAGTACAAATACACGTAGTATTCGGTAAGAGCTTTCAATAATTGAGCAATGAATATCAGAAATGTCCCCTCAGTGAGCAAGGCCCCTGCTTTGGCCCAGGACTCAGAAACAGAACTTCAGTTCCTAAGAAGGAACATATGATACAAGATAAAATCCCCACCTAATAAGCATAAACCCTACTTTCGAAATTGGGTCATAACAAATCCTGAAAGATGATGCTGTTAAAGTGCGGCACTCAATATGCCAGCAATTTTGGAAAACTCAGCAGTGGCCACAGGACTGGAAAAGGTCAGTTTTCATACCAATCCCAAAGAAAGGCAATGCCAAAGAATGCTCAAACTACCGCACAATCGCACTCATCTCACATGCTAGCAAAGTAATGCTCAAAATTCTCCAAGCCAGGCTTCAGCAATATGTGAACCGTGAACTTACTGATGTTCAAGCTGGATTTAGAAAAGGCAGAGGAACCAGAGATCAAATTGCCAACATCCGCTGGATCATCGAAAAAGCAAGAGAGTTCCAGAAAAACATCTATTTCTGCTTTATTGACTATGCCAAAGCCTTTGACTGTGTGGATCACAATAAACTGTGGAAAATTCTGAAAGAGATGGGAATACCAGACCACCTGAGCTGCCTCTTAAGAAACCTATATGCAGGTCAGGAACCAACAGTTAGCACTGGACATGGAAAAACAGACTGGTTCCAAATAGGAAAAGGAGTACGTCAAGGCTGTATATTGTCACCCTGCTTATTTAACTTATATGCAGAGTACATCATGAGAAATGGTGGGCTGGAAGAAACACAAGCTGGAATCAAGATTGCCGGGAGAAATATCAATAACCTCAGATATGCAGATGACATCACCCTTATTGCAGAAAGTGAAGAGGAACTAAAAAGCCTCTTGATGAAAGTGAAAGAGGAAAGTGAAAAAGTTGGCGTAAAACTCAACATTCAGAAAACTAAGATCATGGCATCTGGTCCCATCACTTCATGGGAGATAGATGGGGAAACAGTGTCAGACTTTATTTTTGGGGGCTCCAAAATCACTGCAGATAGTGACTGCAGCCATGAAATTAAGAGACGCTTACTCCTTGGAAGAAAAGTTATGACCAACCTAGATAGCATATTCAAAAGCAGAGACATTACTTTGCCAACAAAGGTCCATCTAGTCAAGGCTATGGTTTTTCCTGTGGTCATGTATGGATGTGAGAGTTGGACTGTGAAGAAAGCTGAGCGCCAAAGAATTGATGCTTTTGAACTGTGGTGTTGGAGAAGACTCTTGAGAGTCCCTTGGGCTGCAAGGAGATCCAACCGGTCCATTCTGAAGGAGATCAGCCCTGGGTGTTCTTTGGAAGGAATGATGCTAAAGCTGAAACTCCAGTACTTTGGCCACCTCATGCGAAGAGTTGACTCATTGGAAAAGACTGATGCTGGGAGGGATTGGGGGCAGGAGGAGAAGGGGACGACAGAGGATGAGATGGCTGGATGGCATCACTGACTCGATGGACATGAGTCTGAGTGAACTCCGGGAGTTGGTGATGGACAGGGAGGCCTGGCGTGCTGTGATTCATGGGGTCACAAAGAGTCGGACACAACTGACTCTGAACTGAGACTAAATACAGAGCATCAAGGGTGAGTAAAATATGATCCTTCCTAGTTTATACCAGGATTGGTTCTGAAAACGAGATGAGAATCAGTATTTGGAATTGAAACATAGAAAAAAATAAGAGGGATTTTTACAAGGTCACAAAACAGTGAACTTAACATATACATATATGTGTGCGTGTGTGTGTATGAATATATATATAAATAATTCCCTGGTGGTCCAGTGGTTAAGACTCTGCACGCCCAATGCAGGAGGCACAGTTCGATCCTGGGCCAGGGAAACTAAGCAGAAATTAACACAACATTGTAAGTCAACAATACTTCAAAGAAAATTAATTTAAAAAAAAAAGTGTGATATAATGGAAACCACAGAGAGACTTGGGTCTGAGTCCTAGCTTTCACCAGCTCTATAAATATGAACTGGTCAATCTCTGAACCTCCTTTTCTCCATTTGGGAAACAGAATGATTTCATCTACTGCATAGAGTGGTTGTTAATAATAAATTATGCAATAAATGCACCTCAATAGACTTTCTACTAGATAATATTCTGTTCTCCATTTAGATACTGCTACCCTACTCAAGATGGGGGGCCAGATAAAATCTTTCTAATGGAAGTACATTTTATATAGTTGATTTGTAAGCTGTAAGTAGTAAAGATAATAAGTCAAAATAATTACTCTTATGTCTGCCCTTCAGTTTTAAAATTAAAATCCTCTAAGGATTATAAATGTCAAGATAACATCTTTAATGTCTTTTTGTAAAATGTATGTATAAGTAATATATGTGCATGCACAGAAAAAAAGCCAAGAAGAATCTTTCTACATAGAAAACTCAGTAGGAAAAGGTCGGCTTCTAGTACAACAGTTTTAACAATCACAGATGAAAACCATAGATGCAAAATCTTTCAATCCTGTCCTCTCCCACCTCCAACACCTTTCAAGAATACCACCAAGTGTATCTGATATGACAATAAATGAGTATGAGATGATCCAGCCTACTATAAGAAAATTGATTTCTGATTGGCTTAACTAATATTCAATACTATGCAATCTACAAGGGAAATAACTTAGAAAAAATTAAAAATTAAAGGGCAAAAATATTCCCTTGTAGCTCAGCTGGTAAAGGATCCGCCTACAATGCAGGAGACCTGGGTTCAATCCCTGGGTTGGGAAGATCCCCTGGAGAAGGGAAAGGCTACCCACTCCAGTATTCTGGCCCGGAGAATTCCATGGACTGTATAGTCCACGGGGTCCCAAAGAGTTGGATACAACTGAGCGAATTTCACTTTCATATATCATATAAATAAAGCAAAAATAAGAAAAAGTATAATTTCACTTTTTATCAACTTGGTGTAAAATATAAAAGGAAAATAGAAGGATCACAGTTAACAGTTTCCTGAATTTTCCTCCATGCTAAAAATCTGTTTGTCTATAATCACATATATGTTTATATACTGGGTTCTAACTCCTCTCAGTACACAGAGCTCTAACTTATTCTTTGCCACAATTCTAATACATCCCATCATTGGGTGCACTATAAAAAGTCTTCCATTGATGGACACTTAAGTTGTTTCCAGCTTTTAGTTATTATAAGGACAATTATAGCCTTTAATCATTTATCTTAGTTAATAATAGTTATCAGCATATAGATCATATATAAAGCTATGGTCCTGAATAAGATCACCTTGAGAGTACAGGCAGAAGAGATCCAAGGATAAGCTTTAGGCACTCCAATGCTTTGAAGTCAAGAGATGAGGAGATACCAGCAAGGGAGACTAAGAAGACATAGCAAAGGAGGCAGGAATCAAGAGAGACTGCAGTCCTGAAGGCCAAGGGATAGAGGTGTTGTAAGGAGGAGCACGTGATCAACTGTGCTAGGTGCTACTGAGAAGTCATGATGAGGACTGTGCTATCTTAAAGCAAATCTGATCATGTCATTTTTCCTCAACTAATCCTATCAGTGGCTTCTCACTACACTGTCAATAAGACTCTCTCCCCCAAGTCCCCACACACATGCTCTCACATACACACAGAGAACATCTCTAAGTCCTACATAATCTTGACCCTTGTGTCCTCTCCTGAATCAATGGTATCACTGCTCTACTGATGGACATCTTTCTACTTCTCAAATGGGTTCCAACTGTCCACCGCACAGACTCTCAAACTTCAGCTTGCATACTGTATTTTTAACAAGCTTCCAGGTGATGGTGATGCTGCTAGCCTGTGAACTATCCTTTGGAGTAGCAAGAAACTAAAATAATTCTTTCCCCTCTTCCAAGCTATCTTCTGTTCATGCCTAGATTTCAATTTAAGCATCATTTGCTCAATCTTCCCCAGATAATTGAAAACATGCTTCTACACACTGCCCATCTGCATATTAACTGTCAAACTCACAATAATTAATTCACCACCTTTCTTCTCTGCTAATCTCTGAATTCCCTGTGGGCAGAGATTGTTTTTTGTGTTCACAGATTCTTAACTGTGTCAGTCACTCAGTTGTGTCCAACTGTTTGCAACCCCATAGGTGGTAGCCTTCCAGGCTCCTCCGTCCATGGAATTCTCCAGGCAAGAATACTGGAGTAGGGAGCCATTCCCTTTTCCAGGGGATCTTCCCAACCCAGGGATAGAACCTGGGTCTCCTGCACTGCAGGCAGGTTCTTTACTGTCTGAGCCACCAGGGAAGCTCCTCACAGATGCTTACTTACTGCCTAACTCAAAGCCTGCCACATAGTAAGTACACAAAAAATTTTTTAAACTGATCAATTTAAATGACTATTCAGACCTGTATTTCATGACATAGAAAGATAATTATGGCATAATAAGCTTTAAAAATCAGGTTACAAAACATTATTTACATAGCATTACCCAAGTTTTGTTCCATATGATTTATTTGCAAACAACAATGTCCAGAATCATATACTTAAGAAAAGTATTATCTCTGAATGGCAAGATCTTGAGTAATTGTTGTCCTTTTTTGTATTTTATTGCATATTTGTATTTTTATTATTATTTTATAGAAAAATAACAAATGAAATTAAACTTTGACTTCTGACATTTAACCTCTGCTTTTCCAATTTTTGTTGTGGTAGTCATGACTGCTATTTTAAAGCATAGAACTAACCATCTACACATGTTTTTCTAAAATATGACTAGAAATTTCCCTTGTAATTTGAAGTTCAGTTGAGGGCTAAATTTGGGATCTCTAATCTAAGCACGTCTGACCACCAGAAGCTGGCTATGAGGGGTACCTGACTTGAGAGGGTCAGTCAATGTTTATTGACAGCATTTTTGCCACCCATTCTCTCTTTCTTGATGGTGGGTCAACAAAATATACATGCAATTTTACACAGAAAACTCACTAAAATAGAATGTAAGTCTATAAACAAACTTGATGACACACTGCAATTTAAGGTATGAAAAGCTGGCATTTCAAATTAGTGAGAAAAAGAGGATTTACTGAATAAATAAACTTATTGTGCAATTAATTAGTCATTTGGGAAGGAAACAATAATGCTTAATCTTATCAAATTAATTAAAGATGGATCAAAGATTAAATTTTTTTAAAATAAAGCAATAAAATTACTTGATGAAAATATGAAAAATATATTTAAATTTAAGTGTAGCAAAGCCCTTTCTAAGAATGACACCAAGACTAGAAACACATAAAGGAAACTATTGCCAGTTTTCACTACTTCTGTATTAGTGTAAAACTTCTGTATGGCATAAAGCAGCATAAACAAAACTGAAAGCAAACAACAAAATTTTTAAGGTCTTCGTTAATATGACAAATAGTTAAAATCTTTAATATAGAAAGATCACTTATAAATCAATAAGAAAAAGATGAATGATAACAAAAGATAAATTGGTAATTCTCAAAAGGATAAAAACAAATAACCAAGAGACATCTAAAAATATGCTCAATCTTATTAGAAATGAATAAAAGAAATAAAGAGTTTTTTCCTACATCAGATTAGGGGGGAAAAATCATGAAAATTGACAATTAATAGTTTGGTCATGTTGAAAGTAAATAAACAATGTCATAAATCTTTGGTAGGGATATAAGATGGTATAACTTTTCCAGAGAGAATTTCAGCAATATCCATCAAAATTTTTAAACCAAAAAATTTAATAAGTAATTCCATACCAAGGAATTTTCTTAAGCTACAGATTGGTTAAGTTAGCAAATATTATGGAATAATTTTAAATGTTCACACATAACCTTGAGTGAAAAATATCAGTCTATAGAATGCCATCTGTGGTTTAAATACATGTATAGACAGAAATGTTCACAAGGCTTTTCACCAAAATTCCATGCTATTCACTAAAATTCCATGCTAAGAATCCTAATTCTTAGATGTCTATAAACTTCTCTTTATAATACAGAAACTTTAAATGCAAAAAATATGATCAATATGGAGTATTTTTATAGTTCTCATCAAAATTGTTATCTAACAAAATAAACATAAGTTTGAACAATAGATTGCTATTTGAACTAAACTTATGTACCCACGCTATCCCATTAAAGTATCGTTGGTGTTTCCCACAAATGACAATTACTATGTGCAAAATTAAGAAAGCATTAAACTGTATAACCACAAGTGTTATGCTTTGTGGTTAACTGTTCCCTGCACAGAAAAACCAAAAAGCCACCAAGTGAAAAGGTATTCATTTTGTGTTCACAATTACCTTTCCTGAGACAACTTATTAGTGCAGAAAAAAATATACATTTCTCTGAACTTGTAGGCTCAGCAGACAGATATATTTTGAAAAGGTTAAGCTATGTTTAGCAAGATAATCCTTAAGAAATGGATGCCAGAGAATTAAATATTCAGTACTTAAATTAACTTCTTATTTGGTACTTAGGCACAAATTGCCAAGAATTATCATCATCAAATAGAACATTTATTGACTCTCTGATAAAAAGAAAGTGAGATCTGCTTGAGGAAAAACAAATTTAGAATTGGAAAGAAATCAGTATTTTTAACACTTTGCATGAATAATATAAGCTGTGAGTCCTCAAAAAAGGATGCTTGGCTTTCAGAGTACCAATGGAAATGATTCAATATAGTTGTCTCATATCTACTAGACTATGTTTATATGTCTTTATGTCCACTATCCGCTTTAGGCTTTTAAAAGACATTTCAAAGAAGTTATATGGAACTGCTATTATCTATCAGAGAAACTGAAGCAATTTTGAAATTTCCAAAATCTTCACATAAAATTTTATTCATAAAATTATGAATAATACATAAATCCTTTTTAAAAAAATATTTTTGCCTAAACAGAAAACAAACATGCAAATGACCTTCCTTGGGGGATTCATATTGAATGGCACTGTGATTACTAAACACAGGAAAATCAGAAGACTTTAAACCTTAAAAGAAGGCAGTAAAGTGTTACAATCTTGACTAAAAGTAAAGTTTGAGGAAACTGGATCAGAATAAAGCATGTGAGAGTAAATTACTAATAATTTTTTTAGTAGTAAAATTCAAAGTGATCTTTTAAAATATGATCTAGATTAGTTAAAATATAACACTAAGAACATATCTATTTAAATTTAACTTAATATTTAATATTTTAGTATTTTAAAAACATACAGGGTGCCCAGCCTGCTGCTCTGTGACAACCTAGAGGGGTGGAGTGGGTGGCAGAGGGAGGCTCAACAGGGAGAAGATATACTTGTAATTATGACTGATTCATGTTGATGTACAACAGAGACCATCACAAAACTGTAAAACAATTATCCTCCAATAAAAAAAAATTAATGCCAAAAAAAATGCATTACAGATGATTTTTCAGGATTCCTACCAGCTCTTTTGAAAGACAAGAGACTTTAGAGTATGCATTCTCTATATGCAGGTGATATCACCCTCGAGGGAGTGAAAATTAGTGGCTGAGGAGGGCAGGGGATAATAAAAGTTTACTCTTTCTATGTATAAGGTACAGATACACACACAATACCACAGACAGATATACAATATATCTAGAGCATTATAATTTAATGCGGAGGGGAAATTAGGGTGGGGAGCAGTTTAAAAAGCCTTCTTAAGGGGGTGACAATGAAAAAACATTTTTGAGAAAAATTAGGTTAAACAAATCTGGATTCTAATCACTATTTAGAGGTAAGTTACCGGATATTATAAAGCCTAATTTTCTTCATGAATAAAATGGAAATTATGACTTCTTCTTACGATTGAAGATTTAAACAGGAAAAATGCAAAGCACAGAGCATAGTACAAGGAATATAGTTCACATTAAGTAAGTGTTAGCCCCCTTCCCTTTTCTTTTCCCATTTGAGGATGCTATAAGTTATATACTCACCATAAAAGAATACTCATATTCCAAAGGAAACTGAGACACAAGGAGAAATGGAAAAGGTTCCAGTAGATATGACTTTTGTACATGATCCTTGGACCCAAGAATGCCCAATGATGAGGAAATCTCAAAACTGCTTTCAACTCTCAAATCTGTGATGTTTAGTTGTATAAGCCAGGCAAAGTTGCTTGGTTCTCATGAGCTTCAATTTCTACATCTGTACTCCACCGAGTTGTTACAAAGAACAAATGAGGCCATGCATGTGACACTCTTTGGGAACTATAAACCATTAAATGAAATTTGCCTTCTGGTTCATGTCAATAACAGGAGATGAAGACGCTGACCTAGACTGTGTACATACGGTGAAGGAACAGAAAGGCCCAAAACTCAACTTCTCCTTTCTAGCACCCAAGAACAGAAGCAGGTCTTCAGAATCTAAGCCTCAAAGGCAGAAATTCTTTGGCTAAATTCTTTGAAATCTAGTTTAAGACAAAATTAATAGGTAGAATTCTCACCTATCTCTTTGCTCCTCGTCTGTATAGCGATCGTCTAACAAAGAGGTGCCGAACACTTCAAGCACAGTATTGTGGCCTTTCTTGTCGGCTGTGTGATACACTCGAGAGGCCACGCGCAAGTCAACGGGCAGCTCTTTGGCTGGGATGGCGCACAGGTTGTGAAGGGTCCAGGTGGAGTAGTCCTCTGGAAATCTGCCACAGAGGTAAGAAATTAGGCCTCTTTTTTTTTTTTTATCATTTTCTGCTTTTTTAGATACAAAATATACTTACACTGTCAGTTTAGTTCAGGCTCTACAAAAGACGTGTACACGTGGTAGATCACATTTAAAACTATCACAGTGGTTTATAAAAAGTTTACTATTACAACCTCAGGCCATTGACCAGATCTTTAGTCATATATATCCAACTGCCTGCCGAAGATCTCAACCTGTATTTTCTACAGGTATCTCAGAATCAACAAGTCTAAAAGCTAACTCATTATTATCCCACTCCCACCCAAATCTCTTCTCTCCTGAACTCTGCAACTCACTCAGTGACACCGTAACCTTTAGCCATCATCCATTACTTCATTGCTACTCTGCTCAAATGCTTACATCGCTGAAGAAGAAGCTCAACAACACAGTACATTATCCATTAACTAGCATCAGTGGAAATCTGGGTCTCTCTAAGTTAACAAAGCATCTTCTTTCCCATTATGCAGTTAATAGAACTTGCTTCTCTCCTGCCTTTCCAAACAGAAAAGAGGTCATGAAGATCTAATTTCTTAATACCCACTCTCACTTGCCATGCCATTCAATCAACAAATCCTTTTTGACCACCTATTACGTACCAGACTTTGTTCTAACCAATCTATACACATCATCTCTAACTTCTATAATGAAACTATGTGGGCAGTATTATTATTATTATTAGCCTTATTTTGGAGCAGGCTTGTTTTGGATAGGTCGCAAAATTAGTTAGTGGTCACTGGATCTAAAAAAAAGTGTTGCTAATTATGAGTCAAATTTCTTTCCTATTAACGCCTATTAATGACCTCTGAGGAGGAAATGGCCATTAGCCAGTACTCTCCATCCCCACCTCCTACTAATGTTATACTCTTACATTACCCAAACAATGGCCTTTTCATCAAATCAAATGAACTTTAGATCTTTCGATTATGGACCTCCAAGCCACAGCTGGCAGTACTGATGACCCTTCTTCCTCTCTGAGCTTTGTTAAGCCTGCACCATCCCAGCTCTCCATCTATCTTTCAAATTCATTATAACTTGACTTAGTCACTGGCTTTTCTTTCACCATCTTCTGAACTGGGTATGGCTTCCAAAGTTGAACTCCTCTTTCTGCACTGGAAAAATCATCTTCAGTGTTTCAACTCTTCCCTCTGTGCTGAGTTCCCAAGTCCCATCTCTGCTATCACTATCCCACTGAGATTTCTCATCTTCAACATACAAAGCACTGGAGCCATCTTTGTCTCTGCCCTTCACCTGCTCAGCCAATGAAAAACTGAGCGTCTCCCTTGAACAGAGTTCTTCCCGTGTGCTCCTTCTCCCCCTTACTTCCACCACACTCCAGTCCAAGCCCTTATCGCCTCCCCTGCAGAGCAAAGTCTGTCACTTGGATTCAGCACTGCACTCTCTGTCTCCCCCCGCTTCCATGCATGCTTGCGTGCGTGCTCAGTTGCCCAGTCATATCTGATTCTTTGGGACCCCACAGACTGTGGCCCATGGAATTTTCCAGGCAAGAATATTGGAGTGGGTTGCCATTTGCTATTCCACCTCCTTCCAAACATCCTGCAAAATTCTAGCACACAGATCTGTAAGTACTCCTCTCCCCAGTACAATGGCTTTTTTGTTGCTTGCTGCATGCAACAATTTCCTCTCTCTAAGTTTCAAGGCTCCTAGCATCTGGCCCTCCTTTCAGCATAGTGGTTAAGAATGCCTCTGTTCAAATCCTGTTTAAAGTTAACACTTGGCAATAAGCAAATCAATTAATTTCATTATACCTCAGTAAGTTGAGAATAACAACATTTGGTAAGATGGGAATTACAACATTAGTGCATCCTGAGTAAAGTTGCTTTAAGAAAGAAAGGAATTAATGCATTTAAAACATATGTGCCATCTCATATGGCAGATGCTGTCTCCAGGACAATTCATAGGGCCAGAAAGACCTCTCAGTTCTTTAAGTTATAGATATATTGCCTAACTTTTTATCTGCTTTCCTGGTGTCTCAGACAGTAAAGAATCTGCCTGCAACGTGGGAGACCCAGGTTCAATCCCTGGGTCAGGAAGATCCCCTGGAGAAGGGAATTGCTACCCACTCCAGTATTCTTGCCTGGAGAGTCCCATGGACAGAGGAGGCTGGTGGGCTACAGTCCAAGAGGTTGCAAAGATTTGGACATGACTGAGTGACCAACACTTTCACTTTTTCAAATATTCTTCAAATAATACTTCAAGGACAAATTTATCTGCAAACTTTACTTTCTTTTTCTTTCTTATAAATATCTCTTTTCATACATTGCCCTATTCCTGTCCCACCCAATCTGACCCTTTATGTAATGGGTTAATGCAGATCTATCCACTGACCATTCCATGAGTCTGGATAGTAGCATACTATAAATAGTTAGCTGGGCCTGCATCAGAAGCCTAGTTCTAACACTTGGAAACGCTACTACTGGCCTCTCTGAAGGTCTTCTGCAAAATTAAAGCAAAAATTCTTAACCCCTACCTTATAAAAAAATTGATAACAGTAACACTTCTTGGTCTCTGGAACTCTCTGTTTACTGCTGTTACTAATTTGCACTGCACAACACCTAACCCATTGCTAGGCATCACATGTACATTATTGAATCACTAATAGAGAGTAGTTTATGTCATTTCCAAAACAGTATGCAGCCCAACAAAAACAGGACATGAAATGTGTATATGTTTAAGTGGCAGAGGAAAAGAGAGGTAAATCTAAAGCATTTGGAAATGCCCGGGACAAAGAAATATAACTCAGGGAGTGAAAATGGGTCTCCAGGAAGCCGAGGATCCCTAAGAGACTCAGGGTTCCGAAGAAAGGACTGGGAAAAAGAGAGAGAAAAAGGTGGGTTCTGATGTCATGCTCACCTACATCTTCATTCTATCTGGGACAGGTCTTGGCTAGTGGAATGTTCTTGAGATTACTTTACAGATTTTTTTTTTTTTTTTACTTAAAAAAGCATCAGAACCAATCTGAATTCCTAAGTTCCCTTCATGCTTTTAATAATATAGATCTGCAAGTGAATCTCCCTTGGTTATTGAGCTAAAAAACACTATGTTTTCAAGAGATGGCTGAATTCCTAAGAAAACAATTCAATTGGGAAGCTAGTCATTGGTGAGAAAAGTTAGGTAAAAAATTGATTAAGGAAAAAAGAGCAGTGAATAAAAGATTTTCCAAAATTCTCTTCTATTCGTATAAACTTTTTAAATACCAGATTTTTATTCCTCTGCATCACATTCTTAGTTCTTTATAATGGAGATTTCTAATTTCAGTTTTAATGAATTAACACAGTCCTATATATATATATATATATATATCAAAAAGATCTACAAATATTTTTGGCATGCTCAAGAAAGGCTGTGTGTTTTTATAGCACACTCTACTTTAACAGGACTATTTGTCATTCTTTGAAACACTAAGACATAAAAAAGAAAAGACTCTGCCTCTGTGTGTGGCCACACTACTTTGCCTAATGCACTAAATGCAAGGTTTTTTAGGGAAAAAAAATCAAGAAGTTTCTGCTTCATTGATAATCTGACAGTAACTATTTATTGAAGGTAAAATACTTGTTGTCTGCTGTCACTATTTGTTTTAATACATAATCTTGCTAACTAAATGAGCTTAAAGCAATGCAGATAAGCAATGGCATGTACAGGGTCACTTAAATGCCAATTTGACTCTTTCATAAACTTTGGAATTCTTTTCCTGTGAGTCTACTCCCAGCTACTAAATTGTGAGTATTATCCATTTACAAAGTTTAGGCTGGCCATAAAAAGGTTGTCTTCCATGTCCTGCACACCTTTCAGTGCCCTAAGCAACAACAAAAGCTAATAATTAAAGCTTCTTTAAGCCCCCTATAAAGAGTTAAATGAAGAAGAACCTAGAACAAACCAACCCATAAAAACCTAGTGGAAAAATAAGGAGAAAATAAGTTTCATCAAGATGACTGACAAAAGATAAACCATAAACCTAAACTGCATTTACACACTATTATTCAAAATTGTGGTTGCACCCCTGTGTAATAAGAAATCCTACTGAAAGTATGTGAAGGGTGGGAATGAAATATAAAATTATAGTAGGGAAAAGTAAGGCCATCTAAATTTCCAAATTGAGAAGGAAATGGCAACCCACTCCAGTATTCTTGCCTGGAAAAGTCCATGGACAGAGGAGCCTGGCAGGCTGCAGTCCATGGGGTTACATGACTGAGCATGTGTGCATGAGGGTGGAGGGTGACCGGTTGGTAGCAATAAACTGGTAGAACTAAAAAAAATAAATTTCCAAATCGACTGTCCTATGGATATTTTGTGGGGGGTTGTCTTTTATTTTATCATAACAAAATTAACCAATATAATGAGCAGTTAATCCAAATTAGGCACTTCAGTGACCAAAAATATCAAATCTCACATGTTAACATTAAATTCTTTTTTGTCTCTCAAAGAGTTGTTTTTATTCTAGCTGTTGCTTTGTCATTACTAAGTACACTGATCAAAAAAAAAAAAAGTAGAAAGAAGTGTGGACTACTATATATATATGTATATATCTCCTACTGTACCAGGTGCCACCTACTCTTCCTGTGAGAAGGTTTAAGTTGGATCTCATGCGTAAATTTCTAAAACATTTAATCTTCCTTTACAAACACAGTTTCAGGTATAAGTACTACTGAATAATTTCTCTTCAGACAATAAAATTTGTATAGTTAAGGAAGTTACTTTTTTTTAGGTAGTTTTTGATCACACATGGGTTTTGAAATCTTTTTTGGTCTCTGTGGTATAACTCCAAATTTACTTTTTCGCCTTCGCTTAACTTCTTTTCCTTTGATTTGCAACAATTCTGATGATTTCACCTTGGAAAAAACATAAAGTGTGCTGTTAAGGAAAGTTAGATCTTTCATATTTGATGTTCCATGTTATTTTTCAACTCCTAATTTCTATGTATATTTTAGCATATAAATCCTAAAGGAGGTGTTGATATTTTCCTCTAAATTTTTTCCTAAATTTTATAACACATAATTTTATACCTTCACAGCAATAAAAATATTAGTACCATAATTATTTATAATATTTGTTGCCTTAAAACTATTAAAGAAAAAATATAAGATTTTTCCCTTCATAAATCTACTCTTCTTGATTAGTATTTTTAATAAAACTTACCTTCAGCCCCAAAGTTGGTCATGACTAGTGCTTTCAAGCACAAGCCAAAATGAACTTTTTTTTTTTTTTTTTTTTTGCGTATTGGACATTTTTATTTGACTGCTGACCAGGATCCAAAGCTCCTTCCCTGTTCAAGGGAATCCCTTGTGCAGGTCCACAAATGCTAAACTTGAACGATCTCATCCTTTCCACACCTTGGCAACCAAATCAAGAGCACACAAGAGTCCAGGGCTGCCACTGTCTGTTTTCACACTGCTTAGCTCCAGGATGTATCACGTACATTGTAGTCATTCCTCATTTGTACATTTATTATAACAAAACTCTGGCAGAGGAGTTTATGAGAAGGTTTTAGTTAGGCTAGTGGTGATCCTGGTTCAGTCCCAGTCAATACTTTAAATCATGAATGAGTAACACCAAGAGCAAAGGTCAGGTTAGCTCTGTAGTAGCTGACAAAGTTTTACAGCCCTGGAACCCATCTGCAGTGGCTACAGAGTCCAGTGATGACTGTGTCCATTGACAGCACACGCAGGGCAGTAGCATATATACCAGTGGCAGTGGCCACGCTCTGACCTCCATGTTCCTTCTGCTGAGTCTCCATTGGTTACTGCCTATTTTCCCATACCTGGTTTCCCCACGGATTCTGTGAGTTAGTCAGTATTCTTCCAGCTCCATGCCTGCACTGTACAGCTAGACATACACAGAGGAAAACTCATGATCAAGCAAGCTGCCCAGCAATCATGCAACGTTTCCATAGGAAATTGGTTTTGCGGCTTTTCAAGACACTATTTTACACCACTTTGTCTCTCCTCAATAACTCTATTATCTCCTCTAATAGCTTCTCTCCCCATCTCCATTTTTAGTTGAAAACTTCATGCTCCATTTCACTGGCATGGCTGCTGAAGAACTGTGCAGATGTACCAGGGCAACAGATCAAACTGGGGATGCTTTCTGCTCAGCATGCCCCTTCCCTCAGCTCCATTCTCTTTCTTCCATCAGTGTGATGCCCCCACTCCTTGCTTTCCTGAGTGCTTCCTTCCTTCTTGTGATTTCACTTTTCAGAAATTAAAAGGCTCTTTAATGCTATCAACTCCATTCTCCTCTCACAACTCTATGAGGGAAGCATTTTCATACACATTTTCCAGTCAGGCAAACTGAGGCTAAAAATAATTTATCCAAGATGGCCAATTCCCAATGGATGAGAATTAGATTCCAGTCTGCCTCTATGTGATTCCCAGTGCTGTCCTTTCCGTTATTCCATGAGAGAAAATTTGCCCGAAGTTAAGATGGTGTCTTCAGAGTCCCTTGGACTGCAAGGAGATCAAACCAGTCAATTCTAAAGGAACTCAATCCTGAATATTCATCGGAAAGACTGATGCTGAAGCTGAAGCTCCAATACTTTGACCACCTGATGCGAAGAGCCAACTCACTGGAAAAGATTCTGCTTTCTAGAACTATTTTGAGCAATGTTTACCAATTTATACTTCTTACAGGTATCCTGTTTTCTGCTTCTACTACTTGGGAAAAGTCAAATGCATTTCTGTCTCTTAAACAATTGCCTTTTTAATCATTATAGATATTAGGAATGTTGTTTCCCTAGATTCCTTTGGAAATTTGCAGAATTCATGGCAGTAGTTCATTTAAAGATACTTTTCTCTGGGTTGCTCTGTACTTTTTGGAGTCTAGATTTCAGGAAGAAAGCAGGGAGGTTTTCCTTGAGGAAAGCAGAGAATAACTGAGTAAGTAGGAGGAGGCCAGGTAAAGTGAGGTCCTTATAAATTAGGTAGAGGGTTTGGGCTCACTGCAGTCATAAGGAGAGAGCTATTGCAATGTCTTGGGTAAGAAAATGATAATGAATAAGGGAAATTCAGAGTAAGGGGTATACCATCTCACCACCAAGTTCATGTTTGAATTTCCTCTATAGTGTCTCCACCACAGGCCGTCTGTCCTGACTTGAAAATAGAGAGGGAAATGATGATGAATAGGGAAAACGCAGAGGATGGGGTATTCTATCTCACATCAAGTTCGTGTCTGAATTTCCTCTACAGCGTCTCCACCAAAGGCCATCCATCCTGATTCGAACATAGTCAGCAACAGAGGACTCAGGGTCATCTTTGAAATTCTTCCAGGTGTTAGAAATTTTGTTTATTATTATTATTGAGCCTACAACGTTCATCTACCAGTCTCAGTTCAATCCTCGGGATCGTACAGGCATAATCTGGCTCTCTTCCACGTGACAGACAAATATTTGAACAGAGTTGACTCCCCTGGGCTGCTTTCCCACCTCCCACCCCCTCACCACCACCACCACCCTGCCGCGATAAGCATCCCCAGTCCCTCCGACTCTACCTCACATGACATTTTTTTGAAATACTCTTCTTTGTCATCCTGAGTACTTTCTTCCAAACGGTCTCCAATTTGTCAGTATCTCTCCTGGGGCTGGACTTCCAGGTCCGAACACAGTATTTGAGGTGTGATGTGATCAAATCTGAGGGCTTTCCAGGTGGCACTAGTGGTAAAGAGCCACCTGCCAATGCAGGAGACATAAGAGACGTGGGTTCAATTTCTGGGTTGGAAAGGTGCCCTGGAGGAGGGCGTGGCAAGCCACTCCAGAGAATCCCTGGAGAATTCTACGGACAGAGGAGCCTGGAGGGCTACAGTCCATAGTATCGCAGAAAGTGAGACACGACTGAAGTGACTTAGCACAGCACATGCACGTGATCAGATCCGCCAGGAGAAAGATGATCTTCTTTTAGGGTAATTGTCAATCGATGCAAATTATGATTGCACATATCTTCCTATCACAAAACTGAATCATAACTTAAAACCCTGAAACCTTTTCCACATTCGCTCTAAGTCATGTCATCCCATAGCTACAAACTTAGTTTGTGGAGTCAAGGAAAGAATCATACATACATTTATCCCAACTAAATTGCATCTGAGCAAGCAAATATTACCAGTCACATTTTGGACATTATCTGCAAATCTAATCAGTAAGTCTTCCATATTCTCACCCAAATTATTTTAAAAAATGCTGAATTAGACACAACCCTATGACAGTCCTGGAGAAGGCAATGGCACCCCACTCCAGTACTCTTGCATGGAAAATCCCATGGACGGAGGAGCCTAGTAGGCTGCAGTCCATGGGGTCGTGAAGAGTCGGATATGACTGAGTGACTTCCCTTTCACTTTTCACTTTCATGCATTGGAGAAGGAAATGGCAACCCACTCCAGTGTTCTTGCCTGGAGGATCCCAGGGACAGGGGAGCCTGGTGGGCTGCCGTCTATAGGGTCGCACAGAGTCGGACACAACTGAAGCGACTTAGCAGCAGCAGCAGCTATGACAGTTCGTTAGGGACTTCCATGACTAATTGTGCATCCTTCACATAACTACTCATAAGTCCACCTGGCAGTTCACCAAGTTGTAGTCTTGTCTTCAAAACTGTCATCAGGAGGCT